>NW_026622897.1:14247500-14860000 GCF_023065955.2 Ursus arctos
GACGTAGCTCTTTCCCCCCGAGCTCACAGAGATGGTCCTGTTCTCCGTCCAGAAGTCCAATTCCAAGGCTAGGGTCCCGATGTTGTCCCTGGGGTGGAGCCAGGCACCGCTTCAGCCCAGGCACGGCCCCTCATTCCCGCCCTGGGAGGTCCCAGGCAGGGGGCCTGCGGGGCAGCAGGGGGACCGGGTGCCCACCGGAGGAAGGCGGTGTCGTTGGTGTGGGTCAGGTAGCGGTCCATCATGAGCGTCAGGAGCGGGGGCTGGCTCCGCTGCAGGTAGTACACGCGGGCCCCGTTGGGGACGTGGCCGTAGCTGCCGAGAAGGACACCGGCTGAGGTGCATCCGCCCAGCGGCTAAGGCCAAGGCCAATCTAGCGCCAAGCCCATGGCTTCTCCGCCCCAGCCTTGAGGGGCCCGCCCCCCTTACATCCGCACCAGGTCCAGGAAGTTCTGCAGCATGCCCTTCACCGTCCCGGGCATCTCAGAGAGCAGCAGCCCCTCCATCACCCAGTAGGAGTCCCTGGGGACAAGGACAGCTCAGGCACCCCCCACGCCGCACTCCCCCCCCTCGCCCTGCACACCCGGGGCCAGTCAGGGTGCCCCTCTCTGCTCGGGACAGCCCGCTGGCCCCAGGCTCCCCGACCCCCGCCCTGCAGCCCTGGCCGCTCACCAGTAGTAGAATTCGAGGAAGCGCCCGCCAGGCACGATGAAGGGGTGGGCCGAGTAGATCAGCGAGAACTGCTCCGGGTGGCTGAGGACCTCTGGCTTCACCTGCAGTCGGGACAGAGGGCACAGAGAGCCCGCGGGCCCCGCCGTGTGGAGGCCCTGGCGGCCGGTGCAGGAGTGCTGGCTCTGCTGCAGGTCAGCCGTGTGGCTTTGGGCAAGGCCGGAGCCGCCGAAGTCGGGTCTGCTCGGCCCCCACATGCCGGCCTCTGGAGTCCCTGCTAACTCAGCCCGGCCCTGGCAGGTGCTCACCAGGCAGCGACTAGTATTAGGACCAGGACCGTTTCCTCCACTCCCCTTCCCCTGTCTCTGCTGCCACCGCCAAGCCAGGCCCAGAGACCCAGGGCTCCCATCCTCTGGGACAGGTGCTGTGCAGCCTTGAGCAAACCACTGCCCTCTCTGAGCCTCGAGGAAGAGAAAGCATCTAAGAATATGCTGACCACAGCCCACAGTCAGCAGTGGCAACTGTTCCTGAGCACAGTCCTGACCTGATTAGTTTGGGAAAGAGAGAGCCTAGGTGGCAGCCTGGAAGTGGCAGGACAGGCTAGTTTTGCTGGGGGTGGGGGGAGGATGGTGAGGGCTTCAGGGAGGAGGTGAGAAGTTAGAAATAGACGTTCCCTTCTCCCCCTCTAGAAATTCCTTCTAGAGAGCTCCATTCAAGGGCTCAGTGGCTGGGGGACTGTCTTAGTCTGTGCTCTAAGGGCAGTGTGGGCCCCAAGCTGGCAGCCCCCTCTCCCAGCTCCATCCCCCTGGCCGAGACCCAGGACATGGATACCTTCTTTCCTAGTTTCTTCCAGAGCTGGTGGAGCTGTTCTCCCCAGGCTCGCAGCTTGGGGTCAGAGATCTTCTGCAGGAACCGGGGGCTGGAAGACCACCAACCCCACAGGGTTCAGATAGGCAGGTAGGCCTGTCCAAAGGGCCCCCTCCCGTCTTCTGTCCAGGCGGTACCTGTCCTTCCAGTCCTCAGGAGTCCAGGACTGCAGTTCCTGCCCCACGGACTGGAAGTGCTCTTGGATGAATGCCTGCAGCTGCTGCTGGGGAATGCTGTGGTTGTAGGCGGCGGCCAGCTCACCGAAGCGCTGCAGGACCTGGTCTGGGGTCCAGGCGGCAAAGAGGGGTCAGGTGGGCCCCAGGAGCCCCTCCCGGATGGAGGCCCCTCTCTGCCTGGTCTTGCCCTCTGTCATCTTTGGTGTCGAAGCTTCAGGAGGTGGCCCCGGTACCTCACCTGGAGCCAAGGACAGCGGCATGTCCACGAACTGCTTGTCATCCTGGTAGAGCTTGGCCATCTGCACGTGGTGCAGGAGCTCCCCGTGGCAGTAAATCTGGCTGCGGACAGTGTCGGGGAGGGGGGGAGGTCAGGTCACCACCATTAGGGGAGAAGGAAGGCTCGACTCTGGGCATGTTCCCTGGATTGGCCCGGGGCTCTGTG
This sequence comes from Ursus arctos, assembly GCF_023065955.2. Lineage (NCBI taxonomy): Eukaryota > Metazoa > Chordata > Mammalia > Carnivora > Ursidae > Ursus > Ursus arctos. Next base: position 14,249,652 of record NW_026622897.1, read on the forward strand.
TGAGTGTGCCCGGGGGGGGGGGGAACGTGTGTGCACCACGTGTGGTGGGGGTTTGTGGGTGGTGGGGACAGAGCCCGCTGAGAGAATGAGGAGCGCCCTCTGCAGTAAAGGACCTAAACAAGGGCCCAGGCCCACACTGGTTGGTAATTTGGCCTACTGCACACACAGTGGACAAAAGGAGATGACCACTTGACTCAGTGACATGTCAGAAGGCGCGGGACCGACTCTGTACAGCGGCCCTGGGTGACACTGACCAGAGGGCTTAAGGCAAAAGCCTGTAAGTTACACGCAGTGGCAACTGCTGAGACCTCGGGCCAGAAAATTTGCGGATGTGGTGTTTGCTATACATCATTAGGGAGACAGTTACTAGCCTGTGTTGGGTGTTTATGGAAACCATCTCTGCGCCTGGAGGAGAGCAGCTATTCCTGTGACCAGAAGTACCCACGGTGTCCTGGGTGATGTCCTTCATACGTGGAAGGGGTTTACACAGGAACATGCTACATGGGGACCGCACGGGCAGGTGGCCTCTTTCCCACGGGGCTGCGGGAAGCAGCGGGGGAGCCGCGGGAGGAGCCCTGCGGCGGCTCCTCTCTCCCCGACCCGCAGAATGCTGCTTGGCTGCCGATGGCAGCGCCAAGACCGACAGGCTACCTCGTTAGGAAGGCTACTGCACTCTGACCGACTGATGGGAATCTTTGAAGTAAGAACAAATCAGCTCAGTGGGCGAAACTGCATGCTCTTTCCCTTGCAGTGATGGAAAAAGTGAATGTGAAAAGCTCCTGTGTTAAGTAGACTGCATGCCCAGCCTGGAATCCAACACGGGGCTTAAACCCACAACCCTGAGAGCATGACCGGAGCTGAGATCAAGAGTCGGATGCTTAACCGACTGAGCCACCCAGCCACCCCTATGCTGGGTTTTGATGGACTCGGGGCTGCGAAGACTGGACTAGGAAAGGGGGTGCTCGCACAGGGCTGGAGCCTCGGGAAAGCACTTCGGAAACTCCAGGGGCCCACTCAGCTCTGCATTCCTGACTATAGACGAGTATGCTTAAAATACTGTGTTGGAACAGAAGATACTGTGCCAATTGGGTCGATGGGCCAAGAGACGTGTCAAATGGACCCAGCGTGTTACATGCCACCTCAGAGCACGGGCTTGACAGGGAACCCCAACAGGCAACTGACCCACCTGTGGCCTGAAATGGGGAGAGAGGAGAGCATGAAGGGTGGGCTTACACAGCATCAAAAGTGTGTGCTCATACCCAGTATGGGGCGGGGGCCAAAGGAGGGTCCCCATTGGATTGACTGGTCTGCTTTTCTGGGGGATATGAGGAGAGGCTGATGGCAGGACTATGCAATCCTTTCCCACATCATCTCCACTTACCTTGAGCCTATAGGACCTGACCTGCCACTACGGTGTCAGAAGCATGAATGACCCCTAAGCAAGAGACTGTAGCTCTCTTTCCAAAGCTTGATGCTAGAGTTCCCAAGGGCCGGATGGGGTGGGCTGTGCCCACGCCCCATGGGGCTAAGTGGGGGCTCATAGTGAACGCGGCTGTGTTGCCCAGGGGCAGGAACAGCCCCTCATTCCGGGCCATGTAGCTCTACCCTCTATGGCTTTGCAAGACTGGCCAGGCTGTCGGCGATCTGGATGAGAACAGTGGCTGAACCCGACACCCCTTCCAAAGGGGGAAGGGTGGAGTGAAAATCAATGCCACATGGAGAGGAGAAATGGCAGCTGAGGGCAAAGAGATGAATACGTGGGTATTCAAGGAAAATGGGAAATCTGGCGCGCCACGAGTGCCTGGAGAGAGAGGTTACGGCGGTCCTTAGCACGGCCGTATGGGATGCCTGAAACGGTCAGGCCCTGTGCCTGCCATGCCCAGCCTGACTTTGGAACCTGACAACGTTGATGGAAGCCTGCAAACAGGGCTGCCGTCGCTCTGGGAGACATTCTGGTCTCAGGATATGCTGAGCTGCGCTGCTGACGACTGAAGGCGACCTAGTGACAGGCCAGTGTCTTCCAATGTCAAGTTTTTAGATTACACCTACTACGGAGGGTGTCACTTGGGAAGGCATTTCCTCGAACTACTCCCCACTGGGTGGTCTACAACTCTTGGCAGATTTATTGCCCTGTAACTACAAACCTTGAAAATCAAATACTTAGGCCCCTCATTTTGGGCTGCCTGGGTGGCTCAGCCAGCTGAACATCTGACTATTTTTTGAGAGAGAGAGAGAATGTGAGTGCAGGGAGGGGGCGGAGGGAGAGGGAGAAAGAACCTCAAGCAGACTCCACGCTGAGCACGGAGCCCGACGGGGGGCTCAATCTCATGATCACCCAACTGAGCCACCCAGGTACCCCAAGCATCTGACTCTTGATCTCAGCTCAGGTCTTGATCTCAGGGTCGTGAGACAGAGCCCTGCATTGGGCTCTGCACTGAGCCTGGAGCCCGCTTAAGATTCTCTCTTCCTCTGCCTCTGCCTTTCCCCCCATGTGCTCTCTCTCTCAAAAAAAAAAAAAAAAAAAATGGGGGGGCTTTGGGGGCAATAGGTCCCTCATTGTGGACCAAACTGAATTTGCTTTTAATGAGGAGAGGCATTCAGAGGAAAACTATTTATTAGCTAGAATAAGCAGATTAGGAGTTCTCTTCCAGGAAGAAAGCAAAGGCTGGGAATCAGGCTGGATAGACGATGAGCCTCTAGTGAAAGGGGAGAGGCCAAGGCAACAGATAAGGCTGGGTAATGCCAGGTCCAGCACTGGGAGAGAGCCTGAGCCCTCAGCCAACAGAGCCTCTTGACTATTTTACTGCTGACTGAAGCCAAAGTGAGACTCAAGAGCCGTGCCTGTGGAATCTTCTAGACCTGCAAACCTAGTTCTGCGGACACGTGTACTTGAGCCTGATGTGCTACGATTGCCCTTGCTCCAGGGACAGATCAGAAGAAGACACTCCCTGTCTACAATCAGCGGGGACAGGAACTATTCTGAATAGCACCTGTGTCCTCCCCTAGGAAGGAGGTGGGCCCTGCTATGTAACAGCACACAATGACACAATGGAGACCAGTCTCAGTGCCAGCCTGTGAGCTGAGACAGGGTGACTAGCTTTGCCTCCAACGGACTCAGAACCCGGAAATAACTAATAATTTGTTATAATAAATAATAAAATCATGGCTACTTTTAATGATGCCCGTCCATAATAATATTTGGTACAAGGGCAAGGTCCACGGAGAAGGCACGAAGGATACCTCTGTAACTCTCTCAGTTTGCTCTGTAATGGAACCCCAATGTACTATGACCACACCAGGATCTGGTCTAATACTGGTATTATCGATATGATTCTAGCACTTTATGTAAATAAGCCACGTGATAATACTGATACTGATGCCTGCATATGTTCCGAGATGGAGTTAAAGTCTCCTAAACATAATACCAATGGGAAAGGACTGGCCCGAGGAAGAACTGGATTTAGCTCATTTCTGTGCTAAGCAGTTTTTTTTTTTTTTTAAAGATTTTATTTATTTATTTGACAGAGATAGAGATAGCCAGAGAGAGAGGGAACACAAGCAGGGGGAGTGGGAGAGGAAGAAGCAGGCTCATAGCGGAGGAGCCTGATGTGGGGCTCGATCCCACAACGCTGGGATCACGCCCTGAGCCGAAGGCAGACGCTCAACCGCTGTGCCACCCAGGTGCCCCTGTGCTAAGCAGTTCTGCACAAGTTTATCATTAAGATACAAACAGTGGCGGCACCTCGGTGGCTCAGTCGGTTGAGTGTCCGACTCTTGATTTTGGCTCAGGTCATGATCTCGGGGCCCTGGGATCGAGTCCTGCATCCGGCTCCTTGACCAGCGGGGACCCTGCTTCTCCCTCTGCCTCCCACTCCCCCAGCTTGTGCGCTCTCTGACAAACAAATAAAATCTTTAAAAAACAATGACTACCTAAGAAACAGTGCCAGTGTATTACCACCTCGCACTACGGCAGACATAACGTGCAAAAGGAGAGTCAGAACTACTAGAGTCTCACACAGTCACGATTAGTCTAGTCCAGCATCACAGGACCAGAACGTCTCCTGACGAGGCCACTCAGGTTTGCAGGCTTCTGTTTGCTCTTGTCAGGTTCCAAAGCAGGAGAGGGCTTGGAAATACATACATTCACCCTTTCAGGCATCTGAAACCAAGAGGCAGCACCCCTTCTCCCACTATATTATTATCACTCCATGTATTCATTCCTTTACCTTCAGCTACTAGTTCTCCTTCTCTCCATTGATATCCAAACTCCTCTAGTTTTGGAAAGGACGCTGGGTTCGGCCGCTGGTCCAGACCGCAGGCAGCGATGCTGGTCCAGGGAGTGCCTCCCCGCGGCCCCCTCCCGCTCACATGGAGTGGTGTCATGTGGGTTCACTTCGAGTGGCCCATTCCTACCCCTAGGCCTGAGTGAGGCCTGAAAACAGCCGCTTTCAGTGGCCCCCATTTAGCCAGATGGGGTGAAGGCACAACACACCGCATTAGGCTCTCAGGAATTCACACATAGTGGCTTAAGGGTAGGGGTCCATCTTCTTACCAAGGAACCATCCCTGCTTCTGACGCGTGTGGCTGCTGCCTCGGGCCTGGCACCTCTGCATCGGGGAGAAAAGGAAGGTTGAAGTGATGCGGGGGAGAAAGAAAAAAGTGCAGTCGGACCATCGTCTTCCTCCCACGTGGGAAGGATCGCATGGGCACACCAGCCTCTTCTCCACCCCCTCCTGCCTGGATTCCCCCAGAAAAGTGGAGCGATCGATCCCGGGAGTCCCTCACGGCAAGTGTGAGCGCACGGCCCTTCATATCTGTATCTCCGTGTATCAGACAGCCAACGTTCTAATGGTCCCTCCCAGCTCTCTCTCGAACCATTGCTCGGAGGATGAAAGTGTGTTCCCTGGTCTGAAAAACTGTAACTCAGTGGTCCAAACTGGCGTGGCATCTTCTGGTCTGGTCCTTTGACGGTATTCTGAGCATTTACAGCGACACCTAGTGCAGTGCGTCTGTTCCGGCCGGTGAGACTGCCGGGGTCTCACCGGCCAGCTCCATGCGTGTCCTTTCCCCAGGGAACCTGTCCGGTAGCCCGTCTCTTCTGTTGACAGAACAGCTCTTACTGGCATTTTGTGCCTCAGGGGGTGCAGGGGCCATGCATGTAGACCCGGCCCACCTCTGCATGGCTGCAACCTCCCAACGTCCCATCGGGTCATGACCCCACATGGCACCTCACGTGAACACACTGGGATACCCACTTGCTGGCTCTAATTACTTTCCGATCTAGAACGGGGCTTCTTCTGACGGCACCAAGGTGTTCTACTCTAATGAGCTCCTCCCATTCCCAGCGACTTCAACAGGACCGTGCCACACACGGGCGAGGTTTCTATAGACCACTTTCCCATTGCCCTTCTGCCTGAACATATGGCTAGGATGGTGGCCACTAAGAGTACATAAAAACCCAAACACAGTGGCAAATAGTATGCAGTTCAGACCACCAAGCTGATTTGGTAGTTTTGTTTTTGTTTTTTTTTAGATTTTATTTATTTATTTGAGAGAGAAAGTGTGAGTGAGCACGAGCAGGGGGAGAAGTAGAGGGAGGAACAAGCAGACTCCAGCTGAGCCTCACTCGGGGCTCGATCTCCAGACCCTGAGATCATGACCTGGGCCGAAATCAAGAGTTGGACACTTAACCTACTGAGCCACCCAGGCTCCCCTGGTATTATCATCTCTGGTCACAGCAGCAGCCTTTCAGGGCTGTCTGTTCACCTTGGAACGACCATCCATGAACCAAGCAGCCCTTTGTTGGTCCATCAAGAGGTGTTTGGCCCCGTCCAAGGGGCAACAGAATCCAGCGCTCCTGAGGTGGTTCTGAAGTCAGTTCTAGGGGAAAAGAGTCCACCTGCTCTCGAACTCATGCAGTAAACTCTACGTTCCCCCAGCAGCATGCTCCTGCATAAACCATGCATCATGGAACTCTCCCGGGCACTGCCCTACCTCTTAGATCATCACTTCTCCACCCAAGATAATACTGGTGTTTCAGGTTTTAGGATTATCTTATGTCTGGGGGCGCCTGGGTGGCTCAGTCGGTTAAGCATGTGACTTCGGCTCAGGTTCTGATCTCAGGGTCATGGGATTGAGCCCCGAGTAGGGCTCCTTACTCAGCGCAGAGCCTGCTTCTCCCTCTCCTTCTGTCCCTCCCAACCCCCCAGCTTGTGCTCTCTCAAATAAATAAAATCTTTAAAAAAAAAAAAAGGTTATCTTATGTCCTTCAGAAGGGCAGTCTCAATATCTGACAAGCTACTAATGGCCTCCCAATGGACATTTTTCTAGTCCAAAGTCTGGCAGGCGTGCTGGGAGGGGCCCCAAGGCTTCTGCCGTAAGCCGCCCTCCTCGCCCCACGGAAGGACGTGATCTGTGTGACCTCAGGCAATCTTACCGGCGCCCACTTGGCATGCCCAATACAAGAAGCAACAGTGTGACGGGCGGGTGCACAGCCTCTTGTTTTGTTAATACCAGAGACTGGAAACGTTCCTCGCTCAGACACAATGTCCACTCCTGTAACGCGTTCAGGCACAACAGAGGCAATCACTTCATATGAAAAGTGTTCAAACACCAAAGAAACTTTCACCTTAGTCCCTTTGATCCTGGTTCCCACCCGCGGCTTCGCGGACAGGTTTGGTTTTACAATACTGGGTATTACGGGTAAGCGTTCCCACCAGCCACCAGCCGTGACAGCCACTCCCAAAACACGTTCGGGGGAAGGGGAAACCAGCCCTCGACAGCAGGTCTGTCTAAACATTCCAACTTCCATCCCAACATTCACCTTAATCCCACCCACTCTTGCATTTCTCCGTCCTCTCATCCGACTAGCCCCTTTTAAGGCTTCACACGTGCTTCTTGCACCACAGTGCATGGGACCCCACGGCACAGAGTCCAGAATCTTCTCTACCCTCTGACCATTTTGCCCACTCATATGCGTAACACTTTGAGTCCCCAGCAGGGGACAGAGCTAAGGGACCCTAAGCTTTTCACCAATCTTTATCTTGATTAAATTGTGGGACCTCTGCCTCAAGAGATGGGAGGTCAGGTTTCTCCTCATTACCATCTTTGCCTTGCAAAGTTTTTTCCTAATTCCTCCAAAGTAGGGTGAACAAAACAGATTTGTTCAGGTCCCTTGCATTTTGGGGGGCCTACAGGCGCTCCCATTGGTCCACTCAATTTCTAAGAAGTGCTGCATGAACACCTTTGTTTTGACCCTACCCGCAGCTGCTTTATTCACCCCATTTCTCAATGACTGTTTAAAAATTCCACATGCTGGGATGGGTCCATTGGCTCACTCCCTGTCCATTCTATTCTCCTGGAAATCAGTCTAGCCCTCTTCATTATTTGTTTTTTTAGAATCATTTTTTTTCCTTTGGAAATGGCTCTGAGGCTAGTGGCCACACCTCAGGCCAGCCAGAAATGGGATCCTCCCCCCCACATTCCTTAGGCAGGGGCCCTGAGACGAGAGGCTGAGGTTTGGACTGGCCAGAACCGAAGCTCGGCCCATCTCTCACTTCCGTTTTTGCTATTATAGGATAATAATGACCCACGGATTGCATTTTTAAATTTTTTCTTATTATTCCGCATTTTCTTAGACGCTCTGGGCGTTAGACCTGTCATCTCCATGCTTCATTGGTAACTTTCACCTCCAGGAACCGATCACAACACAGCTGCTGTTCCAAACCACGGGTGACCCTGCAGCCATCCAGGAACCAAAGGGTGCTCATTCCCTGTCCTTTCATCCTGCTTTCCCTGAGCCCCACGACCCAGCCAGGCAAGGTCCTTCCAGCAAATCACACATTTTCTGACACCAACTGCAGTACTACAGTCCAATCTTGGTACTAACCAATGAGCTCAGGCCAGAGGCACAGTCCCCCACAAGACAGCCCTTGCTCCAGCTAACAAGGGGCCCCAAGCTACATCCACTTCCGACCAACTGGCTACAAATTGGAGGCTCCCCCAAACCCATCGAGTTCAATAATGTGCTGACTCACAGAAGGGCCAAGGGCCGCCCAGTATCACTTGGACTTAGAAACCTGGAGATGGAGTAATTAAGATTGGCCATGCAGATACTCCACGCCTCTGTCCCAAGCCCCAGTGAAAACCCTGAACGTGAGGCTCAGGTGAGCCTCCTGGTTGGCCATATTTCATGCGTGTTGTCACACATGTTGCTGGAAAAGGTGAGTGCTATTCATACAAATCCACGGGAAGAGGACAACTGGAGCTTGTGTTTCTTCTCTCCTAGACCCTGCCCTATGTGCCATTTACCCTCCCTGATTTTAATCCGCATCCCTTCACCAGAATACACGTAACCACGGACAGAACTATTTGGTGAGCAGTCAATCACCGGATCTGTAGGCGGTCTTACCAACCCCGGGCACAGTCTTCTTTCCATACTTTTGGCAACCCACCTCATGCTCGACAAAACTCCATCACACAGCCTCTCTGAAACCCTTATTACAATCGCTCAGAACAAAATCTATGAATCATCCCAGGTAGTCCCCTTTCGTTTACAGTCCACCATCATCAGCGAGTCCTATCAGCTCCCCTACAAGATATATCCCATCCTGAGCCACTTCTCACCTTTCTGGTCCTACCACTGGCACCCGAGCCCTGGTCTTCCTCTCCCCTGGCCTGTTCCCACCTCTGTCCTGGCCACAGAGGCCTTCTTGAGTCATGACCTCAGAGTCTTTGCACGGCCGTTTCCCTGCCTGGACGGTCTTCCAGATCTGCACAGAGACGGTTGCTTCCACGGTTCCGCTCGCACGTCTCCGCCGCAGACACCGTCCACTCCAGCCCACCTGAGACACCCTCTGTGCACCCCGAGCGGCTCCCTCACTGCAGCTGACGTTTAGCTGCGCTTCTATCAGTACTCTCCTTGCTAATTACGTCAGGTCCACGAAGACGGGGACCTTGTTTCTCTTGTTGGCTGCTGCAGCCCAAGAGACACAGCGAGAGCTCAAGAAACCCATTTAAATGAGAAATGGATGCCCTGTGAGCCTAGGAGGCAGGACAGGGTCACTTATCGGTCTTATTTGGGGATGGGAACTATGGCTCTGGAAAGAGGTTTGACTTGGCTCTTGGTCACCGAGGTCAGAGGTTAAACTTAGGAGCGCTTTTTGGGCCCTGACGTTGCCTCTCCCCTCCAGGCTGGGGAAACCGGAAAATCGGCAGAAACTTGTTCCCCAGAACAACCCGAGGAGAGCCCTGCACAGTCTGAGGAGGAGCTTGGAGCCAGGGGCAGAGGGCGGGAGGACACTGGGCAGCTGGCGCCTGCATCAGGAGGCAGCCCCTGTCCCCAGCACTGGAGGTCTGGTGGTGGCCAGCACAGAGCCTGCTGCACCAGGGAAGCTAATTTCCTTCCTTCCCCTTCCCTCCCGAGGGCTGACCCCCCCCAGTGCCTGAGATCTCATCCCAACCTCCTGACCCTGGCCTTCCTGCCCCAGCTGCCTTCTCCACTCCTACCTGTCACAGGGTGGGGGCAGGGCGCCCTGGGACCCCAGTCCCAACAAAAGCAAGAGACACAGCTCCCGGGTCTTCGCCTGCATGGTGGCTGTGGCCGTGGTCCCGGAGTCAGCCCTGGCACCTCTCACTCGCTGGGGTGCATTCGCCTGCCTACCTGGGGCAGCCAAAGTCCACGTTTGGGGCGTGGCCTCCTGAGGGGCTGGATGCCAGGTCTGTGCACTGCAGCTTGCCACGGAGGCCAACCCCTGACCCCCACCTGGTACTTGTTCTCCTCTTGTCTCAGTCTCCGCAGGGGCTGCCTGCATGGCCCCTTCCCTGAGTCATGTGGTGGGGTGGCAGTGGGGCAGTGGGTACAGAGTGTCAGGGGTACAATTAGGTCACACATCTGTGACCCAGATGCCCAGTGGCTCGGGTGGCCCCAAGGCGACCACGGCAGAGAGTTACCTTTTCCTTTAACATTTCAAACAGAATGGTTCAAGCTTCTGTCCCAGGTGTGGCGTGAGGCCGGGGCATGCGAGGAGGCCGCAGCAGTGCTCTCCGATTGATGGCTCAGGCCTGAAATGACACAGGGGTGGGGGTTGGGGGAGTGTGCACGGCAAGGTATGTGCTGTGACCTGGTCACCACCTGAGATTAGTGACTGTGTGACATTTCCTTTAGGACTCAGGCTTGCTGTCCACACCCGAGCAGCGTCTGCCATGAACTGGCCCTGTCCCTCCCCACCAGAAGGGTCACCTCTGCCCTGTTAGCTTGCCCCGCTCCTTCTGGCCACCCCTGTCTCCAGAGGTTACACACTTCCTTCTTTTCTTTTCCTTTGGGTATTTTTTTAAATTTAAATCCAATTAATTAACATATATTCAGGGACAGAGTTCAGTGATTCACCAGTTGCACGTAACACCCAGTGCTCATTACATCACGTGCCCTCCTGCATGTCCATCACCCAGTTACCCCATTCCTCCCACCAACCTCCCCTCCAGCAACCCTGTTTCCTAGAGTTAAGAATCTCTAATCGTTTACCTCCCTATTTTCATCTTATTTTTCCCTCTCTTCCATGATCCTGTTTTGTTTCTTAAAATCCACAAATGGGTGAAATCATATAATTGTCTTTCTGTGATTGACTTATTTTGTTTAGAATACCCTCTAGTTCCATCCACATTGTTGCAAATGGTAAGATTTCATTTTTTTTGATGGCTGCAAAATATTCAAAAGTGTGTATATGTATGTATATTGTGTATGTGTGTGTACATATATCACACCTTCTTTATCCATCATCTGTGGATAGACATCTGGGTTCTTGCCACAGTTTGGCTATTGCGGACATTGCTGCTACAAACGTTGGGGTGCAGGTGCCCCTTTGAGCCACTATGTTTGTATCCCTTGGGTAAATACCCAGTAGTGCAATGGCAGGGTCAAAGGGTAGCTCTGTTTTTACTTTCTGAGGACCCTCCATACTGTTTTCCAGAGCAGCTGCACCAGCTTGCGTTCCCACCAAGAGTGTGAGAGGTTCCCCTTTCTCCTCATCCTCGCCAACATCTGTCGTTTCCTGACTTGTTAATTTGAGCCATTCTGACCGGTGTGAGGTAGCTCGTTGTGGGTTTGATTCGTATTTCCCGGAGGCCGAGTGACGTGGAGAATTTTTCCGTGTGTCTGTTGGCCATTTGGATGTCGTCTTTCGAGAAATGTCTGTCCACGTCTTCTGCCCACTTCTTGACTGGACTTATTTTTTGGGTGTTGAGTTTGATAAGTTCTTCATAGATCTTGGACACTAGCCCTTTATCTAATATGTCATTTGAAAATACTTCTCCCATTCTGTAGGTTGTCTTTCGGTTTTGTCAACTGTTTCCTTTGCTGTGCAAAAGCTTTTTATCTTGATGAAGTCCCACTAGTTCATTTTTATTTTTGTTTCCCTTGCCTTCGGAGACGTGTCTAGCCAGAAGTTGCTGTGTCCAAGGTAGAAGAGGTTGCTGCTGTGTTCTCCCCAAGGATTTTGGTGGAGTCCTGTCTCACATTTAGGTCTTTCATCCATTTTGAGTCTATTTTTGTGTATGGTGTAAGGAAATGGTCCAGTTTCGTTCTTCTGCACACAGCTGTCCAATTTTCCCAACACTGTTTGTTGAAGAGACGGTCTTTTTCCATTGGATATTCTTTCCTGCTTTGTCAAAGATTAGTTGACCGTAGAGTTGAGGGTCCATTTCTGGGTTCTCTGTTCTGTTCCATTGATCTATGTGTCTGTTTTTGTGCCAGTACCATGCTGTCTTGGTGATCACAGCTTTGTAACAGAGCTTGAAGTCCGGCATTGTGATGCTACCAGCCTTGGTTTTCTTTTTCAACATTCCGCTGGCTATTCGGGGTCTTTTCTGATCCCATACAAATTTTAGGATTATTTGTTCCAGCTCTGTGAAAACTGTTGGTGGTGTTCTGATAGGGCTTGCATTGAACGTGCAGATCGCTCTGGGTAATACAGACACTTCAACAATATTTGTTCTTCTAAGACATGAGGAGCGCCCTTCTTTTCTTTTTAAAAATATTTTTCTTGCGGTTAAATAGATATCACATAACATCTGCCAATTCAACCATTTAAAGTATTATATTCACAGTATTTCCCAACTATCACCACTATTTATTTTCAAAACCTTTTTTTTTTTTTAAGATTTATTTTAGAGGGAGGGAGGGAGAGAGAGAGAGAGCAAGCACACACAAGCAGGAGGGGCAGAGGGAGGAGAGAGAATCCCAAGAAGGCTCTGCTGAACACGGAGCCTGATGAGGGGCTCAATCTTCTTACCCTGAGATCATGACCTGAGCCAAAACCAAGAGTCAGATGGACGCTTAACCAACTGCAGCATCCAGGCACCCCATCAAAACTTTTATGTCATCCCAAAGACACATTCTATAACATCAAGCAGCAAGTCCTCAGTCCTCTCTCCCCATGGCCCCTGGAAACCACTATTTTATCTTCTGCGTCTATGAATTTACCTGTCTAGACACTTCATGTAAGTGGAATCATACAATTCGCGTCCTCCTGTGACTTCTGCAGTATTCCTTGTAGAAGTCTTTCATCTCCTTGGGTAAGTTTATTCCTAGGTATTTTTTTTAGATGTTTGCACATGTGATGGCTTCTTAAATTTCCTTTTCAGATTGTTCTTGGCAGATGTATAGAAATACAACTGATTTTTGAGTATTAATCTTTTTTTTTTTAAAGATTTTATTTATTTATTTGACAGAGAGACAGCCAGCGAGAGATGGAACACAAGCAGGGGGAGTGGGAGAGGAAGAAGCAGGCTCCCAGCGGAGGAGCCTGATGTGGGGCTCGATCCCAGAATGCCGGGATCACGCCCTGAGCCGAAGGCAGACACTTAACGACTGCACCACCCAGGCGCCCCTGAGTATTAATCTTCTGCCTGTGGCATTGCTGAATCTGTTTATCAGACCCAGCAGCCTTCCTGCGGATCTTCTGGGATTTTCTATATAATCATGTCATCTGTGGAAAAACTCTTCCTTTCCAATTTGAACACCTTTTCTTTTTCTTGTCCTGTTGCTTTGGCTAGAACTTCTGGTACAGTGTTGTATAGCAGAGGTGAAAGTAGACATCTTGTCTCAATCCTGATTTTAAGGAGACTTCCAGTCTTTGACCATTGAGTGTGACACTACGTGTGAGTTTTTCATGAATTCCCTGTATTGTTCTGTAGAACTTCCCTTTTATTCCTAGTTTTTAGAATGTTTTTATCATGGAAGCGTGTTGGGTTTAGTCGAATAACTTTTACGCATCGATAATCACGTAGAGTTTTTTCCTTTATTCTATTAATGCAGTACATTACATTGATTTTCTTACGTTGAATGATCCTTGCATTCTTAGGATAACTCTCACTTGCATGGCATATAATCCTTTTAATATACTATTGGATTTGGTTTGTTAGTATTCTGTTGAGGATTTTCGCATCCCATACATAAAAGGTACAGGCTGTAATTTTCTTGCGAGATCTTTATATAGCATAAGCATCAGGTATTGCCGGCCTCGTAGGAATTAGGAAGTGTTTCATCCTATTTCGGAAGAGTTTGAGAAGGGTTGGTGTTACCGCTTCTTTGTTTTTGTTACTTTTTATCTTATTTGAGAAAGAGAACAAATGGAGGGGAGAGGCAGAGTGAAAGGGAGAAACAGGCTCCCCACTGAGCAGGGAGCCTGATGTGGGGCTTGATCCCAGGGCCCTGAGCCGAAGGCAGATGCTAAACCAACTGAGCCACCCAGGCGCCCCTTGACTCTTATTTAGATGTATGGTAGAGTTGGCCAATGAAGACCTTGGTCTTGGAATGTATTAGGATTCTCCAGAGAAACAGAAACAATAGAATGTGTGGAATGTGTGTGTGTGGAAAGAGAGACAGAGTTTTCTTTAAATTTTTGCTTACATGATTGTGGAGGCTCGCCAAGTCCAAAATCTGCAAGCTAGGTCAGCAGGCTGGAGACCCAGAGAAGTCTAAAGGCAGTCTGGTGGGCAGAATTCCCTCGTCTTCCGGGGAAGTCAGTGTTTTTCTATTAAGGCCTTCGAGTGATCGGATGAGGTCCATTCATAATATGGAGGGTATGAAACGAATAAAGGAAAATCTCATTTCAAAATATAGTTGGGAAGTCCTGAAGGGGGCATACTTACAGAGGTGCCACTCTTCAAAGCTAACTTTCTATATTCCAGCAGGAAGAAAGGTTTTTTTCTTTGCCCAGCAACCCAGCCAATGAGAACCACCACAGCTCAGCCAATGAAAAGTCACTACAACTATGAATTCTTGCTCTTTGGAATGGAGTTTCACTCTAAACTGCCCCTCCCAACTTCCTTCTTTCCTCTGTTAAAGAACACTCCTCCTCTCCTTTGTTGTCTGGACTTGCCTGTGGTTTGCAAGCCCTGAATTGCAATTCCTCTGCTATTTCCAAATAAACTCATTTTCCTGTAAGCTAATTGGCTATTTTATTAAGGTTGACAAGGCTAATTTACTCAAGCCTCCTGATTTAAAGGTTAATCTCATCTAAAAATACCTTTCTAGAAACATCTAGAATAATTTTTAACTCAATACTGTGGTACCTTGGCTTAGACAAGCTGATACATAAAATTAACCATCACGTGGAGTGTTCATTGTCAGGGTTTTATTATAATCTCTTTACTTTTATAAATCTGTGGAGATTTTCTATTTCTTCTTGCATCGGTTTGGATAATTTGTGTGTTTCTAGGAATTTGTCCATTTTGTAGTGGTTATCCAATTGTTGGCAGACAATGTTCACAGTTTTCTCCATTTTTGTAAGATCCATAGTGGTGTCTCCATTTTCATTTCTGATTTTAGTTATTTGTATCTTCTTTTTGTCTTTGTCACTTTTTTCCATAGTTAAAGATCTATTTTCTTGGGGCGCCTGGTGGCTCAGTTGGTTTAGCATCTGCCTTCCACTCAGGTCATGATGTCAGGGTCCTGGTATTGAGCCCCGCATCCGGCTCCCTGCTCAGTGCGGAGTCTGCTTCTCCCTCTCTCTCTGCTTGTGCTCTCTTTCGGTCAGATAAGTAAATAAAATCTAAAAAAAAAAACAAAAAAAACAAAAAAAAACAAACCACACAACTTAAAAAAGATCTATTTTCTTGATTCTTTTTTTTTTTTTTTCAAAGAAACAACTTCAGGTTTGATTTTCTCTCTTGATTTTCTATTCTCTGTATTATTTCCTTACATTCAATCTTTATTTACTCTTGATAGCTTTGGGTTTAGCTTGCTTCTAATTCCTCAAGGTATAAGACAGGTTATTGATTTAAGATCTTTTGTAATGTAGACACTTGCTCCCGTAAATTTCCCTCGGAGAACTGCCTTTGCGGCATCCCATAAATTTTGGTATGTTGTCTCCTTGTTTCGTTCATCTCTAAGTCTTTTCTAATTTCTAAGTCTAGAAATGTCTGGAACCTTCTAGGACAGCCAGATCTTGACCTTTGTGATTTCTTCTTTGACTTTTTGGTTGTTTAAAAGTGCGTCAATTTCCACATTTTCCAGTTTTCCTTCTGTTACTCACTACCAGCTTCATTCCATTATGGTCGGAGAAGATACTAGCTATAATGTCCATCTTCTAAAATTTACTGGGGCTTGTTTTGTGGCCTAACATATGATCTATCCTAGAGAATGTTCCATGTACACTTGAAAAGAATGTGTATCCTACTGTTGTTGGGTACGGAGTTCTGTCTACACTAGGTCTATGTTTTACAGTGCTGCTCTTCAATTTCCTTTATGATCCTCTCTCTAGATGTTCTACCCATTAAAGTGGCACTGACGGCTTCAACTATTAACATAGAACTCCTAATCCCTCAATTCTGTCAACTTTTACACTCTCACCCTGGGATGCCAGTGGTCTTGGCAGGGCTCCCTTCCTCTCTGAGCACACAAAGCTTACAAAATAAGTGTCAGTATTCCTGTACTGTTTTCAAAAGTGCCCAGGGGCATAAACTGATCTAGACTAATACATTCAAATTTGGACTCTTTTGAAAGGATAGTTCAGGGAGGCAGTGTTTGAACCCACCTCCCTGCCTTCCTTCACAGCACTTTGGGCCCACTGTATCTGAGAAACCAGGGCTGGGTGATTTTCAGTATTTGTATGCCATTGAATAGAACAATAAAGCATTTGGAGTACATGTTTGGGAGGCCAGGTTGCATGGGGTATGGGACTGTGTCCTCACAAAAGAGGATTTCCTCCTTACTGATGTTCCAGGAGGGACAAGGGCCCAACCCATGACTTCTGGGTCCTTACCCTGACCCCACCCCAAGGACTGGCTGGGGCATGGAGGATGAAGAGGCAGGAGAAGGCAGGGACTCACGCAGAAGTTTAATGAGGCAGATGGGGCAGGGAGGCCCATCACTGTGGCAGGAGGCTGGGGAGAAGGGCAGCTGCGAGGCAGTGGGGCTCCAGGAAAGCTGTCTGGGTCCCCGAGCTCAGCCAGTCACCAGGAGCATCAGGACCACTCCATTGGTCCAGCCAAAGCCCTCCTAGAGAGGGACAGGACCAGTGAGGCAAGATCTCTGGGGAAGGCCCCACATCCTTTTAGGGGCTGTGGGATCCCCACACAGAGACTCTAGAACTGCCTAGCCCCAGCGGTACAAAGGAGCTCCAGTCAGCCTCCTCCCTGTGGACCCACATACATGGGAGGAGATAGAGGCCCAGAGAGGGGAGGTCATAACCAGTTGTGGGGACAACAGAACCCTGCAGCTCCCAGTAGGATGTGGGCTCACTCACCTGAACTTCATACTCCCCTCCACCACCTGGCTGACCACCATTGCTGATGTCATACTGGAAACAAAAGAACAGGCTCTAAGGGTGGGCACTACCCCAAGGCTCCCCACCTCAGCTCTCCAGGGGGAGCAAGAAATGGGAGCCCCTTTGGGAGAAGCTGCTCTGGCCTGCAGCTCTGACCCCTGCAGTGCCCAACAATGGCCACTGGGCGTCACCACTGTCCCTGGGCTTGGCAAAGCCTGGCAACCCCCATCCCCACCCGCCCAGCTCACCAGGAGGCTCGGGGCTCAGAAGCAGCTCACCTTCTCAAACATGGCTGACTTTTGGGAGTAGACCTCAAATTCTGAGCCAGCTGGAAAGCCACTTCCTGGGCCTGAGGTGAAGGAGACTTGGCCAGACCTAGACCCCACCCCAGGTAGGACCCTGAATCTCCTGAGTCCCCGTCCCAGGGGGAGCAGAGGCCTGAGCCTCACTCTCCTCAAGGAGGGAGAGAGTCCCGGGCCCTAAGACCTCCATCGTGAGCCACATGAAAAGCCAATGTGCTCCTTCCCCAGGGTCCAGGTTTGGAGGGAGAAAGGAGGGCTGGTTCTCTCTATCAAAGGTCTGCCGAGTGGGAAGCCAAGAGAACAGAAGAGCCAGAGAAAGACCCCACGTGCTTTGTTCACACCTCCCCAGCCCCAGGAGGCTGGCCCTTCAGATGCAAGGGGGGAAGGCCCTGGGATATGCCCCATCCCTGCCTCCCTACTCCTTACCTCTGATGACCAAGTCCTGCAGGGGGGCCCAAGCATTGGGGAAGTCCCATTGCTGGCCTGTGTTCTGGAGAGAAGTCGGGATCCCGTACTGGTAGGTCAAGATCTGGCTGTCCTAGAAGGTTCCAGACATTTCTAGGACTGTGGACGGGGGCTGGATGAGGAGCCAAGAGGCTGGGCCCTCCTCAAGCCAGATGTCCCCCTTCCTGGGCTTTCTCTTCTTGGCTCACAGCTTCCCCCTGGTGGCTGCAGCAGGACCTGCAGGCTCAGGCCCAGGGTTGGAACAGGAGGGGGTGGCTGCCAGTTGCCAGAGGTCCCTAGCTCAGACTCAGGGAGACGGCAGGTGGTGCTACCCCAATATACCAGCCCTGCTGCCCCCGTCACCTCCAGATATTTCAGGGCCTTGTCCACAACACCCAGAACAGAGTAGCAGCTGTCTCCAAAAGAGGTGTGGCTGAATGGGTCAAAGTCCCAGGTCTTCCCATGTTCAAGGTGATAGTCAAACCAGGCACCTTTCTCATTTCATAGGATACCTTCAAAACAGCCCAGTGCTATTTCTGCAAATTTCAGTAATTCATGGCTTTGGAGGCATAGTCTGGGGTGAAACTAGTTTTAGACACAAGTCCCCAACTCAGTACCCTCCTGCAGCTCTCTAGAAAGAAATTCAGGGGGGTGGGGGCAGGAGGATTAATAAGGGGAGAGTACTTATAATTCTTCACCTCTTCCCTGAAGCCTCTCCCCAGGACCCAGGACCAGCCTCTCCCCAGGCAAACCTAGCCCGTCCTGCCACCTGTAGGCTACCCAGACCTGCCTCTTACACCAGTGGTAACTGTTCACTCCCCAGGTGGGCTCTCCCTTCCCTGGGCTATCCGGGCCAAGCTTCCGCTCGGGAATAACTGCCACTGCTGATTACGGCCTGTGGTCAGCACAGTCCGTTAGACACTTTCTCTCCTTTGTCTGAGGCTCAGCGAGGGCAGTGGTTTGCCCAAGGCTGCACAGCATCTGTCCTCCCAGCCAGGCCCCAGGGCCCTGGTACCGGCTGGCATAGAGTGGTGCTCCAGGCTCCTTCCTCACCCAGCCCCACAGGAATAAACACAGGCTCTGTTCCACTACTCCTCAAAATAACTGACAGCTGACCCCTCTCCCACCTGTACAGAACCAGGAGGCAACAAACAGAGAAAGTACCTGGCAGAAGCATCCAGCGAGCTCCACTCGGGTCCTACAGTCGCTCTCCCGACACCACGATCATGCACATCCGTCTCACTGGGGAAACGGTTCGGGGTTTCCTCCTCTCGAATAAAACTGCCAGTTATTTCGCCAGCAAAAACAGGTTAACTTAGGAACAGCAAAGATCTGCAATACGGGAAAACGACGCTACAGCAAAACCACGGACAACACTGCAGAGTCGCGCCCTTTTATGGAGGTAAAAGGGGCTGTCGGGAAGGCTGTTATAAAGAAAAAGTCCATTGGAGTAAACTGGGAGATCTGAGTATAGCAGCTTTTCATTGGCTGAGCTGTGGCTGTCTCTCATTGGCTGGGCTGTTGCTGGGGAGGAAGAAACCTCCCCCTCTTGCTGGGACGGTAAGGTAACCTCCACCTGCAAGTTCCGGTCTGCAATTGACAGAGCGGTGGGGCGGGAGAGTTTCACCTGCGGGCTCCCGACTCCATTCTAAATGAGGGTTCCTTTCATTCATTCTCACACTCCACACCTGGGCTGGAGGATGGGGCTCTGCGTCTCTGGACCTGGCTTGGCGGTGGCAGCAGAGACAGGGGAAGGGGAGTGGAGGAAACGGTCCTGGTCCTAATACTAGTCGCTGCCTGGTGAGCACCTGCCAGGGCCGGGCTGAGTTAGCAGGGACTCCAGAGGCCAGCATGTGGGGGCCGAGCAGACCCGACTTCCGGCGGCTCCGGCCTTGCCCAAAGCCACACGGCTGACCTGCAGCAGAGCCAGCACTCCTGCACCGGCCGCCAGGGCCTCCACACGGCGGGGCTCGCGGGCTCTCTGTGCCCTCTGTCCCGACTGCAGGTGAAGCCAGAGGTCCTCAGCCACCCGGAGCAGTTCTCGCTGATCTACTCGGCCCACCCCTTCATCGTGCCTGGCGGGCGCTTCGTCGAATTCTACTACTGGTGAGCGGCCAGGGCTGCAGGGCGGGGGTCGGGGAGCCTGGGGCCAGCGGGCTGTCCCGAGCAGAGGGGGGCACCCTGACTGGCCCCGGGTGTGCAGGGCGAGGGGGGGAGTGCGGCGTGGGGGGTGCCTGAGCTGTCCTTGTCCCCAGGGACTCCTACTGGGTGATGGAGGGGCTGCTGCTCTCTGAGATGCCCGGGATGGTGAAGGGCATGCTGCAGAACTTCCTGGACCTGGTGCGGATGTAAGGGGGGCGGGCCCCTCAAGGCTGGGGCGGAGAAGCCATGGGCTTGGCGCTAGATTGGCCTTGGCCTTAGCCGCTGGGCGGATGCACCTCAGCCGGTGTCCTTCGCGGCAGCTACGGCCACGTCCCCAACGGGGCCCGCGTGTACTACCTGCAGCGGAGCCAGCCCCCGCTCCTGACGCTCATGATGGACCGCTACCTGACCCACACCAATAACACCGCCTACCTCCGGTGGGCACCCGGTCCCCCTCCTGCCCTGCAGGCCCCCTGCCTGGGACCTCCCAGGGCGGGAATGAGGGGCCGTGCCTGGGCTGAAGCAGTGCCTGGCTCCACCCCAGGGACAACATCGGGACCCTAGCCTTGGAATTGGACTTCTGGACGGAGAACAGGACCATCTCTGTGAGCTCGGGGGGGAAAGAGCTACGTCCTGAATCACTATGCTGTCCCTTATGGGGGACCCAGGTAGGGAGCCGCCTGCCAGCCTCTGTCTCTTGTTACTCACTCTGCTCTGAGGGCCATGACAGCCCCACCTCTCGGATGCTGACACTGAGGGGGTGGGTGCCTGTGTTGTCAGAAAAGGGGTGCCAGTGGGAGCCAGGAGGGCAATGTGGCCCCACGCTGGCACAGGTGTCTCCCTGCTCCCTCCTCCCCTAGGCTGCTTACCAACCACAGGAAGGCTGCAGAGGAAACCTGCCCCAACGTATTGGGGACACAGTGGCTGCATCCCTACTCTCTTGGGCCATCCCTGGGGCAGCAGAGGCCCCAGAGGACGAAGACAGCAGGCAGAACCCCCCCAGGACTGCGGGCTGGGGCCTGTAGAGAGGGCCGCTGTGGGAGAGCTCTGTCCTGGCAAGAGGAGAGGGGGAGCTGGCAGAGTGAGGACACGGAGGAGGCTTTGCTTCTTTACAGCTTGGCCACCAGCCTGCACCGCAGCGCCCCCCTGGCCTCCCAAGGTGAGACCCACGTGCTGGCCAAGGCCTGGAGCAAGATCAGGAGCCTCAAGGCTCCTCCCCCTCCTCCCGCTCAAACCACAGCCATCTGGGGATCAAAAACACCTCTCTCTCTCTGTCTCTCTCTCTCTTTTTTTTTTAAACCCTGAGTTGCCTGAGAGATGTGCATGGTTGGGCTGGGGCTGAGTCACGAGGGCTGCCTGCATACCCGGGAGGGTGGGGCCGACTCCTGAGCGCTGGCTCTCAGACTTTGCACGTTTCTCTATTTCCGCACAGGGCAGCAGTTTTTGCAGAAGGGGTTAAGAGGGTGCATGTGGGCCAGGCACCAGCCCGCTGCAGCTGCCTGTGGCTGCCTCTGCCCACCCAGGGCAGCCTCACGTTCTCACCTCAACCGCTGGGGCTTCCGCTCCCCGTGGGAACAGGGCACAGGGTCAGGGGCTCCCGCCGCACCCAGCCGACTGGGCACCTCCCTGCCCGGCCAGGAGTTCCACAGACACAGCCCGGTGTTGGCAACATTCAGATGCTCCCAGGTGGCCCCAACTCACGGCCCTGTGAGCAATGGAGTTGGCAATGTTTGTACATGTCCATGAGAGAGGTTTTCAGTCAGAACTGGGTCCCAGGAGATCCTGACTGCAGACTCGACTATTCCATGACAGGCTCTGTGTTCTGGACAACTCTTTCATCCGAGGCCGCTGGTATAGAAATTGAAGGCTCTGTTCTCCATTAGGGGTTGCAAACTCAAACTCTAGTAACACAAACGTGCAGAAACATGTGGGGCTAAGGGAACAACAGTACAAGAGCACTATCTTGGGGAGTGAGGAGGGCTAGGGTGAGTTGGACGCGCTTTCCTGTGTGAATGAGGTCGCCATCCACTGTACAAGATGGTTGACCCAAGGCTATGCAGGCTCCTTATTTGCTAGACCTCCTGATTTTTCCAAAGGTGGAAACCCACATTTTGATGCGAAATATCCCAATTTTTAAATGCCTCAGTGTCCCAAATTCTGCCTGGGAGTGGTTCCTTGTGGGAGTGAGGAGTTGTGAGGAGAAGACCTGACCCCACTACAGGGGGGCCCCCCTGTTCTCCCTGAAGCATTCAGGGCCCTTCCCTCCTTAACCTTCTTGGGTGCCCTCACTCAAGTCTTACCACTCAGCTTGTCTTTTTTTTTTTTTTTTAAGATTTTATTTATTTGACAGTGAGAAAGAGCACAAGCAGGGGGAGGGGCAGAGGGAGAGGGAGACACAGGCTCCCCACTGAGCAGCGAGCCCCATGTGGGGCTTGACCCCAGGACCCTGGGATCATGACCTGAACCGAAGGCAGACGCCCCGCCGCTTAGCTCGTCTTAACGCGTTTATAAGCTGGTGCGTCACTGGTAGGGAAACAACACTTTAAAATATTTATTCGGCTTTGATTTTGCAGTGAGGTTGCAGGCTGTGTGTGAGAAGGGGCCCTGGGAGACTGCTTAGCCTTTCTTAGTCCTCTGTAATCCAGCTCTGTGCCCAGACTCACAGCGCCACTGAACAGAAGCCCTGTTGCCTCTTACTGGACCCACCAAACTTGGGAGCCAGCTGGCCGAGGGGGGCGGGTGGTTCTCACTGCCCCAACTCCAAAATATTTCTTTGAGGAAGAACACTCTGAGTTCCCCTCT
The DNA here is from genome assembly GCF_023065955.2 of Ursus arctos. Taxonomy (NCBI): domain Eukaryota; kingdom Metazoa; phylum Chordata; class Mammalia; order Carnivora; family Ursidae; genus Ursus; species Ursus arctos. Next base: position 14,272,108 of record NW_026622897.1, read on the forward strand.
CTGTATCTATCCTCGGGTCAGTGGTGTGACCAGCTCTCTTTTTAAAAAGTTGCTTTCCCAGGCTCTTCTACAGTTAGGGGTGGCCAGGGATGCGGTTCTGACAAGTAAGAGGCGCGTGGAGGTCACTGGAAGACCCTCCTCGAAAGGGGAAAGACTCAGCGGGCTTTGCCCTTTGCCCTTCCCCTTCCTGCCCGCCTGCCTTGAGCACAGATGAAGTCCTAGGAACGGGAGAAGCCTCCTTGCAACGATGAGGCCATGAACCTGAGGCTGAAAACCACATGCTTGAGATGGCAGAGCAGAAAGTTGGAGACAGACTGGGTTGTCAGTGGCACCTTTGAGTCATGACAGCCCCGGGCCCCCGTTATATGAGGAAAACAAACCCCTTCGTGGTTTAAGCCACTGGTTTTCAGTTTTATGTCACTTCTGGCTGGATAAAGTCTCAACCAGGTCCTTCTGCTGAGGCCTTCCGGTCAGGACACATTCCTTCATTCCCATCACATGTCCAGCCTTGTCCTAATGGCCCAGCAGTCCTGTGGGGCTCTGTCTGCCTGGCCACAATCCAGGTGTGAGGAGCAGACAGATCCATCCATCCGTCTGTCTGTCTGTCTCCCTGCCTGCCTACCTGGATCCATATAGCCATACATATCAGGTGATGCTGAACAGACGCAATGACCCCCTTCCTCCCAGCCTTGTCTCCTGGAAATCAGCTCCAGACCCCTGGACTTCTCATCAGCCTGCGTGCAAATGATTCCTGGAGTTTCCGAGAATGGGGAGGCCAGCATGGGTGTGACTGCTGGCTGGAAACTAACACATCCAGGGGCTGGGGTGCTGGTGAGGTTCCATTTCATGACCCAATGACCAGCTGTTTGCTCTACAATGACCTGTACGCTGCCGGAGGCATTTTAGGCACTTTCCTCTATTGTGTGTTAGTTCATAATAAAATCGTTTGGAAGCTTAAACAAGAGGCCATCAGCCTGCTTAGTGTGGCCCACTGGGTTACAGGAGGGGAAAGGGCCCGTGGTGACCGGTGCTGGGACCGTGGCAGCGGCAATGCGGCCTCGGGCCAGCGCAGGCGGACGGGTGGCAGCGGGGCTGACTGATCCGCCGCCGGGACTCGCAGCCGCCCCGCGTCCGAGCTCCCAGAATAGTGGCCCACCTGCACATGAGCAGTTTCTGTTGTGGCGAGGAGTTAAGAAAACAAAAGCGCAGGCGAGGCGCACGCTGGTGTGTAACACGACAGCCCTTCCCAGCTGTGCACCACTCCGCCGCCTCGAACACCGCCCACTCCCGGGCTCGCTGGCCGCCACTGCCAGCCGGGGCCTCGGGCACCTGCGCCCCAGGCACCGAGCCCGGTGCTGAGGGGGAGCCCCCACCCCCGCCCCCGGCCTCCCGGCCCGCCTGGGTCCGCAGACTCTGAGCCTGGTTCTGCCACACCTGGTGTCCAGGAGTGCAGGCGACTCGTGTCAACTCTTTGAGCCCCGTTTTCTTCGTTTGTCAAGTGGGGATGGTATCTTGGAGAGGCTGCTGTAAGAATTAGGATGTGTTTGAGGCATGCAGGTGGACAGCTGAGGATCCTGCCTGTTTTGTTCACGGGTGGAGATGCCCCCAGTTAACCCCATCCCAGCAGCTCAACGCCAGGAGGATGACCGCTCCCTTCACTCCATCCTGCAGGCCTGATGGGGCAGAGTCCACAGACATTCCCCAGCGCTCCAGAGAAGGTGGTTCAAGGCCAGGCCTCCCCTGCAGGAGCTGCCTGTCGCCAGTCACCCCTGCTGGAACCCTGTGTGACACCCATCTGTGGCCTGAGGTAGGACAGCCGGCAACCACCTGAGCCTTGCTTCCAAGGATAACGGGGGGTCAGAGAAGCCAAGATCAGCGTCAAGGCAGGCCTCCCAGCCACAGAGTAGGACTGTGGTTGGGCTGGAGTCCGGCTGAGCCTCCTGGCTCTGCCATCTGCATGGCAGTGAAGAGGGACAAGAAGGACAGCTCAGCACACACCCATCCGCAGAGGCCTTCAGCTCAGCACAGCCACGAGACCCTTGTCAGAAACCTGGGGGTTCAGCAGAGTCTCCATGTGTGTCTCAGGCTCCCAGCCTTCCTCATGGGGCAGGAGTGGTCTTTGGCAGGCGACGTTGAATAGCCTTGTCAGTGTGGAAATCAACTGCAGACCCCCTGACTTGCTCCCCACCAGCCCCTCACTCAGTGAGGCTGCCCTGACGTGAGACGGCCCGCTGGAGAGTATCACTTCCCCACTTCCCCAGCAAGGCGGCCTCTCGCGCCCTTAGCTCACACACAAGGCTTGGCTGTAGCTCGATTCCTCAGGTGGTTTCTCTGTCCTCCCACTCCTGGGGCTTCTTGCAAGAAGGATGTGCTTTGGTCAGCCTGAAGGGGGGGGCCTGGAACTTCCAGGCTCTGCTCCAGACTCGGCAAATAGGTGGAGGCTGCTCAGGGGACGTGAGGAGGGTGGGTGCTTATTCTCAGGGTCGGGTCTTCCAAGAGGCCACTGCCGCACGTGGCGTGGACAGGGCTGCGGTGTGACTCCACTTGCCAGGCGTACATGGTATCTTGCTCCTTCAGATTATGAAAAACTCAAAGCATATTAAAAATTTTAGAGTAGGGGGCGCCTGGGTGGCTCAGACAGTTAAGTGTCTGCCTTCGGCTCAGGTCATGATTCCAGGGTCCTGGGATCGAGTCTCACATCCTGCTGCCTGATCAGTGGGGAGCCTGCTTCTCCCTGTCCTCCCCACTCGTGCTTTCTCTCGCTGTCTCCCTCTCTCTCAAATAAATAAACAAAATCTTGGGACGCCTGGGTGGCACAGCTGGTTAAGCAACTGCCCTCGGTTCAGGTCACGATTCCAGGGTCCTGGGATCAAGCCCCACGTCGGGCTCCCTGCTCTGTGGGGAGTCTGCTTCTCCCTCTCCCTCTGCCTGCCGCTCCCCCTGCTCGTGCTCGCTCTCTGTCAAATAAATAAAATCGTTAAAAAAATAAAATTAAAAAAATTTAGAGTATATTGGGGTGCCTGGGTGGCTTCATCAGTTGATGTCTGACTCTTGGTTTCGGCTCAGGTCATGATCTCAGGGTCGTGGGACTGAGCTCCAGGCAGGGCGTGGCGCTCAGCGGGGAGTCAGCTTGATGATTCTCTCTCTCCCCCTGCTCCTCCCCCCACCTCTCAAAAATAAATAAAATAAACCTTTAAAATATTTTAGAGTATAATGATGAGAAACACATATGCCTACCACCTAGCTTTGTCCTATTTTCTTCATAATTTGTTTTCAGAATGGAAACACCCAGGTGCAAGTACAGCACCCTGCCTACTCGTGCCAGCATTCCTGCCCCCCTCGGGGTAACTGCTCTCCTGATGGGGCAGTTTACCATTCTCGTACCTGTCTGTATGCTTTTGCTGTATACACCTACGAACTATGTATAGGATTGCTTTGCATGCTATTTTTATTGTGGTAAAAAATACATAACACAAAGTTTAGCATTTTCACCATTTTTTTAAAAGATTTTATTTATTTATTAGACACAGAGAGACAGCCAGCAAGAGAGAGAACACAAGCAGGGGAGTGGGAGAGGAAGAAGCAGGCTCCCAGCAGAGGAGCCCGATGTGGGACTCGATCCCGGAATGCCGGGATCACGCCCTGAGCCGAAGGCAGACGCCTAATGACTGCGCTACCCAGGCGCCCCCATTTTCACCATTTTTAAGCACACGGTTCAGTGGTATCGAGTTACATTCAGTGTGGTGCAACCATCGCCACCATCCATCCATAGGACTTTCTCATCTTCCGAAACTGAAACTCTGTGCCCATTAATAACTCCACTCCTCCTCCCCACAGCCCCTCACAACCATCATTCTATTCTACTTTCTGTCTCTGGGAATTCATGGTTCTTTTTTTTTTTTTTTAATGACTTATTTATTAGAGACAGAGAGAGAGAGAATGCAAGTGGGGGTTGGGGGAGAGGAAGAGAGAGAATCTCAAGCAGACCCCACGCCGAGCTTTGAGACCAACGTGGGGCTCGATCTCACAACCCTGAGATCATGACCTGAGCCAAAACCAAGAGTAACTGACTGAGCCACCCATGTGCCCCTATAGTCCTTCATACAAATGGAATTACACGATATTTGTCTTTTTGTGTCTGGCTTATTTCATTGAGCAAAATACCCTCTAGGTCCATCCAGGTTGTCACAAATGGCAAGATTTCATTCTTTCTTTCTTTTTTTTTTTTTTAAGACTTTATTTTATTTATTTGACAGAGATAGAGACAGCCAGCGAGAGAGGGAACACAAGCAGGGGGAGTGGGAGAGGGAGAAGCAGGCTCATAGCGGAGGAGCCTGATGTGGGGCTCCATCCCATAACGCCGGGATCACGCCCTGAGCCGAAGGCAGACGCTTAACGACTGCGCCACCCAGGCGCCCCAGATTTCATTCTTTCTTATGGCTAAGATTCCTAGGCATGGAATCACAAGGTCAGAGGATTCACAGATATTAGGCTTTTGATACAAATTAGATGACAGTCTTTTGAATAACAAAGGGTGGAGGCCTTTGGCCTTGGCAATGTGTAGCTGAGGACAATTCTCCTGCCGGAAAGTAAAGCAGCAGTGGCCAGAGGTCATGGGTAATGGTTGTCGTGATGGACCAAGTGCTCCCGGGGAGATCAGGTCACAGCAGGTGCTCTGGGAGGTGTGTGCCTGAGGCCCCCGGAGCTGCCCCTGGACACAAGTCTGTAATCCCACATGTTCTGGATTGTGGGGGAAGCGGAGAGGCAGTGGGTGCTTGTGTGCCTGGCTGCGGCCTTGCCCGTCACACGGCATGGCGCACATCTGCCGGAAGCCCCTATTTTGTTTGGATTCCTGCAGAACACACGTGACTTCTATTGGCGTGAGCTGGCAGACAAGAAGGCCTCTAGTGTGTCCCAACAGCATTTCACTGTGCCCTGGAGAAGCCACCGAATATAATAACTTCCCCGCAGGGCGGATCGCCAGGTTTTGTGGGGCCTGAAGCTTAAACAATTGGGGGGGGCTCTCTTTAAGAAAAAGAAGCAAATTAAGAATGTGAAGTTAGGTATGGGACTGTCGAGGGGCCTTGCATGCAAGAGGGGCCCTGGGGCTGAAGTGCCATTAACTTTGTGGGCAATCTGCCCCTGCTCCCCTGCCGGGACTGGGTCTGCCCTGCCTAGGAGTCTACTTTTGTTTGTTTCCAAATGCTTTAAATTATGTATTTTCCCTTCTTGCCTTTTGCATGTGTATGAAAATTTAAGAATTGAGCAATAAAATAGTTATTTGATAAAATAGTCATTTTGGGCCAAATTTCTCTAGTTTAACCCTTCCTACCCAAATTGCTAAGATGTATGACAGGTCACAAAAGATGTCTGCAGTGTGGAGCCTGGTACACTGAGGATGGTGATGGGGCAGTGGGAGGTGGGGGGATCCTTCTAGCATTTACTGAGACTGTACAGGCCCTGTGCTGGGGGCTTACATAGTCTTAGTTCACCCTTTTGCCTGGCATGGGGTAGACCCTCCTAGGGGGCTCAAACAGCTTCCATGTAAGGGGGCAGGGGGAAATGCCAGGACACCACAAATTGAAGTTTAAATATGAAACTGTTAGCAGAGTAATTTTGGCATCAAACCCACTGCCTCAGTCAGTCTCCCAACAGGAAACAGATGGCACATTCAAAATAGGATAATGAGGAGGGTTTATTTACAAAAACGATGTGGGTGTCAGGGAACCACAAGGGATAGGGCAGCCACCCAAGTTCAGTAGCGGCCAAGCATTGCCACCGCGAGGCTGGAAGGAATGAGGTAGGGAATGGCCACTGGCCTCCACAGGGAGAGAACTGCACCATAAGGCCCGTGAGAGAAGAGGTGACCTTGGTTGAGGGACACAGCCTGTCCATGGGGAGGAAGCAAATGACCTGACCTCTCCCCTCTCTCTCCCATCTCCTGTGGGGCTCTCCCAGGACACAGGAGACATTAGATGTGGCCCACATGGGTTGGCCTCCTGGGGCAGAGGGCAGAGTGGAAAAGGTGACAGGGGTCAGGATGTATCTAAAGGGCAAAGAAAAGGTCAATGGCACAGTCTACCCCTTTGGCTCCTCAGCATCCACCCTAGACCCCTTTCCAGGTGAAAATCTCGTCTCTCCAACACAGGGGACCCACAAGGTCCCACCAGCTATCATATCATCATGGGGTAGTTAACTGGTCATACTCCCGGCTGAAATCACTGGTGTTCCTCAGACAAAGTAACAGGTGAAAGGGAGAAAAAGAAATATGGCCGCGACAATCCACCTACGGCTGGCCCCAAGGCCACGGTAATCCTAGATGCCTTCTTACAGCTCCCATTCTTTGTTCTCTTTCACCTCTGCGGGCACTTTTTTGGACAGGATTCGTAACCAACTAGAGTGACTTGAACCTTCATTCTTGCAGGATCTGAGTCCTTGGTTGCCTTATTTTTGGGGTTACCCCAGTTTTCCATTGACTAGGACTATTGGATGCAGGGGTGCTCCAGCAATGCCAATGCCCCTCATTTCAGACACTGTCCTCCCTGCCCCCATTCAGTAGCAGCAACCCTGTTTCACCCTGGTGGCCCGGGCCAATCACTCCACCCAGTACTGTGAACCCCTTTTTTGCCTGTTGGTTCAGTGGCATGTGGAACCCCAAATGAGCTAGGGCCATCTCAGATTTTGATTCATCAGAATCATGACCGTGTTCCCTGGTAACAAGTTTTCTTCTTTGGGTACCAGGACCTCCAACTCATCAAACTTAAGGTTGTGGGGAGACAGGAGGTGAACATTTTTCTAGTGGGTTGTTAGGAATAGTGAAAGAGGCCATTCTTACTTCCACCTCATGGTCCTTGGACCTATGTAGGGCACCATATATTGGCCACTGGTTTAAGGCACATCCTGTGGCTCATAGGACAGCACCCCAATCTTGCAGAAGGTTGTCTCTCAGCAGATAATTCCACCACCCCATCCAGTTAGAGTGTCTCAGGGGTCTCAATGAGATCAAGTGCAAATAATGAATCTCACTGTAATCAAAAAGCAATGCTAACCACCAGTAGAAACCTCCCTGAAAGTCATGAGCGCCATGGTTATAAAGCAACACTATTAATCATTTTTCATGCCACGACCAAGGGCGGTGCCCTACAAATACTTTAGCTAAACAAACAGCTCAGGCCAATTCCAGGCCTCCTCCATTACCTGGTCACAAGGAACACCCTGAGGCCATAGGTGTCTTAGTAGAGACCGTGTTGTCATCTAGCCACGGTCACAGATCCATATGTTTCAAAACACTCCATGGCCATTGTTGACCTCAATAAAGAGGTAAACAGAGGTAAGCCGGAAAAACAAGTTTATTCGGGACGAGCAGAGGAACTGTAATTCAGCACAAGCAAACTGTAGCAAGCTACTGATGAGTTTGTTGAGGTTTTGGGGTAGGTTGTCTTTATGGGCAGGGAATGTAAAGAGGGGCGAGATCAGTTTGAGCCAGTTCAAATAAAAAACAAATGGGGACCGGCCTTGAAAATTTTCCTAAGCAGACAGAATCGGTCAGTCACATAACCAAACCTCAATTCAGCCCACTTGGCAAGACCAGCCCAACCTGGATCATCTCCTGTTCGTGCCTCTGGCAACACGTCCCAAGATTGAAATGAAACAACCTCTAATCAACCTGCCATCACCCAAGAAAATTCCAACACTATCTACTTTCTTCAAATCAGACATTTACTGGGGCGCCTGGATGGCTCAATGGGGTAGGCGGCCGACTCTTGATCTCAGTTCAGGTCTTGATCTCAGGGTCATGGGTTCAAGGCACCCCCCCTCCCTCCACCCAAAAAAAGCAGACATTTACAGGAAATCAATCCTTTAGTCCCTAAGTTTTGTCTTTCTGAGGGCATGTGAGATTCTCCATATTACACCCTCTAGTTTTATTGTATTTTTATTTAGTTTTATTTTTTTAAAGATTTTGTTTTATTTATTTGTCAGAGAGAGAGCACGTGCACAAGCAGGGAGCAGCAGGCAGAGGGAGAAGCAGGCTCCCCACTGAGCAAGGAGACCAACGCAGGGCTCAATCCCAGGACCCCAGGATCACGACCTGAGCCAAAGGCAGACGCTTCACTGACAGAGCCACCCAGGTGTCCCTGTTTACTTAGTTTTAAAGACAACCTGCTAATGTATTCAAATTGTTTAACCTGGTGGTTATGGGCTTAAGATAAAGTTGTATGTTGGTTTGAGAGTGATGGGTGGTGATAAAAATTACCCAAAATAATGAGTCACGAGATACTTGAGCTTTAAAAAGATACTACGCTCCTAAAAATAACCAATTTTTATCTTTTGGGAATTGATCAAGTCTTAATACAAGTTTTACATTATATGTTTCAGTCTATCTAGTCTATTGCTCATAATAGTTTTTGAAAAACTATCACCATTACAGGGCTTCCTTCACAGAGGGACTTACCCAGTGGAACCACAGCCATCAAACATCACACACAGAAGTCATCGCGCTGGACCTTACACGGGCTCTCTGTCGCCCCATCTGATTGCCACACTCTCCACCCTTAAGAAGATTGTCATTTTCATAACCACTCCCCAGACTATGGGGTCTGTCAAACATCAGCACTCTTCCTGCTCCATCCACAGCTCCCCACCACACATACCCTTCATTACAAATTGGCACCTGCATCAAGCAACCTCAAGGAACTTTAATCTGTCCTTCTAAGATCGAGTAGCTCTTTAAGAACTTTAGTAAGCGTAAAGTCACACCAGAGAACTTGGTGCTGAAGGCAGATTTCCATGCCTACTTTCAGAGCTTTTAATTTCCTAGTTCTAGGTGAGGAACCAGCATATTTATCTTGAATCTTTGACATTTTAATTATTATGCGTCATGGTGGGGACCTCCTTGGCTTCACCTTGTTTGGGACTCTCCGTGCTTCCTGGACCTGGATGTCCGTTTCCTTCCCCAGGTTAGGCAAGTTCTCAGCTATTGTTTCTTCAGACAAGTTTTCTTTCTTTCTTTCTTTCTTTCTTTCTTTCTTTCTTTCTTTCTTTCTTTCTTCCTCTCTCTCTCTCTCTCTCTCTCTCTCTCCCCCTTCTGGGACCCCTATGAAGCGAATGTTTGTTTGCTTGATGTCGACCAAGACATCCCTTAACCTATCTTCATTTAAAATTTCTTTTTTCTTTTTGCTGTTCAGCTTGGGGTGCTTTCCATGACCGTGTCTTCTGGATCACTCATCTGTTCTTTTGCACCCTCTAATCTGTTAATTCCCTCTTGTATATTTTTCATTTTATTGTATTCTTCAGCTCTGGTTGGTTCTTTTTCATATTTTCTATCTTCTTGTTGAAGTTCTCACTGAGTTCATCCACTCTTTTCTCCAGTCTGCTGAGACTCTTTATGACGGGTACTTTGACCCCTTTATCAGGTAGATTGCTTATATCTGTTTCATTTACATCTTTTTCTGAAGTTTTATCTTGTTCCTTTAGAGCATATTCTTCCAAATTTGGCTCGACTCCTCATTTGGTGTGACTTTGTGCGTTTGTGTCTATGAATTAGGTGGGTACAGATACTCCTCCTAAACTTGAACGGATAATCTTGTGTATGCTTGCCCCTGTGGAGACCGCATGTGCTTGGTGACTTTGGCTGGTTGGCTAGAGCTGCGGCTGGCATGCGCTGGGGGTCCTGGGGGCCATGCTGGTGGGACAGCTGAAGCTGAAGTGGGTGCAAGCTGGGGGACCCTAGGGTCCTCCATGCAGGGGTGCCCTGGCAGGGCAGCTGGAGCCAAGGTGGGTGTAGGCTGGGAGTCCCAGAGTGCTCTGCTCCAGGGGTGCCATGGCAAGACATCTGGAGCTGAAGAGATGTGAGCCTGGAGTGTTCTGGGATGTTTTGCACCTGTGTCACCTTGGGGAGATGGCTGGACCTGCAGTGAGCCCTGACTGGGGGTGGCCCGGTGTACTGAGCTAGGGCCGCCTTGGTGGGATGGTGTGGCCCAGGGGCCCCCTGGGCTCACTGAGAAGGCAAGCGAGCTTTGGTGTCCAAACCCTGCCTCCACATGTGTGATCAAGGTAAACAGTGGCACTCACTTAGCCCCTCCAACCCAGAGAAAGTTCTAGCAGCTCCCCCATCTCTTGACAGGGTCCTAGGGCTAGTTCTTGTATATTCTAGTTGCCCTTTTAAACCAAGGCTTTTATCTATGCCCCAGGGCAGGTCCCTCAGTCCTGTTCCGCCCTGCTGTGGTTCACAGCTCAGTGTAGGGTTCCCTTACCTTGTCTCCTGCTCTCTTGTCCTTCTCTGTGAGGTCTCTCTACCTTTTGTTGTGCAGAAGCTGTTCAGTCAACCCTCAGGTCTTCTTTGGGAGGATTTGCTTACTAAGTAAGTGTAAATTGGCCTGTCCGTGAAGGAGGTGAGTTCAGGGCCTGCCTACGTCGCCATCTTGCTCTGGAACTAAGCCCTCCTCCAGTTCTGTTAGACTGAGACTCTCTCATACCATGTAGGCTTTGTGGCTTACTGTGGTAACTACGCTTACCCGTCTGCTGGTTAAGCACCTGGCCTCCATTATTCCCACTGAAATTAGGGAACCAATTCCAGCATCCCGCTGTCACCTCCAGTGGCTATGACAGAGTTCTTCAGGGAGCTGGTCCTCGCCTCACCAGTTGAAATGTTAGTAAAGGGTGAGTCTTTCAGTTCTCCTAGAGAGTAGAGGCAGGGGACGCTTAGCAGGTTGCATATAATGGATCCATTCCAATATACTCATTACCTGGAGCCTTAGGAATTCTTTCTTGATGACCTTATATTGGGGAACACCTGGCATTTTGACCTCACTGATTGTAGGCCGGTGGTTCTCACAACTCAGTGTCTATCACAATCACCTGAAGGGTACTTGTAACCCAGATTGCTGGGCCCTTCCCCCCCGCGGTGTCAGATTTGGGAGGTCTGGGTTGGGGTCAGTGAATCTGCATTTCTAACAGCTTCCAAGGTATTGCTGGTACTGCTAGTCCAGGAACCCCACTTCAAAGCTCTTAAGAGCCACGGCTGTAGGCCACTAATTGGTCCAGGCTTTCACTAGCCAGTTGAGCAAATTACAAATGACTCAGGGTTGCTCCAGCCAAACCACTGGAGGTCTGCACCCATATCAGTGAACTGGCTGGATCAAGTCTTATATTCCATCCACTTTAGTCTGATATGCTGAGAAGTTCCTCCCACATGTAACCCCCCAGATTCTTGCTAATACAGATTAGCAAGACCTTGTACCTCTCTGAATGAGTTAGGTTGGGGTCTGACGGTCATCGGTCATCATGGGCCTAGAGGCAATGAGAGGCGGAGCCTGAGGAGAGTCATATCTGCTTGTGAGATAATCAGCTATCGCAACGTGGCCATTTAAAAGCTTTTATGTAGAGAAAAGTTTACTCCTTGGCAGGTGGGGTTCAGGAAGGTTGAGAAAGTGTGTGTGTGTGGGGGGGGTATTTTAGGGGAATTTGGAGGCCCAGGAATTTGTTTAAGACTTTGAGAGATTTTTATTGGCCTTATACCATTAGAATCTGAAAGCGTCCCCACCCCTACCTAATTCCAAGAGAGAGCCATTTATGAGGTTTTTCAATTAAAAAAAAATACGCTTAATTTGGGGCGTCTGCATGGCCGAGTCAGTTAAGTACCCGACTCTTGGTTTCAGGTCAGGGTCATGACATCAAGCCCAGCATCAGATTCTGTGCGCAGCACAGAGTCTGCTTGAGCTTCTCTCTCTCCCTCGTCCTCCACCCCTCCCCCCTCAAATAAATAATCTTAAAAAGAATTTTTTTTAGAATAGTTTTAGGCTTACAGAGAAGTTGCCAAGATAGTACAGAGACTTTCTAGGTACCTTACACTCAGTTCCCTTGTCACTAACACCTCACATTCATACGACGTATTTGTCACCATTCACGAACCAATATTGAAACATGATTAGTAACTCAAGTCCACACTTTACTCAGATTTCCTCAGTTTTTCACTTATGCCTTGTGCTTAGGTTTTATTGAGATTCTTGGATTTGTGGGTTTATAGTTTTAATCAAATTTTAAAAATTTGGGCCATTATTTCTTCAAAAATTTTTTCAGTCCCTTCTTTCTCCCTTCCTTTGAGGACACATATTACACAGATAGTAGGCCATTTGAAATTGTTCTGTAGCTCACTGATACTCTGTTCATTAAGCAAAAGAATTTTTTTTTTTCATTTTGGATACTTTCTATTGCTATGTCTTCACGGTTATTCATCTTTTTTCCTGCAGTGTCTAATCTGCTGTCAAAATCTGCTCCAGTATATTTTTCATCTCAGACATTGTAGTTTTCATCTCTAGAAGTCTGAGGGTTGTTTTGTTTTAACATCTTTTCTTTTCTTTTTTTTTTTTTTTTTAAGATTTTATTTATTTATTCGACAGAGAGAGAGACAGCCAGCGAGAGAGGGAACACAAGCAGGGGGAGTGGGAGAGGAAGAAGCAGGCCCATAGCAGAAAAGCCTGATGTGGGGCTCGATCCCGTAATGCCGGGATCACGCCCTGAGCCGAAGGCAGAGGCTTAACCGCTGTGCCACCCAGGCGCCCCTTAACATCTTTTCTTTACTTAACTTTTGGACTATCTGGGACAGTTATAATTGTTTTAATGTCCTTGTCTGGTAATTCTAATATCTGGGTCAGTTCTGAGTGACAGATTATTCGCCTCATTCTGGGTCATACTTTCTGCATGCTTTTTAAAAAAACAGCTGCCAGATATTATGAATTTCATCTTGTTGGGTGCTGCAGTTTTTATACTCCTATCAATATTCTTTTTTTTTTTTAAAGATTTTATTTATTTATGTGACAGAGAGACAGCCAGTGAGAGAGGGAACACAGCAGGGGAGTGGGAGAGGAAGAAGCAGGCTCCCAGCAGAGGAGCCCAATGTGGGGCTCGATCCTGAAACGCTGGGATCACGCCCTGAGCCGAAGGCAGACGCTTAACGACTGCGCTACCCAGGCGCCCCCTCCTATCAATATTCTTGAACTTTGTTTTGGGATAAGTTGTTTGGAAAGTGTTTGATTCTGTCAGGTACTGCTCTTTAAAATTTGATAAATGGGACCATATCCATGCTCACTCGATTTTCCACCACTGAGGCAAGACCTTTCTGAGTACTCTATCCCATGCCCCATAAATCATGAGGTTTTCCAGTCTGCCTGGTGGAAGAGGCCACTATTCCCAACCCCATGTGAGCGCTGAGCACTCTTCCCCCTAATTCTTTTGAGTGGTTCTTTCTTCTGCCTCAAGTAGTTGCTGCACATGCTTGGGCTGGTCAGTACTCAGCCAAATACTCAAGAGGACCCTCTGTACATCTCTGGAGTTCTTTTTCTGTGCACTACTCTCTCCTCTCTGGCACTCTGTCCTGCAAACTCCATCTGCTTCATCTTCTCAGAATCAGCTCTGTTTCCTCAACTCAGTTTGCTAGTTGTCACTTGGGTTGCCTTTCCTCCATCATGGCTGGGAAACTCTTCAGGGCAGTAAGCTTGGTAATCATCACCATAGGGCTCATCTCATTTTTCTCATCTTGAGGTTTCACTGCCTTTCATTGGCTGGTGTCCACTGTCTTGAAAACTATTGCTTCATATATTGTTTGTCATTGGTTGTTTCAGGAAAGGAAGTAGATCTGGTCACTGTTACTTCATCCTGGCAGGAAGTGGAAGGCGGTAATCCTCCTCCCCAGCCTCCACTGGCATGTTCCTAATTGTACATTTATAGTTTTAAGATTTTATTCACATTTATAGTTTTTAATTTATTTTCTTCTCCTATATCCTCTAGGGCTCTGTATTGGCCAGAATTAAATCAAGGAAAGAGAACTACAATGGACATTACAAAGAATTTATTACAGGAATTAGATTTTACTTCAATGGTTCTCAAAATGTGGTCCCTAAACCAACAACATCAATTATCAGTATTACCTGAGATTTTTGTTAGAAATGTAAATATCTAGGCCCCAACACAGACCTACTGATCAGAAGCTCTGGAAGGTGAGACTCAGCAAACTGGTGTTAATAAGCCCTCTAGGAGATTCAGATGTATGTTGAAGTTTGAGAGTCACTGCTTTACATAATTGGAGGAGAGACTGGGGAAGTAATGGTCCAAACGAGGGTGTCGGAAAACCAGGGGAAAAATCACTCATCAGCCCTCTTGAACACTACCCTGGGTGAACAAGTTAGTGCTTTCAGGGAAATCTGGGGGTGAGGCACATCAGCTGCTGGAATAGGATCTCAGAGGGGACTGGAGTAGATAATCGAAAGCTGTTGTCTCTTCATAGCTACACTCTGTGAATTTCACAGCCAAGTGGTATGGCAATAGGTCTGGGGTTGTTCAGCAGAACAACAGTAAGGAAAAAGCTGGGCATGGAGCAAGAACAAGGATGCACAACAAGGAAAAAGAGCAAGAGGAAACTGGAAGTTTCTGGCACCTTTCTGTCACCTCTGCCCATGATGATCTTGCTGCTTTAGTCCCACCTCCCAAATCTTGTGCAAATTTTCTTTGGGTCAACTCTGATCCCTACCCAAACAGGGAATGGGATTCTGAGAAATGTAGGTCTAGGTTAGCTCTGTAGACAAATTACAAAACCACAAAGTTCCATCCTATGTTAACCTGACATTTGGTCACACCTCTTTTAACCATATTTAACTTCCAAATGAATAGCAAAGTCATGCTTCTGATTAACACACTTCATGGTTCATCAAAAGAATCAAAACCAGGGGCATCTGGTTGGCTAAGTTGGTAGAGCATGCAACTCTCGATATTGAGGTTGTGAATTCAAGCCCCACGTTGGGCATAGAGCCTACTAAAAAAAAAAAAAAAAAAAAAAAAAGATTAAGAACATGCTAACCCTCTCCCCCAAAGAGAATACAAATTCTTAGTTCACATTATCTTCAGGTGACATTCAAGCCTTTTCTAAAGTAGGTCGATATCCACTCTGATCTCTATTAATACTTGTTAGATGGTAGAATGAGAGGAGAGAAAAAGAATTAGTTGATTGTTTTATAACAAGAGATATTCATAACTATTATACTCATTTCTACAACTGGTCATGTGGTCATAAATGGTATCTGTAACTTCTTCCTTCTTCCACCACCCATTCCGTATTTCCTTTGCCCTGTGCAAGTACCTGGGATAGTCCTGATTCCTTGCCTGGTGGAATGACCCAAACCTTCATTCCTGAAGGGTCTGGGCTCTTACTAGTACGACCTGCACTGAGTTGTAGTTTTCCACTAGCTTTTATCACATTATATGGTAAAAGTAAGAGTAGCCCCAGGAGATCTGCTGCATTCCAGGCATATTCTCCTTTACCCTCTTTGTGTGATCACAACCCAATTTCTCCTTTTCAAATCTGGATCAATCACCAGAGAGCAGCCCGATGGTTCATTACCATAAGCCCAATGTGGCAATCTCAATTTCCAGTTTAATGGAACTTCTGCTGAGTTCTCTGGAGGAGGCATTCCTTTCCTGGGAGCTAAGGCCCCTGGACCAGCAGAACCCAAAGTTGCCTTATGACTTGATGAGTCAGGCAACATCCAATTCATGATGGGCAATTCAGGTAATTTGATAATGCTTAGTGGTCAAGCATTTGGTCCTTTCTAAAGGCCCAATAGCAAGCTAGAAACGTTCTCGAAAGGAGGAATATTTTTTCTTCAGAGGATGAAAAATCCTAAAGGACTCTGCTCTGCTGTCATTCACTGAAAGGGGCCCGCCAAAGGCTCTATACAAGCATCCCTACCTGCCATAGATAACTTCAAGATCGTTGGATCTGCTAGATCGTAAGGCCTAAGAGGCAGAGCAACCTGTACTGTAGCTTGGACCTGTTGCAGAGCCTTCTCTTGCTCTGGGCCACCCTTAAAAATGGCAACAATTCTGATTTCTCAGCAAATGATTTAGAGTGACACATCCAAAGTATATATTGCCTTCAAAAATCCAGAGGCCCACTAAGCCTTAGGTTTCTTTGTGATAGGAGAGGCCAGATTTAGCAATTTGTCCTTCACCTAGAAAGGGATATTGCAACATGCCCTGGTCCATTGGATCCCTAAAATCTCACTGAGGCAGGTCTGTGATTTTTTGTGAAATTGATTTCCTATCCTCTAGCACGCTTGAGTTTTACCAAAGTATCCAGGTAGATACTATTTCCTGCTCACCATGTCCATAATATTGTGGGCCAGCATGATATCCTGTAGAATTCAGAGGTGATCAAAGTCTCTCCGGACCAGCTAGAAGGGTAATAAGAGTCTTGACATATAACAATGAAGTTGTATTGTTGGTCCTGACAGCTAGCTAATAGCAAACGGTTTGTCATTGCTGAGGTCTAGAGGGGGGAGAAAAGCACTCAATACATCAATAGCTACATTCCGGGTGGCAAAGAATTTTTACAGCAGTTGCAATGGAAGTCATCACCTGGTTAAGTTTATGATAATCCACTATCACTCTCTATAATCCATTTGTCTTCTACACAAATATGCGTGTGTTGAATGAATATATGGTAAGAACAACCAATGTCTCATCTTTCAAGTGTCAGTGGCACTAACCTCTGCAATCTCTGCTCTTTAGATGGAAAGGTTGAAGTCATGTTCCCGTTTCTTCATAGACAATGTAGTGTAGTGAAAGAACTGTTTACAACTTTGCTGTAGCTGAGTCTTGAAATCAGGTTAATAAGCCCTTCCATCTTTTCAAAATTACGGCATTGCAATCCACGAACGTGGCACCTCTCAATTTCTTTCATCAGTGTTATTTTGCAGCTTTCAGTATGTTAAGTGTTGTGAACATTTTGCTAGTTATACCTAAGTATTTCTTTTGGGGTTAGAGCAAAGGGGGCTGTGTTTAGCTTTAAGTGTCTGGATTTCTCACTTAGGTCTTTAGATTTCATCAGTATTTTATACTTCTTAGCACACAAATTCTGTTCATATTATTAGATTCATTGCTAAATACCTTTCGTGGGCATATTCAATTTACTGAAACATTTGGACAGTTCTGGGAGGTGATTCCTTGTAACGTCTCTCCAAATGATTATCTCGGTTCTCTGTTCAGGCAATGACAACTGAAAAAGTGGAATGAGGACGTAAGACATTATCTACACTGGATGAGGGTGCACTGAGATGAGCCATCTCAGGTTTTACTCAACTGGGCTTACAGTAGTGTTGAGAATGTCCTACCGTCTCACCATGTGAATTACTTTAGTAAAATGTTCTCAAATGCAAGGATTCCTAAATAGCACAGCTGCTACTGACATACCACACACACATTTGGAGTTCCAGTGGGCTTTTATTGAGATAAATTAACAAAAACCAAGATTTTATCATTTTATCATTTTTTCTGAACCTTATAAACTCAGCAGACTCTGGTCCATATGTGTACATACAACATAACACGTTCCCAACAAAAACAGAGTCCCACTGGAACATTTGCCAATTAACAGAAAGCCAATTTTCCCTTTCCCCAAATGTTTTCAAAATTTTGAGTCCCCACTGTTCACTTCTCAGTGGAACTGGTCCCTTGTGACTAGGGACATTGGAATTCTATCCCATTTTTACTGAACAAAAATACATTTTTTCCAGTTTTAGTTGTTTCAAAAAAGGGAAGTGACTTTGTTTTCTCCAGGCACCCCTCCCCCACAACCATTGGTTAAAATACAGTAGCCTGTATCTTAATAACCCAGCCCTACCCCCTCCCTTGCCCTGCCCAGTATTGTCTACTGGAGAATTTAAACACACTTCTGCTGGAATCTGTCAGCTGTGGAGGGGCAGAGTCCAGGTGCCAGGCTAGCTCCCTCTAACCTCATGAACTGTTAAAGCCTTTGGACACTTAACTCTTTACCCCAAAGATGAGTTTTTAAGACCAGAGATTTTCTTTGGGAGTTTTAAAAAACTATCTGTAAGGATATAAAGTAGAACTACAAGCTCACCAAAGTCCACTTAATTTCACCAAAAAGCTGACTGACTTCAGCTCCCACGAAGCCAAAAATTTTGCTTGACAAAAGGCATTTTGTCAGAAAAGGATTCCACAGTAACAATTTTTAAGATACACAGAACGCTGAAAAAAGTAGCAAATTAAAATAACATGGCTTAATTCCCAAAAAATTATTTCATCTTTTTGTTACTCATCTATAAGGTCAGGAGTGTGGCTAAAGGCCATTTCTGATGAGGTTATGAGCTTCCAAAGTGTTTCTAAATCCTTAGTGCAGACACCCTCCCTTTTGGGGCAAAGTAACCTCCCTCCCACCCCTATTTAAAAAAAAAAAAAAAAAAAAAAAACGAAAACAAAACCAAGTGATCAGAATGAGATGTTTTGATTCCAACAAAGTTACACTCAAGGCTTTGTGCTGAGTTGTCTGGTTCTAACCCAAGCATGATGGTATCAAACACAAAGCACACAGCAAAGGAAAGATGCTCCCATCTCATTCTGAAAATAAATATTGATAACCAATTGCCTCCCCCCTCCCCTCAGCCATTGGGGCTCAGCCATATGATGATGCTGGGACCAACTGGAAAATAATTGAGAGATATATTTAGATTTGCTTCTCCCTTGCTTCTTCCCATGGAAAATCATTTTAGAATAAGCTATTCTATTCCCAAGGGAAAGCCAAGAAAGTTTCTCCACTGGAATGTATGGGAAGAGAGAAACAAAACATAGGCCCAGAGGCAGTAAGGTATGTAACAGTCCATAACTCATTACACAACTACAACCATAGGCAAAACCATGAGTTGGACATACTTTAAATATTAAAAATAGGGAACAGTTTCATCCAAACAAACCCCTGGAAAAAATATTACCATTACTTAAAATGGACACCCAATAGTGGAAAGAACACAAAAACAATTTCCAATAACAATTCTCCTTATAGTGAGGGGGATTAAAAAAAAAAAAAAAAAAAGACTAGGCTTTGACCTAGTCCTTAGAGCATCTTTCCATTCAACAACTCCTATTCAAGAGTCAAGCACCAAAACTGGACAGCTGCCTCTACAGGACTGTGTCCAATAGTGGTGTCCCAGATAGTTTAAGTGCCACTCCTCATCAGAGGCTATACTTCAGTAATACTCTCAATTAAGTCTGTGCTTTAAGAGGGACCCACAGGCATGTGGCACCAGGCACAGTCTGAGGATGGCAAAGACGACTGCGCGGTTTGTTTTGTCACCCACACACTCTCTAGCGAGATATCAAATTGCATTTAAAAGCCTTTCTTTTCTTCTATAATGAATGATCCCTCTTATCTCGCCAGAAGTGGGGGAGAAAGAGAGAGCTGCATCAGTACAAGGGCAAGATTTTTTTGGTCAAAAGTTGATGCCTTCTAAATTCCCTCCCCCCACCCCTCCCTGGAAAAAAGTTATTCCTTAATTAGGGCTTGTATTTAGTAACCAACACTGGCTGGATAGAACATAGCTTGGATACCAAATAAATGAGCTTATTCCTTTTTGGGTTTGTACTGTGCAGCTCTTGCTACAGTTTTTTAAGGAGTTAGGGCTGTGTCTGATCAGGAGGCATCTGCAGGATTTTGATCCTAGGGAGTTTTGGGTGAGTCACAAATAGTTTTGCTTAGAACTAGGCAAGAGTCAAAAAAAGCAACTTTGAATAATTGATTTCTTTATCCAGATGAGTTCAGCATGAAAGCATATGCAGGACTTATCTTGAAATATTTTAGGGTTTTGAAAAAATGGAATATGGAAATCAAATTTTTTAAATTTTATTTTTTGGTTTTTTTTTTTTTTAAACCCTAGATGCCTCCTGATTGACCTAGTACACTGGGTTAAAAGGGAATTAAAAACATTTTAAAAAAAAGTTCACTGGTTTTGATTCATCTCACTCCTTTTGCCTGGAGATCAGGCCAAACATCAAGCATGTTGGGAGGGGCACAATTTAAAGCAACACTATTGACTGTAAAGCATTTGCCAGCAATTTACAATGCAAAATGACAGATAATTCTTGTCACAAAGCAAAAGGATGGCAAGCAGCTTTCTGTAGCATGAAAAGTTAACAGCTCTCAAGAGTTGCCCATTCCTGCAAGTTTATGTATCAAGGTGGGCAGAGGGCAACACTCTTACACAGTACAGGAAGTGATCCACAGAAAGTAAGCTCCAGAACTGCTAACCTTACCAAAGCTGGTACTGGCTAATATTCTGAAATGCAAAATCCATGCTTTGTACATACACTGCTCAGACACTGCCACTTAACTGAATCCCCACACTGCAAGGGAGATTAATCTTTGTCCCCTTTTGCTGAGCTTGAAAAGTTCCTCAAACTTTTTTTAAAAGGGGGGGGAAGAAGCAAAATCAGAGAGAGCTTCTCAAAAATAACATCTTGAGTCATAGGTTTTTGAAGTTTCCTTGCTCTCTCTGGCAGGTGTTCCCCAAAGGTATTAGATGATACAGTGTGGCAGCAAACAGTGAATCCCAGACTTCTGGTTCCCTCTTCCAACACAGGGTCACCACAGAGGTCTGCTCTCTACACTAAGAGGCCAAAGTATTTTTTAGAATTTAGTGTTGCGGAAAACTGAGCCCCTCTCATCTTTAGCTGCTCCCATAATCATTCTAATCCCCTTAATCCCAGCAACCTTCATCCAAAAAAAAATATATATATATGTATATATATATATATGAACCCAGAAAAAAACTTATTTACAAAGTTTATACAAGTATACACACCCAATTTTCTATGGGACACGCTTTGCCACAGAGGAAAGAGGGTCAAGGCTCTGACATGTCTACACATCAAGTGCCATAACTGCTAATGGAAGCGTATGTAAACCAGTCTTTAGTGTTCTGCTATAGAGCACAAAGGCTTGTCATATGGCTCCTGCAATGATAGACTGCTCTTTCCTTTGGGAGCGATGATGCTGTAATCTACTCAGCCCAGAAGAAATTTTTACTTGGGATTGTTTTTTTTTTTTTAAATACATGTATTTACAGTGCGGATGAACTGCAGTTGCATATCAACTCCTCCACATAAAGAAAAAGAGAATGGTGTTTAACATTACTAATACGTGTCATCTTCCAGCCCTGGGCTTGAGTATCGGGTAAAAAGGGAAGAGAGAGACTTTAACTTGAAACCAAAATGAAAAGACAAAAAATCTAAAAAAGGGAAAAAAAAAAAGAGAAAAACAAAAAAAGGAAAGAATTACTACTGTTGATTCCTTGGGCTGTGTCTAAAAGATGATATTCTGAATGGTCTCATAGCATAAGGCACTTCGCACAAATAAGTAATAAGCTCTTCAGGCTTAAAAAACGGATGAGCAATTAGGGAGAAGTTGAAATGCACTCAAGAGTCAGCTGTTGGAGAATTTTGAAATTGCAGACAAGCTTGTGTGTTCATCAAGATTCTTCTCTTTTTAGGGTTTCTCCCCTTCTCTTCTTTCTCCTCCTTCCTTGTCCCCTTCCCCAGAAAACATTTTTTAAAAACCAGCAGTTAGTGCAACTAATGTTCAGTCAGCACACAGTGCAAACAAGTGGAACAAAAAAGGTAAATTCCTTCTTTTCAGCTTTTTCTCTTCACCAGTTAAAAAAAGAAAAAATGTCTGAGCTCTTTTAAGTCTTCATAGTTCCAAAATAAAAAGAAGATGAAAAACCCACAAAGAGAAGAGCATCCCCCCCAAACGATGTGTCACAGATCCAAACGAGCCTTCTGTAGTTTGTCAAAGCCTAAAGAAAGAAGGAAGAAACCTAAAATTAACTTTTTTGAAAGCAATATGAACCAGGATACCTAGGTTTTCACAATCTCCAACCCAAATGCTCTATCTGTAGTGGATTCTACTGAGCCTTTGCCAGCCGTAGAATCCATTTAGGATTAAGGAATTTCTGCTAGGCATTCCAGAGATGGACCGAGAGCCTGAAAGCTGATATCCAAAACAATTAAATCAAGAAAAACAAAAAAACATTTTAGGGGGTCGGGAGGAGAAAGAAACTAAAGTGAAGAGAGTAACTTAGGAACTTAGAAAGAGTAACAGGTAAATGGGGCGCCTGGGTGGCTCAGTTGGTTAATCACCTGATTTAGGCTCAGGTCAAGATCCTAGGATCCCAGAGTCCCTGCTTGGCAGGGAGTCTGCTTGTCCCTCTCCCTCTGCCCCTCCCTCCGCTTGTGTTCTCTCTCTCAAATGAGTAAATAAAACCTTAAAAAAAAAAAAGAGTTAACAGGTAAAATGCTCATTGCTAATTTGGAAACTACCATCTCTCAAATAAAACCGATTTTCATTTTCCTTAGAAAAAACTGCAAAACAGCCTGTATTCATTTATGTTGAGCCTTCTTTTGAGCATTACTCCCAGAGTCCAACAGTCACCAAACAATGACATAAGAGGGTAAAAAAAAGACATTTATTCTCACAACCTGATTACACATTTGGCAATGAGGCACTGCAGGTAATTAACCTGATTAAGATGCCCAGTAGAAATTAAGTGTGATGCTAACAACAGAGAACTGACTGGGTGATAAAGGAAAATACAAAAAATATTTTCATATTCAAACTGCTGAAAAAGAATCTTCTCTGCTTTCATTATTTTGGAAGTCTGGATTTGTCTTAAGTACTGCTCTCGTTGTCACATTATACTGGAAGACTGCACTCAAGAGCAGCATTTATGGATTCTCTAATGGGACCACAACTTCACCCAAGCAATACATCCAGTTTACCGTCATTTATGCCAACAGTTCTACCCTATCACTGATATTACATGTAGTGCAACAGCAAATTTCTTCCAGGAAAGAGATCTTGATTTAAACACTATGCTCACTTAGCTGTTCTGTCAGGTACGCACATGCTTGTTAAGGTTTCTCATCTTCTACAGGCTCGCTGTGGTATTCTGCCACATACAGGCTCTTGTCAATGTTGCTTGGGATCGGTTTAATTTCTGTTCCCAGCTGCTCCTCAATACTTTTCAGGTTGAAGCGATCATCATATGTGATCAAGTTGATGGCTAAGCCAAGATGACCAAAGCGACCTTATGAAAAACATTTTTTTAAATAAAAAATTGAGTTAAATAGGAGAACTGATGTGCACGTACAAGTCGATCAGTGGCGAAACCATACAGAATGTTTTTGTTCAGTGCCATTCTGAACTTATAAAACCACTTCTTACGGTCTCCTCATACACACATTACAACTTAAGGTTTCACAGCCCAAAGAAGTACCCTGTTTTACCTTTTTCAGATGACAAAACAAATGCTCATTTGTGTCAAAAGTTGCCAAAATACATACACTAAATAGTTAGATCGTACCACCTAATAAGTGAGGATCTCACTTGTGAATTTTATCTCAATTTAAGCATACAGTGAAGTTTTTTAACTTTTCTTAAATGCTCTACAAGAATTAGAAATCAGTCTTAAATAACAACTAAATCAGTTTTAATTCACTATTCTCATCACTACTACACTTTAACAAAAGAACAGAATTTAGTGATTACACTTTCAAAACACTTCCATGAAGAGTATCTTCCTTTTCCTCACCTGATCTTCCAATACGATGGAGATAGGTCTCTGCCAGCTTTGGGAAGTCAAAGTTTATTACCACATTCACAGCTTGTATATCAATACCTCGGGTAAACAAATCTTAAAAGAGAAAGGAAGAATCTCCATTATATCTTTCAATTTAAGCATGTTTCTTGGTACCTTTAACATGTATTTCTAGTGCAACCTAAGTTTTAGTCACTTCATTCAGTTATTCAAATGCACTTGCAAATTACTAGCATTACCTTTCATGCACATTATCATAAAAAACTTTCTGCTAGCAAGTTACCTTTCCTAGTCCTATTAAGTTTTTAAAAATGGTTTAAGGTAACTGCAAATGCAAGAGGTCAGAATGACTGGTAAACTATAAACTCATAAATGAGTCTCAGGAGTAATTTTCAACTATCTTTCAGTATGTAATCCAAGATTAAAATAGATTAAAGACTTTGTTGTGTAACCAAGAATACCTCAAAAAGAAGAGGTAATCCACTCTTAGTAATTATTTATACTTTCTGAATTCATTCCTTTCATTCTACTAAGTGATTTACAAGTCTGAGGCAAACACAAGACCACACCTTCTCTTTTCTAGTCCCACAATAACTATGCTAATTTAGGCTCTGAAAACTGCAAGTAAAGAAAGTGACAATAGACTAATAATTAGGTTTCAAGGCTTCTATCAGCTCCATATTCCAAAATAATCCACGATGGTGACAAGTATTTCTAAACTACTGCTTTCAATTTATAACTCATTCTTTCAACTTGCCTCTGGATAAAATTAAAATTGACATACAAAGTCCTCCACTCTATACTTTGGTCTTAACATAGTTCTCTAACACATCTCTTCCTCAAACCTTCCTCTCCATGAAATTCATCTACTTATCCTTCCTTAAATGTATCTTCTTGAAGCCCTCTATGGATCACATTTGATGCCAGTCCCCTAACTTAAAACTCCTTCTGCAAGTCTAAAACTTAGTTTATAGAGCCAGTTACAACTCCTTCTCAGATCAGGATAGCTAATTTCCTTTCCTATGAAAATTTAGGATTCCTTACTACAGATACCTCACGTTTGTAAATTACTTTTACTCCCTTGTAGATCTAGCCCAAAACTGTTTCTGTAAATCAAGTTTTACTGCCACAGGACGATACCCATTTGCTCATGTACTGTTTAAGGGTGCTTTTGAGCTGGAATGACAGAGCTGAATAACTTGTACAGAGACCAAATGGTATACGAAGTCTAAAACATCTACTACCTGACACTTTAAAGAAAAAGGTTGCAGGGCCTTAGACTCTTGTTACCTTTTTTATCTGATTAAACCATCTCTTCTTAAAGTAAGTGGTGAAACTTTGCATGTATTTATTTACACGCTTTATATACCTATGTTATTTAGACTTACTTGATGATATACTGAATACTGTTCTGTTTGCACGTTCTGAATTTGCTTAACTCAACATTTCACTGATGAACTAGTTCTTTTATAGGCTCCCTAGTGCAGGAAGTGTGTATATATTTAAAATTTTTTAACTGTGGTTAAAATATACATAACATAAAACTGAGGAGTAACATTTTCTTTTTTTTAGCACTAAGCTAAGTAAATACCTGGCAAAGAGGAAATAAATATATGTTGAATATCAAAAACTATTTTTGAATGAATAAACTACAACAGGTATTTGTGCAAAATTCACTTTAACGCATTCCCATTTTACAAATAAAAAAAGGCACAAAAGAAAAGTACGATTTGTCCAAGGTCATACGATTACAAGTTAAAAGGGTAGGACTTGAACCCCAATCTTAAAATTCTAGGAGTCTAGTATCCTTTCCACCAAATCAGATATTTTCTATTTGATTACTTCAATACAAAGGTTAGAAGTGCTGATAAACATAAATGTATTAATTCACAGCTGTATTAACTGTTCTTTTAGATATAAAGCAGAGAAATGAGATAAACTGGAAACACCCAGGATATCGGATAGCCCTTTTTTGGTTCTTATAAATTAGCAAATTCAATATTCTGTTAGTATAAATTTGGAGTTTATGTCTATAGCAGTATTCTTAAGCATCCAAAATTGTATAATATTCTAAAATTTTGATCTGGGTGCTAGTAATACGGGTGTGTACACATGCTAAAATTCACTGAATATCCTTATAATCACTATTTCTGTGTATACCTCAACTAAAAAAAAAAAAAAAAAAAAAAAAAATCCAGGCTCTTCTCTCTACCCAGAAGCCCAGTTTAGATGATTAATCTCATACCAATGCTAAGATTTTATTTCCAGTGTAGAGATGGGAGGATACTAAATCTATCTGCTTTGTCTGATCTGACTGTCCACCTGCCTTCCCCAATTTGTTCTTCTTCGTGTACTGAAATAACACCAAAATACAGACTAGTCTGTTTATGGCAAAAAAAATTTAAAAGACTACAGTAAATAATTTCCAAAATACAGTTTCTTAATGTAATTTATTTTGCAAACGGTACATAAAACTCATTCCTGTATGTTAAAATTATTCAGAAAACACAGAAATTCCAAAACTAGTTTAAAAGACAGAGATGAGGTATGATGAGTGTCAGTAACAAGTATTCTGAAGTTTCAGATATGGAAACTAACTTCAGGAATTAACTATAGCTCATTCTCAACTTCAGAAATTCCAGAAATGGCATTAGAGTGAGCTGAACTCTTGTCACAGATCCTGTTGGGAGATATGGACAGAAAAAGCAGAGCAGAACCAGGAGGAAAACAATGGGTAAAGGAAATACTTACCAGTGCAAACAAGATTGCGGCATAAGCCATTTCGGAAATCATGAAATACACGATTTCGATGTTCCTAGGAACAAAGCAATGCATTTAATTTGTTTAAAAACTCATACGCACAGCCCTAAATTTCTCACCACTAATTTCTCCTATCCAAAGTTTTGTATACCCCAAATTTACACAAATGAGAGATGAACGAATTCAATACCCATAAGGTAAAAACAAAAGGTAAAAAAGTTAATCATAAATTAGTTTCCCATGGGAATGAATAAGCAACTAAAACATCTACGGGGGCGCCTGGGTGGTTCAGTTAGTTAAACATCTGACTCTTGATCTCAGCTCAGGGCTTATCTCAGTGTTGAGGTTCAAGCTCCACACTGGGCTACACGCTCGCTGTGGAGCCTACTTAAAAAAACAAACAAGGGGTGCCTGGGTGACTCAGTTAAGCGTCTGCCTTCAGCTCAGGTCATGATCCTGGGGTACTGGGATCAAGCCCCATGTCAGGCTCCCCTGCTCATACTCTGTCTCTCAAATAAATAAAGTCTTCAAAAAAACCAAACTAAACCAAACCAAAACACCTACCTGTATCTTTATTTAGCATTTATCTTAATTGTTAAGGATATTCTTACCCTTTTTGCTGAAGTGGATTTTAAGTGGCAACTTTCACCATGTTTCTGTATATCCATTTTTTAAATGTTTCAAACAGAAGATGACAAAAGTTTGGCTTGACCAAAACATTGACTATTTGTTTTAGTTACTGTATGCAAAAACAAAAATGTACTTTCCTTTTGAAAGCCAGCGAGCATGCAGGGTGGGCAGATGGAAATTATCTCAGGCAGACTTCCCACCAAGCGTGGGGCTTGATCTCACCACCCTGAGATCATGACCTGAGCCAAAATCAAGAGTCAGATGCTTAACTGACTGAGCCACCCAGACACCCCAAAAACCTATTTTTCAATTAAAAAAAAAAAAAAATGAAAACGCATGCATAACAATTCTAGCACAAGTGACAAATCTAGCATCTGGCAAACTGGTCTTTCTTTTCAAAGCAACGTTTTTCCACTCTGAAATATTCTCTACAGCTTAACACAATTTCCTGTGACAATTTCTAATATTAGGGTTTACCCGGTGGTATCTGTTCCATTATCATAAAGCTTCTTTGAAAACCAAAGATGAGTTAACTCAAATTCTTTATCTGTTAGTCTACAGAAACCGTTTTCACAAAATTTCAATGTTTACCACACACAACACAAATGTTGTTTTTATAGTTTGAATTTACTTGAACTGTTAAATGAAGTTCTGAAATTTAGAGATTGCATCCTAAAGGCAAATGAAGAAAAAAACATACAACCTGAAGAGGTACATAAATTAAAACTCTAGGAGTGTTGTCCAATAGAACCTTCTGCAATGACGGCAATGTTCTATATCTGTACTTTCCAAAACTGTAGCTGCTAGTCACATGTAACATGGCACTTGAAATGATTAGTGTGACAGAGGAACTAAATTTTAAATTTTACTTAATTTTAACTCACTTACATTGTCACAGGAGACCAGTGGTTACTGTATTAAACAGTGCAAATCTACATTACTTGGGAAAGAAGGGAATAAAATCTCCTATTTGTATCATACTTGACAAAGTACTCATTTATACATTATCTCAATTTTCCTCTTGTGAGGTAAGAGTATGTATACCCCCACTTTGTAGTTAGAAAACTGAATCCCAGCGGTTAAAATGAACGGTCTTTTGCCTACTAAAGAATAATTTATTCTTAAACTTAGGGCATATGGAGGAGCATTGAAACAAAACAAAAATCCAAAAAATACTTAGAAAAAGATTTTTAAAATCCACACATGAGGTTCTAGTTTTATACCCACCTGCCTCATTTTAGCATGGATATAGAAGCAAGAATAACCCAGTTGAGAAATCTTCTTGGCTAGCAATTCAACTCGCTGAGAGGAGTTACAGAAAATGATCGACTGGTTTATCTGAAGCTAAGCATGGAGGTGGGGGGGGAGACATGAAAAAGAAAAACAAAAACCTTCATTTGCTTTGCCAAATCCTAAAAATATTGACTCACAAATGCTAAAAAACATGATCTAAGACTTAGAATCTCATGATACAAGAGAGATGCAAAACTGTAAATTTTGTAAATACTACTCATTTACTTAATAGTTGCAGATGTTATAAATTTTATTGTAGAAGAGTATGCTTAATAAGAGCCACATAATTGCCAACATGATTGAAACACATTCTTCAATTCTCATTATTTGTAGTTAATTCTGTTCTATAAAGTTACTACAAACACTGAAAACGTGAATATAGAACCACTGCTCATGGGAAGATACGGGGAAGGTTCCTAAGAGCCTCTAGTCACAACTTTTTCATCAACTGATCAACAGATAACCTTGTTTTATGTGTGTTATTGTTCAAAGACACCTTATTTACTCGTGGTCAACAACACTGTAACTTCTGTCTGTACAAAGTTTATCTAAAACACATTTTCTCTGCAAAACACATCGGTCTTCTTGTGCTTAGGAGCAATGGACAGCCCTTTAGCATTAAGCTTAGGAGTCATTTTAAACCATGAAATAAACCAAAAAAAAAAAAAAAAAGAGGCACAAAAATGCAAAAAATGTGGCATTAATGTGGCACAGACTGTGAAAAAGACATTTGTTTATGAGAGCTGAAACAAGAAGGCAGTGTGTCACTTTGTTCAATCTCAGCTGGGAATATGCACAACAGCTGGTATTTTCCATCGTGTTACTAGTATCCACAAATGACTTCAAAAGCACATGAGTATTGCTTGTAGGGTTACAAATTTTGGCCTGTAGCCGAATTTGCAAATACAGAATATGCAAATAATGAGGATCAACTATAATTAAGGTCAAATTATTTTAGAATTTAATTAAAAATGTCTTTGATGTCAATCATACAGTATCAACTTCAGATCAACAACCAAAACTACTTTTTAGGAAAAGCTATGGACTGTTTTTACATTGAAAATGGTGGGAAAAACAGACACAACTGTTATTTTGGGGTTAAGTAATGGGTAATATTCAGCAACTAAAGCCTATTACCCTGGAGAAAAGTGTGTTGAGGCAGTGTACTTTTTGGCGCTCAGTCACATAGGCGTAGTACTGGGTTACTCCCTTCAAAGTTAGTTCCTCCATCAGGTTAATCTCATAGGGTTTCTGCAAATGGGAATTCTGAAAAAAATAAGAGTCATATAATTAAATAAAAGCAGAGCGTATCTCTTAAACTCGAAACATATCCCCCATACATTCTGATAAATTCTTGCTTTAAAGGCATGTAGTTTTCTTCAGAGTATAAATAATCTATGACCGAAGAAGTAAGTTACCATGTAATAGAAAATCTAACATTCAGATATGTAGCTATTCCTATTGTGTATTTTGTATCTAGGCTTACACTGCAATCAATTTATCCAGCATCAATGGCTGTATGTCAGCCTGACACCAAATGCTAAGTGAATGAAGAATTTAATCAAACTCCTGTTTAAAAAAATCAGTTATGCACAACAAACCTTAATTGATCAGCTGGCAGGAAAGCCAAATACTTGAAATAATCAGCATAAACCGATAACAAGATGTAATTATGAATAAAGGTATACTCGTGGGCAATAGGATGGCACTGCTTCCAAGTACAGATTTATACTCACCATGAACTTCTGTACACTAAGAGGGAAAGTAGCGGAATATAATAAAATCTGTCTGTTTTTAGGTAGCGTGAGAATAATATCCTCCATTATCTGCACAAAATCCTGTGACAGCAACTTATCTGCCTGCAGCATAAAGGAAAGACAATTTCAAAAAAATTAGTGTCCAAGGTCTTTGGTTAATAAGGCATCATCCCACAGGAGCATTCATGGACTACTCCTGGTTGTAAACAGTACTCTACAACACTGTCTACCCCCCAAGGCACCAAGACACATTTGCAATGATTCAGAAGGGGGAAAAATCTACATACCACCATATTCTAGATATAATACTGTATTCTACAGGAAAGAGAAAACCCTAGACAGATACAATCCTTGTTCCCCTAATGAAATTTTAATGTGATTTCCATTAGATGCAGTACGTGGTTGAGAGTACAAGCTACAGAGTCAAACTACCTGGGTTGAAATCTTGTCTCCTTCACTTACTAGCTATGTTGGCGAGTTATTTAACCACCCAATACTTCAGTTTTCACGACTTTAAAATTAGCAGTAGTAACTGCTTTATAGGATACCTACCTTACAGGGTTGTTGTGAAAAGCAAATGAAAAAACATGTACAGCACGCAGTGGTAGCACACAGTGACTAATAAACATTATCTCTTGTTACACAAAGATTTAAAAACTTGTCTGAATTAGACTATGATCGACCTGATCTAGTTATCTAAAACACAAACCAAAGAGGAAAATAACTTTTTTTCAAAACATTAACACTGATACAGTATATGAATTATACTAAATGAGGGGTTAGAGACATTAGATGCTTTTTAAGATGTATCACTGATTGGAAATAGATTTAGAATGAACTTGGCTTTGAGATATTCAACAACTCCTTTTCTTGAAAAATAAAAACAAAACTTACAATCTGGCATCCCTAAGAAAAAGACACAAGGCTGAACTATTCCTACAAATGCCCACCATCTATTGTCTTTAATGGGCAAAACATCTTTTATAAGAGAATTAGTTTGAATTGACAAGAGTCATGCATTTACTAGAGGTTCACAAGCCTCTAGTATGCTTTTTTTTCACACAAAAAAAAGAGCTTTTGCTTTATTCACTGGCAGTTATAAACAAAGCACATAACAGTACTTTCCAAATGAAGAGACATTACCTCATCCAATACTATCATCTGGACATGATCAACTTTTGCTACTCCTTTCTTGATAAGATCCAGGATTCTTCCAGGGGTAGCTATCACCACGTGCACTACACAAGATTAGAATATATATACATATTCTCATTCACTTTAGCTTGGGCAAAGAGGATACAGTAGAAGTTTATCATACATATTTTATCAGAAACTTGTAGAGGTAGGAATAATACAAACAGAAAAGATACGTTTTAAGATATGGATTTTCATTTCATCTTAGGTTGATCAGAGAATACTTGTTTGTTTCACTTCACATGGGGCAGCCCAACAGCTTCCCAAATCACCTGCTCCAAAAAAGGGGGAGTACTTGTCTTAAAACTATCCCCAATCAATAACAAAGACATACCAGGCATCTCATATATAAAATTGACTCAAACTTTATGTATAATTTTACGTAAGTGGATTTCATGCTTGTGTTTTATCTTTTTCCACTCACTGATATATCACGGAGAATTCTTAATGAAAATAAATACAGATCAGCTTCACTTTTTAATAGCTTTATGGAATTCCACTCAAACTATACCCCAATGTATTTAGCCAATCTCCTCTGATACTTCGGATATTCCAATTTTTCAGTACTACAAACCACACTGCAGTAACCCTGTTTTGTCTTCAGGAAAGATTCTTGAAAATACATTTATAATTTCAAAACACAATCCCAAATTGCCCACCATAAGGATCGTATCAATTTATACCCCAATGCTCGAAGACAGACTATTTTTTCTCAAACTTATTATTGGTTACTAGTATTTTTTAGCTGTGCCAATCGGATAGGTACGATATCAATTTGCTATTTTTATTTACATTAAAAAAATTACCAGCAAGGTTGAATATCCTTTCAATTACTATCAATTTGTCTCTTTTCTTGAATGAAATGGTCATTTCATTTTTCTAAGGCAGTGTTTCTGGTCCTTAAGAACAATTTTGAGTAAGTTCAGCAAACACTGTGTCTGTAATAACACTTGGAGAGCTAGGCCAGATTATATCAATCATTCCCTACCTGTGTCATCAAGCCTCATTATGTCATCCCGTAAATTGGTTCCTCCTGTGGTTGCCATCACTTTGGCCCCTCCCATGTGCTTGCTGACCTGGATGCAAATTTGACTGACCTGTAGAGCAAGTTCTCTAGTGGGAACAATCACCATTGCTGGAAAACAGAAAAAAAGAAACGTATTTTAAGAGTTTAATAAGCTACAGGAATACTGCCCCTTGCAATCTAAATACTCAGGACATATTAAAAAGTTGAATCATAATAAGCCTAACTAATTCTGGAAAATCAAACAAGTAAATCTCCTTTATAAAAAAAAGAACCTATTACAGTGTTCTAGCTTTAAACTTTTCCTCGGCAACACTGCTTTATTAACCTGGTACTACTCTTTAGTTACAAACCTTTAAAGGGTTCTTTGACTTGGCAACATTGGCTCAAAGTTTATTAATTTAATATTTCAGTAAGGGATTCACTAGTCTAAACACCTGAATAGGAAACGCCTGCTGCCCAGGTTCCATTTACAGCACATGAATGCAGGTAAACGGAAGATGGGAGAAATGATCATTACAGATCAAGATTTAGGAAAATTTAGAAGTCAAAATTTTAACTATTAGCTTACTTTGTGTACAACTATGAAAACTTGTTTCTTCCCTACTTCCTAAGCTCTTAAAAATTCCAAAACCACAGGCTTTATAGAGGAAAAAGTTCATGAGCTCTTGCAGACATGTAGGTTTCCACAAGAAACAACGCAGTTCCATAGTTTGTAAGTAGCAAAGTCGGATAACTTCATGATCTTTGCTTTCCTATCTATAAGGCAATACTTATTTTGCCTATTTCACTGGAACACTATCAAAACTGTGTAATGTAAAAGTCCTCTGAAAACTAGAAATCTTTTTAAAGAGCTGGGTATTTTACAAGACAACTGGGCCACAAGCTGTGAAACAGTAAATACTAACTCCAGATTACGTAAATTCTAAAAAAAGATGGTAGTATCTTCCACATAGCTCCAAAACCGCCATTTTTAGTTTAAACAAACTAACCTTGTATATTGTCCTTCTTCAGGTCTAGCCGTTCAAGTAAGGGAATGAGGTAGGCACCGCTCTTGCCTGTTCCATTTTTTGCTCTAGCTAAGATATCCCTACCAGATAAAGCAATGGGAATGCTCTCCTCCTAAGAGACAAGAAAATGCAAATTACTTGTTAATAAAAACAGTACATAAGCAAATTATTCTCTAAAATATACTGGAGGTATACCTCTTTGGTACGGCTTTCAAGTGTCCCACATTTGCATTTTACAAGAATAGGTAGAGACCAAGTAAATTACCAGTCAATATCACCATCATTATCAACCCATATTTATGAGAACTGCTTTCAGTGTATTATTAAACCGTATCCCAACGTAATAAAAACTATATGGATTTGTATGTGTGAAAATGTGCAGGTCTAATGAAGCTGGGCATCTACATCAAAGAAAACAAATGAAGAAAAGGAACCTGGGCTGACTTGAACAAACAGAAAAAAAAGTGAAAAACATTCAGAATGAAAAACTGGGAGAAAAAAAATGGCACAAACAACACAAAGGAAAGACTGTACGTTTTGAGACAAGCCAATTTAACCACAATGAAAAATTGTGGCTTTGACAACCCATCCTTGTAAAAAATAGGAATCAGCTGGAAAAGCTTGAACTTCAGGTTTTATTTATTATATCATATAAGCTCACAATGTCAGTGTCTCACATCCAACATCTCTGTCCTGAAATGTGCTCAACTGGAGGCTCAATTCTATTCCAGTTATCTTAATCCATGGTCACATCAGAAAGTGACTTTTCATTTTCACATTTAGCCTACTTTATCACGTGTGTTTTGCAAAGATAACATTTCCTACTAGGACAAGTTACTTAAACAATAGCAAAGGATTCCCCCAAATTACTGAAAATTAAATATACATATACAGAGAAATATTAAAAAGGCAGAATAAAGAGGGAGGAATAAGAACATTTCCATTCCTAAAACTAAATTTTTATTTTTTTTCTAAAACCCAAAAATTAGTAAATTAGGAAAGAGATTCATAATCACTGTAACAATCAGTTCTATGCCTAAGCTAATGACCAAAAGAACTATCTCTAACACTTTAAAATCATTATTATAGAAACATCTAATAAGCATCATGACTTCCACACCCCACCATAATACTCATCCTACCTAGAACCCACCACAGGGGTCACATGGGTTCCATATGATCAGAAAAAGAAACACAGCTCCCAGAACTACTGTAAAAATGGTCCAATGACAACACTGCTACCCTCTGTTCCTATTACCAGCATTAAACAGTCTGCTTAAAATAAAGCAGGTCAAAGAAAAAATCCCTGGTTTGACCCTTTGGTCTTAATCTCTTCCTTCCTACTTTTGAGTCAACTCTGTTCATCTACAGTTGCTCTGGGGGCTTATTACCCCCACAGGTTCATTTTCTTCTATGGTTTTTAAATAAGCTACTTGCACACTACTCAGTTCGACAGCAGAATAAAAGGCTAGATGGTCTCCAAGGGTCTCCCAATGACTTCTCAAGTCAGGTTCTTTAAAAAAATTAAACTTTGAATGAAGTGAGGCAGGTTACAATTAGCTTAAGGGTATCCTAATTCCCATTTTGGGTTCACCTTCTAACTCAGATTAAGGCCACTAATTTCTATTCCCTTGTACTCTCTGATAGGGTTCATGCTCTACAGAAACTGTTCAAAGATAAGGCTTTTTTTCCCCCTTAAACTAAGTAGGCTAGTCTCTAAGTTAAGATTCACTGGTATTTTGCCCCATATGGTGACCATTATGATTAGCAGTGGCAGTCAGGGAATTCAACACATCCACAGTGTCTCTTACCACTGTTTGCTAGGAAGACTAGGTAATATGATGAGAGAGAATTCAAGTCAGGCTCAGACAACTATGATACCCCAGAGGAAACCACGGGAGCTATCAGGGAGAAAAGTAAGAGGGAAAGAAGCTAAGAACTTTATTTTTTTTTTTCTTTTAATGATTTTTTATTATATTATGTTAGTCACCATACAGTACATCCCCGGTTTCCGATGTAAGGCTCGATGATTCATTAGTTGTGTATAACACCCAGTGCACCATGCAATACGTGCCCTCCTTACTACCCATCACCGGTCTATCCCATTCCCCCACCCCCCTCCCCTCTGAAGTCCTCAGTTTGTTTCTCATAGTCCATAGTCTCTCATGTTTCATTCCCCCTTCTGATTACCCCCCTCTTTCTTAGAAGCTAAGAACTTTAAAAACTGTGTGCTGGGCACTCAGATACTTTGTTATTTATTATCCTTTCAAGTTAGGTTTCAAATTTTTGTTTTATAATAAAAACATTCCCACACAAAACTTATATGTCAATGTTCATAGCAGTATTCAAAATAACTAGCAGTGGAAACAACCCTATCAACTGAGAGTTAAACCAAATGTGGTAGAGCCATGCAATGGAATTATTATTCAGCAACACAAAGGCAAGAAGTACTAATACATGCTACAACATGGATGAACCCTAAAAAATGCTAAGTCAAAGAAGTCACTTACAAAAAACCATATATGATTCTGTTTATACGAAATGTCCAGAACAGGCAAATCCATAGAGACAAAAAGTAGATTAGTGGTTGGTTAGGGCCAGGGGAAAATGACGGGAGACTGCCAAAGCAGTTCCTTTTTACAGTGATGAAAATGTTCTAAAATTGATTCATACAACTGTGAATATACTAAAAACCACTAAATTGTATACTTTAAATGTGTCAATTGCGTGATTTGTATCTTAGTCAAGTTACCAAACCCACGACACTTGAGGTCTGATTTGGCCACCTTACCTCTCCAAGGCCATGTTCCATTGTAAGGTGGAAATGACCCATTTAAGTATTTGTTGTGTTTTGGTTATCGTAGGATCCATTTTCCCTTTCCTAATAGCACATGTCCCCCACCCCACTGGAAAGTCTAGGCAACTTCCCCAGCTAAACGGGAGACATCAGCTGAAGCCAGGCCAACTCCATGCTCCCTTCTAAGAATTTAAATTGTTGTAGTACATCCTGTAACAATTTGTAGCTTCCCAAGCCCTTCAGAGCTGCCTCAGTCCTTGGTCAATTCCAAGTGTGACTTTTCTCACTCTTGTGAACTCCTCTGATATTTTCAATAAATTTCCCTTTGCTAAAGTTTGCCCAAGTCGGTTTGTTGCCTACAACCAAAGCACAGCATACCTTTCAATTTCCTAGTACGGAGAGGCATTTGACAGAGTGTGGTACCTAAAAAAGCTGAAAATTGCTGCTTTTAGAGTAGTTGCTTCTTTTTACATCCTAAGGCCAGCTGACCTTAAGAACCTTAATTTCAGGGGAACAAATAATAGGAGTATGGGGGAGATAGCAATGGTTGTCACAGGTATCTACTGCTGCCAAGAAAAAAGGATATGGAAAAATAATAATTTCAAAAATATCTCTAACTTAAGGAACACGCCGCAATTTTACCACAGTAACCAATGAGGAAATGCATTTAAAGACTTTTTGTGTGTGTGTGTGCAAATTTAGGAAAACAATTCCTATAATCATAAGAAATCCACATTAGCAAGAGAAATGATTTATAAAGGATTAAAAATGCTGTAATTCCTAACTATCAACAATGAACTATTCTTATTAAACCTAGTTGACAAAATAATTTCTCAAAATAGCTGAGATTCTTGACCTGATGTGAAATTTTGTTGCCAACAATAAGGAACTCCCATGTTTCCCTCAATAATGGACTACCTGCCAGTTCATCATTATCTTATCTAAACAGTGTTCAAAAGTTGTGCCTAAGGTCTGGAAGCATAAGAGTCGTCATTTTCAATCATTTCAAAGTTAATACAGTTAGTTGACCCTTGAACGTGGGGGTTGGGGCACTGACATCCACACAATGGAGAATCCACGTATAATTTTCGACTCCTCTAAAACTTAACTACTAATAGCCTGCTGACTAGAAGCCTTACTGATAACGTAGTCAATTAACACATTTTGTATATTATATGTAAATAAAGTTAGAGAAAAAAAAGTTGTTAAGAAAAACATAAGGAAGATACATTTACAGTACTATAAAAAAATCTGTGTATAACTGGAACCATGCAGTTCAAACCCTTGTTGTTCAAGGGTCAACTCTGTAAGGTTTCATATGTTAAGCAGAATAAAACAGTAGGTTCTTTGGCCTTCCAAGTAAGTCTGCGCTCCTATAAAGCTATGCCTTAGAGTGGAACGATTATGCTAGCTATGGGGCATAGCATTCAGAACTAGAACCAGAGTCACAGATGGCTACACCAAAGAAAGATGTGTGGGGGCAAGCTGTAGTATATCTGTTTCCAGCCTGTTAGTGTAAAATATTCTTTTTGGAAGATATAATTTTAAGTGCCTCATTGTCCAATAATCTTATAGCCAATAAAATTTCACCATCTCCTAAAAAAGATTCAAATGCAAATGACACCCATCTGATCAAAAAGGCTTCTGTATTTGGGGGAAAAAATGCCTGGATAAAACTGTAAACTAAGTACTATGGAAGATAATACCTTAAAAACAACAGGAAAACAAGGAGCAAAGTAGGTAAGAACAGAATGCATAGAAGGCAGCCAGTCATGAGGTTAGATTTTACTACAGGATTTCTACATTTCTTTTTGGTTCTAAATTCCTATTATTTACGGTTTATTATACACTGAATAATTCTAAGGGACATTTTGTGTTTTCCACAGATTCTTGGGCAAAACAATAGTGAAGAAAAAGACAATGTGAATGGTGATCTTAGATATCTAGAATAATACTATATATTCGTACACTGCTTTGCTATTTCAAAACATTTTGTTTACACGTTACATTTAATCCTCACAAAAATCCTGTGAGGGAGATTACTTATTATTTCTACTTTACGGAAAAAGCTAAATGTGAGACTGGTTAAGTGGCTGGAAAGATATCTGCCTATATGTTACACTAAAACTGAGAGTGCAAATAACAAAGTCAATTTTAAATTTTAGTACAAAGGTGGGAAACAGGAGCCAACAAACGTCCATTAAGAATTAAGTCAGCTAGGGGCACTTGGGTGGCACAGTTGGTTGAGCATCCGACTTGGTTTCAGTTGGAGTTGTAATCCTGGGGTCGTGGGGTCAAGCCCCACGTTGGGCTCCATGCTCACCACAGTGTCTGCTTGGGTTTCTCTCTCTCTCTCTCTCTCCCTCTGCCCCACCCCACCCCCCAATAAATAAAATCTTTAAAAAAAATGAATTAAGTCTGCTAAATGAACCAATCTTTTTTATTTTTCTTTTCTTTTTTTGAGGAAGGCAGAGGCATTTATTCCTTCCTGCCTCCCCATCTCCTTTAATAAAACTCCTACATGGAATAATAACCCATAACAATTTTAAGTATTTTTCATCTACTAGGCACTATACCAAGCATATGAAAATGAATTACCTCCCTTAATCTTCACAACTCCTCTATGATATATACTATTATATCAATTTCATAGGCCAGGAAACTGAGGCTTAGAGAGAAAACTCAAATAATCAACTTAGAAAGGAGTGGCTTTGGGATTCAACCCAGGCAGTCTGACTGCAAGACTAGTTCTTCGATTAGTTCTGTAGACCAAGTTAACCTGCAGATATGTCAACCATAATCTCATCAAGCATTCTAAATACCACTGAACATCTGAGGGCCCATTTCCTGCCATCCACTTGCTAAATACTGGATATACAAGGTTGAATGATATACTCCCTACAGAAGACTCTCATAAAACTTTTCATCCCTGTAAATAAAATAGATTAACATGAACTACATTACAGAACGGTAAATTCCAAATATTTTCAATATATGCACTCAAATTGCCTATCTGGTGATGTATAACCTTATCTCGATACTTTCTCCAGCCATAACAAATTTCTTTAGTTTGTCCACAAAGGCACACACAAAAGGAAAACCCCTAGGCAACGACTATCCCAGTGTTCTCGGCTTGGAATATGGATCACTTCTAGGTTATTCTGTCTTCCTCTAATGGCTACATATAGATGCAATTTCAACTAGAGAGGGGCTCATTATATCACACTGAAATTATCTGTACAATTAGCTGTCTTATCAACCTGACTGTGAGGGCAGGAACCCTGTCTTGTTCATAAAAACATCTCCAGTGTCTAACATATACTAGGTCACTCATTACATGTTTGCTCAATGAAAAGGTACTCAGTGATATCATAGGGTTTGTCCTTATTACAGCTTGGGTTTAACAGTTTTAATTAATATGTGTGTTTATGTCTACATATATGTACACACACACATACATGTATTTCCTTGTTCTTTTCACTGAAAGGGCCAAGAAGCAAAGAGTGTACTCAGTATGCAGATTTAAGTCTCTAATACTACTATTCCACTAAGCAGGGCTCCTTGGAGAAACGGCTGAT
Organism: Ursus arctos; assembly: GCF_023065955.2. Lineage (NCBI taxonomy): Eukaryota > Metazoa > Chordata > Mammalia > Carnivora > Ursidae > Ursus > Ursus arctos. The sequence continues at coordinate 14,311,589 of NW_026622897.1, forward strand.
TCCAAGGCTGGGACAAGATAGGTATACGTAAGCTCAGCATTATCACATACCAAAAAGGAAGTACTCAAGAAAAATGAAGGGAGTGGGGGAGGTGAGGAGTGAATAAGCAGAGCACAGAGGGGTTTTAGGGCAATAAAACTACTCTGTATGATACTACAATGATGAGTACATGTCATCACACATTTGTTCAGACCCACAGAATGTACAACACCAAGAGTGGACCCCAATATATATTATGACTTTGGATGATGTTGATAGAGGTTTCTTAGTTGTAATAAATGCATCACTCTTGTGAGGGATGTTGATAATGGAGGAGGCATGAGTGGGGACCAGGTTTTATGGAAAGTCTCTATTTTCTGCTCAATTGCTGTGAACTTAATATTGCTCTAAAAAAATAGTCTATCAGAAAAAAAGCAGGTGTGTGTACATTATAAAAACACAAGGACGAGCTTGAAGGAGCTCACAATGGCCAAAAATGGGATAATCTAACCACAAAAATACCATTGGGGGGAAATTTGTGAGTCCACACTGACAATATACAAATACATGAAGAGATAAGGCAGACTTTTTTTTTTCTTTAAAGATTTTATTTATTTGAGAGAGAGAGCGAGCACTGGGGGGGGGGGGGTGTTCAGTGGGACAACCAGACTCCCTGCTGAGCAGGGAGCCCGATGGGACTCAATCCCGAGACTCCAGGATCATGATCTCAGCCGAAGGCAGTCGCTTAACCAACTGAGCCACCCAGGAGTCCCAGGGAAGGCTCTTCTTTACAAGGCCAAATGTGGAAGGAGTGCTAGCTAGCACTGGAAACTCATCATAATCTATCAGAATAAAGATCAGATCATGCAAGAATCACCAGTGGATGCTAAGGCTACAGAGAAATTCTGATCGCAAGAGTAAGATACTCGCATGGTCTTGAAGTGCTTCCCATAGACTGCTTATTAGTTTCAAGGGAAGGGGGAGAATAGCAATTAATTATGTAGTAGAAAAATGAGACACCACCTTGAGATGATAATCAAAATTAAATTCACCAATGAAAATATAGATGGACACTATGTACACCTCCAAATCTGGTAGCTTGAGATGGCCATAACATAACTTCTATAGTAGTTTGGCTAAGAATGCATAACTTGAGGCTAATCACATGGAGACATGACACAAAACCAAAATGAGGAATATTCTATTAGAAAAAGAGAGGGCTGTATTTTTAATGTCAATGTCACAGAAGACCAAAGAAAGACTAGGAAAATGCTCACAACTAAAAGAGGTCAGAGACATAATTAACAAATGCCAATACCTCATCTAAGGAGGCATCCTGTACAGAAAAGAAAAAAAAATGCTATAAAGGACATTTTGGGGTCATTTAAAAATTAGAATACAAATGACAGATAAGATAGAAATACTGTATTAATGTTAAATTGACCAAAGATAACTGTACTATGGTTACACAAGAAAATACCCCCAGCGGCGCCTGGCTGGCTCAGTTGGTATAGCATTCAACTCTTTATTTCAGGGTCGTAAGTTCAAGCCCCACATTGGGGCATAGAGCTTACTTAAAAAAGAAAAAATCCTATTTCTTAGGAAATACGCACTGAAATATTGAGAGGTAATGGACCACAATTTTGTGACTTATCTTTAAAAGGCTCAGAAAAAGTGTGTTTGTGCACGTGTACACACATGAGAAAAACACTAATTATATAATTCACAAAGATCAAAAAGCATGGAATGCTTTACTCATAACATCGTATGTGGATGAAAAGGGAAAACAAACCTGAATAGGAGATGGCTTTTCCCAGCCCATTTCAAAAATTCCCATCAGTAACTCCCGTTTCAAACAGTAATCTTCAAACTCATTTCCTTTTGTGGAGGTCACATCCTAGTCAAACAAAACAAACAATAAAATAATAAAGTACAACTGTATTCCTTTGGTAGTTTCTATGCTTAAGAAGGTTTGAGAGATTTATTCTTCCTCTACCCCATTTAAAATATAAATATAGGCAAATGAATTCTCTGTCTTGATCTATATTTGAAGTATTTCTACGATATAACTACTCTTTAACACACACAGGCCGCTTAAAAATTGTTTTGGAGAAAGGCCACCCCATGGTCATATTCTTCTGAGGACTGGTTGAATACTGTTATTTCTATGTGAGTATCATGCTGTGTACTACAAATCACAAGATGTGAAGTCAAACCCTAACTCCACCACTCACTGCCTGCAAATATCCTATTCTAAATAAAGATTTCTCAAACTTAGCACTACTGACATTGGGCCAGAAAACTCTCTGTTGTAAGGAGCCATCCTGAAGAATCCCCCTAGTTGAGTTTAACCAGCTGTAATAATCAAAAATGTCTCTAGCTACTGCTAAATGCCCACTAAAGGACAAAAATCACCCCCACTTGGGAACACTGGGTTAAGAGAATCTCTCAACTTCCTTGTCCTCATCCACATAATAAGGATAATACCTAACCTGACTCTTACTATATTGCTGGGAGCAAAAGAAAATTTTGAGAAAATGCCTTGCAAACATGAAAATACTCCATAACTTAGATAAAACATACAGATGTATAAATATAGTATTTAATATAGACACACATTATTGTATTAATATAATTCCTCCAAACTGTGAAAATCTTTGGCAATTCATCATATATGATCCATACCATTTCAACCACTTCAACCTAAAGAGTAAACACACAGTGCCTATTATTATTAAATAACTACTTCACTTTTAGTTTCCACACCATTTTTCCACTTGAATTTTACAATCAACTTACCGAAGTTTTGATTCTTAGATCCTTTGGAGGGAGTTTTAAAGTCTTTTTCCAGTCATCACCAGGTCTACAGAGAATACAGTAAAATTGAAGCATGAGAATTCATAGCATCACTATTCTAATAATACAAAGATGATTCACCACAATTATAATTAAGTTCGTAAAAGCACAGTAAGTTTAATATATTGTCATTTACTTTGAAATATAGTTAACAGAAATAAACACCATTAGAAAAACTGCTCTTCTTACGAAAGAACAATCTAGAGAGAATAAAAAAAAATAAAAAATAGAAGCAATGTAGTATATATAGTGCAACTGTTGTCAAAACTGGAAACTCCTGTGTTTTATTTGACATAAGTAGTGTGTTTTAATTTAAATTAGTTGCCAACATTTAAAAATTAGGAGATTTCATATAAAAGTCCAGATTCTGGCTTCTCTTGGGGAGGGGGGGTGAGGAAGGAAGCTTTAGCAACACTAGTTCCAAACTTCTGCATGTCAACAATTTGATAGAGGTTAATAACTAGGCGCTTAAATAAAGCAGTAGACTCCTTTAGATAAAGCAAGTATCTTCTCACGTGGCACAGTCTCCTGTAAGCATCTGAGTTTCTAACTTTTGGTGACTAATTAAAACCGAGGGCTCTAAAGTTTCAGACCCGAGGTCAAGCTCTGACTCTACTCATTATTTTTGTGACTTTCCAGCAGTTACTCTTCTAAGCCTCCAATTCTCTCATATATAAAGAGGGTTGAGAATTATACCAAATAATTTACATAAAGTACTTGGCAGAGTTCCTGGCAAAATAAGAACTCGGGGGGCACCTGAGTGGCTCGGTTGGTCAAGCATCTGGCTTTGGTTCAGGTCATGGTCTCAGGGTCCTGGATTGAGCCCTACATCAGGCTCTGTGCTCAGTAAACCCCCCCCTCCCCCGCCAATAAATAAAATCTTAAAAAAAAAAAAAAAAGAACTCAGTATTAGCTGTTAATGACTATCTCTCAATCTTTTTTTTACTAAGAATGCTTGAAACCAAGAAAATAGAGTAAAATTCTTTCTGGTCAGGTAAAAACCTCAAATAATACTCAAAAAAGTGGTCAATAAAGCAGATAATGCTTTCAACTGTGTCATCTTTAAATAAAAGTTTTCACTGATTTCATTATAGCAACTCTCACATAATCAGAGCCCCCAAAACATCTCAAGAGTCTTCATTTAGAAAGATGAGCACTTATTTTACTTAAAGCTAGGTCCCACATAATTTAAGATACTCTAACACGGATAACTATTTGCTACCAATTCCAAGGGTACCAAAGCCTTTCACCTCTGCGTATGTAATTAACACATCAAAGTTTCTGAGCAAAAATGTCAGTTGAACATCCTAGTAGGCCAGTTTGCCATCATCAAATTCAATATAAAGTGAATAAAAATGCAGAAATACAATGGAAAATCTTACCACAAGGAATTTATAACCTTAGAGGTTAAAAGACCCAAACTATTTAAAATGAGAAAATAAGTGATAGAAATTAAGTATTAGAAGAGTTCTGAAGACAGTGATGGGATCTAGGAGCCTTCATAGAAGACATGACAAACTGAGATTTAAAAAATAAAAAAAGGGGCGCCTGGGTGGCTCAGTTGTTAAGCATCTGCCTTCAGCTCAGGGTGTGATCCCAGAGTCCTGGGATCGAGCCCCACATCAGGCTCCTCTGATGGGAGCCTGCTTCTTCCTCTCCCACTCCCCCTGCCTGTGTTCCCTCTCTCGCTGGCTGTCTCTCTGTCAAATAAATAAAATCTTTAAAAAAAAATTTTTTTTGACAAACTGAGATTTAAAGAACCCACAGAATGAAAAAGAACCCATTAATCCCAGGCAAACCAAAAAAGAAAAAACAAAACCTATTGTCTGAAATCAGAATTTAAGTAGGAAATAATGAAGCAACACAGCTTTATGCTTAAAATTAGCCTAAGTTTTGCTAGCCTATTCATATTTTGTCAAGACAAGCTACAATTTAGAGAATATTCTTGATTTCTATACAAATTAAAGCTTAAAATATGCAAAAAACCCCCAAAACCAGAATATGCATTAATACCAATTCTCCCAATGACCAAACCAATTCCAATGGAAATTAATTCTTTGAGGTTACTAGCAAACCACATTCAAGTAACCATTTATAAGATATTCTGGTAGCTTGTAAGTGCTACTTTTCTTTAGGAAGTGCTTTTTAAGCACGGAAAAGACCTAGGTTGTGATATAACACACACCTTAGTTCAGTGAACCAGTTTCAACATCATATGAAGATTTCAAGAGAATAAATCAGTCTCTATGGCTAGATATCAACAATAAAGCCAAATGTGAAATGGGGTCAAGAGTCTTCAATGTTAATTTTCTATTAACTGAATCTTTAGTGATAGTTATCAGTAATAATTTAAAGTGTACACTTAGATGACAAACAGCACATTTAAAAGAAAAAATATTCTGTAGTAAGATGAGGCTCTTAAGTTTTTAGAGTCAACAAAGGGACTTGGGACTATTCAGTTCCATGCATTTCCAAGAGTTCAAAATCTTGAAAACCCTATGATATATAACGGCTTGTAATTCTGTGTGTATGTAAAAGGAGAAAGCTTTCTTTTTTAAGTAGAAAACTAAAGTTTCATAATCTTAAAAAAAAGTTATGGATAAATTTTCTACCAGTGAGTATGTTTGGATTCAGAAGGCTAGGCCAGTCTTTAAATTTAAAACTTGAAATTGGCTTTAATTGCCATTTAAACTATGGTAAGGTACAATTATAACACTAGGGAAAAAGCCATACTGGCAAAAACAAGATGAATCTAAGCCAATTATGAAAGCCAGATATGTTTCAAAAGTAATGTATACAAAACTACAAATATCATCTGTTTGTTAATGAACCTGAATTATGACAAAAATACATTATTCAATTGCAAATACCCACCCACCATAAAACAGTCATCTGTCTTTTCTTTCCAAACAAAATGGTTAAAATAAGGTTTAAAGTAGTCTTTTAAGTAGTCAACAACAAAGTAGCAAAAAGATATCTCCTTGGTCTCCCAAGTGTGTTTATTACTTATTCTAACACTTACTTAATAGTGGTGGTCATACTCTGTGCTTGCTGCTGAGTGCCATTATTGATTGTGTTGGTATTTTTCAGCTGGTTCATCTGTTGCTGTGTCTGTGTGCCCCCTCCTCCGGGGCCACCACTGGGCTTCACAGGGCCCCTCAGCTGACCATTTTGACTGGATAGACCCATTATAACAGGGTTCTCTGTTCTGGCCGTGCTCATGCTGTATTAATTGTAAAGATGTCTCTTTCAAACTTCAAAACTTTTGAAAGTCAGTAGAGAAACTGTAATAACAGTTTATTAGGCTCTCCAAAACGAAGAGATAAATATAAGTCTTGCTCAATATATGAGTCCTTTATTGCAATGCAGGCAAGCACCTGTAAGTCTCTGAACGGTAAGCAGCAGTAACTTGCTCTCATGCACCGAATCAACTTTTTATTTTTAAAAAGCCCTCTAACAAGGTTGAGTTATATATCTGAATTCACTCACTTCAATCTGAAACAAAGAGAAAGTTTAATTAGCAAACACAGGAAAGTTAGAAAAAACTTTCCCTTTTACAAGAACCCCATTAAAGGAAATCACTATTAAGGAAATAAGAACACAGATATACTTAGACCAAAACACTAGCCAGGCTAGGAAGAGACACAAAAAGATGAAATGCCTCAAAAAAAAAAAACACCAAGCCAACTGAGACCAATCTCAAACATTTTAAATTGTCAGTTCAAAGTAACCCAGAGAAGATGAGGTAGAAAGATATTGTGATTAAATTAGCATTAGCTGTCAAATAGCAATCTCTTCCTTTCAGTTTCCTCCCTGATGAATTCTCTCAAAGTCCCTGCCACCTCTAAAAGTCAATGATTCATTACACTTAATTGCATTACAACTCAATGAAGTATCACACAATTTTATTAATGTAAATCTACCTATCTTGGAACAAGGCAATTCATTATTTTTTTTTTTTCTATTTCTGACAGCAACTGAGAATTCTTGAAATTAAGTAAGCTTCTGACTTAACTTTATGCTTTCAGGAAAAAAAAACACATTTGTGCCTTTATGAATTTCAACCATAGAGGTTCAACTTTATGAAGAAAAATAAATTGTTTTCTCTCTTAAATTTTGCCCCTTAAAACTGAAGCAGTCGAGATACAGACATGTCTACATATCAAAATCTTTCTCTTGAGAAGCAGCCATGAAAACCTTTAGCTACCTTAATAAAATTTGAATACTAAAAAAGTATTAGCTACATACATTTCAATAACACTAAAGTGTATCCTCACTTATATTTGCTGTTATTAAAAATATCTATAAGAAAACAAAAAGGAAATTGCCTGTGTTTAAAAAAAAAAATCTGTGAAAGACTAAAACACAATAGTAACTTTAACCAAACTTTCCAAGAAACTCAGAGTACTAATTAATAGTTGTTTTAAAAAAGAACTGGCCAATCTCCGCCATTTTTAATTATTCCCCAAATCACATTCTTATTTTGAAATGTAAATAAAAATAATTTACAAAGACCACAAAATGAAGGACTACTCTTCCTCCGTTGGGTTTGTTCTTTTTTAACTCCTTTATATTTCTTACCAAAAAATACACTAGTTTCTTAATTAATGATAATTTTCCCCCCCAAACACCAAGGATTCCAAAGCAATAAATCTTTTCAAAAAGACAACTGGTTATGTCTTTTTTTTAAAAACTGAAAATATAGTTGCTCAGATGCAAATCCTGATTATCACATACACGAAGCTGTATATTTCTAAGTCTCTTAGAATCTGATGCCTTACACAGACCGTGGTTAACAGCCACCTAATTTCAGTTCAAGGTGGTAAATGGTTTCCTGTATTGACATGTTTATATTACGATCAACAATATCACGGAGTTCGCACAAGACTTGTTTGTTTGCCAAGCACTAAGAGGATGAAGAGGGCAACCTCTAAAGATTAAATGACATCATTATTGTCCCTCGAGCTCTTAACATATCTCCTATCTCCCTAGATCCAAAATGTGACTATTACTCCCTTCTTACTTGAACCGAAACCTGCACTGCAGCTTTATGTCTCTGAGAAGGAAATATTCCTCCTACCCCTTCCCAATTTAGACATGCAAGTTACATTCTACATTTTCAAAAATACGAACGAAACGTAGACTAGTTGGGAGGAGCCCCTTGCGGAGTTAATTACAGCACTTCCCAGATTGTAGTTAGCAATTGACAGTTTCACACCCAAAGCACTATCGTCATCTCAGACGAGAGCTTTTGTTTGCAAATGCAGCGCAGTTTCTCTAAGCTTGGTCTGCAAGTTGGAGGGACTGTTTTATTCTGAAGGGAAAAGGGGAGTGTGGTCGAGAAAAGGGAGTGAGCGATGAGGGAAAGAAACAAGCCAATGATCTGAGCCCCGTAACTGTGGGGCAATAATTTCTTGCTCCCCCAATACGCCCCCCACCCCGAACCACACACTTCTCGTCAAACCCCTGTGACCATAAACACAAAAGGGTTGGGGCCCTACAATCGCAGCTGCGCCACAAGAGCAGGGAACCAACTCCGCGGGCAGGAAACAATAGGGACTCCCCCTATAAGGCCCCAAAGAGAAACCCTTAAGTCAGAAAGCCCCTCCGTTTCCTTCACGACTCGGGGGCTCCAAAATCACCCTCTTGTTACCGACCTACGAGGCCTTATTCCAAGCTAGCAGCAGTGGGTCCTCTTCCAAAACGAGCCCTCCGACACTGCATATCCCTGCCGCCCCCTATAGGGCCGCCTCGTACCCTATAACCTCCACCATCCCCCTAAGTCCTTGCCGTCTCTGTGGTCCCACATCCCCTCATCTTCCACAAAGCTCCTCTGAGTACTTCGCCCGCTCCTTCTCCGGACCCCGCCGCACACGACATTCCCATATTCGAGTCTTCTCAGGCGCCCCCACCCCACACGGCTGCCGCCCGCCGCCCGCCTTCCTCCTCGGGGCCCGGCCCGGACAGGCCTCAGGCCTCCACCTCAGAGAGCACCCCTCCCCGCCGGCCGAGGGGCTTCCCGCGGCCCCGACCGCACTGCTGACCTCGACCCCACCACCTCACCCCACTCCCCGCGGCTCGGGCCCGAGTCCTACCACCGAGGCCACTCCCGCTCGGCACCCTCGGTCCTTTATTGTTGACTCGAAGCTCCCAAAATGGCGGCGGCTCCTTCCTCCTCGGAAACCTCCGCCCGCCCCCACCCGGCCCCTAGCTTCTGCCTCCTCCTCCCGCCCCCGCCCCCGCCTCCGCCCCACTCCGGGGAACGCTCCGCAGGGCCGCCTGCACCCGCTGGCTCTCCCGGCCGCCCGGCCCTACCTCCGCCACTGCCCGCTCTCATGGCGCCGCCGGAGTCGCCGCCCGGGCTGAGCTAACTCGGCTGCTCTGCCCCTCCCCCGCCCGCCCGCCGCCCCCTCCCCCTCTTCTCCCCCTCCCCCTGCCTGTCCGCATGGCGGCGGCCGCGGCTCCTCCTCCACGCAAGATGGCGAGAGCTCCGCCGCGGCCGCCGCCGCTCTCGCTGCGGCGTCACGGCCTCCCGGCTTCGCGGCCGGAGGAATGTGGGCCGGGGAGCCTCCCTGAGGAGAAAATGGACGGCCGTACTCTCACATCGACGGGGGCCCCCAGTGACGGAGACTCGAAGGGGAAATACGGGTTCCTTTCTGAGTGGGGAGAAGGGCGAGCTTTTTCACAGCTGAGGAGAAATGAGTGGGGAATGGTGGCCTGGAAGAGTCCACCCTGCCTTCGATCCCCGCAAGTGGAAAGCGGGGGTTGTGACCAGAGGAAGAGCTGCTTGCTCCCGAGCAAGGACGCGTTCCGAGAACGGGGCGTCCGGGTCGCGGCTCGGGGACGGGGAGAGCTGACCTGACGTCCCCCGCAGGCCGCGGAGGCTGCTGCAGGACCGCGGGGGGGCGGGGGGGGCGCGGCCGAGCCCCTCCGGGCGGGCCTCGGTCCTGGAAGGCGCGGAACTAGTGGCCCGGAGGCGCCGGCGCGCGCCCAGGAGTGGGGGCCGGAAGAGGGGCGACGGGACGGGAGGGTGGGGGCCCGGGGCTGCGACCTTCCCGGCCCTGGAGGACCAGCCTCCCAGACAAGGCGGGGGGAGCCGGCCTCCCCGACAGGAAGGGAAAGCTGCTGAGGAGTCACTTCTCATGGAAATAGGAACCAGAAGGCAGCCGAGGGCGATTCTTTCTCCGGCCTGATACTCACTAGAAAGCTACTTCTGTGTGTATCTGTAATCTGTCCCCATTAAGTACTTGTCATGTCCTAAAGTCTCCGCTATCCTTAACAGAAGTATCGGGAGCGCTGTTTGGTCCCAGGTAAGACAAAAAATCCGAAGCTAGGAAGCTGGCCAGGTCAAGGGAAAAGAAAAACCTGGATCTCACCCAGCTGAGAGACTGACTGTACAGGACAATGGCCACACCGTGTGTGACAACACAACTCCGACCCCCCAATCTCTGCGGCAACCGGCCCGGGGCAGCCAGACCACGGCCTCCGCGGGGCTCGGCCCAGAAGGAGCAACACTCTGCTCATTGACTGCCAGCTTCCCCAATTTTTGCCCCTGCTTCCAACGCGGGGCCAATCAGAGAAAGCCAAATATGTTGCCCAAACCAATCACATCACACGCCCCGCTTTTAGTTAGCCTGCCTCCTGCTTCCTCATGCCAACAACTTCCAATCAGAGCGTGCCTCGAGACTTCCTGTTCGCACCGCCTGCCTTTGGAGTCTCTAACCAAACTAAGTGAAGGTGGCCGGCTCCCTTGCTTCGCGAGCTCTGAATAAACAGCCTGTTCTTGCTTGGTCGTCTTCGTTTGTTTCCACACAGCCAATGGAAAGGTGGTAGAAAAGTGTGAAAAGCCTGTTTTTGAGACTATCAAGAAGGTTCCGCTTACAATTTTTTAAATTCTAAACTTGTAGCATGTCATCGCCCACCCGGATTTTTTTACACCACCACTCACGTAAGGGAATAACCCTGCACCTTGTGCGCATCCTAGAGAGAGGATGGCTGTTGTTAACAAATTGTTAAAATGTGAGGCCTTGTTTGCCTCAGTCTTTCCAAGTAGTAGGAATGTGAGGGGAAGGAGGGTAGGAAGTAAGTGGGAGGGAGAGGAGCCTAAGGATTTAAAGCGGGCCACTGCCTGGTGGTGGGTTTCTTTGCCTAGGCCACTGAAGAAATGAGACGAGGCAGAGGAAAGGGGTTTGCGTTCACAAATAAGTGAATATCTTCAAAAGGGGCCTGATTGAAATCATGACCAAAAACAAAAGGAAGGAGGAAATATGAAATATCGGTTCCCACTCTCACCTAGGAATCCTGCCAGGGCTAAAACCTTTAATCCCGCATAATGTTCTTGCAAGACACTCAGATATCCTTACAACTTAGCCCTTTGCAGTTTTCTGGTGAGAAGCATAGATGGTGCAGAATTAAGCTATGAATCCTCAGATCTTTCTATGGGGTTCAACTTAAGTGGTTGGTATGTTCAATCCCAGTATCTCAATACATGTTTTTCCTTCTTAGTTCAAACAGATTAACGAGGATCATAGAAAATATGACACTTTAGGAATACAGATGAATTCTTTGATAATGTACACAGTATCTTTATATTTATGAATTATATTTAAAAATATCACACAGGGGCACCGACTCTTGATTTTGGCTCAGGTCATGATATCAGCGTTATGAGATGGAGCCCTGCATTGGGCTCCGTGCTGGGTGCGGAGCCTGCTTAGGATTCTCCCTCTCCCTCTGCCCCACTTTTCCCCCCACCCCTGCTCTGCCCCTCTCTTTAAAAAAAATCACACAATTCTAATCCTTTGGCTTTTTAGTTAATATTGAATATAATAGTTTGGGTGATCTGTGGTAAATATGGCTTCTGGAGGGTGTGTTGTTCCCAGGGAGGTCACCTATTAATTGTAGTAAAGCACTTCCCAAGATGTATTGGTCATTTCTATTTTGTTTTTAGTCACCCGCTCTTCCCTGGTACCCTACTTTTTGGGTTTTGAACTATGAAGCTGTTAGCTAAAATGTTGGGCCTGCATTGCTGGCAGGCTCCTAGAGAACTGGTCTGTAGGAAAGATATTTTTAAAAAGAAAAAAGATTCATGCATAGAATTGAGGTTTTCAGCATCTCTGTTTAAAATACAACAGAATTTTTTTTTTTTTGGTAAGTCCTGAACTGCGACTAGAAAATGCTATTTGGAATTTGATCACAATAATGGGTCCTCCCAGCAAATATTGTTTGCCAGTCTCATGTCCTGTCCTCATTTACCTAAAAATAACCAGAAGGGAAAAAAATCACAGGTTAATTTATACTTGATTTCATTTAAACTTCCATTTAAAATATTTAGAATCTAGAATTCCAAGTAATTTCAACCTGGAATATATACATCTGTGATACTATCTTAAAAACCCCAAATGTTTTCAACATGCTAAAATGGATTTCACACTTTTAGCTTTCTATGAGTTTTTTTTTTTAAAGGAAACATGATAGTTGGGGTTTTTTTTTAACTCAAACTACTTCATTCCTTAGAAGGAAAAAGATTTGTCCATACCATATCCTCAATAACATGTTTATATCACACCTGCCCAAGCTTTATAGTACAGCGTTTCTCTCTTTCATGGTTTGCAGGATAATATTTTGATTTTCCAAAAGAAGGTTCAACAGATAAACTTCTCCAAATATGCTTAAAGCAACATCTGGTATTCGCTAACCAAGACTAAAAGCTAATGAGCCCAAGATGCCAAGTACCATTTTCTTTGGACCCATCGCAGGTAAAAATTGCTGCTTTAATGTATACACCTGAAGGAAATGAAGCAGCATCAGCCTACTGAGGGCTCAGCAAAGCGATCCTCAGAGAGGCACAAGTACTACACAGAAGTTAATGCATACTAAGCAGATGTCTTTAATCACCGAGAGACCACACCAGGCACATTTTGTTGGAATAAATGTTCCACTTCCAGAATAAACTGAAGTTGAAAAGTAGGAAAGCAATATTACAAACAGAGAGGGAAGTGGGTGGGTTAAACACATTTTCCCCAAACTGCCAGCTTTAGTTGCAGAATTCATATTCCCTTTGACAGAAAAAATCTCTCCATTCCCAGGGTACCACCACCAGCTAGCTCAGCTCACCAGATTTCTTTTGGTCTCATTAGGTTCCAGCATTGTTCTGGTCACCACCCAGAGAATCCTAGCTATTCATTTTGCCTCTACGGTTCTCCTAAAATTACGGTGCACCAACAATTTTAACTTACTGATTAATTTGAAAATAATGTGTGGCTAGGAAGACACTGAAATCTGAAGACCAGTTCTTTAGGTATAAATTTAATTTGGTCGACTCAGATCAAAGAAAGAACTTACACCATTCCATCTATGATGCCTTGATCCCCTTGGGTACTTTCTGAATTAGTGCAGGGGTGATCGCGGACAGGTAACGTTGATGCGGGGGTCCATGGCAAACTGTGGAATTGTCACGATATTGGTATGTGTACAATGTCTCCTTTGTACCCAGGACCTTGTAACAAAATTATGTTTCTTTTTTTTTTTTTTAAAGATTTTATTTATTTATTTGACAGAGATAGAGATGGCCAGCGAGAGAGGGAACACAAGCAGGGGGAGTGGGAGAGGAAGAAGCAGGCTCATAGCAGAAGAGCCTGATGTGGGGCTCGATCTCGTAACGCCGGGATCACGCCCTGAGCTAAAGGCAGACGCTTAACCGCTGAGCCACCCAGGCGCCCCCAAAATTATGTTTCTGAATAACCTTCTCTCTCTTTTTTAAATTTATCTATTTATTTTAGAGTTAGAGCTTGCACGTGTGGGGAGAGGGGCAGAGAGAGAGAGAATCCTCAAGCAGACTCCCCACTGAGCAAGGAGCCCAACACGAGGCTCGATCCCATGACCTATGAGCTCAGGGCCTGTGCCAGACGTCCAACTGACTGTACCATGAGGCGCCCCTGAATAACCTTCTCTTGCAGGGGTAGCAACAATCATGACAAGTGTCCCACCGTGATTTCCTGCCACTAGTCAACTTGCAGAACCTTTTATTGGTCTTTGAAAATAGATTGTGATCTTAGGTATGAGCTCTGGAAAGATACCTGATAGTGAAAGAGTGGGTAATCTCCTCAGTCCTGAGTGCCAAGGTTGGATTAAGTACCATCTGTGGCTACCAGGACAAGACAGGGAACACGGGGAGAAAACAGCATATCAGTGTGGAAGTCTCCCTGGTGACTTTACCTGCTTGATGAAGTAGAACCATTACTCTTCATCATGTCAGGCACCCCCTACATAACCCTTTAATGTCTCCTGGTTCCTTTTTCCACCTGGAGTCTGTACTCCATTGACAGATTGGGACTGCCAGAAATGTGCCCACCCAATTTGATTTCCCACTCTTCCTCCAATCCATTTGGGGCTCTGGTCTCTTGATTGGAGACCCATCCCCTCACCTTCCCTTGAGAAACCCTCCCATTTTCTTTCCTCTGAGCCTATCTAAAACCCATTCAAAACCCAGTAGATTACCACAAACTCCTACCCTTCCAACCTTCCCACTCCCTTGCTCCTACCCAACCAGAGCTCAGGTTCCAGAGTCAGTCAGATATGGGTTCAAATCCCAGTTCTGCCACTTATTAACTCCATAAACTTGGGAACCTTTTTTTTTAAAATATATATTTATTTAAGTCATCGCTACACCCAACATGGGCCTCCAATTCACAACCCCGAAATCAAGAATCACATGCTCTTCTGACTGAGCCAGCCAGGTTCCCCAGGAAACTTTTCTGAGCTTCTAAGCTTCATCTTCGCCATTTATAAGATGGGGATAATAGGACCCAGAGCTATGTAAGAGTGACTGAGAATTTGTATAAATCCCTTATTTTAGTAGTTGGTAGATAGCACTTAAAAACTTACTTGGTATTGCTATTATTATTTTATTAGATTTTGTCTGAATCTGTTCTTATTCTTTCTTTTTTAAGATTTTATTTATTCATCTGAGAGAGAGAGAGCAAACATGAGTGGGGGAGAGGGGCAGAGGGAGAAGCAGACTCCCCACTGAGCAGGGAGCCCAACACAGGGCTCGATCCCAGGCTTAGAGCCTTACCAACCTCAGATACACAAGCACCAAGCTCTAATCCCACAGCTTCTTCTCCAGGAGTGTTGGTGCTGGAGAGAGGCGTGTAACCAAGCTGATTGGCTCCACAACGAATTCCTGTCCCCACACCTCAGCTGAGCCCTTTCTGCAGCTCTGCAAGCCTTAACTGGGGGTTCCCAATCATGACTACTCATGAGCGTCAACACAGGCACTTTAGGAAACACTGGGGCTGGGGCCCCAGCCCAGAGGAATGAAATCAGACTCCTTGGGGCTGGGGATCCAGCATCATTTCTTGTCTTGAGGCTCCCAAAAAGATCCTAATGTGCAGCCAAGGATGAGAACCACTAACTCTTATAGGACATTTTTTTCCCTACAGCAGCATTCCAGATCTCTTCTATCCATAGCCCACCTTCAAATCAAAGCCTTACCAAAGAAGCTTCATTAACTTTCCACCTCCCTCACACAGACTTCTGATTAGTCCCATCTTAGAGGAAGTATCACACCTCCTGTCTCAAGCTAACCGGGCCCTGACATCTATCCTTTCTAAATAACATAGTCCATCGGTTACCACCTTTCCCTTACATTTTAATATCTCCCTCTCAGCTGGTTCTTCCCTTTAACCTGGATTCACCCCCAACATTTTCTCCATTCTAAACAACAAACAAAAACAATCTTCCCTCACTCCTATTACGTGCAGCGTGGGAGATCAGGGAGGAACTAGCATTCACTGAGGGCCTCCTAGGGACAGGCATCAGGCTAGGTGACATCCGTTCTCGCTCTAGAATATTACTTCCGTTTCTGTTTTTCCGCTGTGACTGCCTGCTCATCCCAAACCCCACGAGTGGGAGGTTGGCCCTACTGACCTTCAGATCACTGCTGGGATAAGACTACTCTTGTGATTTTGTTTTCTTTTGTCTTTGAATTTCTTGGTCCATCTTATCATTCAAGTTTCAGATTAAATGTTACCTCCTTTGACATGCCTTCCCCTGACCGTGCTTTTTATTTATTCATTTATTTATTTTTAAAAGATTTTATTTATTTATTCGACAGAGATAGAGACAGCCAGTGAGAGAGGGAACACAAGCAGGGGGAGTGGGAAAGGAAGAAGCAGGCTCACAGCAGAGGAGCCTGATGTGGGGCTCGATCCCATAACGCCAGGATCACGCCCTGAGCCGAAGGCAGACGCTTAACCGCTATGCCACCCAGGCGCCCTGACCATGTTTTTTAAAGTAGTCCCCCCTACCTCACTCTTTCTTTACCCCATTAAGCTACCTGAAATTATTTTGTTTACGTGCTTATTGCCTGTGCCCTCCCTTGCAGCAAGCCCAGCTCAAATCCCCTTCTACCCTGGGGCTTCTCTAATTCATCCCAACTGTTCTTTTGTGTTCCCACCACTTCAAGGTCTTTCACTGCTAAGGTGATACAACCTGGGTTGTTCAGAACAGTTTGGGTTTATGCTTGGGTTTGTCCTCAGTAATTATTAATGGTGCTCTTGTTGATTCTCAAAATTATCACAATTGGGACAATAAGTTATATAACCGCTGTATTTATAGCCCTGAATCATAGCCATTTGTACACATGCCTAATTTCTAAACTCATTGAGGACAGGAACAAAGTCATGTTCATATTTCTTTCACCAGTAACACCCAGTAAGGCACTTTGTATAAATGTAGTAGGAGCACAGAAAGTGTTTGTTGAATCGGATTGGATGATACATCAAAATGCGATCATGTATGTGAAGAGTCTGGTACAGTATCTAACACAAAGTGTGTTAGGTTAAAAAAAGATTCAATTGATCTTACTTTTCCTTGCCCCAGATGACGCCACATGTCATGTCTTTCAATCTCTTTGTTTGTAGACTGTGCCACACAGTTTAGTCCCCAAGCACACTCTGGCTAGTTTGCTTTGAGTTTTTGTGGTCTTACTTCTGATTTCTGCTAGATTGGAAGCTCTTTGAAGACAAGTATCATGTCTTATAGCAGAACTAGGTCTTCTGTATAAATTGCTTGATATTGACATGCTCAGTACTAATTGTGTTATTTTGCAGGAAAGAGTGAAAGGATGACAATGATAGGAAATATTAGGTTAGGTGTCCACAGTCGGTAGACCTAAAATCAAAAATTGTTGTCCCAACTTATAGATGCATGCCTCTTCCTCCAGCCAGCAAAAGTAGGAGCTCCAGATTCCTTTACTCCTAACATTTTCAGTAACTAAAAGGGCGTAGGTTCAAATGATCAAGTAGTGTTTATGCAAAAGCATAATGTCTTTTGGAAGTGAGGAAGAATGAAAACTATAGATAGTGTTGAGATCTGACTTCGGAATAAATAGACCTGGGTTTAAATTCCTAAGCCATTTAGCCTCCTGAAACCTGTTTTCTCATCTGTAAAATCAGGATGATACATCTGCCTCTGGGGTGATTGTAAGAAGAGTAAAGGAGAAACATACGTAAAATGCTTAGCATAGGGCATGACTCATTGCAAGCCTCAGTGCTATTTATTTTTATAGTGTGCTGTCTGGCCTGTTTCGATGTTAAAGGTAGGGTGGCTAAAAATATAATTGTTATCAAATTTTCAGTTAAACCTTGTTTCGAATGTCAATGATGAACTATAATTCTTGTCCATTCATTCAACCACTATTCTTTTGTCCATTCACTCATTATTCATTCATTTATTCTATGCCAGGTACGCAGTAAATGCTTATGAAATGCTGTTGAATAAATAATAGAGTGATAATAAGTAACTTGGGGGAAATTCAGATTTGAGGGGTGGCAGGGTGCCTGGGTGGCTCAGTTGGTGAAGGGTCTGACTCTTGGTTTTGGCTCAGGTCATGATCTCATGGTTGTGGGATCCAGCCCCGCGTAGGGCTCTGTGCTGAGTGCGGAGTCTGCTTCAGATTCCCCCTCCCTGTCACTCACACACTTTCTCTCTCTCTAATACATAAATAAATAAAATAAAATAAAATAAAATAAAATAAAATAAAATAAAATAAAACAAAATAAAAAAAGATTTGGTAGACGGGGATATGCCCAGGCCAAGATATCAGTCTGGATGACAAAACGTCCTGGGACTAGACCCAGGACATCACACTGGAGGCTGAAGCTGCAAATCCAGCCTCCTCACCTATGGAGAGCACAACCAGAAATACATAGCATTCCTTCAAGTCCTCTGCTACGTACGCACGGCCGATGACTGCCTCGTTCTTCATGGAAAAAAATCAAGGTCATGGCGCTCAGTGTTCCTCAGTTTCCCTTCCCCATTTCTAGACTCATCGTCCACAGACCTAGCCTTACCTTCTTCCCTGACACCTCTTCCCTCCAGTACCCCAGGTGGTGCGAAGCACTCCCACCTCGATGCCAACACCGCGCAAATTTCTATTACTGTGCAAATCAATCGGTATCAGAGTTAATTTGGCTGTAGGCTCGCCTTCCACAGGGACTGGGTGTACCTGTGCCTTACTGTCCTCTGTATGCCCAACACCTAGGACATGGCCTGGCATCTGGGAGGTGCTCAGTAAATGGTTATTAAATGGGCTCCTGAGTCCACGGCACCTTCCCTTTTGTCTCCTCCTCAAAAATAATCCTGCCCAAAGGCCCACATATTATCTCAATCTCTGCTTCCTCATCTGAGATTTTCCCCTCATCTCCCGTATCCAGTCCATCACCAAGGCCTCTGGGTTCAACCTTTAAAATATTTCCTGTATCCGTCTCCTCCTTATTACCCAGTGCCTCCGTCTTCATCCACAGAGTTGCCTTTCCTTGGCCTGTTGACTGTTGCAGTGCCGAACCTAGGCCCCTTCTTTACCCCCTCTTGCATTACCCTAATCTGTTTTCCACACAGACTTACTGATACATTTTTAAACGTAAGTGAGAGCATCACTACCATCAATTTTTAATAGCTTCTCAAAGAGCTGAGAGTGCGCTCCACAGTCCCAGCCCTTGGTCGGCAAGAACCAGCGTGATCTGAATCCCGCCTACCTCTCCTACTTCGGCCCATACTGCCGTAGCCACCGCGGCCCTTGGGACTTCTTAGATAACCTAAACTTCTTTCCCACCTCAAGACTTCTGTACCTACTATTTTCTCTATCTGAAGCTCTCCCCCCACCTTCTCACACGGTGGGCTCCTTCTTATTCTTCATATCTCCAAGTAAATGTCATTCCTTAAAGACCTCCGCCCCTCACACAACCCCATCCTCCATCACAGGACCACCAGATCCCTTTTCTTCACAATCCTTATCATAGCTCTGTTCATTATTTCTTCATTGGCTGACTTGTTTACTGGTCACCTTCCCTCTTAGAATATAAGCTTCAGGAGAGCAGGGACCATGTAATATTTTATTCCCCCTTGTACCGCAAGGGCCTGGTATAGTCCCTAGAGCAGAGAGTACAACAAACAGAATTTGCAAGTGAATCCATGAATGAATACCCTCATTATCTTTAATTGCAAACTGTCTAGTTCTTCTGATTCCTTTCTTTCAACTTGCAAATTGGTGTAAGGGTCCCCAGACTAAAGACAGGCTACCCTAGACTTTGTCTTCCCCCTGCAGCTGCTGCCCTGTTTCTTCTTTCCTGCGAAAGAGTAGATTGTCTGTCTAGGCTTCATCAACTCCCACTTGATGAAACGGCTCTCATTAGTATCATCAATGACTCCTTTATCATTAAATCCAAGGACATACGTTCCACTTCTCAGCCTACTTGACCTTTCCGTGGCCACATTTCCTCAATTTTGTTCTGCAAAACACTAGTCCCTTGAACTGCTCTGGTGAAAAAGTGTGTCATGGTCCTCCTATTAGACGCTTTTGTACTACCCTGTACTTCAACTCTATGGCATTTAGCGCAATGGCAGTTAATTAATTTGTTTAATTAGTTAATGTCTGACTTTCCTGAGGAATGTAAGTTCTTGAGGACAGGAATCCTGTCTACTCTATTACTGCATTAGCCCCATAATTCCAGCACATAAAAAATGCTTAATTTTTATCGAAATGAATGAATAAATGTGTTCCCCTTTGGGAAATTTGCAATGTGGATTAATATATTAAATGTAAAACCTTGAATGAAAGAAATGTGTTCAAATTTGTTCAGCACAGGATTTTTCAAGCTGGATTGCCCATAGCTCTCTTTATTCTCTCACTCCCAGCAGAATACCACCAAACCTCCCGAGGGATTTTATAAAACACACATTAGAACGGGTTGCTCTCCAGCATTGGATATTGTTACACACTATTTCTCCTTTCTTTATTTCAGTATTTCTTTCTTTTTCAATTTCTTTCTATTTCAATCCTTTCTTTCAATATTTTCCTTTCTTGGCTCTCAGGACTCTACTTTTCCTCCTTTTTCTTCCTTTTAGGATGATTTCACCCATAATCACGAGGTCAGCAGGCATTAGCGTGTGGACAAGCACTCAGATGCATAGCCCCCAGCCTTGTGTCCCCATCTAGTCAGTCTGTACTATTCTGGGTGTCTCATCAGCTCGTCATTCTGGCTGTGTCTGAACTCCTCAACAGTCCTGCCCCTGTTGTCTTGTGTATCTTGTTTAATGGTATTACCAGCCATCTAAGCCAGACACTTAGAATGAAGTCTTACCCTTCATTCCTCCCATTATCTTACTCCTCTGAATTAAATCGATCATCTTTATTGCAGAAATACTGTTGGTGGGGGCGCCTGGGTGGCGCAGTCATTAAGTGTCTGCCTTCGGCTCAGGGCGTGATCCCAGCGTTCTGGGATCGAGCCCCACATCAGGCTCCTCCGGTAGGAGACTGCTTCTTCCTCTCCCACTCCCCCTGCTTGTGTTCCCTCTCTCACTGGCTGTCTCTCTCTGTCAAATAAATAAATAAAATCTTAAAAAAAAAAAAAAAGAAAAAGAAATACTGTTGGGAACCTGGATGGCTCAGTTGGTTAAACATCTGCCTTCGGCTCAGGTTATGATCTCAGGGGCCTGGGATCCAGCCGGCATTGGGCCCCCTGCTCAGCAGGGAGCCTGCTTCTCCCTCTGCCCCTCCCTACCATGCCTGCCCATGCTCTTTCTCTCTCTCAAATAAACAAATAAAATCTTAAAAAAAAAAAAGAAAAGAAATACTGTTTACAACTTAGCTTTTTGGTCTATACCCACTGCCATTATCTCAGTGTACACATTTATTATCCATTGCCTGCATTACTGCAACAGTCCTCAGAATGTCCTCTCATATCCAGTCTTTTCCCCATTCCAATCTACCCTTCACCCTGCTCTTAGAACTGGCTTCTTTTTTTTTCCCAATATTTTATTTATTTATTTGAGAGAGAAAGAGTGCGCAAGTAGGAGAGGAGCAGAGGGAGAGGGACAAGCAGACTCCACACTGAGCATGGAGCCCTACATGGGGCTCAATCCCATGACCCTGAGATCATGACCCGAGCTGAAATGAAGAGTTGGATGCCCAACTGACTGAGCCACCCAGGTGCCCCAGACTGGCTTCTTCAGACAAATCTGTCCAAGTCACTCTCCGGCTTGAAGACCCTACTACTTCTAGTTTCCCACAGGGTGAAATCCAAACTTCATAGATTGGCATACAAGGTACCTTCTTCTCCTAGCCTCTCCAAACTCAGCTCCCACCTTCATTCTATCAATATTCTCTCTCCCTCCTCCTTCATGCCTCACCTGCAGAACGGCAGCTCAGTTTAATAAACAATAACCGGACATCCACCACGTGCCAGCAGTGATACCTGTCTCTGGGGAGTGAATATGAATGAAAGCAGATGGCTGACCTCAAGGAGTTCGCACTCTAGTAGTAGCAAAGATAGACATATTAATAAAATAATAATGCACTATATTTTTTAAAGATTTTATTTATTTATTAGAGAGAGACAGCGAGAGAGGGAACACAAGCAGGGGGAGTGGGAGAGGGAGAAGCAGGCTTCCCGCTGAGCAGGGAACCTGATGCAGCTTGATCCCAGGATCCTGGGGATCATGACCTGAGCTGAAGGCAGATACTTAACGACTGAGCCACCCAGGTGCCCCATAATGATGCATTCTAATGAAAATATGTACTAAGGAGGAGGAGGAGGAGGAGGAGGAGGAATGTACTAAGCCTGGAAGGATTAACGAGGAGGGAATAATTCATTCTGCAAGGGGGCAGGAGTGTGGTATTTCAAGGAAGATTTCAAGATGAAATTCTGAGCAGCATTGTGAAGGTTGAGTAGGGATTGATCAGAGGGGCCAAGATGGGAGAGTGTTACTGGCACAGTCAATAACAAGTGGACTAGGATGGGGAATGGGGTCCCCCAAGTAGCTTAGGTGGGTACACATGTGTTGGGGAGACAAGTGGCAATAACTGAGGCTGGAGAGCCAGTCAGGAGTCACTCTATAAACAGCCTGTATGTCGGGCATTAAAGTTTGCACATTATTCTATAGGTGAAGGGGAACCACTGAAGATTTTGAAGATGAGGGTGACTTAATGGGACATTAGGGCTATAACTCTGGAAGCTGAATAGAGATGGATTTTAGAGGGGCCAAGGAGATCAGTTAGGAGGGCTCTCATCATTTCTCACTTAGACTGTTGAAAACACCTCCTAACTGGTCTCCTTGGTCCCTCTAATCCATCCTCTACCTAGTGTAAGGGCTGAGGAAGAGAAAGCAGATTTGAAAGATCAATAGTAAGTTAAATGCCAGAACACAGAGATGGGTTGGATTTGGGAAAGAAGAGTGAAGAAGGGAGAAAGGATGATGTCCAGGTGTCTAGGTCTATGGACCTGAAGAGGTTGGAGGCAACACCCATGGTTAGAATCTAAATGGCAGATCAGGTTTCAAGGTGGAGATGGTAAGTAGTACTTCAGAGATACATAAATTGAGTTCTGAGTTTGAGATGCCCCTGGGGCATTGTCTTAATCAGTTCAGGCTGCTATAATACAAAATGCCATAGACTGTGTGACTCATCAACAAGAGAAATTTATTTCTCACAAGTCTGGAGACCGGAAGTCTGAGATCAGGCTGCCAGCATAGTCAGATTCTGGTGACAGCTCTCCTCTGGGCTGTGACAACAGTTGACTTCTCATCGTATCCTCACATGGTGGGAAAGAAAGCTAGCATCTTTTTATAAGGAAGGACACTAATCCTGTTCATGAGGCTCTACCCTCATAACCCAATGACCCCCCCAAAGACCCCACCCCCAAACACCATCACATTGGGAGTAGAGTTTCAACATATAATTTTGGGGAGACACAAACATTCAGTATATTGTAGGCATCCACCTGGAGATATGGAACTGGAGGGCAGGGGAGAGGTCAGAAGTGGAGATAGGAAAGATGTAGTCTCCACAAGGATGACAGTTAAATGGCAGGAGTGGATATCACCTCCCAGGAAAGGTGAATGGAACTGAGGCAGGAGGAGAAAGGATAAACTCAAGGAAAAGCACATTGCAGGGGCGGGTGGTCAGGCAGAGGAAGAGGATGTGGCAAAGAAGGCCTAGAAGAGACAGGTTGAGGACAGCAAGGAGAAAGTGGGGATCCAGCAGCCAAGGAGAGAAGGAACTTCAAGGAAGAAGTGGTGTCAAGAGTCACAAAGTCCAGTAAGATGAGGACTGAAAACTACCCTTGGGTGTGGCAACTTCAAGACCATTGCTCACCTTGGCCACAGCATCTTTGGTAGTGTGCTGGGCAGAATATAGATTTTAGTAGCATAATACTAATGTTTGTTGAATGCTTTTTATGAGCCAGGCATGTGCTAAGTGTTTTATGTGAATGATCTAATTTACTGCTCACAGCAACCCTCTGAAGTGCGGCAGGCACAGTCATCTCTTTTCACAGGCAAGGAAATTGATGCCTAAAGAAAGGAAACACTATGGGTTACTAATGGCAAGAGTCAGTTTGGATGTAAACCCAGCCATTCTGACAGCAAAATCTATACTCTTAATCACTATTCTTTATCCTATCTTTCAAATGAATGGAAAGCGAGGGACTGGGTATATACTCTTTCAAGAATCTTGGCTGAGTAGGGGAGAAAAATAGGGCAATACGGAGAAGGGAGAGCAGGGCTGACAATTATTTTAAAGGCATGGAAGGCTAGAGTGTGCTTATGTGCTCAGGGTAGATATGTAAAACTAGTGAGAGGACTAACGACTTATAAGGAAGTCATTTCTCCGCCTTTCCTGTAGGGAATGTGTTGTACCGCAGCACAGACTTAGAACTGTGCTTCTCGGGGCGCCTGGGTGGCACAGCGGTTAAGCGTCTGCCTTCGGCTCAGGGCGTGATCCCAGCGTTGTGGTCTTGAGGATACCTGTCTGGCGCAGTTGTGGGAGCATGCAAGTCTTAATCTCAGGGTCGTGAGTTCAAGCCCGACGTGGGCATGGAGCCCGCAAAAGCCCTGAGGCAAGGTGGAGTTTGGCAAATTTGAAGTAAAAGTAGTTCAGGATGGCTGGAGGACAGAGGATGGAGAGAGGTGAGCAGGGGCTAGATCTTGAAGGGTCTCGTGGGCCAGCTAAAGAGTTTGTACTTTACCCCAGAGCAGTGGGAAGTCATGAAAGCAGGGGTCAAAAGCTCAGATGCCTTCAGGGAAAGGCAGGTGACCTAAATGACTGTGACCCAGGAAAGTGTGGTGGGGCCTGCAGAGTACTTGTACTGCAAGAGTATAAGCTCACCTGAAAGCATTCAATCCAAATTTTAAATCCTGTGAACTTGGGAAAGGATTTTATGCAGTGGAGTGTCATGATCACATTTGTATTTTATTTTTTATTAAAAAAAATTTTTTTTAAAGATTTTATTTACTTGTCAGAGAGAGAGAGCACCAGCAGGGGGAACAGCAGGCAGAGGGAAAAGCAGGCTCTCCACTGAGCAAGGAGCCAGATGCAGGACGGGATCCCAGCACCCTGGGATCATGACCTGAGCCGAAGGCAGACACTCAACCCACTAAGCCACCCAGGCGTCTCGATCACGTTTGTATTTTAGAAGAAGAAACTGGTGTGCATGGAATGGAGCTAGATTAGAGGCAGGAAGACCAGGAGGAGATCCAGAGGAGAAGTAAAGGTGTGAGCTAGGATCAAGTGTGGAGGGAAAGAAGTGGGAGATTCTAGATATGTTCAGGGGGAAGAATCGATGGGCCGTGGGCATAAATTTGATGTGAAGCTAAGGGAGAAGCCAAGATTTCCTTATTATGATTGTTATTGCTGTAATTGCAATGAGGATTCCATAGGACGCAAGTGAAAGAGATGACACAAAGGTCAATGGTAAGTGGAGCCAAATGGAAGGAAATACAAAGAAGTGAAAGGATGAGGGATTAAAAGAATATGTGACTCAAAAGAATGGCATTTGGATCTTTGGCCGCGGATGCCGAGTCATGGAGGCCATTAGAAGCCTGAAAGTTCACATTAGAGTTTCCAGTAAGATGCCAGATGAAGCATACATTTAAAAATTCCCCACCCTTTCAAAACTTCACTGAAATGACAGAAAAAGGACAAAGAGAACAGGAGAGGGGATGAATGGTAACTGTGTTAGCAGAACCTGGGAACCTGTATCCCAAACTATCAGAGAAAAAACCAAGAAGCAACTTATTTTCACCACAGAACTCTGAAAGGCTCAGGAACTGAGGGCACAGGAACCCCACGGTCGTGGGGCAAAGGGACTACATATAAGAGATTGGCTCAATCTTTTAACATGCAGTTAGGTACACAGACCCTCTCTCCAGACCTGCTCATCCCTTGTCCCTCATCCAAGCAGAAAGCAGGTAAAACAGATGAGACCTGAAGATACCACCTTTGGATGTTCCTCCATTGAAACAGCCTCGTCAGATCAGTAAAGTGCCCAAATGATAAGCCAACACTTCCCCTCCACCCCACACATGCACATAAACACCCAAGAATCACTAGGTAAATGAAGAATTCCTCTTATATGAAGGAGAGACCAAAATAAACAGGAAAAAAGTTAAACAGACTGGGTAGAAACCTAGTGCCTGTCTTCCTTCCTCCCTTCCCTTCCTCTTCATGAATTTAGTCCCAAAGCCACAAGCAAGGTAGATATCTATGTAGGGGTTGGTGTGTGTGTGCGGAGGGGTATCAGAGCAGCGTGAGCAGGACTTTGGTGCGATGAGGGTGGAGGGGGGTGACTCTGATGTGACCCAGGTGTGAGCTGTTGCAGCAGAAGTAGGGTGCCAAGGAATCCACGCAGGTATTGAGCCCAAACAGGGTAAAGATGGTGCATGCAGTGAGGGTGGGGATGCCAGCCTGGCAGAGCATGAGAGGCCAGATGAGTCAAAGAGGCCATCGAACATTGAGCGGTAGAGTGCACTAGCCCCAAGCCTTGATGTCAGAGCTTGCGCAGCGCGGGCCGAGGCAGCCATACGGCTTGGGAGATCAGGGTCTGAGCAGAGTGAGGAGTCATCCCCACCATCAACATGGTATGTTGGAGCCCAAGTGGAGGGAAGATGGCATCTGGGGGAGGGGTTGTGCACGTGCGTGTGTGCGTACACTTGTATGTATACTATACACACATACACACGTTCCCTAGCTTTATCCACTGAAAGAACTTGGAGACAGCAATACTCCAACAGCGATGAACACCCCTAGTGCCCAAATCTTGGTCTCTAAGTACCATTCTCCACAAAAGAAACCAGGGACCCTTGGAGAAATGATTGATTTCAGGGCTGATATGGGGAAAGTACAACATAAACCTGGACCATCTTTCTGTGCAGGAAAGTAAAGACGTGCTTAAAGAATGGTCGAGACATGTCAAAAGGATGTCAGAGGAGTTAACCACCAACCAAATCTGAGCATCAAAATAAATGATAGTCCATGGTTATAATCCATTGAATAAAACAGGAATTTATACGTCCATAGTGATATAAATAAATGAATAAGCAAATAAATGGGGAGAAGAGACAAATTTTTCCTTACAATAGAATGGCAACTAATACATTTAGAAGGAATAATGAAAGTGGGAAGTCACCATTTGGCAGCCATTGGTCGAAAAAACTAAAATTACTGAGTAAAAGTTTGATGAGGAAGAGGATACTTGCATAATCTCAAATTACCTCCCCACATAATTCTTACTAATTATAAAGGGCAAAAGAATGACTTCACAACGGAGGAACCTAGCAAACACCATTGTAATCAAGTAATTAAAGTTAACATTCTCAATAATGGGACAAATTGAAATCAGTTACCACCTAATAGGAGGCAATAAAAAACACACACATCACTTCTATGCTATTCCTGCCCCCAAAATGCATAACCTCGAATTCAATCATGAGGAAACTCAAACTGAGGGACATTCTACAAAATAGTTGGCCTGTAAAAAAATTGTCAAGGTCCTGAAAGTCAAAGAACACAGAAATAATTGTTCCAGAGTAAAAGAAACCAAAGAGACACGACAATAAGTGCAAAGTACGGTCCTGGATTGGATCCTGTTATTATAAAGGACAGTACTGGGACAATTGGAGAAATACGACTGGGGTCTGTGGACTAGATGGGGGTCATGTGTCAGTATTAATTTGTCGATTTCAATGATTTTATTAGGTAGAAGAATGTCCTCGTTTGAGAAAATTCACACTGGTACTGGAGATGATGGGTATCGTGTTGGCAATTTACTCTCAAATGATTCAGGAAAAAATTTCTTTAAACTATTCTTGCAATCTTTTGGAAATTTAAACTTCTCTCATAATAAAAAGAAAACTTAAATGAGAAATCTATCACTGACATCTCCAGAGAAATGAGAAGCTATCAAATGAGTGAAACAAGAATGCACTATAAAAAGAAACATTCACAAACAAGAAAGAACTCTTGCAAATTAAAAAGATGTTAGAGAGGGTACCTGGGTGGCTCAGTTGGTTAAACATCTGACTTCGGCTCAGGTCATGATCACAGGGTCCTGGGATCGAGCCCTGCGTCGGGCTCCCTGCTCAGTGGCAAGTCTGCTTCTCCCCCTCCTTCTCACCTGTGCTCTCTCACTATCTCTATCTCTCTCAAATAAATAGAATATTTTAGAAAAAAGACTCTCTCCCTTTCCCTCTGCCTCCCTCTCTACCCGCCCCCCCCTCCCCGTTCATGCTCTCTTTTCTCTCTAAAAAATTGATAGAGGGGCGCCTGGGTGGCACAGCAGTTAAGCGTCTGCCTTCAGCTCAGGGCGTGATCCCGGCGTTGTGGGATCGAGCCCCACATCAGGCTCTTCCGCTATGAGCCTGCTTCTTCCTCTCCCACTCCCCCTGCTTGTGTTCCCTCTCTCGCTGGCTGTCTCTATCTCTGTCGAATAAATAAATAAAATCTTAAAATAAATAAATAAATAAATAAATAAATAAATAAATAAATAAATAAAAAATTGATAGAGATTTTGAAAAAGCACTCAAGAGACTGCAGCCATCTGAGGAAGGGTGGGGGACTCCCTGTGCCTTATCCTTGGGGAGCTTGAGCACCAGAAGGACCAAGGCTCCGTGGTGAAGGCTGACTTGTGTGGAAGAAAGTGGATCTACCCCTGTTAGAGCAACACATGTGGGAGCAGAGGAGGTACCCACAAGAGAGGGACAGCCGCCAGTAAGAAATGGCATTCTTAACAACCGTACCCCCCAACCTGCTCCTGAGGCCAAGCCCTCTGGAGATGAAGGAGCTGCTGTAGATTAGAAGACATCTTCAGCCCCCCCCCCCGCACTCCCCCCCACCAGGAGCCTGCAGGAGGCCAAGCTGTGGGGCATTGGAGGCCGAGCCTTGAGTAGGAATATGGACGGTTCTGGAAGGTCCTCTGCATAAAGGCCCCAGTGGGGAAACCTTGAAAAAAAAAATAATGAAGAGAAAGTTTGCAAAATAAAATTGAGGAACTCTTACAGAGAAGAAGACAGATAGAAAATAGAGGGATAAAACAAAACAAAATAAGCCCTAAGATAATTAGATTAGACCAGGAGATCCAGTATGTAAATAAAAGGTACTCAAGAAAAAGAGAACAGAAAAACCAGAGCTGAGGAAATCACCTAAGGAATACTTAAAGAACATTACCCAGAATTAAAGGATGTGAACTTCTGGATTGAAACAACCCATCCGGGGCGACACAGTGAATGAAAACAGACCCACAACAAGGTGCATCAGCAAGGAAGAAAGCCTGTAAAGAGAAAACGAGGTCTGGAAAGGAAAAAACAAAACTAATCTAAAATAGGCCACATAGGAATTTAAGAAACAAAACAGAGGGGCACAGGGGCAGGGAGGGAAAAATAACATAAGACAAAACTGGAGAGGGAGACAAACCATAAGAGACTCTTAACTCTAGGAAACAAAGTAAGGGTTGCTGGAGAGGAGGTGGGTGGGGGATGGGGTAACTGGGGGATGGGCATTAAGGAGGGCAGGTGATGTAATGAGTACTGGGTGTTATATCACTGAACTCTACCTCTGAAACTAATAATACATTATATGTTAATTAGTTGAATTTAAATAAAATAAAATAAATTTAAAATAAAATAGGCCACAGGCTTAAGAATCAAAAAGGCTTTAGAACTATTAGCAGCCACACTGGGAGCTACGAGACAATGAAGGGACACCTTTAAGATTCAGATGGAGAATTATTTACAACCTAGAATCCCAAATATAGCCAAGCTGTCAACGAAGTATGAAAGCAAAGACATTTTGGGGGCACCCGGCTGACTCAGTGGAGCGTAGGACTCTTGATCTTGGGGTGTGAGTTCGAGCCCCACACTGGGTGTAGAGATTACTTAAAAATAAAATCTTTTTTTTTTTAAAGATTTTATTTATTTATTCGACAGAGATAGAGACAGCCAGCGAGAGAGGGAACACAAGCAGGGGGAGTGGGAGAGGAAGAAGCAGGCTCGTACCGGAGGAGCCTGATGTGGGGCTCGATCCCACAACGCCGGGATCGCACCCTGAGCTGAAGGCAGAGGCTTAACCGCTGTGCCACCCAGGCGCCCCTAAAAATAAAATCTTAAAAAGAAAAGAAAGCCAAGACATTTTCGAGCGTGCAAGTTCTCCAAAAATTTATTGCCTAACTACACTTTGTCAGGAAGCTGCCAAGGGGCACTTCAGCAGCGATGAAGAAGTAGACCCAGGAGGAGAACACAGGATGAGAAGGTGCAACTCAGAACGGGGGGTGGGGGGGTGGGGGGGGAATCTCAGCGAGAAGTTGAAGGGACATCCTGGGAAGACAGCTGTGTGTCAGGGCCAGAGCAGCCAGTCTGGACCGGAGTGGGACAGGCAGCTCCCATGTCTGCAGAATGAAGGCAAGAGGGTCCTACCCAAAGTACCTAGTGCATCGAGTGAGGATTTCACAGCTGGGGGAGAGTTTGGGTCTGAATTAATCAGTACACAGAAAACAAAGCATTCAAACAAACAAACAAAAAGGGTAAGTATGAACTTTAGGAAAGCTAAAAGTTCTCCAAGAAAGGAAAAGCATTTACATAGTCTTAAGGACTTAATGAACTTCATAAGACTAAATAACCAAAATTAGGGCAAGAGAGGGGGGACAGGTAAAGGTGTGGTGGTGATGTGTGTGAGGGAGAGAGACCTTTCCGTCTTCCATAGCGGAGAAGCCGGTAGATCGTACCTGGAACAGAAAAGTTAGTAAGCAGCAGTCTGTGTTTTCAAGATCTGCTGGAAAAGAGAAAGGAATCAATTAGAAGAGTACAAAATGAGGAAGTAAAGTGGGGTGGAGGAAGCAAGAGACTACTATTTTTTGTTTTTTGTAGAAAAAAAGAAGGAAGGAAGGAAAGAAGGAAGGAAGGAGGGACAGGAGGTCAGAAGAACATATCTTTACCCATTGGGAACAGAATGTTCAAATTGAAACTCCTTTGAAAACTTGTTTTGAAGGTCTTTGTTTTAGTAAATCTGTCCCCTGGGGCAGTGGGGCAGTCCTGGGGCCCCTACTGGCTGGAATCTTTCTTTGAATGTTGGAAGTTTCTGGCATGCGGGGTGCAGAGGGTGGAGTCTGACCTTAGCAAATCTGTTCCCCAAGTGCTCATGAAAAGGACATCTTCAGGTCTGTCTCTATCTCTCAGCTGTTTTCCTGTGTGTTAGACCCTTTTCATGGGGCAGTGAGGTGGCCTTGGGCAGCTCCAGGTTCATCTTTTTTTTTTTCCTAGCATTAAGCTAAACCTCAGAAGAACTGCTTTCCTGAGCACTCTGACAAAAGTCCCAGGACAGGTACTGATAGGCCCAGCTTGGGTCACGTGCCCGTTCCCCCAAACCAGTCATTGGTGGAGGCAGATGGAATATTCTGGTTGATCAGGCCAGGCCTCGGGCTATGACTGACACACCATGGTGTCAACAGCAAAGGTCAGATGAATACTTTATAACTGGTGAAGTGTGGTGCAAATGTAAGTAACACTTATCAGCCACCCGTAGCCAATTAGAAACCATTAGAAGGGAAGAGGGTCTGTGCTAAGTAAATTCTACCCTAAGAGCAAAGAGAAGTGGGACCTGATGGGAGGGAAGGTAAGAGGGAAAACTGTAAAAATCTTACATAACACTTTAGAAGTGCAACATTCTGAGACATTTAGGGTACAAATAGTTTTACAAACTTTATTATACCCCATTGTTACTAGTTTAGAAAAATTTTATATACTTAAAAAAAAAATAGTGCTTGCCTAAGTATTTCTCTTGTCTTTCCAACATGAATTTCTCAAAGTTCCCAGATAGCTGGTGACTTAACAGGGACTCTGTCCTAGTGGAGAGTTAATCTAGTAGGAAGATGGTGTCGATTTATTACAAAACAATGTACAATGAGAACTAAATTAGTCATTCGTATGAAAGCTCTACATAAAATTAAGTTTTCGGTTCCAATCTCAAAGACAGAATATTAAATTGGGTGCGTCCATTGAAATAGGGTAATACTCATGTTTTCGTGTTAAGCTCATTTGGCCAGAACTTACTACCCTAAAAATATACTCACTCTACCTACATATAGGATGTAAACACCTCTCACTGCAGATCTGTGCTTAATCTTTCGAGTTCTCTGCTGTAGTTTAATCTTTAGTAGGGCACCTGTTGGCGGAACCTGCTCCTGGCAGCACGAGGCAGAAGCAGGTGCTTAACCCATGGATTTTCATGCAGATAGTGCTTATCACAGTTTGTGAAATGTTTTACCCACTTTCCCATCTCACAAATGGCTCTGACATTACATTCACCTGCTGCTTCAGGGCATTCCAGGAGCTTCTATTCAGAGATGAGAATCTCCTCCCCAGCTGAGCTATATTGCACCCCAATAGGAATGTCACACTTCATACAGTGTGTGTGATCACCTATTGTCCCAAGTTATGACTATATTAGGTTGAAGAGAGAGAAGGAAAGAGAAGGAAGGTTTAACACATAGTTCGTTTATGAGCTTTCCAGATTACGACTGTTCCCCTCAATCTATTTCTTCTGTGTTTGGGCTGCAGAGTAACCTAACTGTTTTTTTCAAAGATTTATTTAGTTATTTGGAGGGGGGGCAGGGAGGGGCAGGGGGAGAGGGAAGGAGAGTCTTAGCAGACTCTGAGCAGAGCGCAGAGCCCAACACGGGGCCCGATGCGGGACTCAGCGCGTGGCTGAGATCTCATGACCCTGAGATCACCACCTGAGCTGAAACCAAGAGCTGGAGCTTAACCGACTATGCCACCCAGGCACCCCCAGAGTAACCTAATTCTTAATTTTATGTAGGTCACTCGTTCTGGATCATTATTTTGTGCCAACTTGTATACATCTTACTACTTCCTTGATGCTCTGGGCCATTTATATTTCTACTCATAAAAATGTATTACTATTTCCTTATACAGCTATTTAATAGAAAACAAAATGTCAATACTCAAGGTATTCCTAATGCCAATCAATATATATTGGACCAATATATACCAATATTTATCTATCTATCATCTATCATTATATTGACCAATCAGTATAACTCCATTAAAAAAAAGTCTTTGCAGGAGCCAATCCCACTGGTGAGAGGTAAGTTTGCACACAGAATTTCTAAATTGGGAGGCCAATACCCACAGCTATGCACACACTCACGTGTGCTATCACACCAGGGAAGAGAGAGTTTGGGAGAGAAAGTTGGGGCTGTGGGGAGTAGGCAGGTTAGTGGGAAAGGCAATGGCGAACTGCGGTGTAGTGAAGTAGAGCCCAGGGTGAATTTAGCCGTCCAACTAGAGGAAACCAGTTGTATTTATTTATGTCTCCATGGCAACCAAAGTACCTTAGAAACAGGAAATAGGCCAGGTGGAGAAATAAAGGGAAGTGCAAACCTCTGAATTATAACATCCTTAACTGGACTTTAGGAGGGCTGGCTACAGAGTTTCTTTGCATTAGCTTTATAGAAATCACTTGTTTGTAGTTTTAATGTTGCGAATCTCCCCCCTCCCCCACCCCACTACCTCCACAAGATATCTTTTTTGTCTGGGCATGTTAAGAGCTATTTCTGAAGGAAGGGGCCTGTATTGTGACTTCATTTCTACCCAGTCTTGGATTCTGGAAAATAGATGTAACACGAAGTGGAAATGCCCAAAACACCCTTCTTCATCTTTTTAATTTCCTTTTTGTAACAGGTCAGGATTCACCTCCTCTAAAAAGGTTATCCAGACAAGAGAAAAGTTGGTCACAGCCACGTTACTGCTGACATGTTAACACAAATAGACGCCTGTCAACTCCGATTTAAATTGTTAATCTCCTCATCACAGGCTGGATGTTTTCACTCGCCCTACACCCTCCCCGCGACCATCCGTCCTTCTCACTGACCACTGGAGTTGTCTTACACAGAATTTTAAGGACACTCTGTTACCTACAGAATAAGGGACCAAACTCTTTAAATGCATCTAGAACCCTCCTCAATGTATCTTTATAGTCTCATTTCCCATGATATAGTTTATCCTTCTCCACCTCTTTATCCTCAAAGCCTCAGCTCAAAGCCACCACTTCTCTGAGGCCTTACGTTTAGTTGCTCACATGCCCGTTTCCTGTTTCCTCCATTAGAACGGAAGTCCCACAAAGGCTGCTTTCTGCGTGACCCAGTTTTTAAATCTATCACTCCTCCATCTTTTCCCTGTGCCTTTCATTCCTCCATCCATTCAACACCTACTGATTGTTTACTCTATGCCAGGCAAAGAGTATAAATGAGTCATTTTCCTGTTTTAATCATTGTAAAGACAATGATTAAAAAAAGAATAATGGTTAATGTTTCTTGAGCACTTACTATGTATCAAGCGCTATGAGAAATGTTATAGTTTTAAAAACTATTTATTTTGAAATAGTTACACCACAGAAAACTGAAACAACAGTACACAGAGTCCTGTTTGCCCTTCACCCAACCTCCCCTAACGGTAACATCTTATATAATTGTAGTGCAATGTGAACGCCAGGACACTGACATTGGAACAGTATTGTTAACTAGACTACAGACCTAATTCAGGTTTTGCCATTTTTTGTATGCATTCATCTGTATGTGCGAGGTCCCATGCGATTCTAAATTGTGTACAGATTTGTGGAACCACTATCACAATCAAGATCAAGAATTGTTCTATCACAACAGATCTTCCTTGTGCTCTCCCTTTATATTTTTTAAGTAATTAATTTCAGAGAGAGAGAGAGTGTGCATGAGAGGGAGAAGGAGAGGGGCAGTGGGAAAGGGAGAGAGAATCTCAAGCAGATTCTGCGCTCCTGAGCGCGAAGCCCAATGTGGGGCTCGATCCATGACCCTGAGATAATGACTTGACCCAAAATCAAGAGTCAGAAACTTAACCGACTGAGCCACCCAGGTGCCCCATCCCTCTACATGTGTGAGCAACACACACACACACACACACACACACACACACACACACACGCAGTCCTCTAACACCCCCGATCACTTCTCCATCTCTATAGTTTTGTCATTTTGAGAATGGCATGCAAATGGCATCATTCCAGTGGTTGACTTTTCTCACATTTTACATAGAAATTCATGATCCATTTTGAGTTAACTTTTGTATACGGTGTGAGGTTTAGGTCAAGTTTTTTTTCCCCTCTTTTGCATATGGATGTCCAATTTCTCCAGTGCCATTTGTTGAAAACACCATCATTCCTCTTTTGCATTGTTTTTGTCTCTTTGTGAAAACGCAGGTGGGCTTATTTGTGGGAGTCTCTTCCTGGGTACCCCAGTCTGTTCCACTATTCTATGTGTCTATCAGTCCACACTGTGTTGATTACTGTAGCTCTGAAGTGAGTCCATAGTTATATGGTAAACTTTAACATGACATAGAGTGATTCCTCCCACTTGATTCTTCCTTTTCAAAATTGTTTTAACTATTCTAACTCCTTTGCCTTTTCTAATTTTAGAATAAGCTTGTCTATACCTTCAAAACCTCTTTCTGAGATCTTAAATTTTAATAATTTTAAAAGTTTTCAGGGTGCCTGGCTGGCTCAGTTAGTGGAACACGCGAGTTTTGATCTCAGGGTCATGAATTTGAGCCCCACATTGGGTGTAGAGGTTACTTAAAATATTAAAAAATAATTTTTAAAGTTTTCTTCATTTATTTTGTTTTTATTAATGTTTCTTTTTATGGGGTGCCTGGGTGGCTCCGTTGGTTAAGTGTCTGCCTTCAGCTCAGGTCATGATGCCAGGGTCCTGGAATCAAGTCTTGTGTGGGGCTCCCTGTTCAGTGGGGAATCTTCTATTCTCTCCGCCTCCCCCGGCTCATGCTCTTCTCTCGCTGTCTCTCTCTCTCAAATAAAATCTTTTCTAAAATGTTTCTTTTTATTATTTATTCTATTGTATGTCACACAGTCAGAAGACTTCAATTTTCCTGGGTAGATAGGACAAGCCCACTTATAGCATAATGTTCACCAAACCATTCCATATGTTATCTTTACATGTGTTCTTTAAACTTCACAGTAACCCTAAGAGAAAGATACTAGCATGATTTCCATTTTACAGTTGAGGAAACTGAGGCATGGAGCGATTAAATAGTGTGTCCGCCACCTCCTAGCTAGTAAGTGTTAAAGCTGGGATTTGAACCTAAGAAGTCTCGTTCTAGAACACACACTCTTTTCCTCTGTGTTATGCTGCTTTTCTTTTTAAACAGTTATTTCACTCAAGAAGTATTTACTGAGTGTCTGTTATGTGCCAGGGACTGTTCTAGGTGCTGGGACTACAGCAGCCATGAGTAAAATAAAATAAAGCAGTGAATAAAACTAAATCCCTGCTCTCGTGGAGCTTATTTTCTGGGGGGGGGGGAACCTATGGAATGAATGCAATAATTATTGTTTTGTTAAAGTATTATTTTATGATTGGGTTTATACTAGGGGCATAGCCACTCTTGGAAATAGAGGCTGGGATCTCACCCAAAAGATATATCTGTTTACTTCATCATTTACCATAGTCCTACCAGTCTTCTGGGGTCTGGAATATCTTTCAGCTGGGACTCAGGAATTGGCTGGGAGACCCAGGGAGATGGTAAGCTAAGCCAAAAGGACAAAACTGTCTAGACTTTAGCTCTTCTGTGGTGAGAAATAAGATTACATCTGCTCCTAATATGTGTTCAAAGGCTCGGGAAAACAGGAATGCATGCAAAGGGCTTGGGCATTTGTCCAGTCCGAAAATGG
Source organism: Ursus arctos (assembly GCF_023065955.2). NCBI lineage: Eukaryota > Metazoa > Chordata > Mammalia > Carnivora > Ursidae > Ursus > Ursus arctos. The sequence continues at coordinate 14,347,983 of NW_026622897.1, forward strand.
GCATCGTCCAGTCCGAAAGAGTGAGCGAGCTATAGGACGAGTAGGAGGACAGAGCTTTCTGTACTATTTTCTAAAAAATATTTTATTGAAGTAGAGTGTACATATAGAAAAGTGCACAAATCGTAAGTGTATACCTTGATGAATTCATGTAACCAGCATCCAAAGCAAAGAAATAGAATATTGCCAGTGCCCCAGGAGACCCAGTGCCCCTTCTAGTCGCTAGCCCCAAAGACAGTTATTATCTTGACTTCAAACACCACTGATTTGTGTCGGCTATCTTGGAACTTTTGGTGAATAGAATCACACGGTATATCCCCTTCTGTGTCTTCCTCGATTAACGTTGTGTTGCTGAGATGCACCCATTCTTTGCACATAATTGTGGTTTGCCCATTTTTGTGCTGTGTAATAAATATTCCATTGTGTGAGGATACCCTAATCTGTCGATTTTATTGCACGTGGACATTTAGGTTGTTTCTAATATTTGGCACTTACAGAAGGTTCTAAGACCCTAGCACATGGTTTTAGTGAGCAGACGTACACAAAAACAGCACACTGGGTGTGTTCGGGGAACGGCATCGCTGGGTCATCACCCATAAGTAGGATCTCGATCGGCGGCAACATCAATTTCCCAAGTCACACCATTGCTTCACAGCTTCCAATGACGTCCTTTTGTTCTCCCTTATTATGTAGTAAAGTCTTTTGTGGAGGACTCCAACTCATTTCACCTACAAACAAAAGTTTAAAAATCTACGTTTGGGCTAGAGGATTAGCAAGGGAACAACAAAGGGAGGAACCCTGAGGGGAAGGGAACCTAGGACAGAGGCAGGACTCTGGTCAGCCACATCTTCCTCTCCAGATGTTCTCTTCCAAGAGCTAAGCTTCGGAGGTTCTGATTCTGCTTAACAAAACACAGTGTTCCTTTACATAGTTGAATTGAATGGTTTTTCAATGAATACTAATTAAATTGCCTCATTATTTCTTTTAGGTTAAATCATTAAGCTGTAAGCTTAGGTAGTAAGAGACCTTGCACGTTTTTCAACACTGTAGCCTCAGACATAATAGAGGTTCAATAAATCTTAGGGTGAGTAAACAAAGAACTGAACAAGTTTCCTAAAACTTCACAATGAGGCATCATGGCGTCATGCAGCGGGCTTGGTTCATTATGCAGATATTCGTCCTCAGTCTCAAATTCAACGATCCAGGCCCTTCTCCCAATCTGTCCTAAATACCACGAGGCCGCATCTGAGCTCTCTTGGGATTATGCATGTAGGATCCGTCAGCTGGACAACTATACTCCCGCAGGTGGTACGACCTGGCCCCACCGTCCTAGAGAGCACGGTCAAAAAGCAGAGGTGCGGAGAGCGAGCACATGAAAGAATACTCAGGCGCAGAATGGTGCTATCACTTAACTGTTCGTGAGCATGAACAAGGGGCTCATTTACATAGAGTATCACATTTAATCCTCTCGAAAGCCCGATGGGGCATATTATTCATGTGTTCATTGTAGAAAATAAGGCAGTTCAGAGAAATGTGGTGATTTGGCCATGGTTACAATTAGTAAGTGGTAAAGCCTAGATTTCACTTAGGTCTGTCTAAATCAAGGTCCTGAGATTTTAATGATTATGTGTGCATAGACATTTAAAAATTAAAGTTGCCTTGGCTCGCAAGTGCGGTGGGGTTTTGCATGCGATTTCAATTAAGTTAAATACGTTCGGTGCCTGCTATGTACAGAAGAGCTGTGTGTGACTTAAGCTAATATTAAATTCTATTTACTTTCTCTAAACACTCCTTCAGCTTCCCTGGTTTGGAGAAAGCTGGGCCCTGAATGAAAATTCTTGTTTGGTGATCATAGCAGAGATGAACCAGGGCCCGAAGGAGTGGGTCTCCGAGTTCAGAAAGGCTTTCCAGAAGGAAGATACACAGGAGTATGATGGACGGGAGGAAGATGACCTAGCAGGAAAAAAAGCAGGAGAGAAGGAAGCCTGAAAATATTTTCCCATCAGAGCTCTTTGCTTTGTTTTCGTGATAGCTATACACTTCTGGAAGGCCAAAGAAAGCAGAACAAACTTGAGGATCATTGGTAGGTCCTTGCATCACGGGACTGCAGAGAACATAAACGCTCTGGGTTACAGATGACGTGGCTGGCCACCTCAGCCAAAGTTCTGCTCTCTGGGTCTGGGCGATGCCAGCTCCTTGGCAACATTGCAGGCTGCTGTGACCCTGGGCTCCGGGGCAGGGGGAGGGCAGAGCAGCCGGTGAGGTGACAACACTGCAGTATACCGCAAAGCTGCACTAAGAGACCCACTGTCCTACAGTCCTGCGGCAGGCCAGGGGACTGCAGGAATCCCAGGGCGGGGGTGGGGTGGGAGGGGTAGAATATCACTGTTGCATGGCTCTAGCCAGGAAGAAAATGCTATAAAATTCTGCTTCCTGGCCTGGTTCCCAGCCTAGCTAATGCTTGGAACTGTCCAGTTGCCTGGACGGTTTCAATTCTTTATTATATGCACCTCGTGCCTTGGTGTTCAGTTTTCTTTTGCCACTCAGTTTCAGATGGCCCACTGTGGCCCGGGCTCATGATTCAGACTGAAATAGCGGCCTGCTTTGCATGCCAGTTCAAGCTACATTTCAGTTCTTGTTTCTTTGAAAAGGTCCTGCCAGGGATGCAATATGAAATGTCAGGTTCCGGTCTGGTATTCCCCCACTTACCTTCAGCCTTGCAGTGTGACTTTTATGGGATTCCCACTCATACCCAGAATCCCTGCATGTTAATGGGCTTGTCTAATTTAGAAAGGGCTGGATGATGTGATGATGTCATGGCCCTATGAGATCAGATATTTGCACCTTACGTCATTTTCTGCGGACCAGCTGGAATTCACATCATTTAGACCATCTCATTCTCTACTGGGACATGCCTATTACAGACAAAGAGTTATCGAGGCATTATCAAGTTCTTCCTACAAAGTAACCAAAGAGGCTCGTACAGATTTTCTACAATCATCTCTTGACCAGGCTCCCACCTCTGACAGCTGGCTAGTCCTTATTGATACTACCTCACAACTGTCCTAAGGCAGTTTAAGTTTAGACTTTGTCTTCCTGTGTTCGGCATAAATAGATAATGGCTTCCCATCACTTTTGCAATGTCCCCACCCACCCCCTTGAAGGTTTTTCCACATATAAGACCACTTAGATCTCCATCGTGGCCCTGAGAAGCTTAAGTTACATGTAACACACTGGGAACTCAAACTTGGAGATGAAGTAGTCCCTACACCCGAGGTGGGGCTTGAACTCATGGCCCTGAGATCAAGAGCCGCATGCTCCACTGACTGAGCCAGCCAGGCGCCCCTTAAACTTGGAGATTTTTAAGTATGAAAATTCTCAAGACCTTAGTGATTTGCTTGGGGCTACATTTGTCAACTTTTCTGGCCATTAGAGCTGATCAGAGAAGGCTAATATCCCTTTCAGAAATGGGTATTTTTACTCTGATCCCATTTTCTCTTCCTTCCACTTTCTGAAGAAGCACCCCATTCAAGATTTCTATATATTCTTTAATATCCTCTTTATTCAGAAAACCCCTTTCTGGATGTTCTCAACAAATGACCCAGGTGTGTTAAGAGTTTGTTACTGATAGGAAAGCCAGAATCCAGAGTAATCAGTCAGAATTAGTCAAGAACCCCACTGAAAAATAAACGAACTTGAACAGTTCACAAAAGAGGAAATATACAGGGCTAAAAGACACGTGGGAAAATGTTCAAGTTCACTAATAACAAAAGAAATGCAAATTTAAAAAACCAGTTACCCATTTTTTATCTATCAAACTTGCAAAGTTAAAAAAAGAAAAGAAAAAAAAGAAGAAGAAGATCCAGCGTTGGCAAGCGTGCAGCGCAGTGGTTCTTCCTATGCTCAGCTAGTGGCGGTATATAAACTGATACTACTTTTAGAGGGACCATCTAGTGATGTGCATCAATTCTGTTCCTGTTCAATTATCCCAAGAAAATCATCCGAAATAGATACAAAAATGTATTCACAAAGATGCAGTGTTATTTATAAGACTCAAAATGGGGAAAAAATGGAAACAACTTAGATGTCAAAAAAGAAGCAATTGGTTAAATAAGTTTCAGTGTATTCCCACAACAGAACATTAATGCAGCCATTAGAAAAGATGTTTCGTAAAGTTTCTAGTAATATGGGGAAATGTTTCTATTGCAATGTTAAGGAAAAAGAGCAAAATACTATATTGTGTATACGTTATAATCTCAGATATGTTAAAAAATAAAAAAAAAGGAAACAAGGAAGGGATAAAATATAGTAACTCATTAACAGAGTTATCTTGCAGTATTGGAATCATTGGCAATTTTTCCTTCTTCTTCCCCTTTCCCTCTAATGTTCTATAATGATAATATGCTGTCTTTATAATAAAAACTTGATTTAAAAATAGTAAGTAGCTACAGAAATCGAGACAAGCAGTACTGGCATGAGAATAGACATACCAGAAGAAGAGATTGGAGAGTCCAGAAATAAATTATTACATTTACGGTCTATTGATTTTCAACAAGGGCACTAAGACAATTCAAGGTGGGGGGAAAGAATGGTCTTTTCAATAAATGGTGCTGGGTCACCTGGATAGCCACATGCAAAAGAATGAAGCTGGACCCCTTCCTCACGCCATGCACAAAAATTAACTAAATGGGATCATGGACCTAATTATGAAAAATAAAACTATAAAATCCTTAGAAGAAAACATAGGAGTAAATTTTCATGACCTTAGCTTAGACAAAGCCTTCTTAAATATGACACCAAAAGCACAAACAACAAAAGAAAAATGGATAAATTGGACTTCATCAAGATTAAATATTTTTGCGCTTCAAAGAACATGACCAAGAAAGTGAAGACAACCCACAGAATGTGGGGAAATATTTACAAATCACATATCTGATAAGAGCCTTGTAACTGGATTATATGAAGAACTCTTACAACTCAACAATGAAAAGATTAATAAGCCAATTGACAAATGAACAAAGATGCAAAAACACATTTCTCCAAAGGAGATATACAAATGGCTAATAAGCACTTGTTCATTTCGTATTGCTGCCATAATTAAATTACCACAAACTTAGTGGCTTAAAACAATACCAATTTACTGGGGCACCTGGCTGGCTCAGTCAGCGGAGCGTGTAACTCTTGATCTCGGAGTTGTAAGTTCGAGCCCCACATTGGGTGTAGAGATTATTTAAAAATAAAATATTTTTTAAAAATTTATTATCTTACAGTTCTGGAGGTCAGAAGTCCAAAATGAGTAGAAATGGAGACCGACTGACTCTTCACGGGTAACAGGGTTTCTTTTGGGGATGACAAAAATATTTTAAAATTGATTTTGGTGATGGTTGCACAACTCTGTGAATATACTAAAAACCATTGATTTGTGTGTATACTTTAAATAGATAGATTGTATATATGTAAATTATATCTCAATAAAGCTGTTAAAAAATAATAAGTGAATCCTAAGTAGGGTCCCATAACAGTTTAACAAAAAATCCAACTCAAACTGGCTTAAAGAATAAAGGAAATGTATTGGCTAATTAACTGAACAGTACAGACTAGGGAAAGACTTCAAGCGCAATGTGGTTTGGGTAGAGTCCCAACTGTGCACACCGCTAGCCAAGGCGGAGAGGGTGGGATGGATGTTGTGGAGATAACACCCACTATGGTCCTAAGGGCAGAGAGAAGATTACAGAAGGTGAAGTTCAAAGATAGGGACTTTGGAACTGTGTGCACCAGGCTGAAGCTAGGGAGGGAGAGATGCACTAGACTGAGGCTTGAGAAAACCAGCTAAGGACAGTGATAAAGACACTTTAAAAGTATTTAAGATTGACTGCTAATGGGTATGGGGTTACTTTAAGAGGGCACGAAAATGTTCTAAAATTAGTTTGTTGTGATGGTTTCACAGCTTTGTAAATATAGTTTGAAAACGCTAAATTATACCCTTTAAATAGAGGAACACTTTAAGTGGTATGTGAATCATATTTACACAAGGTTGTTTTTTTAAAAAATGTTTAGAGCAAGAAGATAATTATTAATCTAGCACTTGGGCATATGGTGCCAGATTTACAAGTGACAAGAGAAAACCATTCCTCTCCTATTCAGTGCTCTCCTAAGGTGACTAGAGTTAAATGTGAATTGAAGTCCAAGATTTAGGAAAGATAATAAATGAGCATCTCTGTATTTTAAAGGAGTCCAAGACGCTAGAGCCCAGATAATTTACCTCCTAGGGCACTGAAAGGACTTGTAGTATAGTCATTATTTATTCTATAATCTGTGAGAAATTATGGAGAAGTGGGAAAGAGAAGTTTTAAGACAGTCACACATATAGATTTATCATAAGTGACATGGGTAGGGTTAAAGTGGAAGGAGTCCTCCCAGAACCTTTAATAAAATCACACCTGTTTCAAAGAACATGAACTCTATAAGGCAGAGACTCCATTTGCTTGTTCATAACTGTATCCTTAGCTCCTAGAACATTCAATATTTGTTTAAGGTTGAGTGTTGACTCTTTCAGGATTGGTTGTGGGGAAGAACCTTGGTACACAGTGAAAAGCATGGAAGCTAGGCTATACGCAAAGTGAATCTTGGACAAAAGAAATCTTAGTGAGAGTTTTGTTGTTATTGTTATAAATTGGTTTTGGATTTGGCCAAATGCTTTTTCTGTGTGTATTGAAATAATCATATGGTTTTTCTCCTTTATTCTGTTACCATGATGAATTACATTAATTGATTTCAAATGTTAAACCAATCTTGCATTCCTAGGATAAACCCACTTGGGAATGTTGTGTTATCCTTTTTACATATTGTTGAATTCAATTTGCTAATATTTTGTTAACAACAAAGCCATCCTGGGCCTAAGGGGAGATTTTTCATTACCAATTCAGTTTATTTAATTGATATAGGACTATTCAGGTATTTTATTTCTTCTTGAGTCAGTTATGATCATTTGTGTCTTTCAAGGATTGTATCCATTTCATCTAAGTTGTTAAATTTTTATTGATGCAAAGGTTTTCATAATATTCCATTGTTTGTTTGTTTATTTATTTATTTATTTATTTATTTATTTAAAGTAGGCTCCATGCCTAGTGTGGAGCCCAACACAGGGCTTGAACTCACAACCCTGAGATCAAGACCTGAGCTGAAATCAAGAGCCAGATGCTTAACTGACTGAGCTGCCCAGGCGCCCCCTGTTGTTGTCTTTTTAATGTCTATAGAGTCTGTAGTGAAGTCCTCTCCCATATTTGCACCAAAACCTTAATCTTGATCCAAAGGAAACAATAGAGTGCAGTAATAGGGAGCAAACAAACAAACAACCCCTAAATCTTGGGACCAGGGTAGATTTGAAATTCTAGGCAAATCGCAATTGGTTGTTAGGTCTCTATCATCTCCTATGCTTATTTTCCTTCCATTCCCAACCTTGGAGGATCACTTTTAGATTTAATGAAAGCCGCTAGGAAGAAAGGTAGCCTCCAGAAATAACAAATAGCAAGCCCGGGGTTGATCTTGGGTGAGATTCTAAGATGGATTTGTGAGCAATACAAAACAATTGGTGATCACTGAGAGCTGTTTTATATTCACTAAGAATAATTTTGCTTTATTTCCTAATTGTTATAATATATACCTCCCTTGAGAGTTGAGATTGTTTAAACTGGTATTTACTGTGGTCCTATTTTGTACCAAGCATTGTGCTAGGTGCAGGCAAAACAGGGGTGAGAAAAAAACACACTGGCTGCCTTTACCATGTAGTGAGGGCGATAGTCACTAAACCAGTAAGTGCGTGAATAAACTACAAGCTGTGGGAAGCACTGTGAAGGAATTGCGTGAGGTTTCTAATTTAGATTTGGTGGTGGGAGGGGGAGGAGGCTGGTCCAAGCAACGCCTCCAGAGGAACTCCTGTTTAAAGATGAGTGGGCGTTTGCCTAGGAAATGACAGGAAAAGTATTCTAAGCAAGAGAGCAGCAAGGGCTTGAGTCAGGAAAGTGTTTGGTGAGTTTGAGGAACTGAGAGAAGGCAAGTATTGCTGGAAAGTAGTGGGAGAGTGAGATGCGCTGGGGCCAAAGAGATGGGAGGGTGAAAACTGCAAGCTTTAAAGGGCATGATCACATAGTTGCCTTTTATCCTATGGGCACTGGAAAGCCATCAAAGGAGTTTGGGCAGGAATGTAGCATGATCCAGTTTGGTTTTACTCATTATGAAAAAATTTAAACATGTGTATGACAGCAGATACAATAGTATTATGACCTGCTATGTACCCGTGACCAGCTTCAAAAATTAACTGACAGGGCACCTGGGTGGCTCAGTCGGTTAAGCATCTACCTTCAGTTCAGGTCATGATCCCAGGGTCCTGGGATCGAGCCCCGCATCAGGCTCCCAGCTCAGCAGGGAGTTTGCTTCTCCCTCTCCTCCCTGCTTGTGCTCTCTGTCACTATCTGTCTCTCTCAAATAAATAAATAAAATCTTTAAAAAATTTTTAAACTTACAGCCAATCTTCAGGATTCCAGAAAAAGAAATAGAAATTCCCAGGGATTCTTGATATTATAAATGATTCTGTATTTTTTGATAACCCTTTATTTACATGTTTTGAGTAATAATGAGTGATCAGGGCACCTGGCTGGCTCAGTCGGTAGAGCATGCAACTCGTAATCTCAGGGTTGTGAGTTTGAGCCCCATACTGGGTGTAGAAATTACTTAAAAAAATACAATCTTTAAAAATAGTAATAATAATAATAATGAGTGATCATGATAATAAACTGTGCGCCAGTTTTCTGTGATAATCAACAGTGTATACAAAAGGTTTCAGAGTTTTGCTATAGAAAAGGCAGAGTAATAAATGCACATTTATCATTATTGTAAACCTACATATTATGACAAGATTTTATATATCTATATGTATATATATGTACACATATATATACATATATATTTAAATTTTATTTACTTATTTGTCAAAGAAAGAGCATGAAAGAGCAAGCATGAGCGTGGGGGTGGGGGCAGAGGGAGAGGGAGAAGCAGACTCCCTGCTCAGCAGGGAGCCAGATGCAGGGCTCCATCCCAGGACCCTGAGATCATGACCTAAACTGAAGGCAGACGCCTAACTGACTGAGCCACCTACGTGCCCCAAGATTATATATTTCAATAACATGTAAACATGATCTCTACTTGATATAGTCATTTGACAATAAAAAACACTAAAAGACAATCTAAAAAGTTAACATAAAATACATCCCAAATAAATACCATGTAAAAAATTGAAAGATGAGGGGCACCTGGGTGGCGCAGTCGTTGGGTGTCTGCCTTCGGCTCAGGGCGTGATCCCGGCATTCTGGGATCGAGCCCCACATCAGGCTCCTCAGCTATGAGCCTGCTTCTTCCTCTCCCACTCCCCCTGCTTGTGTTCCCTCTCTCGCTGGCTGTCTCTATCTCTGTCAAATAAATAAATTTTTTAAAAAATTGAAGGATGATGCTACAAATATTATTTAAAAGGTAGCGTTTTTAAAATGAAAATTTTAAATACGCAATGCATTAATTACCTTGTCTAGTAATTTTTTGTAATTTTTGTTTAATGACAGATAATCCAGGTATAAAAGATATTTCTTATATTTGCACTGATGTCAGTTGTATTACTAAAAACGCTTCCAAAAGCATCTTTAAGGTAGGTATTAGAGTACACATTGCTTCATACAAGCTCATCCCTTTATAACGATTTGGTTTTAGTGTTGAAATTGGTATTACTTTTGCAAATTCTGGTTTTAGATCAGTTTCTGATTTTGTGTCACTGTAGTCTACACCATTCACTTCTCCTGTCTTTGCATTTCTTCTGTGGAAGTATTTACAAATGACTGTAACCCATAGCAAATATTTAAATGTTAAAAAAAACACCAATGCACCAATGAACATTGTTGAGTAGTATTCAAATTAAGAAACACTCAGATTTCCTGGCACTACACAGAATCCCAGACTGAAACGGCCAATTTAAGGACTTACCTTTGCCTACGCAACTTGTTATTTCTTGAAGCACCACTCACTGGATTTCTGTAATTTAAGCCTCTAAGCTTATTTATATTTATTTTATTTACAACAATACTCGCCATTGGCAGCAGACAGAGCCACAAACACACACTTGTAACACGGGAGCAAAGAGAAACTGACATGGATAGGTTCAGGCTGTGTTTTTGCATCAATAAATACCATCCAGACAGCCCGGTCCAATGTAATAGTCTCTGCATTAGAGACTAAAAGCACATCAAGTTTTTGTTGACAGTGACAGTCTGAGTGGAACACAAGGTGGGAATGAGAAATTCAGAAGGAAATAAGATTGAATAGCGAGGGTGGGTGAGGACCCTCAGGAAGGAGAGGGGGCTACAGGGTAAAACGGGCTTGTTTCTGTGTATGAGAAACAGACCAGGAAAGCGAAAGCGGCGGGGGTGCCAACGAGGAGCCCTGATGGACCTCAAGACATCTTCTGGTAGGATTTCATCAGCACTTGCTTGGGTAACTTTCTTTGTCACTGGGAAACCTGTGGGACTTTCTCCTCCAAGATGAGTGCAGCCCAGACACTTGCTGCTTTCGCTTGTTCCTGGGTGGTGGCTGTGTGTGCGATCCGCGCTGGCTGCTTCCGGGCACTCCAACTATGTTAATTTAGTGGGAAGCTCTCACATTTATCAGTTGGCTCAATTCGCTTTCACTCTTGGATCACGGTTTTCTATGCTATTTTGTTCCTTAAATAGGCCAGAAGTAAAGCCCCTTCCTTGGTAGAGTCCCTTACTTGCCATTTTACCCTGACTTGTACCCACAGAGCAAGGCTGAGCTCGTCTTACTCCCTCGATGACTGGATGTGTCAAATCCCTTTTCTTCTCCAGGTTACTAGTTTCATGCAGGAACTGCTCCTCTACCCCCCACGCTCATTGGAATGTGCTGGTTAAAGAAATGCACATCCCTACAACAAACTACGATGTAGTCTGTTTAAAGAATGACGTAGATGTATTGATACACTAATGTGGAAAACTCCATGATATATTATTCAGTTAAAAAAAAATCACCAAACATGTAGTGTGTGTGTGTGTGTGTGTGTGTGTGTGTGTGTGTGTGTGTGTGTTTGTAATTGCATAGAAATAGTTCCGGAGGTGCTGGGTGGCTCAGTCGGTTGAGTGCCCCACTCTTGATCTTGACTAGGGTCTTGATCTCAGGGTTGCAAGTTCGAGCCCTTGTTGGGCTCCATGCTGGGCGTGGCGCCTACTCAATTAAAAAAAAGAAGAAGAAGAAAGAAATAGTTCTGGAAAGATATGTTCTAAGCTCTTGACTCCAGGGGATGGAGTATGTATAAGACAGCAATGAAATACCAATTTTGCTTTTCACTCTGCTTCTGCATTAATTGGCATGCATTACTTTTCTAATTTGAAACAAGAATTTCCAAAATTCAAAACCTTGCTCTCCTTAGATTCACGTGAACCCTAAACTCGGTGGTAACCCTAAAGAAAATTCCTCCATTGGACTTCTGTTCTTGACTGAAAGGGGATTAAAGGAGCACCTACTCTGTGCCAGGTACAGAAAAAAGCGCTGGCGAGTTCAAGGCCGGAGACATCTGTGTCCTTGAAGGACTTCAAAGTTTAGAGGGGGATTGTGACCAGCAACAAGACATTGAAGTGCAGTGTGGTAAATACCTCAGAGCTACAGCTGGGGATGCTTGGAGAGCAACAGGGTAAACGCAACTGGAGAGAAGAGGCAGGCACGAAATGCTTCTAGAACAGGTCATACATAATCAAGAGCAGTCTTTTACTTTCCCTATCATTTTATTACTCAGACTTTCAAACAGAAAAGTTGAAACATCTGCAGATACACTGCATGGAGTCAACAACGGTGAACATTGTGCCATGTTCCCTCAAGAAGTAGAAAAACCAGATAAATAAATGCTAAACCATTTGAAACTTCGCCCCTAACTATTTAAGTGCCTAACTCCTAAAAACGACATTCTCTTACACAACCGTAATGCCATTCTCAAGCAACAGAATTAACAGTAATCCCTTTTAATTACCTAATAGCTAGTCCATTTAAAAATCATCCCAATTTCCCCAAAACATCTTTCAGGGGCTGTTTTCCTTCCAACCCAGGATCCAGGCCAGATTCACACGTTGCACGTGGCAGTGGTGGTTTGTACTGTGAGAACTTGGTTAAGCTGGAATTCTCTTTGCCAGAAACACCTCCCCCGGATGGTTTCAGGTTAGAGTAGGTCAAAAGAGGAACACGTTTGAGATTGGCAAGGCAGAAATGAAGCTGCAAGTATTATTCTCTGAAGGTCATTGTGGTTACATGTGGTGAGAGTTGCAAACGTAAGTGTCAGTGAGCTCGAGTTTGTCCTTGCTTTGCTCTGATTAGTGCACAGAAATTCTTCCCAACTGCTGACCCTGTTGACCAACAGTGGCCCCAGGCCCACCTCCAGGGACTTGGCGGGGGGCCCACAGAGGTGGTGGCTCCACGAGCTTTCTCATTACGAGCCCATGCCGGCTACATGGACTTGACTTCCCATGTTGGCAACTCCCGGTCTGATCCTCTGACTTCTCTACTACTCCTTCACTTCCCCAGCGCCTGTCACAACTGTGGAAGGTCTGATTCTGATAGACACTCCCTATCTCTTAATTCACGGTGGTTGTGCTTCCCTGTCTGATATGCTTATTGGCACTGGCTGTGGTCTCAGGCAAAAAGAATCTTAAAGATGGGAGTCTGGAATTGGTTCTCTAATCTGATTAAATTTAAATGCATTAAGCATTGGGGCGCCTGGCTGGCTTAGTCAAAAAAGCACGTGACTCCTGATCTCAGGGTCATGAGTTCAAGCCCCACGCTGGGTATAGAGATTACTTAAAAATAAAATATTTTAAAAAATTAATGCATTAATGATTATTGCCAGTGGCAAAGGGGACATTGGTATTCCACGGCATTCGGTGGAAAAACCGTCCCCATTCTCACCTGCAGTCAGCTATGACAAATGCTTACAGAAGGCAAGCCTGTGAGTGACAAAACATTTGCCGCCATAGAACATTTTGGTAGAAATAGTAGCATAATGAGCCTCATCGGTTGCTTCTAAGTGTGCCAGAGAATTTGGAGAAAGAAAATGACAAGCTTAGGGCTTTAAATTCCAGCTTCAGATCTGGGAAAGGAACCAAAACAGTGTCTTTGACTACCCTAAAAGAAACTCTTATCTCTTGTAGCCTTAGGGTCAAGATTTCTCATATCCAAACCTGAATTTCTACTTACAGGGAACTGAATCCCAATGAATTGTGAATTAAGAACCTGGGAGAGTCTCGTGTTAAAAATAAGCCATTGACTGGGAAGGAGTAAGACCTTGAATCTCAGGGGACATAAGGACAGATTCCGATGAAGCTGGAGACCTCAGAGTACTTGCTGCTGACTTGCCCTCCGCCGGGAAAGTACAGTCAATCCTTCCTTATCTGAGACAGGCAGGGGGGACTGCTGATCCTCCTAGGAACGTAACCCTACCGCTGCTTTTAGATCTGCAACCAGATTCAAGTAACAGCAGGCCACAGTGTGACCCAGGAGCAAATACCACACGCACCACAAGAATATTGAGACTCTGTCAGTTTATGTGTTGTTTCGCTTTTTGTTTTGACAAAATTTCAGCCTTACTGCCAGGTTACACAATTGGTACAAAGGATTCTCTTTACCTTTGATCAAGACCCCTCACATGCCAATTTATATTGACAGAAACCCAGGGAATATGTATGAGAGTGGACCCTAAAAGTGTTGGATCGGGCCGGAAGGAATATGGTTTTGGACCGGGCTGAATGTATTCATAGGGGCGTGCTCAGCAGAGATTCTGAATGTAATGTATTTGTTCAGGTTGGTTGGGAATGCTCTAAATAGTTTGCTGTTAAACCCACGGAGGGTTTGTACTGAATGAAGCTGAGATGTCAGAACTTTCAACATGGAAGAGAAGGGTATCCAGAATGCGAGAATGGATTTATAATGTAAAAATTCCTTGGTAGGATCCAGAGGACACTCCCTTCACCAGGGAAATGCATTAGTGGGAAGAACACCAGAATCACTGAAGGGCTCTAAAAGCAAAGCATGATCATGGGAAATGCAGTCATCAAAGTGGGCTCCCTGAAGTGATGGAAGAGGGATGATGGGATGTCAAGGTGTTGGGAGTCAAGTGCAGGCATTTAGTAATGGAGACAAAGTCAGCATAGCTACTGAAATGGGCAGCAGGGCCAACGCAGGCATCAAAGTGGCTTGGTCTGCTGGGCTTCAGCATTGGCTACGTGCTCACAATGTCCCCAGGACAGAAATGCCTAGGCAGCCTACTGAAGTCTTACATCGTTTGTGTAAGTGGGAAGACTGCTGTTGTGGTCTGACTTCTGACAATAGAGTAAGGGTCCTTCAACCAGTTCTTAGATTGGAGCCAGTTCATAAACCCCCGACCCCCTAGAATAAAGGGAAGACTGGGACCACTTGAGGAAAGACCTTACTCTACTGGCAAAAAGTCATACTGTCAATCTTCCTCCTCTCCTTTCCGCTACAGCCACTTGCCAGGTGACTATGCATTAGGAATAGAACATACCCGGATGTTGGCAGATTACCGAACTGTGGCTCCGAACTGATGCTAATCCCTGGCGACACAAAATGCCATTGTTGTCCACTGTCAGAGTAGGGACTTATGGAAGTCAGACGATCTTTTTTTTTTTAAGATTTTATTTATTTTTTTGACATAGAGAGAGACAGCCAGCGAGAGAGGGAACACAGGAAGAGGGAGTGGGAGAGGAAGAAGCAGGCTCCCAGCGGAGGAGCCTGATGTGGGGCTCGATCCCAGAACGCCAGGATCACACCCTGAGCCGAAGGCAGACACTTAACGACTGAGCCACCCAGGCACCCTGGAAGTCAGATGATCTTTGCTAGTTTTGGCTTGGCTCCATCTCACAGCAAGCCCATCGGTTCCCAGAACCATTCCATTAGTACTTCCTCAGCTCCAGAACACATAGGTGGGTATACACTGCAGCTTAGATATACTCCGTAGGTATCTGAGTATATGTGCTCGACAACTGGTAGACTCCCCACATTGGTCCTCTGACCCATGGAGTAAAGACTATGATGAAAGCAAGGGCCAAGCGGAAGTCACTAGAACTGTGTCCACATACTAAAATGGTAAACTAAAACCAGGATCACATTTCTGGAAACATTGAAAGGATTAATGCCACCAATGAGGTCTTAAAAGATAGGGGGGTGGTGATTCCTACCATATCTCCACTCAAATCACCTATTTGTCAGAGGTCTGATGGGCCTTGGAGAATGACATGGATTATCCAAAAGCTGGTGGTTTTCCAGTTGTAGCTACTGTACCAGGTAGGATTTCTTTGCTAAAGCAAATTAACATATCCCACGGCACTTGGTTTGCTATTGATCTGGCTAGTACTTTTCACTCTGTGCCTTTTAGAAAAGACCGCTAGATGCCGTTTTCTTTTAGTTGGTCAGACCAGCAATACGCCTTCACTGATTTACCCCAGGGCTCTATCAACTCCCCAGCGTCCGTCATAATCTAGCCTTTGCATTCCACCCGAATGCAAGTCAGTGCTGCTTATTGGCAGGATGCCTCAGTTCTGCAACACATACAACTCTCTACAGAGATGCTTGCGTGTCCTCAAAACATTGGGGGGGGGGCTCTGTTCCCCAGAGCCATCTAAGAGCAACATCACAATGTCTTCTATGACAACGTCTTCTATGGGGAGCCTGCTTCTACCTCTGCCTGTCGCTCCCCCTGCTTGTGCTCTCTCTCTGACATATAAATAAAATCTGAAAGAAAGAAAGAAAGAAAGAAAGAAAGAAAGAAAGAAAGAAAGAAAGAAAGAGAAAAGAAAGAAAAATAACTATTTTCTAAAAGGAAAAAAAAAGTGGGGGAAAGCGTGGCTCTGGTTTATATTTTTGCAAATCCCTTTTAAGAGTCGGATGCTCGGGGCGCCTGGGTGGCACAGCGGTTAAGCGTCTGCCTTCGGCTCAGGGCGTGATCCCGGCGTTACGGGATCAAGCCCCACATCAGGCTCTTCTGCTATGAGCCTGCTTCTTCCTCTCCCACTCCCCCTGCTTGTGTTCCCTCTCTCGCTGGCTGTCTCTATCTCTGTCGAATAAATAAATAAAATCTTAAAAAAAAAGAGAGTCGGATGCTCGTAGAAGACAGCTAAATTCTCATAACTGCTTCTGCCTGATCTATTGCAATATCACACATCACGTAGCCTCTGGATAATTCCATAGTTCATTCACGAGAAAACGAGAGTGAAAGAGACATTTTAGCATTATTTTGAAAATAGTTTTTATCTCACAGACACTCTGAGAGGGTGTCAGGGAACTCTAGGATTCCCAGGCCACAATTTGAGAACCCCTGTTACAGCATTATGCCACAAGGCACTGTTTTGCCCTACCTCCCATTTTTTTTTGAACTACTAATGAATTTCTGTAGTTATTTTTCCTTAACTATAAAGTAATTAGAGCTCATCAGTTTTGCAGATGATGTAAAGATAGAAGGGAAGGGGATTATCACAAAAGGTGACAGAATAAAAAATTGGCGTTATCTCAGCAGATCAGAATCAAACAAAATTAAAAGTGGAATGACCTGCACTAACATTTTGTTTTATTTTTCATTGGTTGCACGACTACTAGAAACATAGGCTGGAAAGAAGGGACCTGACAGCAATTTGCATGAAAAAGATCTGGCATGGGGTACCTTGGTGGCTCGGTTGGTTAAGCCTCTGACTCTTGATCTCAGCTCAGGCTTTGATCTCAGGGTTGTGAGTTTGGGCCCCATGTTGGGCTCCACACTGAATGTGAAGCCTACTTATAAAAAGAAAGAAAGAAAAAGATCTGGCCGTCTATGTTAACCACAAGCTAAATATGAACCAATAGCTTAAACATAACGTGAAGGAGCACCGGTAGCAGTGTAACCACTGAGCCGTGGCAGCCAGGCGGGGTTACTGACTTGGAGGAGAGGTGGGAGAGCCCCCACCTGGATTCTCAGGAGGTGCGAGGGGAGTGCATAGGAGGCAAGCACACAGCATTCCTGCTCTGCTAACAACCTGATTTGACAAGTTTAAATTAAAGAAAGATATGCTATGTTGCACACCTGAAACTAACGTAACGTTGTGTGTCAACTACACTTCCAAAGCAAGAAACAAGCTAAATTCACAAACAAAAAGTTCTCTTGAGTCCTACCGGCGTTCACAGCCCAAAGAACAAGAACACCCTTCCATGTAGAATCTGCAGGTCTTCACGACCAGTGTCCAGCCCCAGCCTGCACCAAGGGACAGCCCTATCCAGGATGGGGCTGCAGGCTGCCAGTGGGGGCTCTTCTCTGATCACCTCTAGCTCTCCAAACATGGCTTACCTCAGCAGTTCGCTCTGGCCAGAGGCCACTGTCCAGTGGGCCACATGCTTCTGCAAGAAGGTCTGGCTATCTTAGCATTGCCTGGAAGCCTTCCCCAACATCGCCCCTCTGAACTTGATTGGTCACCTGGACCTCAACTCTTCCTGGCCTGACCCCGAAGAAGAAAGGGCTTTGGCTCCATCCTATCTGTTACATTTTTGTGACCTCACTGTGAAGTGGTTCCACCCATTCTTTCCCCCGTGAAGAACCAAGTCCCTCCAAAAGTCAGCAAGGATGGCCCCAGTTGGCACACACTTCACAGAAGCCGATGGCTTCTCCTGCTCTGCTCCAGTCTGAGTCAACCTTGAGGATGGCCTTCTAATCTGGGCTTTCCATGTTAGGGGATCATTAATGACCTTGAAGAATTCCAGAGGATGGTAGAGGTGGGTACAGGCTCTGGAGTCAGTTGTAGGTCCAAATCCCAGCTCTGCCACTTGCTAATTGCACTACCTCTGTATAAGTTACTTACACTCTCAACCTCAGTTTCCCCAGTTATAAAATAAAAATTATAGGCATGCCTGGGTGGCTCAATCAGTAAAGCACCTGCCCTCGGCTCAGGTCACAATCCCAGGGTCCTGGGATAGAACCCTGTGTCAGGCTCCCTGTTCAGTGGCAAGTCTGCTTCTCCCTCTCCCTCTGCTCCTCCCCCCCTCCCCCCCACCCCTCACACCGCTCGACTCTCTCTCTCAAATAAATAAAATCTTTTAAAAAAAGAATAACAATTATAATGTTGTATA
This sequence comes from Ursus arctos, assembly GCF_023065955.2. Classification (NCBI taxonomy): domain Eukaryota; kingdom Metazoa; phylum Chordata; class Mammalia; order Carnivora; family Ursidae; genus Ursus; species Ursus arctos. The sequence continues at coordinate 14,366,178 of NW_026622897.1, forward strand.
TTATGAAGATCGAATGAGATAATCCATGTAAAGTTCTTTGCTTAGTATCTGGCACATGATAATTATTCATTAAATATTATTGTACAAAGTGTATTTTATATCAGATTATTAAAAAGGGAAACAGCATCTGAAGACGACTTTCTGCCTCTAACATAGGCAGTGGAGGAGGAGTGGGGCTCCTGGGCCACTGGTCACAGGCGGCTCCATTTCAGAAGAGGTGCTTTGCTCTACATTTGCATAACTAAAAGTCCCTCAAGAGGCTTTTCTAGAATGAAGGTGGATTAATATTTGCTTTGAAATGACAGTTTTTCATTTCCTCACCATTCCTATTAAAGCTTCAAAGATTTTCAGGTCAAGTGTCAGTGGGAGCTACAGCTGCAAGGGTCTGTGAGGTCCTCACGCTCTGTGCGCCCTACCCTATCAGGGGCAGGAGGGCTCAGCCCCAGGAAGCTCGCTACCCATCCATTCAGCCCAGCCTGCCCCTGACAGAGCCAGACCCAGGGCAAGACCCTAGCCCAGAGATCTCATATTTCAAAGTAGTAAGTCCAGCTAAGAGATTTAGATAAAACATAGTCTATTCTCTGACCTTGACAAATACCCCTTTAGAACAACCTGGACTCACATCATTCTTACTGTGAGTCATGGTCACAAAACGTTTGAAAGCCCCTTTATGGGATGAAATGATAAAATCGAATTGTTCTATTCCAAGTCAGCAATTTTTCCAGCATCCCTCAAAGAGGGGTCTTCTCTTTCAGCACGGATTTATGAGTCCTTCTTTAGCTTGTATTAAATTCTAATTCAGGCAGTCAACAAATTTTTTTTAAGATTTATTTATTTTAGAGGGGTGGGGGAGGAGCAAGGGGAGAGACTCTTAAGCAGACTCCCAGCTTATCGAGCCCCGTGTTCACACAGGGTTCCATCCCACGACCCTGAGATCATGACCTGAGCTGAAACCAAGAGTCAGATGCTTAACCGACGGAGCCCCCCAGGCGCCCCAGTCACCAAATATTTTGCAGCATCTACTATGTGCCATACGTACGGTAGGCACGGGGGAAAGGACGCATGGATTAAAAACACGGTCCCTCTCCTGACTCCTGGAACTTAACTACAAACGCCGAGGCCTGTTTCTGGGTTGTCTACTGCGTGCCGCTGGTGTTCTACGACTTGGTTTCCCGGGGCCACAGTGGTTACCATGGTACTTGCCGTTCGGCTGGTCAGGGCTGGGCATCATGTTAGGCGCTTTACACACAACATTTCATGCTAATACTCATAACGGGGCCATCAGTGGTATTCTTTCTCCCCCCACTACTGAATGCGGAATCTGAGGCTCCTTCCCAGGGCGGCTGTCTTCATCCACTCGGGCTGCCATCACTAAATACCACCGACCATGTGGCTTACGTAATAGAAATTCTTTTCTCATAGTTCTGGAGGCTGGAAAGTCCAAGATCAAGGTTCTGATGTTCCGGAAGGGTTTGGTTTCTGGTGAGAGTTCTGTCCTTGGCTCATAGATGGCTGCTCTGTGTGTCTGTTCGCACACGGCCTTTCCTTTGTGGTCATGTGGCAAGTGGGGGGGAATCCATTTCCAAATACAGTCACACTGAAGGTGAAGGCTTCAACATGTAAATCTGGGGGGACACACTTCAGTCTATACCAGTGACATGTCCAGGAAGTAGAGGGGGCCACAGTCAAACTTCCTCCAGACCTGAACATTCTCACATAACACCATTTCGACCAGGGAAAATCCCATCTAATTATGTTTACCTTCTTTAAAAACAACAACAACGTTCTTATCCGTTAACTCTTTCAGATGAACGGCTCATAAATCACCTTGACGCGCTCCCCGTTGGGGAGAACGGATGTCTTAACACCACCGATCTTCCCCGTCCAAGAACACGCTACATGTGGTCACTGTCCACGTGAGGAAAGTCACTTACTCCTCATCCGGGTCTCACATACATTTCTTATGAAGGGCTTTCCGAGGTGATTTCTTTTAGTTGAGTGCTTCTCAAATTGTCACATACAGTCAGCTAGGGATCTTCTGCAGAAGACTCAGGACTCAGCTGCAGGGGTTGGAGGCCAGGAGCCTGCGTTTCTAACCAGCTCTCCAGCGCTGCCATGGCAACGCTCAGGCGCGCACTTGGAAAAGTAAGGTTGCAGTTGTGCTGGTCTGAATGAGACGGTTTAGTCTAATATTTCAGAACTGGCTATTGTGATTATCTAGAAAAGCTACTCATTTTTATTTGACCAATTTTGCATACCATTTCCTTCCTGAACCCAGCAGGTTTGCTCGTTGCCATGGAGACCAGGTGGTGCTGCCAGGGTCTGGGGAGAGGGGGGACGGTCACGCAGGTGCTCACAAGGTGCTCTGGCATCTGGCATCCATGCCTAGAAGTCCGGGCAACCAGGCAGCAGCACCCTTCCCCCCCCCCACCCTTATGATGTTACCGTTCTGCATGATTTAGACTCAGACTCAAGTGTTTTGCACATCTTAACCTAGAGCAGGTGCTCAACAAACACCTGCTGGGTATACGAATCTAGAGCAACCCCCCCATTGTTCTGGCAGATAGGGAAACTGAGGCCTAGAGAGAAGAAGCCTCTCTTTTGGAGCTGAATTATGGGCCTGGTGGGAATGAGATCTCAGGTTTCCTGTCTTCTACTCGCAGGTCCACCTGGTGCTATGCCTCGAGAGAGACATCAAAGGAACACAGTCCAAGACGAGGAAGGCTCTAGAACCACAGAGCATTAGACCCCGGAGGAGACAGACCCTAAGACCATCTTATCCAGGGTTTCTCAAGCAAGGTGTGTGTCTGAACTACCATACACACGCCTGGGCCTCACCCCAGAAGAGTCGGATCCAATAGGCCCGTTGTGGGCGCCACACGATCTAAACCATTCCCAGGTGGGTGACTCGGTACGCAGCCAGCTTTGGAAACCACTGTCCTGACCCAATCTCCTTGTTTTACTGAAGATGGAGGTGAGGCTGGGAAGGGTTGCAGCTTGCTGACGGCCGCACAGAACCATTCCACAGGTAGACCTGAGCTTCCAGAAGTCAGGAATCACGTCTAGTCATGGGCTTCCTGACCAGGAGAAGGGGAAGGGGAAGGGTGGCAGAGGCTGAGTTTGAACTGGCAGCTAGACCCGGCATCCCCATTCTCCGAGCATGGTGACAGGCCAGAAAAGTCCTGTGTGCGAGTAGGAAACGCAGTGGTTTAAGGGTTGTAATTTGAGAGACGTAGCAAGCTTTCTCCCCATCTTAAGAATGTTGTGCAGGTCACATGGCAGAGTGATTAACAAAGCAGAGACCTCTCCGAGAGTCAGCGAGAGAGTTCTTACCCCAGCTCTGCCTCCAGTATTAGCAAATTACTTCACCTAAGCCTCAGTCTCCCCACCTGTAAAATGTGGCCATCAGCAGGACCCACCCCTCTACCCTAGAGGCGAAGCACCTGACACGTGGAGCCAGACGGGCTGGCGCAAATCCCAGTTCTGCTGCTCGTTGGCGACGTGGCTTTTGGCAAGTGACCTCTTTATGCCTCGATTTCATGACTTGTAAGACAAAGACATTAAAAGTCATTTCCTCAGAAGATTATTGTAAGCATTAATGGATGAGTAAAGGTCCTTCAGCTCAGAACCTGGTATGCCTTAGGCCACAGTCCGTCTCTGCTCTGTCTCCTCTCCTCCTGGGCTGCAAATACCACCTGACTAGTGCCAAATGTGCATCTTGAGCTCCTTCCTCTCCTCTGAACGCCACCTCTGAACAGCCAACCACCTGACAGACAGCTCCTCACTCTGCTCACCTCAGGAACAAAATCAGATGCACGGAAATGTGTGCAGGCTGGTCTGGGCCCCCTCTGCCCCATCCCCAGGCACCTTCCCCAGCCACGCTCTTTCCCCACCCGCAGCCCTGAGAGTCCTCTCTTCGCCGCTGACCAGCGCTCGGCCGCCCAGACCAATCTTCAGGACAGTGAGTTCACGGCCATCGAGCCTGGGCCAGTGTCCAATTTCCACACACTGGGCTGGTTCGTCGGGCTCAGAGTATTGTGGCTTCCTCGGCCCTACCCCAGGCCCGCAAGGGCAGAAAGCCCCAGTTCGTTTCTGGGGCAGCCATCCAGCAAACGTTGATTGCCTGGCTCTGAACTCTTGCTTGGGGCGTCTCCTCGGCACCCAGCGGGGGCCCTGGAGCAGCACGGGGCTGGGTCACCTGTCCAGAGGACTAGAATTCTTCTGTCCAAGGTGGACCATTAGTAACAGGGACAGCTTACGTTGAGTTTCCAGAGCACCTTGCTTACTCGCAAGTCGGATTTGAAACTCCAGAGACAATGGACTCAATGACATGCATGTGTTCATCCCCCATCCGCCAGCCTCTGTGCACTGCTGACCCCGCCCTATGTGCCCGGCGCCGGGCGAGGTTAGAAGCTCGTAGGAAGGAATCTACAAGGACACGCACGTCTCTACTACAAAGAGTAAGGCAAATGCCCACCAGGCCTCTACTCCCACCTGAAAGAAGAGGCTAAAACATTACCCTCACTTGGGTAACTGGTAAACACACTTTACTGAGCACTTACCAGGTACGGGGTGTTTTCATGTATTGATCACATACTGATTCTCATGATAATCTTTTGAGGCAGGTGTTATCTCATTCCTACATGAGGAAGAAGACAGAGGCTTGGCCAAAGCCACGCAGCTACTGAGGACCAAAGCTGAGAGTGAAAGCCTGTGCTCTTTCTCCTGACCCTGTGGGCAGGCCCGGGAGAAACACCGCATCCTCGGGCACAGAGAGCCATGAGGGAGAGCCAGAATCCCCCTGGGCCCGACCCCAGACTTCCTGTCACTTCTACACTGACCCCTCCCCTCACTCCCTCACCAGTCAGTCAAAGACAATTCTCAAGCACCTCCTGGTGCAAAGCTCTTGGGGAAAGAATGAATTCTGTATGACGATTGTCACGGAAAGCTCTCGGCCCCATAGGGTACGTAAGTAACGAGAGGGCAGGGTAAAAGTTAAGAAGTACAGCCAAAGTGCTAGACTAATTCAAGGGCAGAAACAATTACTTTGGGGGCGCCTGGGTGGCACAGCGGTTAAGCGTCTGCCTTCGGCTCAGGGCGTGATCCCAGCGTTTTGGGATCAAGCCCCAAATCAGGCTCCTCTGCTGTGAGCCTGCTTCTTCCTCTCCCACTCCCCCTGCTTGTGTTCCCTCTCTCTCGCTGGCTGTCTCTGTCAAATAAATGGATAAAATCTTTAAAAATAAAAAATAAATTAAAAAAAAAAAAAAAAGAAAGAAGCAACTACTTTGGCCATCTTGAAGAAGAGGAGGCACCGAGAAGGGCCTTGGGAATGTTTCGGTCTGGGGCCGCGATGCGGGGAAAGAGCTGCTGAGGTCTGGGAAAGGGCTCAGGGGGAGTAGGGAAGGCGGAGGAGTCCCGGGGGTTGGAGGCAAGCGCACCTGAAAGAAAATAGCAGGAAGTTAAGTTTGGAAACGCACGGTGAACGTTCGATAAATATTTACCACCTGGAAAACCAAAACAGTACATCTGGGCCAGATCACAGGGGCCTAAACCGCCAAGCTACGGAGTCTGGCACCTGCTGGTTTACAGAGAGCCACTGATGTGATTTTCTGATGTCCCCCTTGGGCAGGTACGGGCAGGGGCGGCTCCCTACCAGCCTCTCCCGGCCTCTTCGCCAGAGCTGGTCCCACAGTGTCAGCAACCCTGTCCCCCACTGCTGTGTCATCATTTACTCCCTTTCAAGTGCCTGGCCCACACCCAGCAGCCCCCACACTGCAGCCCAGAAAGCTTCCTTCCTGGGGCAGCGGGGCCGAGTCATTTGGAAACCTCTCTCTGATGAGCTCCGCTGTGATCAAGGTGCTGATACGGCAGGTGGGCCGGCCTCGCTGTGTCCCCAATCGCAGAGGTGAATGCGGTGGTGAGTTTCGTTGGCCCATCACCTCCGCCTTGGGCCTGGTACACTTTCACTGCCGGAGATGGGTGTGGATGCCTTTGACAAATGTCATGTCACCATCCTGCTTCAGCCGTTTCCTGCCTTTGCCTGTCAAGGCGGCTCTGTCCGGCCGGCCCCGCTCTGGGTCATCCAGTGCCGGGCGTCCAACCTACCCCCCTCCCTGCTGACCACAGCTCCTCCCTCGAAGAGGCTCTGAGAACATGGACATGGACAAGATGAACTTTTTGCCATTTTACTTGACATCTCATCTAGACAAGCAGGCTAAGCGACCCACGGGGGGGGCCAGCTCATCTCTTGCAGCCCACTGGATAAACTCGGGTCGTCCCCTGACAGCTGCCGAGCCTTGGTTTCCTTATAAATAAAAGAAGCTAAGAAATCCTGGTTGGCTTTCTCCCCGGGCTCGAGACGAGGTCCTCCTGAGACAAAGAGTGAGAAAGGACTTCATAAACTATAAATTAATCTGGGAATATTTTGATTGTGGGTTATTAGTTCGTGAAGATTGAGTTCACGCTATTATACTCTCCCAGGGCATCCTGTTCCTTGTCTTCATAGCACTTTCAGATTTTTAGAATTGCAAGTTATCATTATCACTGTGCACGTAAGCTTCTCTAATGCCCGCCTCCCCTCCGGGCTGTAAACTACAAGAGGCCAGGAGTCGTGTTGAGTTTTGTGTCTCGTTGCTTTCCCAGCGTCTAGTTCAGTGCCTGGCATGCAGTGGAGGCTGAAGGAATAATCCGCTGATAAGTTATCTGAGGACCCTCACCCCCACCCCATGCCCACCCATGGTCACTGGAGACATCCATTAGGCCAGCCTGTGTTGTTCACTATAAACCCGGGCACGTAGCAGGCAACAGATAAATGTTTTTTGAAAGTTTGAAATGAACAAACGTCCTTAAACACCCGTTTCATTGTGAAGTGCTCTTGCTTCTGAAGACTGTGCCGTGTTTCGCAGCTGCTTGCCGGCAATCCAAATGCCCGACGGGCTCTCCATGCCGCTGGGCACTCGCTGTCCTTGCCTCGTCCTCTTCCCACGTTCTCCCCTGCTCCAGTCCCGACAAAGTGCCCACCACCCTCTCCCCAGCATATATATGCTTGTACTGCCTGCAGGCCTCTGCTGGGCCTTGGGCTTTCCCCTTTCCCTTCCTTCAAAGTTGTGCCTAAACATCCTTCCTTTCCAAGCTCCTTTTCAAAAGCACGTGTGTGGGGGCGCCTGGGGGGCTGAGTCAGTTAAGTGTCTGCCTTTGGCTTGTGTTGTGATCCCTTTGGGGCTCCCTGCTCAGCAGGGAGTCTGCTTCTCCCTCTGCCTCTGCCTGCCGCTCCCCCTGCACGTGTGTGCTCTCTCTCTCTCTGCCAAATAAGTTCATTAATTAATTAAAATCTGCTAAAAAAATTAAAAGCGTGTGTGTGTGTGTGTGTGTGTGTCCAACAGCACTTTGTAGCCATGGAAGATTTCTATCTGGAAAAGACCTTCGCATACGCGATATTATTCAAGACAAACAGTAGCAAGATTGGCAGTGTAGGCATCTTACAAGTGTACAGATTAGGAAACTAAGGCTCAGAGAAGTTTTTTTTTTTTTTTGGAGGGGGAGGGGGAAAGGGAGAGAAGCAGACTCCCCACTGAGCGTGGACTCCCACCCGCCGCTGATGCAGGGGCTCCATCCCACAACCCCGAGATCATGACCTGAGCCGAAATCAAGAGTTGGACACTCTGGGGCACCTGGGTGGCACAGCGGTTGAGCGTCTGCCTTCGGCTCAGGGTGTGATCCTGGCATTCTGGGATCGAGCCCCACATCAGGCTCCTCCGCTATGAGCCTGCTTCTTCCTCTCCCACTCCCCCTGCTTGTGTTCCCTTTCTCGCTGGCTGTCTCTGTGTCGAATAAATAAATAAAATCTTAAAAAAAAAAAAAAGAGTTGGACACTCAACCGACCGAGCCACTCAGGCGCCCCTCAGAGAAGTTCTATTTGTAATGTGTATCCCTGGGACTGTGACTTGTTCGTGGATCTCTGAAAGCAGCTTGGTTGAGCGACCTCCGTTAAAGAGAGAAACAGATTGAGAGGGAGGGGGGTAAGCGAAGAGTAAACAGGATGAGTTATGTCACACGTACCAGGAATAAGCATTATTTGTGAAACGTGTGAGTGCACACACACCAACAAGGTCGTGATGTAAAACCTACCTGTTTCCGGGGGCCGTGGTCAACGTGACGGGGTCACAGGGCAGGCTGGCGGTCACTCAGCAGCAGCGGTCAGAGTGGAGGCCGCGAGCGGAGGCCGAGAGCAAGCAGGGAGGCCCCGGGGCTGAATCTCCGCAGGGCCCGCGTGGGCCGCCGGGAGGCTGGGTGCTCCCGAGAAGCCCGCCGTGGGCTGTTTGCCGGCTGTGTGCGGCGTTACCGGCCGTCCTAGAGAGGCCTCAGCTACTAGCATTTGTGGGGAGAGGCTGAGAGCGGTGCAGGGCTGGGTGGGGAGCACCCGTGCGGGACACCCGCTGTGTCAGGGCACAGCCCACTGTGGGTACCAACCCCGCGTAGCCTGGGGAGCGGTTCTCAAGGCGTGTTCCCAGGCCGGTAACATCGGCATCCCCTGGACGCTTGATAGAACTGAGAATTCTCAGGTCCCACCCCAGGCCTCCAGAATTAGAAACTCTGAGGGAAGGCCCAGCAACCTGTGTTTAACAAGCCCTCCAGCTGATTCTGAGGCCCAACATCTGAGACCCATTTTCCTAGGGACGCTCTTTGGCACTCTGTGCTTGGCGTGTCTTAAAGGGCTAGGCAGGGTCCCGTCTAAAAGCAAGCTTGCTGGAAAACAGAAGTGCTGGGTCTCCGATGTGGACCTCTTGGTATAAAATCCAGCGTTCTTTCACGGTTTATGTGGCACATTCATGCACCGCACTCGTGTGTGAGGGAACGCTGGGTTTATCCTCCTTGCTCAGTCGCCTTCCACGCTGCTGGCCTAGGCCCGCACGGGGTTCACTGACACGGTACATTCATACATACCGCTTTGAAAACGCTCTCCAGGTGCGTGTGTTTATGAATGTGCAAACTTGCGCACACGCATCCGTTCCAGCCTTCTCTGTTCGGCAGTGTGCTCCCAGGACAGAGCCCGAATCCTGCCACCCTTGATCTGCACATTTCCCCTCTGGTGGAAGTACAGCTCCTTCTCAGTACGCAAACACCTGATCGAGCCCCCGACACCCTCACCCTGGCCACACAGCCCACCCCCCGGGCCCCGTTCCCAAGCGCACTCATGGCCCCTATAACCTTGAGGTAACCTTGATGTGCCTACCCGCACCTGCAGCCCATTTCCTCCCTGCAGGACTCCTACCTATTACCTAATGAGAGAGGAGCTATGCGTGGGTGCTAGTTCCCCGCACTGAGAACCTTACCACCCCACTTCCTGTGTTGATTTGTATTGTGCTTCTGGGTCCCCGGTGCCTGAGTGAGCTGTTAACACTCACAACTACTTCCTACTACTGCCTGGAGCTCAGTTTCCACATGTGTGATAATGTGATAAAAATACCTAACACAAGACTCTTCAGAGGAAGGAAGGAAATAATGTGTGTGGATTTCGCACACTTCATGGCACGTCGTGAGTACCCGATGAGCAGACCATGAAGAGTGCAGGCCGTCTTCCCTCTGGATAGCCCGACGAAGGGCCTGTTTGCAAAACCACCCCTGAGAGAAGGGGCTGTGGTCTGGTGGAGAGATCCTCGGGTTTGCTGTCCACGGAGTCGGCTTCTGACCCTCACTCTGCCAGTTACTCTCTCTGTCATCACGAGCAAGGAACTGAGCCTCTGTTTCTTCACCCCCCCCCACCCCGGCCCCAAACCATGGTCAGGGGATGGTGTCAGTATCTCCCACACAAGGTGTTTCGAGGATTAAATAGGATTAAATGTGAAATCAAGTTAAATACAAAGTAAAATTAAATGTCAAAATTGCAGAGCTTTGTACATCAGTAAATGCTATGCAAATGTCACTGTTGTTCTCCTTTGGTGCCTAGAGAGACACCCAGGACTCCCCCAGGCCGACTGGCTAGGTGGGGACCTATGGAGCTCTGTTCTGAACAGTTGGGAAAAACTCAGAGAAAGAAGAAGACAAGATCTCTGCCCAGATCAGAAGAGAGCGTTTCAAGTTAGTGGAAGAACAGGGGAAAATCCCCAGCCCATTCCCTGCACCCAGCACTCTACAGAACAGCTTCATTTTTCGCTGGGATGTGGGAAATGAACTCCAAGACAAGTGATTGTCTCTGGTTCCCGGAATAAATAGAAATTTAATCTAATCCATGAGCTGCGAAGTAAAATCACTGAGAAAATTCGCTCGAGTTCATTGATGCCGAGCAGCTACTGGCGAAGGCTGACGCAAGCCCACTCTGGGCAGGACCCCCAGCGGTCATAAGCCTGGAAAACAGTTCAGCCTCGGGTAGCTGCCTGGGGTGGGGGATTGGGAAGCCACGTAGCAGGAGTATGAACAAGTGGCACGTTGAAATAAAATTGGGGCTGCATGATCTGGAAGCTCTCCCCCACCCAACCCCCACCATCTGATTATCACACACAGGTGGAACCCCTGCTGTCTCATCTTTAAAGTCAAGGGATCACAGCCTAGGCATCGCTCTCTCTATTGGGGGGGAGGTAGTCTGGCTTTACGGGTTTGAAAGTCATAAGATCATCTTTTCTACCAGAGGCAGTTACTCTCTGAACCTTCAAAGGCAACATTAGAATTCAGTCAGGAGGTATTTATCCATTTAAGGCAAACTGAGTTGACCATCAAAAGTCAGGGCTGGGGGGCGCCTGGGTGGCACAGCGGTTAAGCGTCTGCCTTCGGCTCAGGGCGTGATCCCGGCGTTACGGGATCGAGCCCCACATTAGGCTCCTCCACTGTGAGCCTGCTTCTTCCTCTCCCACTCCCCCTGCTTGTGTTCCCTCTCTCGCTGGCTATCTCTATCCTGTCGAATAAATAAATAAAATCTTTAAAAAAAAAAAAAGTCAGGGCTGGGACAAGGGGGCCCTGGGGACCGACAGTATGTCCTAGCATCTGGAGAGACGGGAAGGAACATCTGAATGGGTCCATGGTGCAAGAAGCATCAGGAAGTCAAGGGCCTGGAAAGGAGTTTGGGTGACAGTCACAGGTTCCTCTGCTCCATAAAACCCAGGTCAGCCATTGAGAAGTTCACAGATACCTCTCTGCCCCACACCGTCATAGCTGAGAAGCAGCCCTGAGCCTCCTCCCGGACCCCATCTCTGGACCTGCAATGCATCAAGGGAAATGGGCAACTGCGAGAGAAGGTCGCAAGAGCAATTCCTATCTTGTCCAGTGCGCACTGCAAACTCCTCCTGCCTCCTGCTGCACCCCGACATCATCACCGTCATCGTCGTCACCGTCATCGTCATCACTACCATAACCACACCCCTGCATCTTGAGTAATTCTTTCCACATATTTTTTCATGCAATCCTCATTATTTCCCACACTCCCTAACCATGCACCCTCTCCTCCAGGCACATCAGATCTTCGGTCTATCCCAACCTTTAATGTCCAGCTCATGTCCTACTTCTTCCATGGAGTCCTCCCTGGCCTTTGAGAACAGTGGGTCTCTAACAGCAGGAAGCGGAGCTCTGTTTCTGGCATCGTCCTGCCAATATTTTCTGGGATAGACTGAAGAATGGTACGCTTGTCTAAGCTGTTAACACAGCACAGATGACTGAACCAGGATTTCAGAAGTTCCCCTTCGTAGGCTGAGGTGATGCTCTGGAACCTTCAGAGGGAGGTTTGTTAGGCGTGTTGTCAAGAGGAGTGGGAGCCCGAGGAAAGACCATTTTAATCACAGTTATGTACATACGGAGTTTTGAACAAGGAAATTCTTGTCTTTATATGTTTTATCCTAGTCAAATAATATGTGGACCATTAACCACAAATCACCCAGAGGCTGACGAGGGACCCAGAAATCATGTCCTTTGAAGGAATCCGACTGAAGACACCCAGAATGTGTATTTTGAAGAGGAGAAGACTAGTGGGGATGTGGGTTCTGTCTTCAGAAAGTGCTTATTAGACAATCTGGACAGAAGTCAGTGCCAGGACCTCTGGGATGAGTTACAGGGTGACACACTTTGACTCAGCATGAGGAGTAAGTTTCTAACGATTAAATCGTCCTACCTTAAACACAATCTCTTAAGAGGAACAAGTTTCTTACTCCTGGTGATGTTTGTCTAATACCGGCTAACCTTCTGATGAGGATGTAGTGACAAGAATCTTGCATTTGCTGGGGGCAGGGGAGGGACAATGAGGAGGGACTGGTTTATCTTCCAAATTCCCTTCCAATTCCTATATGATTCTGTATGCTATATTCCTTCCTTTTGTGGGGGGAGGGGCAGAGGGAGAGGGAGAGAGAGAGAATCTTAAGCAGGATCCACTCCCAGAGCCGAGCCCAATGGACGCAGGGCTCCATCTCACAACCCTGAGATCATGGCTTAAGCTGAAATCAAGATTCCGATGCTTGGGGCGCCTGGGTGGCACAGCGGTTGGGCTTCTGCCTTCGGCTCAGGGCGTGATCCCGGCGTTATGGGATCGAGCCCCACATCAGGCTCCTCCGCTATGAGCCTGCTTCTTCCTCTCCCACTCCCCCTGCTTGTGTTCTCTTTCTCACTGGCTGTCTCTCTCTCTGTCAAATAAATAAATAAATTCTTTAAAAAGAAAAAAAAAAAGATTCCGATGCTTAACCTACTGAGCCCCCAGGTGCCCTTATGTTCCATCCTAATCAATGTCCTTAGAGTAACAAAAACGAATGGAATGTATCAGTGGTTTGGAGGGGCAGGGGTGTTCGGGTGTGGGGCTGGAAGAATGGGGAGTGCTTAGCAAGCATGGGACACATGAAACATTGGGGCAGTTTCCTCCTGAACGTTTCAGCACTGGAAGTACGGAAGAGGAACTCCTACCCCTTGTCCTGGGGTTCTTCCTCCTTGAAAGCCGTTGCTGAAGCTAGTGAGTGAATGAAGAGGGGAAAGACGGGCCCCAAGAGCCCAAACAGAGGCCAAGAACTCAAGTTGTTGAAGCCCAAGAAAGCTGTATTTGCTGGGGGCGCGGTGGGAGTTGTAAGCAAGGTGTATGGAAGGGAAAGAAGGGGGATGAATACGCAGGAAAAGATGAAGGAAGGCACTGGAAAGGGAAGAGTCCCAGCAAATGGTAATCTGGCTGGAAGGGAAGACGATGACAAGAGCAAAGAAGCAGTATGTCCCGTGTGGGTATCCCGGCGAGCTGTCACTATTTTTACGTTGTTATGGACCAAAAGAGGCAATGCCCTCTCCTGGAAGAAAAGGCACAAAGAGGAGACGTGGAGGGGACATTGATCAATGCCTACAAAGGGGCTTCTTAAAGGAAGGGGGCCTCAGACAGGACAGAGTTGAGGGAAAGGAGAGGGTTGCATGAGCCCGTGGGAGTGGCAGCCTGGTGTGGAGAAAACACTGAGTAGGCAGTCTGGAAAGCTGGCTTTGAGGCCCAGTTTTGCCTCTGGTTAGCCGTGGGTTCTGGGGTTATTCCTCTCCCATTCTGAACCCCGGGGTCCTCCTGTGTAAGCATCTATGCCAGCTGGGTAGCCTCTGATGTTGATAATTAGGTGCCAACCAAGTTCATTCGTAGTTAGAACATCATTCTTTTTGAGTCAGAATGTGATTCTGTGACTACTTATATTTTTGTGCTGGTAATTTGGGTAATTTCATTTTTGACTTCCAGTAATGTTTTAGTGTTGTTCCCTTTGAAAATTTTTAACCTTTCTCTCCTGAACTTAAGCTGGAAAGGGAAGGGGTTTTGCCCCTGCCTGGGCCAAAGGATGGTAGCAAGTAGGGTGACCAAGTGTCCCCATTTGCCTGGAGTAAGGGGTTTCCCAGGACAAGGGACTTTCAGTCTGGGGCGAATCGGATGATCCGTCGCCCCAGTGGTGAGCAAGGTGAAGATTTGAAGGCGGCTGGGAGAAGAGGTCCTGGAAGGGCTCTCCTCCTGTTCCCTTTCTATGTGGACTTTCCCTTGTTGCCCCACTGACTGGTGTGGTGGTTTTCATTATAAGGTACGACTCCCTTATGGGGAGGTACAGGGAGGAGAAGCCAGGGGCAGCCGTCACACCCGTCACAAGCCCCATTGAGGCAACCATTGCCAGGAAAAGGGCCGAAATGCTTGACTAGCACTGATGCTGTGGGGATTTTCCCTTTTTCTTCAAAAAAAAAAAAAAAACAGAAAAGACCCAGTGGAAAAAAAAAGTGATGAGCTGTGAGGCAGACAGTGGGTCCTACGCAGCCCCAGGAGACAGTGCGCAGCTCATTTGTTTAAATTTGCAGCTGTCGGCTGCCACCTCGCTATAGGCACAGGGAGCCTCTCCACATCAGTCAGTGACCAGCCCGGTTGACATCCGGCTACAAGCATGAACTACCCCCTAACCCTGGACATGGATCTTCTGAACTACAACCTGGAGGACGTGGTGAGTAGAGACAGATGGTCGCCCAGGCCCTCCTTGGAATTCTCAATAGTCTGTGCCCGGGGCCCAGGGAAGAGGGGCTAGCTGTGGAGCCCCCTCCCGCTGTGGGTTCGCAAAATCAAGGAGGCAGGCCCCATGGTTCTTGCCTTGTCAGACTGTAGTTTCCCATTCCTTGGAGGAAGCAGATAAGTAGAGCTGTTGCTTGAAATAGACATTCTTTCGGGGGAATTGGAAGTACGGGTTCCGGTCCTGCATCCTCCCTGACTTGCTATGTGACCTGGAACGGTTCACTTTGCCTCTCTATTCTTAAAAAGAAGATCCTCTCCTCATCTCTTGGGGCTGGAATAAGGGCCCAGATGGGAAAGTACTTTGGAGGTTTTCTTACTGTCAGGAACCTGGCATTGCTCCAGGATATTTATTCGTCTCTCGCTCTACAATTCTCTCTTCGGGGTACTACATTTTGTGTTGGATGGAGAAGTTGAGGATTTGGTCCTGGCCCTCAAATAGCTTACAGTCTATCCACAAAGGAAAAAAAAACCCCACCCACTAGAAGCTCAGACAATAATTATGAGCTGAACCGTAGAATCGTGAGACAAGGTGGTCAGCAAGGGAGAGGACCACACACTGGGTGAGAATCTGGGGGCACAGGGATGCCAAGTTGGTGGGAGAACTCTGTGTTAATCCTAGAAATGTTTTAAAGCATGTTGTGACCCCCCTCAAAAAACTGGAATCTCTAGAGATAAGGTATTCTTGGATGGGCTAAGAAAATGGTCCCAGCATCACTCTGCCACCCACCCAAGTCCCTCCTGTGAACCAGAGTGGTTCAGTTGACCCGGATCCCAAAGGATGTGTGTAGGGAACAGCTTAACAGAGACCCAGGGCTCCTGTGTACAGGCAGGAGGGGGCTGTTCACGAGGATCTTTTGGGAACTTCTTTCTTCCTTTCTTCCTTTTCCCCCATGGCCAATGGCACTCCTAAGGAAAGGACTTCTCTTTGAGCTGCACTCTGGGCTGGATTATAAACGATCCAAATCCTTTCTCCTATACCAACTGGCTCTCCTGACCCTAAACTCACCCTGAGATGTTCCCCAACACCCTCTAGCTCCACCGGCTGGAGTCTCTTCTAGAATTCTACCAACCATGTTCCCAGACTTGCTTGGAAAAGTCTGCCTCTCACTTGCCCAGATCCCAAAGCTTGGAACTCTAGGTAACACAAGGGGAGAAGGTGGGGGGGAAGAGTTGATTCCCGAAAGTCTGGCCTCTCAGATCCAATCCCCAGATAAAAACAGAACCATCCGTCTAATCAGACCTGCTGCGTCACCTGTGGGACCCAATGTGAAATGAAAATGCAGGGCTCCTTCTTCAAAAAGTATGAAGATTTTCAAGATAGCAACAGCAGAGCATTAAATCAAGCATAGAGCTCTTCTAAATGTCGGGTCACCTGCCCATGAAGTTGACCCCGAGGGTAATCACCGAGTTTGGGCGACACCCTAGACCAGACTAGAATTCCACCGCCCTGGCAAGGCACCGCGCTCCCACCCTGGCTCCCACCCTGGCCCCTGGCCTCACCTGATTAGGTTAGTGGGTGTTTTCCTCTGCCCACAGCTCCGAGCTGACCACGAACCCTGACCCAGTTGGATAACACCGTAACCTACCCAAGACCTGGCCGGTCCTGGCTTCTGAGAAACCTCAAGAGTTTCCCCTAACTGCATGCCTCACTCCACTGCGTGACCTACTAGAGACAGGTGGTGGCAGAGGGCAGGGGACAGCAGGGCATGGCCCATATATGAAAGAAAACCGACAGCCCAGGGAGACAGACCTGGCTCCTTGCTGCATGTCACAACTCACATACGTGGTCTTGGGCCAGGCATCCCCACACGCCTGACCTCCCTCGATCAGTCTAGTCGGGAGCCGGGGAGTCCTGGGACCATCCAGGCTCTGGAGTTCTCCCAGCAGCTCCCAGTGCCTCACCCTGCCCTCCCTTGCTCCCCGTACACTCTTTCTCTCCAGGGCTCTTACCCCCTTGGGAGCACAGACCTTCTCTCTCCCCACCACCCACTCACAGCAGGGTGATGCACAGTTCTAACAGCCACCTCGACAGTGTCTCACGGCACAGAGACCCTGGGATGGCAGAGCAGCGAGCATAGTAGCTTGTACCTAGTAGCTTCTCAATACGTGTTTACTGACTTGGGATGTATTAAAGGTCCTAGCCCGCCATTTCTCTCTGAAGTTAGTCTCGCTTCTACGCTTTTTACTTCCTATTCCCTTTCCTGCCCTCGTCCAAACCAAGTATTGGTTCACTTTCCTAGAAGACAGGATTCACCACTCTAATGTTAGGTTAAGAACTGAGGGCCCTTGGCCATAGCCAAGTGTTGGTCATCCTGTCTTCCCTTCCACCTCCTGAATTCTAAGATCAACTCTAGCCACTTACAATGTCCATTTTTAAAGGTGAGGTGCTAATTCCCATAAACAGTGGACCCCTATAGATGGCTAAGCACATCTATATAACTCTAGAGGGCTAAGCACAGGGAGTAAGGAGCCAGGTCCCTGGGGTGGGCCTACCAGGGACCCACCCTGCTAGGAAGGCAGATCTAGGCAGACCTAGAAAAGTCTCTGTTCATAGGAACCCTGATCTGGGAGTGCAGAGCCCCCTTGACAACACTGGGGCCTGGGCTGGGTACCTACAGGGTCCAGGCAGAAACTGCGCCTCCAGTCTCACCCTGCACCCCAGCCAGGAAAGGAAGCTGCTAGAGAGCAGAGCAAATCTCGCCCGGCCCCGGAACCTGGCTCCCCCAACTCCTCCTCAGTGATGATCCCCCAAAACCATTTCGCTGTGACCAGAGCACCACAGGCTGCAAAGCCTGTCCACATGTACCATCTCATTTCATCAAGAAGGGGTAAGGAAGAGGAACCAAAACCGGGCTGTCTCTGGGCTAAGCCTAGGGTGAGGGAAGGAGCCCCCCCTCAAAATAGATCAAAAGTCCCAGAGGAATCCCAGGGGAGGACGCCTCAACTGGAAGGGGAGTGACCTGAGGGGTGAGAGATGAGGGAGAGACCCAGAGCCAGCCTGGGGAGAGGTCAGTGTTGGGGTGAATCTGGGCTGGGCCATACAGACCTCAGTCTCCATCAGGAGTTCTTGCCTTAAGGACCCAGATCCCACCCTTCTGGCAGAATATCATAAAAAGTGGCCATGGATTAGGCGCTGAGAATCAAGACACAAGACTGAGTAGTCTTTCAGGAATGACAGGACGAAATCTTTCACGTGGTTACTGAACCAGGAGATAGTTTCAAGAGTTGGCTGTAAACACCTAGGATACGTGTCTACCTATCCTTCAGATGGTGTGACTGTCCCCAAAGCGCAAACTGATTTTGGGGCGCCAGGAGAGGACCCCCCCTTAAACCTAAAGACTCAGTGCAAAGGTAGGAGTAGCTTCAAGTCTCCCCCCAGAACCACATGCAGAGCAGTACCGTGTTCCTAATGGCCTGACCCCAAACCCCGGGTAGAGAGGAAAGAGGAGCCTGGCAGTTTGGCTCCTGAAAGGGGGGGGCAGGGGGCAAGGGGGTGTTGTGACGAGTGGCAAGCTGGAGTCTCAGATGGTCTTTTGGGAGTGTGAACCCTCAAAAGGAAGAGTGAGGTTAGGGACGCAGGCCCCCATTTGCGCCCTTAGCCCAGTCTCAATCCTCTAGATCCTCTCCCCTCCCAAGCCATGGAAGGCTGGAAGGAGAGCCGGCCCGGCTGGCCCCATTCACAGTTCCTGACTCTTGGTTGGGAATATCCAGACAGGGACATAGAAGGTGATGGAGCCTGCGTGTGCTCCTTATGTCCAGGGCGCTGACTTCCATCTGTGTGCAGATGCCTCCTACAGCCAGGATGACTCAGGCCCCTGGCGTCGTGGGGTTCTGCTTGGATGGGCCCACACTCTGCAGCCCTGCCTTCGCCTGGGCGCTGAGCAGCACGGTCCGTCTGGGGCATTCTCTGGCTACAGGACAGACGAGCTAGGGAAACAAAGCCCCCACGCAGGTGCTGAGCTCGACGGGGATCATGCTGAGAACACGCTCAGCCCTGGGCAGAGCAGGAGAGCCAGAGAATCCGAGCCATGGGAGCTGCGTGTGAGGGGCATTTGAGGGCAGGGCCCAGCCTCCGGTCCAGGGCAGGAATCCCTCCCTGCACACCTGAGCTCAGACATTCCTCTTCCTCCCAGGGGACCCAGCCCCCTGCTGGAGAGTTCTGCCTGGGAGAAGGTTCTTTCTCCTTTAATGGAAACACCCCGGACCTCAACCTCTGACCATTCCTCCCGCTCTGCCCTATAGAACTTCCCACGATAAGCCCGTCCTGCCCTCTTGCCCACGGCCGCTCTTCTAGTCCTCGAAGAAGGCAGTTCTCTTGGACTCCAGTCTTCTTCTGCCCAGACTCCACAGCCCAGTAAAACTTCCTCCCAGGGCGGGGATTTCCAGACCCCTCAGCAAACTGGTCACCCTTGTCCAGACCAAACAAACCGGGGTGGTGTCGGCTGCCCACCTACGGGTTTCTGTTCACCTAGGGTGAGGTGACAGCAGCCCTTTTAGCAGCCACGTCACCCCATGACTCATCTGAAGCTGGCGATCGACACATTCTCGGGTCTTTTTCCCATCAACTGTCGGTAAGCCAGGTCTTCCCTAAACTTGTCCCCAGACAGTTGAAATTTTACGCGCGGGTCTCGGTCTCTCCGTTGTTCCCTACCAATTCCATCTGGTCAGTTTGGGCCTCCAGTTCCAGGCTGTGGAGAGCTCTACATTGTGGAAGTGCTCCCCAGCCATGTCACCCAAGACGGGGAGGAGAGGCTAGGAGAGGAGGGGGTCCAGGATGGACCCCCAGGACTCCCCGTCAGCCCCTATCCCACCTGCTCACACAGAATCCGGTCAGCAAACGTTTGCTGGTCTGCCCGCCGGGGGGCAGGGCTGTGATGCACTTGCCCCCCCTCCCCCCGCCCTCTCTCCTCCTCCATACCAGGACCTGGAACATTCTAACTCCTTCTCCTGCCCTATCCCCAGTGCTCACAGCAATCTTCTACCTAGATTCCTGGCTCAGCGCTCAGCTGCGTCCTGCTCCTCGTGTTTGCTTGCCTTTTTGGGGTACGAGTCCCTAGCTTCTGTGCACGCTCTTGTCTGCCTAGGCCGCATGCTGTCATGGCCGACCTGGGCACGTGGCTGTCTATACCAGGTGCACACTGCTGTCACAGCATGAATGTGCGTGAGGGCCTTGGGCCCCTGTGGCTTTTGATGTCAAAGAATGAGTAAGCACTCGGCCAGATTGTCTGCACTGAGCTCCCTCCGGGTATGACTCTTGGAGGGGTCCATTTTGTGCCCCACTCCCCACACTAGATAGGACCCATGATCCCTCTACTTCCCCCCAGAGCAGAGCCAACCTTGCTTCACTACCTCCCTCCACGGTTTGCGGAGGGGTGGAGGTGACCGACCCCCTAGGTATGGGAAGTGGCTTTGACATATACCACTCCCAAGCCCCCAAAATGTCTGTTTGACACCTCCTGCCGAGATGTACTAACAACTCCCAGCACCCCTCAAACCAGCTTCCTCCGATGTTCCCCTCCCTGCCTGAGCACTTTGCCGAACAAATAGCGCTTGGCGAGGAGGGAAAGATCGTTTCCCCTCAACCACCTTCTAAACCTGGGTTCTCAGGAGATGGGCTTCGAGGGTCCCGGGGGCACATCCCACTGTCCTGACTTCAAATGAGCAATAAACCAATCAGCCTGGCTGGTTTAGAGGGTCGGGACTTGAGTGGTTCTCATAAAGGGCCTTCTGGGCCAGATAGGCTGGCCGTACCTAAGACCTCCGCACGGGGCTGCAGGACGGCCAGGCTCCTCCCAGAGACAGGTGCAGTCCTGTCCCACTGATGGCCCCAGGCCCCCGCATCTCTTCGTCCTGGGTCTGAACTGCTTTGCTCTGCATGGAGACTACTCCTTTCGCTGTTTCCCCGTTCACCTCCTGCCGAATTCCAACATGAGTCAAATGTGGGATTTGATGACAATATTGGACATAGCTCCCAATATGGCGAGAGAACCCAAGACAGGCGCTAGGCTGTCAAGGGCATTGGGAAGAGCCGGGAACGGAAGAAGGGGGAAAGGAGTGTCTGAGTCTCCGCAGAGGCCCAGAGAGGGACTTGAGTAAGGTGTCAGAATACAAGGGCACCTGGTTGTCTCTGGGAACCTGCCCTCAGAGCCGTTTGGCATATATCTGTTGCGTGCCTGCCATGCGTGAAACACACGGCCTTGTCAGGGGGACAGAGGGCTTGCCTTCAGGAGCTCGCCGTCTAGTGAGGGCATGCACACGGCAATGCCCAGTGCCGTACTAAAGACAAGCAGATGAGACCGTAAGAAGACACTCTCCTCCCAAGCTAGGCAGGGGGGGCGTGGGGGAGGGCTGAGTGGGACCTTGAAGGAAGCGTTGGCCTTAGCCAGGCAATCACGGGGAGCTCCGTACAGGGAAGAGTTGGAGCAAAGATTCGGAGACAGGGGTGCGTTGGGGTATTGGGGGCAGACAGCCACCAGAATGATGAACCTGGAGGACAGGGTGCCCAGTAGAGGATGAGGTTTGAAAGGTTTGAAAAGTCAGGGGAATATCTTGTAGCCATTTCAAGCCCCCACAGGGGAGGGCGGACCTCATCCTGCCAGTCCATGGTTTTCAAATGAAAGTAGAGTTGTTTTTCTTAAACAAGAGCTTAGGTGTGAAACACCACATAAGACAAGACTGGAGAAGTCTGGTTTGAAGGCAAGGAGAGGAGCCGAGGCCCCAGGAAACCCTGCGAAGAGAGTCCAGGGGATCGTGCTGTGTGGAGTACCCCACAATCGGGTCTGAAATGGGGCTCTGTGGGCTAACCATCTTTCCCTAAGAGAACGTGCAGACAAACCTTCCTTTCTGAGGACCACATTGTATTCGACTGCATGAATGCACTGGGATTGGCTTACTCCAATCTTCTATTGGTTAATTTTATCGCACGACTTCTTTTTATAATTGGCTTTGCTATTAAATGTGAAATTGGGGGGGGGGCTAAAGATGAGAAGAAAACCCCGTGCTTACAGGTAATGGGGAAACAGTGAAGGACTTGACGCAGGACACTGATGGGATCTGTGGGTTGGAAAATCCCTGCCGAGGGTAGGGGATGGACAAAAGTGAAGAAGTTGCTGGAATGGGGCCATGGAGAGACAGTAGTCCTGGGCAGTAGGGTGAAGGAGGGCTGGACTGAGGCTGTGGTGGAGGGACGCTGGGGTGGGGGGAGGCAGACGGCTAGGTCATCGCACAAATGTATCCCCAACCCCCTTCTCCCAGACCCACTTGCCCCTGGGACCAGAAGGAAAGACACAGGCTGGAGAATGGGTCTGCCCACTGAGAGTGAGTGTGTAACCCACAACTGGGGTCCCCGGGTGGCAGTGCAACCACCCACTGTTTGTACAAGCCCCTGGCTCTCCTGGAAGAAGGGCAACGTGAGACCAACTAGAGCTTCTGTGCAGAGTATCCTTTCCCATCCTCTCCCTCCCTGGGGCTCATCATTTATAGAAGTGTCTTTTTCAACCCACAGAAGTTGGTTATAATTGGTTTTGAAACCATGGGGAGGGGTCTGGGGGAGGGGGCAGGGGGGAGGGGGAGCACAGGGCTGGGAAGTGAGGAGGAGCAGGTGTGGAGGGACAGCTGTGAGTGAAAGGTATGAAAACAGATACCATGTCTTCCTTTGCGGTTAGCTGGGTAAACAACCTGAGCACCGGTGGGGAGGGGCGGGGCGGGGCGGGGAGGAGGGAGGAGGAGGGAGGAGGAGTTTCCGGGACGAAGTGGGCATAGCATCTTCTCTTGGAAGAACACCACCCCTTCCTCACTTGCTTCTGGGGCAGAGAAGAAAGAAGAGGAGGGAAGTGCGTGGTGATGGGAACTAGCAGGGAGGGAACCCCAGAATGGGCTCTGGAGGTGGGTCAGTGTGGGTTCAAACACACCCGACCTACCGTTAGCAAGACACATTGGTAGGATAGGAATATTACACACCCAAGCTCGTCGCACAGATTAAACAAAACAGGCTATTACTACCATGTCGGTGATAATGAAGACATTCAGGAATAGGGAGATACTCCACGAAGAAGCCAGGAGGCCACACCAGCAGCTACCCAACCCCCACCCCCCAGCAAGATCCTAGTCTTTAATGCCCACTGCTCTGTTCAGAAATGGCCCAGATGGCTCCTTGCCCCAACCAGATCCATTCCCCAAACTGAAGCTCCTATTCCAGCCCGACAGCCCGCAGCCTTCCATATCTGAGGACACGTAAACACAAAGTAACTTACAGGTGCCCTTCTGAGAAGCCTCTCCCCACTGTACACACTACGTATCTCCTTGCATCTGTGTCACCACCCTGCGAGGCATTAGTCCCTTTTACAGATGAGAACTGAAGTTGGAGAAGGCAAAGTGATTGGTTCCCGGACACACAAGGGGAGATCGGGATTTGGTCAGCGGGACATATTGGGAGTACAGGGACAAAGGCGGCATGGGGGGTGGGGGGACAGGAGGAATCTACAGGGGCGTCAGGGCCCCTGTGTGTGGGGGGAGAGACGGGTCCTCAGCCCCCCACCCTGCTGTCTCCTCGCCCTCGCAGTACAGGGAACTGGGCAACTACAGCGACATCACCGAGAGCCCCACGGTGGAAAATCACCTCTGCTCCACGGTCGAGGGGCCCCTCCTGACATCCTTCAAGGCCGTGTTCATGCCGGTGGCCTACGGCTTCATCTTCCTCCTCGGCATGATGGGCAACATCCTGGTGCTGGTGATCCTGGAGCGGCACCGGCACACGCGCAGCTCCACCGAGACCTTCCTGTTCCACCTGGCGGTGGCCGACCTCCTGCTGGTCTTCATCCTGCCTTTCGCCGTGGTCGAGGGCTCTGTGGGCTGGCTCCTGGGCACCTTCCTCTGCAAAACTGTGATCGCTCTGCACAAGATCAACTTCTACTGCAGCAGCCTGCTGCTGGCCTGCATCGCCGTGGACCGCTACCTGGCCATCGTCCACGCTGTCCACGCCTACCGCCACCGCCGCCTCCTCTCCATCCACATCACCTGTGCCACCATCTGGCTGGCGGGCTGCTGCTTCGCCCTGCCGGAGATCCTCTTCGCCAAAGTCAGCCAACCCCATCACAACGACTCCCTGCCACGCTGTACCTTCTCCCAGGAGAACCGGGCAGAGACCAACGCCTGGTTCACCTCCCGCTTCCTCTACCACGTCGGAGGATTCCTGCTGCCGATGCTGGTGATGGGCTGGTGCTATGTCGGGGTGGTGCACAGGCTGTGCCAGGCCCAGCGGCGCCCTCAGAGGCAGAAGGCAGTCAGGGTGGCCATCCTGGTGACGAGCGTCTTCTTTCTCTGTTGGTCACCCTACCACATCGTCATCTTCCTGGACACCCTGGCGAGGCTGAAGACCGTGGGCTATAGCTGTGAGCTGAATGGCTACCTCTCCGTGGCCATCACCATGAGTGAGTTCCTGGGCCTGGCCCACTGCTGTCTCAATCCCATGCTCTACACTTTCGCAGGCGTGAAGTTCCGGAGCGACCTGTCGCGCCTTCTGACCAAGCTGGGCTGTGCCGGCCCTGCCTCCCTTTGCCAGTTATTCCCTACGTGGCGCAAGAGCAGTCTCTCTGAGTCCGAGAATGCCACCTCCCTCACCACCTTCTAGGTCCTAGTCCCCTTTGTTTCTGCTTTTCTTGGGGGATGCGGTGTTGCTGGAACCCCTTCCAATAGGAGCTGGGATCCTAAGAGCTCACCTTGGCCAGTATCCTCATACGGGGCAGCTAGAGCCAAGCCCTCTTTCCAGGACATCCCCGCCAGCTCTTCTTCCAGCCCCAGGGCTAAGCTGTAGTCCAGGGAGGGGAAGCAGCCAGAAGGCAAAGCAAAGGATGCCTATGCCCATCTGTATCCCCTTCTTTCATCGTAACCGTTGAAAGCTCAAGAAACAACTTTTACTTCTGCCCCTGCCAATTGGGAAAGTCAGTCCCCTCCCAGAAAGCACTCCGTCATCTTCTGGACCACGGACCTCCACAACTACCCACCTCTCCTCTCACCCCTCCTGCTGAAAGAAGCTAGAGGCTGAGCACAAGAGGGAGAGATGGAGGTCAAGGCAGAGGGAAGGCCAGCTGACAAAAGAATGTGTCCTTAACATCTTGGTCCCTAACAAACACAGACATCCTGCCAGGCTACCAGCCCCGCATCTTAACAGAGCAGGAAACTCCGACCGACCCAATCCAGGAAGCCACTCCTGGCTCTGACCTAAGTGGCACCAGGCCAGCCCCATGTCACCGGGCCCTAGGACATCTGCGGACTGAGGGCAGACTCCAGGCACCCTCAGAGATCAGCCAGCGCGCTAAGGAAGAACTAAGGCCAAGCCCGCGGAGAAAAGCCACTGAAAGAAAAGATTCTCCTTCCTCAGCCTCAAGGAGGGACAAGTAGAGACCAAAGCCAGCTGTCTTCTCTGCCCAGGGTGGAGAGGTCCCAGTATGGGCCAGGGGCAGTTGGGTCTGGAGCCCTGGTAGGTCTGGGCACTGATCAGGAAGGAGGCAGACTGTTCCTTCCCGCCCCCCTCTCCACAAGCCACACAACCAGGAGAAACTTGAGCAGCAGAGGGGTCCCAATCACACAGAGGGAGCACTTCGCTAAGTGTCAGAACAGAGATGTAGACCCCCAGAGAAGAACGACAGACTGGAAAGGGCCTCTGGGGGTCATCTCATCCAGCCCCCTGCCTGCGGGCCAGACCCAGAGCTTGCCACCTCTCTGGGCCTCAGCAAAAGCCACGAGGCATCCCCTCAGGCCGGGCAGGGTGAGAAGCAGGGAAGTCCCCAAGCCCCAGGAAGCTGAGCCCCGCCCGAGAGGGTACCACTCAGATGGAACCAGAGGAAACGGCTCCGTGCCTGCCTTGCCCGCCTTCCCCGGGGAGGGCTCTCCCACCCTCCTCCGCAGCCCTGGCTCTGGCTAGGGTGGGATGTCCAGGACCCCTGCCCTTGCCGAGGGCACATCTGGGGGGCCCAGTCCCACTCAAGGGCAGCCAGCCAAGCCCCCTGGGAGGTCCCCATGGTGGAAATCAGAGCTGTGACCCGGGGGAGGAGGGGGGAGGCTGTCTCTTCACCGTGGAACACAGGGAAAGCCCTGAGGGGCCCCCCTTTTCCCTCCCAGCATCCAACAGTAAGCTGGGCAGTGGAGTAGCCAGACACGGAAGCAAAAAGGCAAGAGGCTGGATTTTTAATTTTCTCTTTTTAATAAAAAGGCACCTATAAAACAGGTCAATACAGTACAGGCAGCACAGAGACCCCCGGAACAAGCCTAAAAATTGTTTCAAAATAAAAACCAAGAAGATGTCTTCACATATTGTATTTATATATTTATATTTATATATATATATTTATATAATGGTACAAAATGGCTGGGGGTATGGCCATGGATGGAGGGACGTAGGCTGGCCTGTGGAGTTCACCTTGGAAAGCTAGTCTGGTGGCGGAGATGGGGCAAGAGGAGAATGGGGAGGACACTCGGCCCTTTGCAGTCTGACCCCTCTCTCCTCTGGGCAGGAAACACTTAAAAGAGTCAGTTTGGGGAGCCTTGGGTCAGGGGTGGGGGGGCTCACTGGCCCAGATTGAGGCAGGGTGGGCAAAGCGCCTGGCAGGATGGAAGGCAGGTGGCCCCCAACCACAGGTGCTGGGGCCCTGGCCCCCGGGGCCCCAGGGAGGTGCTGGGGAAGGCAGGGGCCTGCAGCCAGCCAGCCCCAGAGGAAGCACTTGACCTGGCTGACGGTGGACTGAGGACAGCACCAGACTGGGAAAAGTGGGGCAAATTCCCTTTGTAACACAGCTGCCAATGCAAGGCCAGACCCTGCAGATCAGAAAGGCTGGGGACGGGGCCATGGCAGAAGACACCTTGTCTAAAAATGGCCCTTGGCCCTGGAGTTCGGGCACAAAGGCCAGGGATCTGCCCTGCCACCTCACAAGGCAGGAAAGGAAGTGAGAAAAGGAGAAGTGTTTTACTCCTGGGGCCAAGGGGGCAAAACACTGAGTCTGTATGGCTTCAGCTCTGACCAGAGGCAGGTGGGGAGTTCTGGGAAAGAGCAGGGGAGCAAGGGGAAGGCAGTGGCTGGGCCTGGGCAGGCAGAGAGCCCCGAGCCCCGGGCAGCGGGACCTTGCCAGTGAGCGGGCAGGTAGGATGCGCCCTGCTTCTCCATCACTTTCTCTAACCCATCCTCAAAGGGCAGAGGCTGGAGGGAGACAGATCGATTCAGCCAAACCCTCTTCCTTCCGCCTTTGGTGGGAAGTGGGTGGCAGCTCCTGGGAAAGTCGGGGCCTGGGGCTTCCCCGGCTCAGGGCTGCTGCAGCAGGCACAGGACCATCTGGGCTGCTGGGCCACTGCTCCATGGCCCCGCTCAAGGAGCCACACAGCCTCCACCTCTTCCTCCTTTCCCCCACTCCACACGGGGGATGAAGGACTTCAAGTTCTGGCTAAGGTGTAGCAGCAGCGGATGCCAGACATCCGGAGCTGGGAAGCCAGAGCCCCGGGTCCCCTGTGTGGGGCAAACATGCGTGCCCGAGCACACGTTCTCCTGAATTCATTCAGCAGCAGACTGGCTGCCGCTTTGGCGGGGGGAGGGGGGGTGTCTCAGCTCAGATGGGGCTCTCCAGGTGGAAGCCTCGGTGGTCTGACCTCAGTTTAGGTGCGGGGTATCTGTCGTTTCACCATCTGGGGAAGGGACCGGAATGGTAGCCTTACGGACCCAGAGACCTGGCAAACAGCGGGTGCGTGCGTCGAACTGCGTGGTCCTGAGTCCAGGGGAATGGAAAGGGGCAATAATTTGAAGAAGGGGGAAGGGAAGGGTTTAACCTTTTTTCTTGTTTGTGACTTCTATCAAAACACAGAAATACAGCACACACACAAACCCGCACAAAAGCTCAGCGTACTATTTACAGTCGCGGCTGGCGCCTGCCCACCTGGCCAGCCGCCTGCAGGGAGGGGTGGGAGAGGGGGTCAGCCACAGCAGCAGGGAGAGGAAACGAGGCAGGAAAAGACAGAAGGAAAAAACAGCTGGGAGCAGAGAAACCAAGAGGAGAGTGAAACCCCAGCAACACAGAGCCAAGGAGACAGCGCAGAAAGGGACAGAGTGGGGAGACCTCTCCTCTCCTCCCACTCCCCCCCCAGGATTCTCCCCCCAGGATTCCATAACAGGACTCTGAAAGCATAGCTGAAGAGTGGGAGGGGTGCCGAGAACGAGGGAAAAGAGAGGCTCCATCGGACTGGGGAGGGGTGAGGGAGGGGCAGTCCCCGCGGCGGAAATAGAACCCCAATCCAAAACCCCCCACCCCGCTCTGCCACTTTCCCCTAAGCTGCCAGCACTTCTGGTTTCCACAAACGCCACTCCCCACACGAGCCCCTCCCACCCCTCCACCCCACCCCTTGACCCAGGCCATCCCAACACTGGAGGGGAAGAAACTTCTTTAAGGTTATCATATTTGCAGTATCGCCCCAGCCCCCCCCCCCCGGGGACCGCTAGAAGGGCAGGTTGGCCATGCTGCCCGGCGCCGGGAGGTACCCCATCTGGCTGTCCAGAGACACGCTGCGCTGCCGCAGGGGGTGGGACACCATGAGGTTCTGCTGGGGCGGGGGGCCCATGAGGGAGCCCTGTGGGGAGAGCATGTGGGGGGGCTGGCTGTAGACCTCGCCCCCCACACCCCGTTGCTTCATCAGCATGAAATTCTGCTGGGCCATGAGGCCTTGTGGCGGGGACATGACTCCCTGGTGCAGGCCGTGGGGCACCATGCCCTGCTGCGGGGGCACACCTGTCCTGCCCAGCAAGGACATCTGTCCGGGGTGGCACATGGACATGTTGAGACCCCGCTGGACGCCCTGCTGGCCCGGGAGGTTGGGGGGCCGGGAGGGGGTCTGCTCCGCCATCATGTTCTGCAGGTTCATGAGATGCAGATTGGGGGGCTGGGCCTTGGGGGGCTGGTTCTCGCTCTTGGGGAAGTATTGGAGGGTGCTGCTTGGCTTCTCAGAGGGGATGATCCTCGATAAGTCGAACTCAGGGATCCCCGTCGGGGTGGGCCGGATCACCTCGCTCAGCTCGGGGTCGTTCAGCACGGATGCCACCCCAGGGAGCACGCCCGGGGGGTAGGCGTCGCTCATGCGCCCAGCCATGCCTTTGCCCATCAGGTGCTGCTGAGGGGGCATGGGGCCCGGCGGCTGGCTAGGCAGGTCCTCTGGGGGCAGGGGCATGCCCGAAGGGTAGTGCTGCTGCAGGCCAGGCCCACCGCCCCCACCCCCGCTGGGGGCCATGGCACCATGGGGCTGCTGCAGCCGAGGGGGGAAGGGCATCATCTGGGAGGAGCTGGGCACAGGGCCACAGGGGGCACTCAGGGAGTCTGGGCCCCCTGGAGGCAGCATCATCGAGTTCTGAGGGGGCCCTCCTGTCCCCTGCGCATTGGGGTGCAGTGGAATGTTGGACCCCAGAGGGGTAGGGGAGGGCAACATAGTGGGCGGGGGTTCGTGGGACAGGGGCTGCTGGCCTGGCAGGTTCACGCCCATGGGGCTCTGGGCAGCAGCTGAGTTCAAGTGCAGCTGGCTGGGCTGGTTATTGCTGATCCCTGTGGGGAGAGAGAGAGGGGGTCAGGCGCTGTGTGCACCCGGCTGGGGGAGGCTACAGGACTCAGCTCTTCCCCACCCCCCAGTCAGGCCACGCCAGGAGGGGTGAGGGTCTCCACCAGGGGCCTGTGCTGGCTCAGCGGCACGGACTTCAGGCATTCACGTGAGAAGCCCAGAGACCTGAGTTCTGGCCCAGTCTGCCGTAGGCACCTCACTCACTGGACGCTGGCAAGGCCACTCGGGTGCCCTGGGCTTGGTTTCGCTACACGACAAGTGGGAACCTGACCCGGGACATCACCCGCCCCCCTCCCAGGGCCTGCTGGGAGCACACGAGAGCCAGCAGAAACACGGGAGCGCCTGCTGGCCGTGGCCGCTCTTCCCACGCCCGGTGCCCACACCAGCTCCTCTCCCTGCGGCCCCCTTCCTGCCTCGCACCTGGCCCAGAGCCCTGTGGCGGTGGTGGAGGGGGGAGCAGGGGCCGGTCGGGCAGCAGCTCGTCGTCGGAGGTGGCGATGGTCTTGATGGCGTTGTGGTAGAGCGGGGTGGAGCTGGGCATGGCGTACTTAGACATCTGGGACATCATCAGTGACAGGGGGTTCTGGGAAGGCGTGGGGTCTGGGGAGGAAGTGAATGGCAGGCTGGGGTTCATGAGGCCGCTGGGAGGGTTGGCGGGAGGCGCTGAGGAGGTGCTCCGGGGGCCGCTAGGCGGGAGGGCACCTACAGAAGCGGGGAGACAGAAAGAGCGGGGGTGACAGGGGAGGTGAAGACGAGTTTGGCCGCTCACACGGTGGGTTAGGAAGAGGCCAGCTCCCAAATCTCCTGACCCCTCCAGGCACACCTCTACCCCAATGTTCTGCTCAACCTGTTATCACTATTGCCCACCCGTCTTCGAGCAGTTCCTGCAGCCTCGGGGCCCCCAGACAGTGGAGAGAGCCCAAATGTGAACCCCTCCAAATGCCTGGGACAGCCCTATGACACCCAGTGTGGAATCCCACGCTCGGCTGCTGACATGTGCCCCTCAAGCCGAGCCATTCACCCAGTATGGATGCCTTCACGCGCTCCCCTGCCCTGGCAAGAACACCCCCCCCGCACTGCTGGCAGGTTCCCAGTGCCAGAGTCCAGTACCCCCCACCCCCCGGCCTGGCCCAGCTGACTCACCCTGTTCCATGCTGCCCAGGGTGGTAGAAGAGTTCATGTTGAGAGGCGGCTGCTTGTTCTGGGGGACCCCAGGGCTGGGCATGGCTGTCTTGGGCGAGGCGACCCAGCCGGGAGAAGGCACCGCCACGGAAGGAGACTTGAGCCTGCTGGGCGAGCCAGTGGGTGAACGGACACTGAGGGAGGAGCTGAGGACCTGCGGTGACTTGAGAGGTCCCGGCGGGTTGGCCGAAGGCAAGGGCACCATCTGTGAGGGAGTCTGGGGTGACTTGAGGTTGGCGGAGGGTGAGGTGACCAGGGGCGAGTGCACCTGGCTAAGGGTGGGCGACTTCAGGTGCCCCATGCCCGGTGAGCCCATCTGATTAATACTGATGGTGAGGTCTGAAGGCCGTCTGCCCAGCCCCCGATTAGGGGCTGAATGCACAGACCCGGGAGGATTGGACGCAGGGGGCAGGGGCATGTGGCTGAGCCGGGTGGTGCCCACGTTGCCCATGGGCATTGAGCTCTGGTCGGGACTGAACATGTCTTGAGTATTGCCCATGTCCTGGGGCATGGCTTGATAGGGCCCCTGGCCCCCAGAGAATCCCTGCTGGCCCTGGTTGGGGAACTGCGAGGGCATGAGCATCTTCTGGGGGCCACCCATCATGCCGCCGCTGTTCTGGGCCCGCACCCGGGCCATCTCCTCGGGACTGAGGCCCTGCGGCCCCATCATGTCCCCTGGGCCCCGCATCTTCTGTGACATCAGCATCTGCTGCTGTGGGGTCATCTGGACGTTCAAGTTCATGTTCATGTTCATGTTCACATTCATGTTCATGTTGAGGTTGCCTGGCCCCATGGGAGGGTCCACCTCTCTCAGCCCAGACTGCCCCATGGGGGGACTCAAGAGGCCCCGGCCTCCACCAAACTCCATGCCCATGGGAGTGCCCGCCAGGCCCTCACCACCAGCCATCTGCCCAGGAAACATGGCCGGGTCCATCTGCCGGTGCGCCTGCATCATCCGCTCCACCTCCATGCCCTGCCCCATGGCACTGCCTGCCATGCCCAGGGGGCGCTGCATGCCCATCGACCGCTTCTCCAGCAGCTGGTGCCGCAGCAGCTCCTCCCGGACCCGGGGGGTCATGAATCGCTCCGCTTCACCCTGCCCACCTGGGTAGGGCACGGCATTCTGGGCAAAATTGCTGGGCCCCCCCATGGGGGGCAAGTCTTCGGTCCAGCCCATACCTGGCCTCACAGGCCTCTGCATGGCATTCATGGGCACCTCCATGGGCATACCCTGCATGCCTCCAAACCCAGGCACCCGTTGCATCTGGTTGCCTGGGAAACGGGGGCCGGGAAAGGGAGGTCCGCCCCGGAGTTGCATGGGATCTTGGACATCCATGGGCCCCCGCAGCTGTGCCCCCATGCCGGGGGGCCACTGATCCCCAGGCTTGCTGTGGTAGGGAGGCGGTGGCCCCCTCACCATCATGCCCCCCATGCCCATCATGTCCTGCAGAGGGCGGCCCCCGTGCAGCCCGATCTGCTCCTCCTTCCGCCGCTTCTCCTCGTAGTACTCTTCCTGCAGCTTGCGCCAGGCCACCTGCTCCGGCGTCAGGCTGTCCTGGCCCAGCCTCTGCATCATCATGTTCATCTGCTGCCCCATGTCCCCGCCTGGGGGGTGCCCAGGCACTTCGTGCTCCAGCGGGGGGCCCCCCAGGCTCTGCGTCTGTGAGATCATAGACTGCAAGGGCTCCTCGTACTTTTTCAGCCCACTGGGAGGGGCCGTGGGGGGCTGCTGGGGGGCAGGAGGGGCTTGTGCTGGTGGTCCCCCCTCGCCGGCTCCTCCTGGGGGTCCCTTGAGGAAGGGCTCCGTCTCCCCGCTGCGGAGCAACAGCCGCTCAATGTCTCGAAGCGTCTGCAGGGAACGCTCCCGGTGCTCCAGCTGCTCCTTGGACAGCCCTTCAGAGCCCACCAGGCTCCGCTGCCCGTTGCCCGCAGGGGCAGCCTCCCCGAGCAGGGCAGGGCCAGGGGCACTGCTGGGGTCTCCTCCAGGAGGCAGCGGGTTGCTGGAGGCGGCGGCTGTAGGGGTGTTAGGGTGGGTGCCCCCGGTGCCACCACCTGTGCTGGCAGCTCCCACCGAGTTGGGCGTCAGGTCCTGGCCAGCGTCCTCGGGAGGACCGTCAGAAGGCAGAGCGGGTGGGGCGCTGCCCGGGGCCGGGGCTGACGGCGGAGGGAGTGGCGGTGGCTGCGACTGCGGGGTGCCCGCTGACGGCGTGCTTAAGGGCAAAGGTTCTGGGGTAGGTGGCACTTTCGGGACCTGCGGGAGGACAGAAGCAGAGCATGAGACCGGTAAGGGGAGGCACCAGCCAACCCTGTGTCCTCAGAGGCACCGTGGCCGCGCGGGGCGCCGCGCTCACCTGGTCCAGCTTGGCCCGCGGCACGTTCTGCTGGTGGTAGGCCAGGATGGAGTCAGCCCGGCCCTGCAGCACCGCCTCGGCAGCCCTGCGCAGAAGGTCAGGCACAAACAGCTCAGACAAGTGGCCAGGAGGGAAGGCTTGCCCTTGCCCAACCCAGCCCAACCTAACCCTGGCTCCCCTCAGGCGCGCACGCAGCACCCCAGGCCGAGGGGTGCCGGGTAAACGGAGGCCCGCCCTGAGGCACTTACGTGTTGGCCAGGTGGGTGGTGAAGACATACACGTACTGTGAGGGGGGCTTTCCGGGGACACCCCCACCCCCGCCCCCAGGGGCGTCAGGCCGAAGGCCTGGCGGCGGCCCATGCGGGGGTCCTGGTGCACTGCTCTCGCTGAGGGGCAGTTGGGCGGCTTGGCCAGGACCCAGCTGTGGGGCCGCCATGGCTGGATCTGCTACATTACAGTCTGCACGGGAGAGGAGAGAAACGCGGTAAGCGGCCCAGAGTCAGAAAGGAGAGCCAGCTGCCACTCGCCCCCGCCCCATCCCAGAGACGCCCAGGGACAGACAGGCTCCCTGCTTCTCAGCTCAGGCTGGCTGGCTGAGCTGTTGTCACACTCTCGTGGTATGTGTCTGGTGTCCACACTTACTTGCCTTCGAATAGTCCTTGACCAGGACGGAAATTGTGGGGACCATATGGAGACGAGGGGGATGGGAAATGTGACCCTTACAAACAGGTTCCCCTGTGCCTGGCCTCCCGAAGGGCACTTAGAGACGTGACTCCACCTGACCACAACATTCGTGGGAGGAGGGTGTCCTACACTCTGCTTTAGAGAGGAGGAAACAACTCTGGAGGGATGACATTCCTCACCCAAGGTGACACAGCCCATCAGGGACCCCAAAGCCCCGCTCTGAACCTACGCACTACAGTGTGTGTGTGTGCGTGCGTGCGTGTGCGTGTGCGTGCATGTGCGTGCGCACCCGCCAACACTCTGACCAGGCGAGGGGAGAAAGCCAAGAGGCTGCAGAGATTGCTGAGTCAAACGACGAGTGGTTTTGCATTCTAGCCCACCACTAACGGACTTTGTGCCCGTACGGACAAGACAGCTCAGCCCTTTCAGCCTCCGTTGCTTCATCTATAAAATGGAAACACTAACTCCCTGCTCCGCACAGCGGGGCAGGTCAAAGAAATCTATTTTTACAGCAACTTCAGAACGATGTTGCCAACAAAAAAAAAATCACTTAGAAAACAGAGTCAGAAAAGGCTGGCATAATGGGTGCCCTCCCAGCGTAGACTGACCACCCTGAGCACAGAGCGAAGTTTGTCCCATGGTCACAAAGTGGATGCTAAGTCCTAGCCTCAAAAAGATCTACGCGTGGTCATTAACAGCACCAGGTAAGTCAGTGGACCCATTCCCATGCCAAGATAAACAAATTTTACATAGAATTACAGAGCCAAAAGCTTGGGGGCGGAGGGGGCCTGAGAGCTGGCCTCAGTGGTGAGGGCTGTCCTGGGAAGAGCAAGGTGTGTACTCCGTACGCAGACCTAGGACTCCCTGGTCTAAGGTAGGGGAGGGAGAAAGGCTTTATTCCAATAAGGAACTCTCTAGTACAATAATAACAATAATAAAGCTAACAGTGTTCTAAGGGTTACGCGTATGGATTCATTCACTCTTCACACCAATCCTGTGAAGAAATCCATTTCTATGGATGAGGAAACTGGGACCCTTTCCCAAATTCACACAAATAAAAAGTGGGAGATCCAGGATATAAACCACAGTGGTCTGACTGCAGAAGCTGTGCTATTAGCCGCTACATCGGACGGGCCAATCTAAGAACTCTTTGAGAACATGAGGCAAGTACGATTGAAACAGTAGCAATGGCTGCTTTAGCGCTGGGGCTGGGGCTGGGGTGTTAGCACCTTCTCCTTCGTATTTCCCTCTTTCTTCCAACGTTTCTACATCCTGGCAGTTAAAAAAAGCAAATTGGAGTGGTTGGAGGGCTCGTGGGTCCCAGGAGGCAGTGACCACCCCCATCCATCACTGATGGGTTCAGCGGGGCTCATGGACCACCCTGGGGAGCACCTGAGATCAGAGGACTTTTAAAGTCCCAGCCCGCGCGCCCCACCTCCACGGACGGACGTGGTCCGCTCCTTCCAAAAAATCTGCTCAGTCTGTTTCCTCCTCACCAGAATCACACCTACTTCCTAGGGCTGTTGCAAGGATTAGATAAAACAAAGTAGCCAAGGAGCCAGCACATTTTTTTCTTCCTCCTTTCTAGGGTCCCAGCCGGCAAGCCGTTCACAATTTAACATTCTCTGGCTAGTTCCGTCTGCATTAAGTTGTTTCTCCCCTCAAAGAGATGTCAGTTTTGAGGGGAATCACCCAGTAAATGTGTGTGGGCCTCCCAAGGGCAGGAGAGTGTCAGGTTCTCCCCATTACTTGAGCAGGGCCCAAACAGACACTGATCAATAAAAGAATGAGAGGAGCGGGCACCCACCCACACCCACTCCTCGTCCTGGTGACACACTCCAGGAGTCAGTCAGAGGCTGGGGAAGGGCGCCAGAGACACAGCCACTGTCAGCTCACACCCAGGCTTAGCCAGACTTTGCCAGGCAGAGCCAACCGTCTGGCTCCGAGATGCAGGACCCTCGCCACCCTCCCTCCACTGACCAGTAGGTGGCAGCAGAGGCCAAGAATTCATGGGAGGAGGCGTAGGTGGTGTGGCCAGGAGGGGCCACCCCACCCCAACGCTGTCCCTCGGAAGAGGGGGCCACTGAGCACCTGGAAGGCAGGGGCTAAGCTGTCACGGTGCAGGGAGGGACAGAGCAACAGGTGAGACGGGAGAGAAGTAGCCTGGGCCCCGGGCCCCTGACCCCTGCTCCCTGCTCAGACTCAGACCTCTGAAGTCCTAGGTGAGTAGAGGGAGGCTCCCTCAGGGCAGCCATCATCCCACCGCCCCCCGCCCCAGGGCACCTCGGGCCACAAGAGCCTGGCATTGATGGGCACTCACTGTGGGTGGCCCCAATGGGCTTGTCGTCCTCCTCGCTGTCGGGTCCTGAGCACCATTCGTCCCCACTGTATGGCTGCTTCCTCTCCAGCACACACCGCCGCTTGCTCCGGGGAGCCACCTCTGCGGGCCAGAGCGGGCAGGGGTCAGAGTGAGGGCCCTGAGGCCCTGTCCTCCTGCACCCAGGGGCTCCACAGGCCCAGGCTCCCAGATGCCCCCCCAAGAGGGCACTGCCCAGGCCATGGTGGGCATTTTGCCAGCCCCTGGCCCCCACCACACCATTTGTTTCTGATTTCTCTCTCCAGCCCCGCTGCCTGTCTCCCTTCCCCCACCCAGCACCAAGCACAGCATAATCCCCAACCACAACTGGTTCTAATTAGGGCTGGGGGGGTGGGTGAGGGAGGGGGAAGCCACTGCTACCCTTCCAGGCCCCCGAGCCTGCTCAAAGGCTCCCACCAGCTGGGATACCAGGAGGTTCCTACGAGGTGTGTGGGTCCGCTCCTCACCCCAGAGCGCCTCCCTCTCCCCCTCTGGAGAGGAATGAGGCTGACCGAAGCCCCATCACGCTGTGTGGCCCTTCCGTGTGTGGCACCTAAGGATGAGAAGTCCCCGCCCTGGCCACCCCCACTCCTAACAGAATGACCAAGTCAGTGGGTATAATGGGGGTAAAAGAAAGGTGACCCTGCATAAATGCTGGAGAGGAGCAAGGGACAGGGATGAGGCAAAGGGGGCAGCAAGCTTGGGCCTTGGACTGGAACATGCGGGGGTCTTGGGGATCAGGAAATGGGGTACCTTTGGCCTCTGAATCCAGGGATGGGGTCCCAGCCTCTCGCTGCTCTCCAGAGTCCACAGACACGCTCCGCTCCCTCTTCACCTTGCCCTTGAGCGAGCTGAAAGGGGGCACCCCTGCCTGGGGGTTCTTCAGACTTGAGTTGCTGGGTGAGATCTGGTTGGTCTTGGCCCCATGGCTCCCCGCCCCCACGCCCTTCGGGCCCAGGTTGCAGGTGGGTCCTTGGTTCACATTCTGGTGCTGGGATTGGGCCCCGCCATTCCCTGTCTTGCCATGATTGGTCAACTTATTTTCTGGGTGCATTGGCTTGGCTGGGGCCGGGGGGCAGTGGCCGCGCGGGGACAGCGGCGGGCTCCCTGGAGCTTCTCTCCTCCTGGGGTGGGGTAACCTGGGACAAGGTGGGAGAGACAGGAAAGTTCATCTTGCTAGGCGCCTAGCACGCCTGCATTTTAACTGCCGCATCCTGCCTCACCTAATGGTAGTGGCGGTGGGGGCCGAGGAGCGTCTGCAAGACCACCAGCTATTCCCTATCTCCCCCTCTGGCTCCTCAGACAAGGGCTGACGCCTTTCTCCACCTTGGGCAGTGAAGATAGGGCAACCCTCTCCACCTCTCAGACCCCACAATTCAAGTGGAAACCAGGGCCTTGAGTGGCAGAATCCGCCCCCATCCCCCCAACATCCATCAGACTGAGAGCCTCCACGCCAGCCCCTCCACCAGCACCTGACCAGCACTTGAACAACCACTCTTTTAGGGTTTGCTGTCTCCAGTCTCCTTCCAAGGTCCTCACTGTCAACTTTCACGTGCCCCAACACCAGCAGGTAAGGGGCACAGGACCTGAGGGTCACTGCTCATGCCCCGGCCCCATTCCTCTGGGGACATGGGGACAAGCACACTGGAGAGTGGTACCCACTGGTCCAGACAGCTCCCCAGAGCAGGAGGGGAAAGCCTGAAGGGGGTCCACCGGCAGGCCTGGCAGGCAGGCAGGAGCAGGAGGAAAGGGGGAGGGGAGCGGTGTGTTGAGCAGACTGGAGCGAAGCTGGAAGCCAAGGATTCCTGCAGCCTAGGCTGCGGGCCCTTTAAGCTCCAGCCCGCTCCCCCCACCGCCTCCCCCTCCCCGGAGACCTATTAATAGCCGCTGGAAAGATCACATCACGGGAGAGGATATTTATCCCCCCTCATTCCACACCAGCTCAGATTTATTTCAGCTCTGCTGTCCTGCTGCTGCCGCCTGGCCCTGTCTGCCGGCTTCTCCTGGGGAAGGGGAGGGAGGCAGGCACCGCCCCTCCCTCCAGCTCCCACCCCCAGCTAGACTGAGGCCAGAGGGCGCCATTGGACCCGACGGTGGGGTGGGCGGGGGTCGGCTCAAACCGTTTTTTAGGAGGCAAGGGCTGGAAGGGACTAGAGCAGCAGGCATAGCTGATTGCCATTGCCCTCTGTCCCCTGGGCCCAGGCATTAAGGCTGTGGGCTCCTGCCTCAGGGCAGGCCTTCCCATTCTGACCCCCCTTTAGCCCACCGGTGGCCTTAGAAGCCAAGTGCCCATAGGGCTCACTCTCCAAGCCAGCACAGCTCAGCCCCATGATCACTGGGCCCTTCCCTTCCCCGCACTCCACACACACACACACTTCCCGCCCTCCACGACACCCACACACCTTGTCTTGTTAGCCAGGATCCTCATGGCTCCCACACACAGTGGGGCTACGGCCCCTGTGCGTGCCCAGGGCCCAGCCAGGTACTCGGTACTGGAGCACGGACTGCAGCAACAAGCCCCAAAGAGAAAACTTGTGACTTGGGGAGGGGGTGTAAGAAGGGGAAGGGAGAAGGGAGGACCCAACAGCCCTGGGACTAGGGAACTAGACAGGGTAAGGTGGGAATGGAAAGGGAGGACTACTAGGTGGGGTCTCTATCCTAGAGGCCGATTGTATCCCGATCCCTCCCGCACCTTACCCTCAGGGAGCTTGCAGTCTCTAGCAGGGCCCCCCCCTCCCCCGGGCCGCAGAGGCAGAAATCACTAAAAGGATAGGTTGCAAAGGTGCCCGCGTGGGGCGGCTGTGAGTTCTGCTCTGGCCCCCTGGGGGACTCCCGCTCCCAGGCACGCCCCTCACCCCGGGTGGGGCATTCCTCACGCCCCGCCCCCAGGGCGCCCCCCGGCGCAGAGGCGGCCGGGGGTAGGGGCAATGCCCCGCCCCGCCCCCAGCTCGAGGCCTAGCCCGTGCCCATTCCAGCAGGCCCGGGCGGGCAGCGAGAGGCCTGGCGGGGCCCCGGGGCTGCAGCTGGGCTCTTCTGGAGACCAGTAACGCTGGCTCAGATTCCTCCCCGACCGCAAGAATGCAGGAGCCTCCCCTCCCCCCCCCCGCCCCTGCACCCCACCCCGCCCCCTTCGGCAGAGCCCGAGCGGAGAGGCAGAGCGAGCGAGGGAGCCAGCGAGCGAGCGAGGGAGCGGGAGACGGACAGGACTGCAGCATGCCTCGCCGGGCCCCGCACGCGCCGCACGGACAGACACCCGGCCAAGTGCGGCGAGGGGCGGGGCGCGGGCGGCGGCGGCGGGCCGAGGTTCGGCCTAGCGCTGGGCGCCGCCTGGCAGGGGCTCCGAGACCCACAAGCACCCGAACTCTGACTCACACACACTCACAGCTCACACGTGGACAGGGAGACAAAGACACGCACGGAGCCCAGGAAACCAGAGGCGCGCCCACGCCGACCCGCGGAGGCGTGCTGGAGGGCGAGGGAGGCGCTGGCCCAAGCAGGAGCACGGAATCAGCCTGGGGCACCCGCAGACGCCCGGGCTGCCCGACGGCAGAGAGGGAGCGCGCCGACTCATTGAACGGATGAAAAGACTGAGGCCCGGCCACAAGGGAACCGGAGAAAGTTGAGCCTGGTAGTGACAAAGGAACACACGCGCGCACACACACATACACGCGGGGCCATAGATACACCAACAAATAGACTCACACAAACACCGAAGCCTCACCCAACCGCCCCCTGCCCTCCCCTCCCCCGCCCCACCGATCAGGGTGGGGGAGGGGAGGAGACTTGGGCCCAGCCTCGCCCTCGTGATCCGCCCAGCCAGACGTCGGTGCGCACTCCCGCCGCTCCCAGCAGGGCTGCCGGAGGCTGGGCTGGACCTGGAGGCGAGGCCACCCCCCACCCGTGACCCTGTGGGAGTCTAACCCTAAATTAACCCCAAGCATATTGGCCTTCCCTGCTCTAGCTCTGTCTCTGGGAAGAGAGGCTCCTCAGGGGAAGGTTCCAAAGTCCAGGGCCCGGCTTGGACGCCTCCCTCCGCCAGCCCCCATCTCCTGCAACAGGTTAGAGCAGAAGCAGTTAAGAGCGGGGCTGGAGAGGGACCTGGGCTTAGGGACAGGCCTGTGGCTGACGCGTCTCACTCAAGCTCTCACCTTCACCACCGCGCGGCTCCTCAAAACTACCTACCACCTAAAGGAACAGTATTATCATCCCCATTTCACCAGGATGAGACTGAGGTGTGGGAAAAAGAAGCGACATGCCCCTGGGTCATGTGACCAGTGCGTGGCAGCGCCAAGACCCCGTTCCTGCGGTGTTTCCCCGCACTGCAGTGTCTTGCCCCCCCTCTTGGAGTCAGGACTCCTCGTCTGAGCCTGCACGGGAGAAGTGGGCTTCCAGGCACTGGGCCCGCCCCCTGTGCGGCAGAGAGGCGGGGCAAGGGGCACCCACTACCTCCTGTGTTTACAGTTTCATATGTTGGGACCTGTAATAATTTGGGAAGGGGCTGTTAGGAAATTCGTCCTCTCCAGTGTCCCCAGTCTGACCAAGGCTCCTCCTCAGAAGAATCTTGGAGTGGCTCTCCCCTCTCCAACTCCACCCCCTCGCTCCCACCCGGCCGCAGGGCGAGCTGAGTCAAGCACAGATGAGTCAGGACTTTCCCATCTCATACCTCCCCCCTACCCCTCAGGAGTTTGCCCAGGCTCCCAAAGACCCCTCCTCCTCTACACACTCAGGGCCCCACCGAAGAGACCTGGAGGCCTGGGGATGGGCGGTGGGGGGGGGTGCTAATTCCTGGTGGGTGCAGTTTTTCACCAGTGAGTGAAGGGGGCTTCTCAGCACCCGAGCAGGAGCCCCTGGGATGAGTGAAAGGAAAGGCAAGGGATTCTGGGCACATTGCTGTGGCTCCCTCGGAGAAAGTAGGGTGGGGAGTGATGACTTGTGCTCACGAACTCGCTGCGAGAGTCCCCTGAGCAAAGGGCCAGGAGCACAGCCCAGGAGGCTTTGAAACAAAGAGCCAGAGATCTGCTGCTTCCCCATCGCCTTCCCTGGGGGTTGAGGGGAGCCTGTGGACCTGACCCCGGCGGGGGGAGGGAGATCAGGAAGGCTTCCATGGATGCCTTCAGTGGATGCTCAACACAGAACTGCCACAGGTGTAATGGGCATTCACACACCAGTGGCAACCTGCCTGTTTCCAGCTGCCCCACGCTGGGAGCCCCCGCTGCGTTTGCCAGCCTGCCCACCAGCCTTATTGCCTAGTTCGAAACCACTCAAGAGAGTCAGTGAGAAAACGGTTTGGAGGCTCCACGCTCCCAGGTAAGGTGGGAAGACACCTCTAGAGAGAAAATGGTCTGCTCGGGCCCTCCTGGAGCCATGGGGGTGGAATTATTGTCCCCTGGCTCAGGGAGATGCAGCTCCCAAGACAACAAGGGCTGGGTCCCCCTTCTCCTGGATGTCAGGACTCCTTGGTCCCTAGAAGCTCTCCTCTACCACCCAGGTCACTTCCTCTTCCTGAGGTGGTGGTGACTCAGCCGAGTGGGGAGGTCAAGGATTCATAGCCCAGCAGGAAATCTGCTCAAGGACCAAGGTATTGCTCTGGGACCCTCTATGTGGGGACCCACAGGCTCAGAGGCGGTCCCCTAGCCCTGGTTCCTAGCAGCTCTCCCCACTTCCCGGCCCCTCCCCACCTCTTGCCAAAGGAGACCATGCCGATCAACAATTTCTGTCTGGTTGACAAACCACCGCACCCCACCTGCAGCCCCAGGGTAATGCCAGCCAACCCCAACCCTGCAGTGACGTGGGAACTCCGAGTCCCAGACTACTCCAGTCTGGGGTCTCTGAACAAGGTGCTTCTGGAGGGAAGGGGGGGTTCTGCCCATTCTGGTGCCCACTGTCCCTTCTGGAGGCAGCAAGACAAATGGCATTGCCTAGACAAGCTTGAAGTCACCTCACTTGGCTCCCTCAGCCAGTGCCAATGCGGCCAGGCCTTGGGACGCAGACATGCCTTGGCAGTGGGGTGCCCCCAAAGGCCGCTGCCCAATCCCTGGCTGCTCCCTCCCTCAGGGGGGAGGGGGAAGGGAGGGTGGGGGGCACAAGGAAACAAGACAGGGCAGGAAGCCCAGGCAGGCGGCGGGCACTCTGGGCCAGGCACAAACAGCCAACACAGGAAACCACAGCCCACCCCCGCCCACCCCACCCGCCCAAAGCTCTGGGAGAGAGGAGCTGCCAAGAGCCTGGTACCCCCAACCGGGGCGAGGGCCCAGGGTTAGCCCGGGGCAAGGCCAGAGCCAGAAGTTCTTCGGTCCTCTCTCTGCCCCAGACCCTACCTGGGGAGGGGGAGAGGAAGCCAGGCTGGCAGGGATGGTGCTGCCTCTTTAAATCCACCGAAATCCTGAGCTAGGCCCAACCCAGCTCTGGTTTCACAGGAAGGAAAGGAGCTCAGGAGCCAGTAGGGCAGGCGGTGGTGGCTGGAATTAGCCCCACCGGCCCAAATATATCTGGTCTCCGCCTGCCACCCCACTGGCACTTCCTGCCCCCTGGCACCTGCACCACGGTGGGGGTGGCAGAGGGTCTAGGTGCTACTCCCTCCCCAGTGGGAGACCCCAGTCTCTGGAGTCAGCCGGTTGCTGGGGACACGTGGGTGGAAGGTGACTTCCCAAAGCCTGGAGTCCCCGAAGGGAGGAATGGGCAGGGTAGCTCCCTGTGGGCCCTCACCTGGCCTGTCCTCCAAGGGGTTAATCTGGCCCCTGTTTGGGGGGGGGGGGTAGGGGTGGCCTAGGAACCTCCTCCAAACGGCCTGGCGGCTGGGAACAATGGGGCCATTGTGGGAGGACTGGAGTGCGGGCAGACTGCTGGCACAGCCAGCCAGCACCACGGGGCGGGCCCTCACCCAGCGCCCGCTGCTCGGCTCTCTCCCCCAGGTACCGCCAGCGGCCGACACATCCTCCCAGCCCCCTCACCTCGCCTGCCCGGCCCAAACCCCTGGCACCAGCAGCACCTGGAGGGCCCTCCAGCTCTGCCCACGTTGACATCCAGACGGCCGTGACCCTACAGGAAGCAGGAGCCTGTGGGCCAGGACGGGGTGGGGGTGGGGACTGAGAGACAGGATGTGTGCCTGTGATCTTCCTGCAGGGAAGACAGGAAGGCCAAGCAGGGTTTCTGGTGTCAGTCCTGGCACCCTCAGGCAAGAAGGGCTTAGGGGATTGGGAGACCAGGGACAGGCAGGGTCCCCTGCCCCCAGGCCTCCTTTCCCACACTCATTCCAGAAACCTGCTCCCTGAGGAGATCCTGCCCCAGCGGCCTCACCTCCTGGGGTTGGGACACCGGCAGGCAGTGCAGTGAGGGCTGGGTTTGCAGTCAGGCAGACAATCACATCCCGCCCTGTCTGAGCTAGGGGACTTGTCCCTCTGAGCCTGTTTCTTCATCTTCAAAGTGAGGATAAATGTATAGGGTGAGATCCTCTTAGAGAAACAGGGTGCCTATGACACTCAGCCCTCAAGAAACCACCTCTGGCCACGATGTCCCCTTCTTTACCCCCGTATGGCACCCAGATATGTGGGCATTTGCCCCTGGAGTATCCAAGGGAATGGGGCCCCCAGACGTCATATAAGGGGTCCTGAGTACAAAGGCTTGGCTCTTCCTCTGCCCTCCAGCTCCCTCAGCTCACTCTCCCCTGGGCATCACTAAGTTTACTGACATACACCTGAACCCAGAGTGTGAACCCAGAAAGCGGTTATCCACTCTCTTAGCTTCAGGTGCATGTCTCAAAACCTCAGGAGGCAAGTGAAAGGGGGTTTCTCGTTCACAGTGGCCCACGTCCCCCCAGCCAGGCAGCCCTCTCCCCGCCTGACCCCTTGGTAGTCTCTTGCGGGGTTTGGGCTGGAGGAAGCTGGAGCCTACTTTCCTGCCACGCACGTCCTTAAAGAGTGAAAGGTCTGAGAGGGCAAGAGAAGCAACTGGCGCAGGAAGTTCTAGAAAGCAGGGATCCAGGGAGAAGACCCGTCCTCTTCTCAACTGGAGACGGCTGTCCCTCTCAGGGTGGCTCTGCAAGCCCCAAAAGGGTTAACAAGGCCCTAAAAATAACCTGCTCCCAGCAGGACCCTCCAGCCATCTGTTCCCATTTTCTCCTGTTCACATTGGAACATCTGAAACCAGCCCCAGAGCCCCAGCCCAATCCCAAAAATAGCCCCAGCCTGCCCAAGGAACAGGCCCCAGGGGCCGGGCATAGGCGGCATGGCCAGCCTAGCAGTGAGGCATGGCCCAAGCCAATCCTGAGCCCTCACTTTCAGGCCCATAGAAGGGAAGTGTCCTCTCTGGTTCCCGAAGGAGGGGATGCGTAGAGCCAGGGGCTCCAACCCACCCATCTTGGTACCAGGCCAGAGAAGGTACCTGCTAGCCAAGCCCAGGTCTCAGACCCAG
The DNA here is from genome assembly GCF_023065955.2 of Ursus arctos. Taxonomy (NCBI): domain Eukaryota; kingdom Metazoa; phylum Chordata; class Mammalia; order Carnivora; family Ursidae; genus Ursus; species Ursus arctos. The sequence continues at coordinate 14,410,210 of NW_026622897.1, forward strand.
GAGCCCTGGGATCCCAGGCACTTCTGCCACGTCTTATAATCCACTTTCCCCTGAGATTTGGATACTTACTCCCCAGAACATCCAAACCACCTGTCTGCAGAGCTCCCCTAGTTGTGGGTACCCCAGCCCTGCTGTCCACTCCTGGGCTCCTCATCCAGAAGTTCCCAAGCCTCAGCTCCTGCATTATCCCATCCCCCACGCCAGGACCTTCAGGAGCCCTGCTCATGCAGTGTCCCTCCCCTCCCTCCCCTCGGCACTCACCCTGCCCCAGGGCACACAGGGCTGAAGCAGAACTCTTTCCAGCTGGCCCACACTTACCATGCAGCCCACAAAAAGAGTCCTCTGGCCACTGTGGATGCTGATATGACCCACCCCTCCTCTGGGCTTCAGGAGGCCTCCTCCCTGCCCCGTCGTGTGTGGCAGGTGCCAGACATGCCCATCTGGGCTTCTATACATATCACAGGCCTGGGCACTGCTCTGCCACATTCAGGGAAAATGCCCAGGCAGAGGGTACAGGGAATCCGGGGGACCCTGGACCCTGGGGCAGCCCTAACAGCTGCCATCCATGTCACAGCTCTACACTGCCACTGTTCTCCCCAAGGAAGGTCCCTGACCCCTTAGGCCAGGAAGGAGAGGAGGCAGCCAGTTAAGCCATTTAAGGACAGAATGTTGCGTTCAGCCTGGTGAAAGAACAGAGCAGCAGGGATGGAACGGTGGGGGGGGGCTGAAGTTGATCTGAGCCAGCAGCCTGGGGGAGGGGAGCTCAGCCTGAGAAGTGCCGGCAGGCGGGGAGGGACATGTCCTAAGGCCCCCAGGCCCCTCTCTGGGCCTGTGGCTATTTGGTGAACTTGCAATCAAGATGTCAGCTGGCTCCAACAGTGGGGAGACTGACGCAGCGAGGTGAGTCTGGAAGGGTCTTAGAATCTACGAATCTGAAGTACTGGAAAGGTTGTCCCCTTCAACCCCCCAGTTCTCCCACCGCCAACAGTTCTTCCCTGCCGAAGCCCCCTGGGGTGGGGGTGTTGGGAGTCCCTGCAGAAAGTGATGGCTAGGAACAGAGAGAAGGATCTCTGCCTCGTATGGAGCACTTACTCCCACATCAGGCTGTCCTGAAGGCTACGCATGCCCGATCTGATGGAGTCCTTAGGACAGCGCCACATGAAAGCACTTTTACGACCCTCCGCTTCAAGGCAAGTTCAGTAACTTGCCTAAGTTACACAGTCCAGAATGAGAAGAACCGGCATTTGAACCCAGACACGCCAGCAATTGGGTTCTTAACCATTTCGTGAGACCAGTTCAGCCTGCATCAGCCCTCTGTGCTCTGACAAGAGAATGGGTGCCCCTCACTCATTCCACACACACTCCCTCCACGCCCGATGTGCCCCAGGTCCTGGCTAGAGGCCACGCACCACTCCCCACCCCCTCGGCCCAGGTGCCCTGAGAGCAAAGTTCTCGGGGGGGGGGGGGAGGGGGCCCAGTCCTACCCACCCCCAACCCGCTACGTCCTCACCCATCCTGGTCCCTAATAGTCGGAAGAGAGCCAGGCAAGTTACCATGACAACAACACAGGGCCCCTGCTGAGAGAGACCGGTCTGCTGGAGTGGAGTCTGCCACCCCTCTCGCTCCCCAGGTGGGGGTCAAAGGTCAAGTGGGACTCGCTAGTCAAGGGTGGAGTCCGGGCCCTGCCCCCACACCTGTTCAGCCACACCTGTCACAGCTCCCCACTTTTTCATTGCCTGAGCTGGACGCAGGACCACTTCCTCCCCGTCCCTGAGGGGTAGTCGCCTCTGGGGCCTGGGGAAGGAGGGTGGGGGATGAGAAGCCCCTCCCTCCCAAGGACAGTTTAAGAGAAGTGCCTCCTCCCTGTCCTCAGCCTTCTGCAGCTTTCCCTAGTCAGCCCAGGAGCCTACAGGCGTGTTTGTTGTGAATTCAGGGAGTTGTTGCTAAGTAAGGAAGGAGGGGAGGGAGGAAAGGAGGGGGGTGGCAGTAGGGAGACAGCCTCCGTGTGTGTGTGTGTGTGTGTGTGTGTGTGTGTGTGTGTGTGTGTAGAGGCCAGGGCAGAAACCACTTTACGGTGGCTGGTAGCCACCCTGGCTTTGACTCAGCCGGCGGAGGCCAAAGCCAGGACAGAGCGGGGCAAGTATGGAAGGATGACCAGGAAACCGTACCTTGCCCTCCAGGGGTGACCAGGCAGGAGCTCCCCACCTCCAGCTCAGAACAGGCCTGGGACTTTCACTGGAGAGGCGCTTTAACCCTTCCTGCCCCACCCCCACCCCCAGGTTCCAGGTAGGAAGGCTGTTAGCTCCCCTCCTCCGGGGGCAAGAGAAGGAAAGGAGAAGTGGGGGCAGAAAGCTAGGACGAGGGCGCCCAAGACAAAAAGCCAAGCAGGAGACTGGCAGACAAGAGGGCAGCGAGGAGGCTGCGGAGGGCACACACGCACACGGGCTCTCACCTCAGAAGTAATGTGTGCTGGGCTCAGGCTCAAAGGTGTGGTCTGGGAAGGGGGCTCCCTGTGGAGAGAGGGTCACAGCTAGAAGCCCCAAGCCAGCAATCTAGGCCCCTGCTCCTCCCATAACCCCAGCCCCTCCCCCAACATGTACACCACAGAAACGTGTACACACACACACACACACACACACACACACACACACACCGCCTGCAGCTCCAGGAAGTCTCTGAGCTACTCGGACACCACCCCCCCACTCCAGGACTTCTGTGGATTGGCCGGGAGCCAGGCCTGACCCAGCTGCGGCACCACACTGCTCCCCCTCCCTATCCTGGAAGCAGGAAAGGAGAAGGCACTGGAAGATGCCTTCGAGAGAGGCGGGGCCAATCACTCCCATGACCTGGCCTGAGGTCCTGGGGGAAGGGATGGATGGGGAGACCGGAGGATCCTGGCTTTCAGTGCCAGCCAGCCCCAGAGTTATCCTATGTCAGAGAAAAGAATGGTGCCTCTCCCGTGTCCCTGTGTGGTCCCTTTGGTTATACACCTTGTCCCCTGAAGATGCAAAGTCCCCACCGGCCTGGCTGGGAGGGCCTGGGGTGAGAGGATCTGGCTTAGCAGTTCAGTAGGAGGGGGGCTGGGTGAAGCTCCCACAGGCAGGCGGGAGGGAGGCTGGTGGCTGGGCTCAGTTTGTACTGGGGGTCAAAGGGGAGTTCTTTTCCGAAGAATTCTGGGAGAGACGCCAACTAGAGCAAGCTGCTAACCACCCCTCCCTCTCTCTCTCTGAACTGGGGGTAGGGGGGTGTCCCTGCCAACCAGACTTAACCCTGTCCGGCCTGTGCTGCTCCCAGGCCCAGGATGGGGGAGCTGAGTAGGAGACCTCAGGCTGGGCTCAACTTCCAGTTCAAGGGGGCAGGTGCAGGGCGTCTTCTGCCAGAGTGCAGCTGGTTGCACGTAGCCCCATCTGGTAGCGCCCTGCCCTACCGCCACCTAGGTGACTTTTCTAGGCTCATCTCCTGAAGGTGTCTGCAGTGACGTGTGTGCGTGTCTCAGAGACAGAGATTGAGAAACAAACTGAAAATTCTTTGCCAAAGCCCTCCCCTTGCTGGGTCACTGAGCACTGTACCAACCTGTGCCTCTAGCCCTCCCTTCCTCCCACTGTGTCCTGGGACCAGAGGCCACGGGGTGGGAGGAAGGGACAGCTTATCCTCTGCCTACCTCCTGCTGCTGTCTCCACAGGCCCTCGACTCCTACAGACAGCCCCTTCCCCGGGCCCTCTTCTTCCTCACTGATCTGACCCAAGTGCTTCTAGAGGAAAGCATTCAATCAGAGCCTGAGATCCCAGGATGGGAAACTGAGTCATGGTGAGATTATGAGGGGTTCTGGTGCCTGAATCCCATGCTAACATAACTCTGCTATCACCACCCTTGTTTTGGCAAAAAAAAATAAAATAAAATAAAATAAAATAAAATAAAATAAAATAAAATAAAAAGTCCCCCCTGGCATCTTCCCCCACTGCAGAACACTGTCTAACTGCAGAATGAAATTAGACGCGAAGGACTTCCCAAGATCCAGGCTACAATGGCAGCTGGCCCCACCCCAAACGCCTCATATTTCTGGGGTGGAACATCACCCCCTTAGGATTCCAGCCCCCTCTCTCTTCTGTGAACACTGGAAATATGAATGTCTTGTCTTGTTTTGCTGTCTGCCCCTAGCCAGAGAAGTCAACTTTCCTGAATCTTAAATTAGCCACCAAGATCCCAGGTATGATGTGGGTGGCCTCTTCTTATCCCCAGTGAGGCAAGTGACTGGGGTGGAGGGTTAACTCCCTTTCCTAGCCCTTCCTTTAGGGCACTAGCCTCTCTATGGTCAGCCACCACTGTATCATGAGGTCCAGAAGAGGGTGCTGGGACCCCTCAAGGTGCTGGGTGTCTGTGAGGGGCAGAGGAAGAGAGCCCAGCCCTGGGGGACAGTTTATCCCAAAGTCTCCCCACTCTACTACTTTCTCTCCAAGGACCACGGAACTGCCAGAAGCCTTGGCCCCACTCCAGGAAACCTTCCTATCAAGGGACAGAGGACTCCATGTCCCAGGTTGCTGCGGGGAGACCTGTGACTACAGACCCCAGACATGTTCAAAGGGAGGAGGAGAGAAGCAGAACAGAAGCAGAGCACACACATGTGTACACACACACACACACACACACGCACATAAACTCATCAAAGAGACACAATCCCAGGCATACACACTCCTCAGAGACACTCCCGGGACATGCAACTGAGACACAGACGTGATTCCCAAAGATACACATCCAGGATATCTATCTCCAAAAAATAACCCCAAACTCCCCAAGAATGCCTCAAGACCCACAGAGGCTGCCACATGCCCAGAGAACGAGTAGAGCTCCAGAATCACAAAAGACACGGGCCGGTCACACACAACTGCTGACAGACAGAAGATACACCCACACTGGGATACGATACACACTGGCTCCCGCGCTTGCACGCGCGTGTGCATACACACACACAGTAGTATGCACGTGGCTGAGTTCTAGCACTCAAACTCACACACACAGACCCTGGCAATGCACAGCATGAGGTCAGATTAGAGGACTAAGTTCTGGGCTAGTGGGGAGGAGGGGAGTCAGAGGGGGTGGAGAAGTACTCCGGGATTTCAAAACAATCTTGGTTTCGAAATGCTGGAAATGCTGGATTCAGGGCCATTCCCAGTTGAGGCTGGGGGTGGAGAGTAAGGGGGAGGGGAAGACGCGCCAGCGCAGGGCCACCAGCCCTGGAGGAGGGGGTGAGACAGAGGGAATCCCAGCCTCCAGGGAGGGGGCCCTAGAAGAGACACCAAGGTTAGGAGGCGCAGGCGGTCCAGGGCCAAGCAGGAAGGGCCTGGGGTGGAAAGGAGGCAGAGAAGGAGAGGACTCCGCTTTGGCCACTGACTGAAAAAGTAAGAAGGCAAGGGAGGCTGCCCTTCCCCTCAGGAGTGAGAGGAAAAGAGAAGCTGCCTGTGCCCGCTTCCCCCATTTATGGGTGGTGCTCAATACCTTCTCCCCTACAGAGTAGCACCCCGCCCGGCTCCTCTTCTCCACCAGCTAGCAGAGCCCCAAGGTGGGCCCAAAGCTAAGGGATCCGCAGGGGTGGGGGAACAGCAAGGGCCCGCAGGGCTCAGAGATCCTCCGTGGGACCCAGGACTCCCCATACTCGGAGCAGGGTGGGAAACAGCTCCCTGGGAACCAGGGGCTTCCCTCTTCTTCACGGGGAGGGGGGCCTTTGGGGAGACTGAGGCAGTGCAACATACCCTCACACCCAGGAAGTCACCCCTCCCCTCCCAGGGCAGCAGAATGCCCTTACTGCCCCTCCCCCAACCTCCAGGGAAAGTCAGTGGTTCTCTCCCAGGGAGGGGAGGTCAGGCCAGGCTGGGGGTGGGGCTCTGGAGGCCTGGCCCTGGCACCCAGCAGAGGAAATTCCAGGCTGCAACTCCAGACTGCCTTTAGGGCCGCCCATTCAAGCGACATGCAGCACCTCAAGAGCCCTCTCCACCTAGCCCCTCAGCTCCTAGCCTCTGGCTACCTAGCCCTCCACCTGGCCCAGCCCAGCTCTGGCAGTCAGAGGACAGGACCTGGGGAAACTCAGCGCTCTCTAGATGAGCCTCTACCAGACCCATCCTGGCCCCTTGGCCACTCGGAGCCTCCTTTTCCCAGATCCCTGGGGGCAGCCCCTACAGTGTGGCTATGGTGGGCAGCTGCCAGGGCTGGCAGGCAGGGGCACAGATGCCAAGCTACCGCCGCCAGGCGCTCAACAGGTTGAGCCAGTCCCTGGAACAGCCAGCCCCACCCCAGGGAGAGCGGGCCTGGCAGAGGCTCTCTGCCCGCGGCACCCAGCCTGTACCCGCTTGGCTCCCACGGCTGCCCACTTTCCCACGGTGCCATCCCCCTCTGCCCCCTCCCCCCAGGTCAGCACCCGGGCAGTGCCCAGGGCTCCTGGCACAAGAAAGGGATGCCATTTCCCCATCACCCCTGGGTACCCAGGCTCTTGGGGTGCCTCACCACCAGCAACCAAGGAGCCCCAAGAAGAGTAAACATGGCATCAGGACAAGAACCCCCAAAGTGCCCCCCCACCTCCTTGCAGGCTTTTCCCAGTCCTGGGAAGACTGGACACTCAGACACCCTGGCTCACCGAAGCTGCCCCATCCCCTGGGCACTGGGGCAGAAGTTCAGCCTGTGGCGCCAGAGGCAGTGTGGGGGTGCCCCCAGCTCCTGTCTTAGACTCCCTGGAGGAGGGGCTGCAGAGCTGGGTGAGTGCCGGCTCTTTCCGCTCTTGCCAGAGCTGCTGCTACCTGCAACCCTGGTCCTTTTCTTCCACCACACTCCTGGGCTACATGGAGCTCCATCCCAGCCACTCCCCCACAGGCAGGCATCCCCCCTTTGCAGGCATCTCCTTTAATCTAAAGCAGGTGCCAGGCATTCCAGCCCTTGCTGAGTCGACACTGCCACCCACTAGGCCTCTGCCCAGAAGGCTACTGCCCTGCTTGTACAGGGAAGCTGAGTCTCCAGCCCAGGGCTTCTGCTTAACCCAGGTACCCAGAAGCTGGGGGGCAGGGACCACCCAGACAGAGGCATGGGTGCCCGGCACAGGTTCAATAAGCAAGTTCACTAGGCCCTACATTACCACTGCTGTGCTAGTCCCAGATTTCTGTGGACCACCAATCCTTCTCCAGGACTCTGTAATCTCTTCCCGCCTTGACCCTCAACCCCAGTAATTAGAGACTCATTTTGAACCTCCACATGGACCTCCAGAACCCATCTCCAGCCATGGGGCCCCTGCTATCCCGAGCGCAAGAGTTACCCTGGATGGAAGATTATAGGTATTCTAACTCCTAACCAGCACCCTTTCAAACATTAAACCTCTCCCCACACTCCTGCCCCTAATCAGGAGCAATACAGGTAAGCAGACAACCTCTAGAGGGAGGTGGCTAGAACCTGGCCTTCCAGGCCTCGTTCTCCAAGACCAAGGAGTCTGATCACCTAGGGGAGGCAGCACCTTCCTTCTCCACCAGACTTCCCTTACCCTTCACCTTCCTGGCCCATTCGCACTGCGTCCTAAGGCTTCTATCACCAGGCGCCTCACAGATGACACCAGAAAGACAGGGCCTGATCATACTCTTCCCCCGGGGGCCATGAAATCGTGGTCCTGACCCAGAGAAGGCAAGACCGTACTGGGGAGCAGCAGAAAAGCCAGGCCCCACAGAAGTGGCTACTCTCTGGAGAGGCTGAGGAGTGGGGAGAACAAGACGAGTGGAAGCCCACCCACCCTGGAGGTCACACTCAGAGAGCTGCCCAGAGGTATCAGTAGGATTCCAGGAGATACAGTGTGAAGACTGCTTTCCTAGGTAAAACAGGAAACCAAGGCCAAAGATCAAGTGGGCCTCGAGCCCCTATCTCACGGTTCAGTCACATGCCCAGCTCACCTCTCCCAGAGCAACACTTTTCCTCCCTGCAGCAGAGCCCCCCACCCCCACCCCCAGACACAGACACACACCCCAAGCAGCAGACAGACTTAAGGAGGCGGGAGGAGGGGGTGTCAGAAAAACCCGGAAGGAAGGAGGCTGGACAGACAGACAGAAGCAGATCCTGGCTTCACTGCTCCAGAGAGACACCCTCCAGACTTCCAGACTGTGAGGGACACACTCCTCAGCAACCCAGAAGGAGAAGGGGAGAGTAGACTTCAGTGTCTCCAGAAACCAAATTCCAGCAGCCCAGGGATAGGACATACCCCAGACAGGCAAGAAGCCTTAAGTCTCACTTCTCTTCCTCATATTCCTCCCCCAAGAGCTCCCCTGGACCAAGGCAGGGGGAGCCTCCCCTTAGCAGTGCAGGGACACCTCCAAGGAACTGTGTGACTGCCCCACCCCCCAGCCAAGCCCACACTACTGAGAATCCTTGGCCAGGGAGACTCTTCCAGTCACAGCCCCTATCGCTTCTAGGCACTGCTTAGGAGCAGAGGGTAACCTCAGCAATCCCCAATCCTAATGCACCTCCTTCTGGAGGCTCCCATTAGCCAGGGAAGGAATGCTGGGGTGCTGGGACCCAAGGGGTTGGTGAGCCTGGGAGGGGGACTACATCTCCCAGAAGCCCCCAGGGCAGGGTTGCTGCTCCAGCTGGCCCAAGGCCGGCCTTGTTCTCTGCGCTAGGGTGGCAGGGTCCCCTGGCTACCCCTAAGCCCTCCCCCCTGAGCTCTGGGGCTGCCAACCTGATTGGGGGCCCAAGAGTAGCCACCACTAACCCTGGGGGCGTCCCCCACCCCTTAAACAGCCTGGGGGTGCGTGCCAGAGGGCAACAGACAATCAGACTGTGTTCCCCCTCCCCAGTTGGAACTGGATCTCCCTCCTCGCGCCTCTGCCTGCCTGGCATGACTTTCGCCCTCGGCCCCAGCCCACCCCTCACCTCGCGCGGGTCGGGGGTCCTCACGCCAGGCCGGAGCTGGACGCCATGACCAGGTCAGGGTCGGTAACTGGATTGGGGTCCTCCGGCTTGCCAGTTGGAGGTGCGGAGGGGGGCGGGCAGGCGGTGATCTTTTGATCCTGGACGCCTTGATCTCAATACCAGCCCGGCCCAGGAGAGAGTATCCGGGGGTCGCTGGACGCCTAGGTTCCTGCCTCCCAACCGCCGAGCATGGTCGTGGGCGCCGGGCAGCGGCGGGAGAGCGTGCACACCCGCCCGGCCCGGGGCTCGGGGCTAGGGTCTCGGCCCCGAACCTCACGGCTCCGGCTCCGGCTCCTGCTCCTCCTCCCTTCCTTCCTTCCTTGCTTCCTTCCTTCCTTCCTCCCTTCCTTCGCCTCCTCCTTTCACTTTCCCCGAGGCCCGCGGGGACGGCGGGCGCGGGGCGGGGAGGGGGCTGTCTGGGCGCTTATTGTTGGTCGGACGCCGAGGGTCCGGGTCGCAGCCCCCGGGCGGCGCGGCGCCAGGGGACCCAGGCGTGCGGGCGTCCGGCCGGCTGGCTCCGGGCGGCGGCAGTGGTGCAGCGGCCCCGGGTCCGGGGCATGTCCGGCCACTGGCTCCGCCGCGCGCCGCCGCCTCCCCGGGCTCCCCTGCGCTGCCGGAGCCTTGCTTGCCCCTCCACTCGGCTCCTCTCCCCAGCCTGAATAAGCATCGGGGCTCTCTGGCTGCCTCCTTCTGCCTTCATACCAGAGCCCGGAGAGGCCCCTGTCAAAATAAGAGCTCCCCCATCTCGCTCTCCTCCTCGCCCAACCCGGCTCCCCCAGCCTCCCAGTGGTCTGACTCGGTAAGGCGCCCGGCCGGCTAGCGGGGAGGCAGGTTGGCCCGGGGGCGGGGAGGGGGCTTCCACCGGTCTCTCCTCCCCAGTCCTGAAGACTAGGGAAGAGACGCGCCAACAACATCCCAGGCTAGACAGAGGTTTTACAAACCTACTCTCCAGTCTACACCGACTGGAAGGGGTGGGAGTTGCCTGGACTCCCCTCAACCCCACACACACACACACACACACACACACACACACACACACACACACACTACTGGGTCCCCTTTTCACTGTACCCACCCACATTCATTATGCACTGAACGTCTCTTTATTCATCTTTCTTTCCTAGTAGACCATGAGGTTCTTGAGGGCATAGACTGAATTTTTTCATCACAATCGTTAGCACAAAGTGGATGCTAAGAAAATGTGGAAGTAAAATCTTCTCAAAAGAACTCCTAACCTCAAAGTGCTGCACACACACACACACACACACACACACACACACACACACAAGACCCTATAAGAGGATAGATGCAATGAAAAATAAATTGTAAAGCACTTCTTAAAAGCATTTCACAAATGTTATTTCAGTGTTTACTACAAACCCGTGAGAAAGAGGTTATGGCCCCATTACACTGGTGGGGAAACTGAGCTTTACAGTAGTTAAAGACTTCCTCGGGGTATACAGCTAGAAAACCGTAAGCCCAGGAGAAGAATTTGGGACTCCTTATCCCAGGACACCTTCCCTATATCCTACCGCTCCCACCCAAAGTTAATACCAACAAGTAACAAGACTGCTTCAGAAATGAAGACAGGGGTGCCTGAGTGGCTCAAATGGTTAAGCATCTGCCTTCGGCTCAGGTCATGATCCCAGAGTCCTGGGATCCAGCCCCGCGTCCGGCGGGGAGCCTGCTTCTCCCTCTCCTTCTACTGCTCCCCCTGCATGTGCTCTCTCGCTCTCTCTGTCAAATACATAAATAAAATCTTAAAAAAAAAAAAAACAAAGAAATGAAGAAGACAAGCCTGTTTGCTCCTGATATTTGGTTCCACTGCCCTCTCCCCTGCCCCTCCTGGATCCCCAGGGACTCCTAGCTCTTATAGACCACCCTCTCTTCGGACTACCTATTACATCTATGCCACCCAACAGAGTACCTATTTATATGTTTTGTTTCTCCTGCGTGTGTGTGTGTGTGTGTGTGTGTGTGTGTTTGGTTGCCCCAAAAGACTCTTGAGGGCCCAGACTATGCTTCCTATGTCTCTCTATTCCCCACAGCACTCAAGTGCTGGGTTCATATAGTAGGGCTTCTGTAAATACTCACTTGCTGGGGGGGGGGGTGCTCACTTGATGGGTTAATAGTGCCAGCAGCTGGGCACTGGGCAAGGTCTGAGGAGGCACAGGTGGTGATGGGGGACAAACCCTAAACAAAGATCACATAATAACCCCTGTGTGTGTCTAACATCAGTTTTCAAAGCATCTTCATACACATTATCTCTAGATCATGTTTTGATCCGATCAACAAAACTTCCCCAAATGCCTACTAACTGCAGTGCCAAACACCAAGCTGGGTTAGGGGTTGAATCATCACAACCTCGTGAGGTAGGTGTTCCCACGGAAAACTGAAGCCCAGAAAAGCTGAGCTCTGGTGTGAAAGATCCTAGAACCTAGGATAGTACCCGACCCATGGAGGTAGGGTTTAATTTCCTCTCCTCTCTCCAGGGTCTGATGGATATAATATGAGCCACAAGGCAAAAGGGCCATTTCTCAAACAGGATGCTTGTTGGGAGGAAGGGTCCACCCCATTTATGTGGATCAGTCTCCCGTTACATACATGACAAACCGCATGGGCATGTTATGATCTGTTTGGCACAATGCCCAGTTCACAGGAGGTCCAGAAAACAGTGTTTGCCCGAGTGAGTGATGGCTCTGTTGCAAAAGGTCTGTTCAGCGCGGTACACATTAAGTTCAAGCGTATTCGGCACGTCCTGCGAAGCAGCCATGTAGAGCGCTCCCCTGGGTGGGGCTGTGACTCATTCCCCCAGCGTAGGTTCCAGGTTGGGTTGCGGCGCTGAGCTCTGGGCAGCCACGAGTTCTGGGTGGAACCCTGGAGTGAGCGAGGAGAGGAGAAGAGGGGCTGGCGGCCCACTGCCGGCATCGAGCGGCTCCCTCTACTGGCGAACTTGAGGAATCGCCGGGTGTTTCCATGTATCTGTGTGTCACTGTGTCACGAGGAGTGTCACAGGTGTGTCAGCGAGTGTTGGTGGAAGTGCCGGCATGGGCATAGGGGTGTGAGGGGGCCTGTTCGTGGCTCAGGGTGGGTGTGCCAGCGCCATGCGGGCCTGGCTCTGGAACCACAGAGTGTACACACACAACCACATCGTGTAATACAATTTACTCCGGGACTGGAGGCAGGGGTGGAGGGTTGGGCGGCGCGGCGCTAGGGCTCCTGATTGTCTGAGATTACTTCGCGAGGTGATTAGGACGCAAGGATCCTCCAGCTGGGACTCCTCACCGACCTCAAACAAGTGGGAGGGATTCAGGACTGCAGAACAGTTCCTGGGAAGGGACTCTAATCCCCTAAAGCAACTAAGGACCCAAGAAAGGGTTAACTTTGAGCCCTACAGTGACTTCAATCATTGGCTCAGAGCACTGTCAGTCAGCGTTCTGGGGGCGGGGTTTTCGGGGCCGCCTTCGGACTGCCCAGGGCCCCTCACTTGCCCCTCGACCCCCACATCATTTCACTTCTGGGCAGCGCCCACACCCCCATCTTGGTGGAGATACCTTCCTGGGCCTGGAGGAGGAGCGGATCCGGGCATCCTGGCTTCCCCACTCACTCCAGCTGCCTGGCTTCCTGATAGATGGTGATTATTATATAATAGACCTGCTGGACAGAACCGTGCCAGCGCTCGGAACACTTTGCCCCCTCCTCGAAGCGTGCCCCAAAGCCTGGCACCAGCCGCCCAGAGTCCGCTGCCGAGCTCTGCCGGCGCCCCCGGCACCACCTCCATCCCGGGGCGGGAGACCCCTGGCCCACCTTCCCGGGTGGACCTGGGGCCACGTCTTGGGATGGGGCGGGCGCCAAGGCTGGGAGTCGGGCGGGCGCCCAGCAGGTCTCAGTGTCGGCCTGAGGAGTTTGGCTTTACCAGCGCCTCGCCAGGACTATGGGACCCACCTGGCCCCTCCAACCTGAACTTGGAGCTTGGGAGCCAGTAGAGGTGGGGATAGGGGGCGCAGGGTCCAGGATCAGAAAGGGAAAGAAGTTTGGGAAAGGTGCGGGGGCAGGAAAAAGGCTGGGAGAGGGGGCCGGCGGGGGCATTGGGGGGAGGGACTCTTATCCTGACAGGGCTCCCGCCTTCCCCGACTGGAGGGTTTGGAAAAACTGAGCAGGCAGCCAAGGCTTGGCTGGAAATCCTGCAGCCCACCCTCCTGGGGACACAAAGCTGGAGGGCGGAGGCAGGGCGGGGGAAGAGAGCACGACCCCGGGGAGGGCAGGGCCTCTTTTGGGGCTGGGGGCCCAGGGGCCAGGTCCCTGGGGAGGGGGTTCCTGGCGCTGTCTCCCTGCAGTCTGCTTCCCCCTTCTTCTCTCCCCCCTTCTCTCCCCCCTCCTCCCCCTCCCCGGCTCCAGTCTTGCAGATTGCGGGCAGACTTAACTCCTTGAGTGCCAGCCTGGTGGACTCCGAGGTGGTGACGCTGGGAGGGAGGGAAGGAGGGAGGGGCTCCGGACCCCACTCCCACCACTGTTTAACCCCTTGTGGCCCGGAATGCAATCTCGGGATTTGGGCTGGTCAGAGCCCTGGAAGGCTGGCTGCCTGGTACTCCAGGAGAGACGCACAAAACCCGGCACCTGAGAGCGTTGTGATCTGGCCCATTCTGCTGCCAAATCTTAATTGTCTACACTCCCGCCACCCCAGTCCTCTGTGTCTTTCCCTCCACTCTTTGGCCACCCTCCCCCCACCACTAGTTGTTACAAAGGTCTCTGACAGGCGGAAGGCTGCGGAGAACCCGGAAGTCTGGCTTCTGTGGCTGCCCCAGCATTCTCTGTTATCCCCGGTGCGGCCCCACGCAGGTGACCGCAGCCCAAGCCTCTTTTGCCTCCAGGGGGCTCCTTCACCTTTCTGCGGAGAGAGCTCCCGACTGAGGCAGGGAATGCTGGCCTCCGCCAGCTCCGGCTGGGACAAGGGCCTGAACAACTGGAAACCCTGATTTCGTCTCCACCCTAGCCCCTTTCTTGGGCAACACCCCCTGCACCATCAGAGTTGCCTTCTCTGAATGACTCTGCCTGAGGGAAGTAACCCAGGCTGGGCAGGGAGGGGTTAACGGGGCTACCCGACTCCGCGTGAGAGCCAGGTGAGGCACCGCCCATCTCGGCCTTCAGGTGGGGGGGCGGGGGAGGGGGGGCGGGGTGGAGGTGGAGGGACACTGACCTAAGGGCTGCTTTTTTTTTTTTGCCCCCTGGTGGCTAGATCTGGCTTAGCAGTTGCTGGCGCAAGCTATGCTCAGGTGGGGATGGGTGAAGAAGGACTTTGGAGACAGAGTACTGCTCCCGAAAGAATAGCACTTGCGGAGGTAAAGGGAATCCTCTGGGAAGACTCGGGGAAGGAGGGAGCTCCCACAATGCCTGCCCTGTCACCCCCACTCAGCAGGCTGCCTCAGCCACTTCCAGAGCTTTGCCCAAGGGGACTCTCCTTGTGGGTTCCAAGTGCCCAGGGACTGGAGAAGGACTGGGGGCGACGGGGGACAGAAGACATAGCCCTGTCCTCCCAGGGCCTCAACCTAATAGAGGGGGTCAAAGGAAGCTGCTCCTCACCTTCTTTTTCTTTCTGTGCCCCCAGCCTTCCCAGAACGCCCATTCCCTCCAGACCCCAGCATCAAATTCAGACCTGTAGCCAGGCTTCAAAGCTCCTACCAGTTACCCTGCTGCACTTCAGCTTCCCTCCCCTCCAGCCAAGCTGCCCTCTGGGTTTCTCCTCCTAAAAGAAACCCTCTTGAAGGATTCTGGGTGCTCACAACCGCTTCCCTTTCTCACCCTCAGGGCTGAGACCCTTCCTCCCCTCCACCCAGAAGCCCTCCCAGGTTACTGAAGGTCATGCTCTTGCAGGCTTCCTTCCTTCTTCGTTTTCCCTTTCAGTTGCCTTACTTCCCTGCCTCTCCCCATTTCCCATTATCGTCTAAGACTTCCTTTTTCTAGGGGCACTTCACCCAAACAGGGACAATTCTGTCCTCCTTTCAGGCTGTGACACCTGCCTCAGCATTTGCCTTTTCCTCCTGGAATCCTGCTCTGACCAACCCCATCTACTTATTCATTCAAAAACCCATTTTGAGGACCTACTATGTGCCAGGCACTGGACCATACAATAGGTATACGTCGGTGAACAGCACAGATACTGTCCTTGCCCTCAGAGCCTGCAGTCTAGTTGGGGACAGACAAGCAAACAAGTGATCTCAATTTGTTGTCATAAAGCCTTGGGGAGTACTTCAGAGAGACCCCTATCCTGGACTTCGGAGTCTGGAAAGTTTCCTCCGAACGCAGGGAGCAACAACTGAGCTGAGATTTAACCCACCTAAGGTGTGGTTCTGTCCAGGCCGACAGGACATTCCCTGGAGGCGTAAAGATAGACCAGGATCCCACCAAGGGATCTCACCAGCCTTTACCAGGGAGGACGGAGGGATCTCTAAGGCTGCATTCCCAAACAACCCATTTCTTTTCTTTCTTTTTATTTTTTAAAGATTTTGTTTTTTCGGTAATCTCTACACCCACCCGAGAACAAGAGTTCCATGTTCTACTGACAGAGCCAGCCAGGTGCCCCCCCAAACAATCCCTTCCCGATGAATTCCCCAAGTCCCCAGAGAAAGAAGACCGACCAGAGAGCGGAGAGTACGTGACCTTGGCCAAGTCACATGTGACCCTGGCCTAGTCACACCCTGTCTCAGGGGCCTTAGTTTTTTTCAAATGTAAACCAAAAGGGTCGGATGAGTTTATCTTCAGTCTCGTTATCAGGAAGATAACAATTAAACAGCAGGCTTGGTTAGTTGAGAGAGAAACACACCTAGCTCTGGTGGGCTTGGGGAGGGGGATGGTGGCCTCCAAAGCCCAGGAGAGGCTACCAGAGGCAGGGGCCCAGAGAAAGCCACATGTCACCTCCTACACCTCACCGCCTCACCTTGCATGGTGCGGAGCAGTTCTGAGGCCCGGGAACATTCTAATTTCTGCCATCACCTGAGGGGCAAGAGCCTTTCTGAGATTGTGGGAGGGGCGAGCATGGGGAGAAGCACTCAGGTTACTGCATTCATTTGCTCTTCTCTGTAGCACTAGAGAGCTTTCGTTTTTAAGAAAATATTCACAGGTGGGGGCGCCTGGGTGGCTCAGTCGGTGAAGCCTCCCACCCTTGGTTTCGGGCTCAGATCCTGATCTCAAGAGTCCTGAGATGGAGCCCTGCATCAGCTCCGTGCTCAGTGCAGTCTCCCTAAGACTCTCCCTCTCCTTCTGCCCCTCACCCCCCATAAATTAATTAAAAAAAAACAAACCACTGTTCACAGGTGAGGAAACTGAGGCCCAGAATGGTGATAGGGTGATGGCTGGCAGTGGTGCCCAGGCCTCCTGACTCCCAGCCCAGACCCTTCCCACACATCATTGCAGTGCTTGCTTCCAACTTTCCATTGGACTTCTTCCTGTGTCTGGCTCCTTTCCCTGCGAGGCCACGCGATCTGGGAAGGCAGGCTTGGCCTCCTTATCTGGACATCCCCCAGAGCCTGGTGCAGGACTCTGAACACAGGGAGGGGTGCTCAGCTGCCCCTGCACCCCCCTTCTCTCTCATCAGGACTCTCTTTACATGCAGGTAGCTCTCTGGCCCAGTGGAAAAATGGCATATCTGGACTGTGGACCAATCCCCAAGCCCGGCGTAGTGCCAGTCCAGTGAGGCCTCAAACCTGCCCTGTGACTTCGAGCAAGCTGATGGCCTTTCCTGGGGCTCATGTTCTCCATCTGTCAAGACCCATAACCGACTCTAACTGCTAGGGCATTCGGAACTTGAAGTCCCAGATCAGGAGATGGGTTTACAAGACATGCCGCTGAGGTAAGAGAAGCCTAACGTTCCCGTCTTTTGGGCAGAATCCCACAGCCTCGGGACCCCGTCTGCTTTGTCTGCTGGGACTGGGGTCCTGCCTCATGGGGTGCCTACACCCTGGGGTCCTGCCTCATGGGGTGCCTACGCCCTATGCTGGATCCCGCAAAAGTTGCAGGATCTAAAACCTGAATATATTCTGGGACCCCACAACCCAAATAATTTCCCACTACCAAAAATCATTTCAAAAAGGAATCCCAACATTTACTTGAATCTCCTGGTGATCCAATTCGTAACCTACGGCACCGCTTGTTAAAATCCCCTTTCGTCTTCTATTCTGCTACCCCTTACAGCGGCCCACTCACTCTGCGGCAAGCTCTGTCCCCGGTAGTCCGGTAGTCCACACAGCTCTCTGCCTCTCTTTGCCCGCTCTCCTCCCCTTATCATATGGACTGGTTTAGCCTGTCAGGCTTCATTATTGTCCTTTTCTTTCACCCATTCCCCAGATTCTCCCTAACACACAAGAAAACTGCCTCGCCCCTGCCTCCTGTCTCTCACCTGCTATTCTCCCAGTTCTGTATCACAGAAGCTCTGGAATTGAGCAGGCTAAGACAAGATTTCCAGCAACAGGTGAGGGATAAAATTATCTTGGGGGGGGAGGGGAGGGGAGGGGAGACAGAGGGAGGCTGAGAACAGTCAGTGATAAAGAAGTTTTGATCCTGTAACAGTTACAACAGGCACCTGCCCTCAAGGAGCTCATAGGTGGCACAGTTAAAACAATAAAAGATGCTCCATAATGAAAAGGGGTGGGCTTGATGGAATGTGTTCAGGTTGCAACCTCGGGGAGCCCTGCGGAGAAAGAGGAGACTGACCTGGGTCCGGGGAGCACAGGGCTTGGTGAGGGGCACGGAAAGAACAAAAGCAGGAGGGATCACAGATTTTGGTGGGAAGGGGCCTCAACGAAGACCAACTACCTGGTTCAGGTTCTTTCTGCCACGCACACCACCCCCTCCAACACCCCTGGCAAGCAGTGTGTGACCATCTTGAACACCTCCAGTAGCGGGGAGCTTCCCGTCTCCCAAGGCAGCCCGTTCCATTTATGAACACTTGTGGGGTTTTTTTTTAATTCAAAGTTTTATTTATTTATTTATTTATTTATTTATTTATTTATTTATTTAAAGTAAGCTCTAGGCCCACCATGGGGTTTGAACTCACAACCCTGACACCAAGAGTTACATGTTCTGCTGACTGAGCCGGTCAGGCGCCCGAATGAACGAACATTTGTTTTGCCTTCCTTTGAGCTGAGCCCTGTCTTCCAGTGGTCTGCCCTTGTTAGGCCACACACTGCCTCCTGGGATCACACAATGTGAGTCTAACCCTTCCTCCCCATGATAGCCTTTCACATATTTGAGCTTTAATGGCTCCTGACCCTCCTCTCCAACCTCAACATTCCCAGTTCACTAAACAGACACCTGGCCAACTTACAGTAAAGCAGGACTATCAATCCTCTCCTTTATTCCAAACACTATATCTCTGTTCATATGGCCTGACATTGAGTTTACTTTTGGCAACCATATTATGCTGATGACGTAAACTGAACTTACTAAACCCCTCGACTCTGTGATTCTGTTTCACCTGAATTGCTGCTGCTGCTGCTTTTTTTTTTTTTTTTTTTTTTCACCTGAACTGCTTCTAAGCCATGTCTGGTCCATTATGCATTGCTGAGATCTTACATAGACCTCCGATCATTTCATCTTGTTAAGTTGGCCTGACATTCTTTGCATGGAGATGATTTTGGGATCCTTATCTTGTCCTTCAAAGTGCTTACTATCTCTCCGGCTTATATGTGTGAAACGTGATACTGTGTTTTCATATAAGATAGTAATAAAAATATTTAACAGGACAGGGATGAAGACAAAACCCTAAAACACACAAATGTTCTCCTGGTTGGTACCAATCAGTGTCACATCGAGAAGTAAGAAGACACATGGCTTTGTAGGGGGGATGGGGTCACATCATCATGAGTCTCAAAAGCCTAAAGGAGGAATAAGAAAATTTAGAAGGTTTTTGAGTACAAAAGCCTTATGGAAGCAGGTTGATATAGCCAAAAAATAAAGCAAAACACTAACTTTGGAACTTTACAGATCCAAATTTGAGTCCTAGCTCCGTCACGTTCTAGTTGTAGAACTTTGAGCAAATTACTTTAGCCACTCAGGATCAGTTTCTTCTCCTGTAGGATGGGATAATACCTACTCTATAGATTACCGTGGCAATTAAATGAGATGATATATATGAAAACCCTTATACCTAATAGGCTGTCAATAAATTAAGAAGAAAACGCAGGGGAAGGAAGGAGGAGAGAAGAAAGTCGTGTTTAGGACAGGTTTGGTTTCTGGGGGTCTACATTTATGATAGACCCGAGTAAAAAGTCCAAGTGTGAAGTGAACCTCTAGCGAGGCCCAGATTGACTTTGCTTGCTGCTTGGTCCATGGCCACATCTACGAAATGGTAGAGGGCTAGAAGCAGATGTGATGACGTTTCAAAAGGAGAATAGATTCACCTTGGATGATGTGGGGAATGACAGAGAGAGGAGACGCGGGCAGCAACAGGGAAATACATAGAGGGGTGATGAATTAGGGAGGAAGGGTGCGTGTTTAGAGTGGTGGAAGCAGGCCGGATAGTAGGACATCCCAGTGGATCTGACCGGTGAGCAGGTGGAGATCTAAGTGGAGCTATGGGCAGCAGGAGAAGGACTGGAGGAGAAAGTGCCCAAGAGGGCTCCCCCCCCCCCCCCCCCCCCCCGTCAGAGCCAAACAGATGAACACGACCTTATGTTCACCTTGACATCACAGGCCCGGTCCAGAGCGCACTGGCACCCAAACCCCACCCCTCCAGGACTCTCTGCTCCATGGCCCTGCTATCAGAAGGACTCAAGTTCTTGTCTAGCCAACAGCCTCTAGCTTGTTGCTACAATCAGGGGCTTGAAAAGGGAGAGACAGGAGGGGAGCTGTAAAAAGAGAGATTTGGACAGAAGCAGGGCGGGGACAGAGGGAGAGCCAGAGAGGAACAGAGAAGGAGGGGGATAAAGCGCAAGGTGAGCACCGTGAGTATGTAGAAATGCAGGCTGATGGAGGAGAAAAAGAGACTGAAGGAGGGGGCAGAAAAAAAGATTTGCCGAGAAACTGATGAAGTGCAACTGAGAAAACTGTTGCCATGGCGACGGGTCCAGAGGAGGGAGTAGGAATAGAAATCGGATTATGAGTTGGGGGAGTGGGGAGGGGGTCGTTCAAGACCCAGAGGCTGTGCCCCCACACCAGGCCCGCCCCCCCCAGCCCTCCCCCTGGCCTGAGGACTGCCTTTCCCAGAGGGCTCCCCAAGGCCAGTCCAAGGAGTGCAGACAGAACAGAAGCCTGGGAGGGGCTGGGGCTCTGGCACTTTCTCTGCTCCTCTCCACCCTGGGCTGACACAGAACAGATCTGTACCCCACCCCCAGTGCGCCTCGCTGGCTGGCTCCGGGACAGCTCTCTCCATCCACCCTAGTTTCTGTCCTCCTACCTCTTCCTCAGAGCACCCCCCACCCCGTGAAGAGAGGGGAGGGGACTTGTTGTAAGAACCTACCGTGTGCCAGACCCTGTGCGGGCCGCTCAGGCCGGGATCTCTAAGGCCTCACCACAGCCCCTCGAGGAGGGGTACCGCCTCCATAGACAGAGAGGAAACTGAGATCAGGGTCCCAAGCTGGAAAGTAGCAGCTCGGGAGCTGGGGTGTGTAGTCCTGGCTCGTCTGCTTCAAAGCCATTTACTGCCATCCTTGCTCCCCCTCTGCCCCCCCACCCTCCCACCCCCTGCCTGCTACCTTCCACCACCCGCTTCCCACGCCCAGCGTTCCGGGCACCCTTAGGACAGGACGGGCAGGAGGGGAGGCGCCGGGGAGGGCCAGTTCAAGGCTCTCACTCCATTCTTGGAGATAGAGAACTGGGGACACTTGAGGCAAATGCGCCACAGCCGAGGCAGCCCACGTGGCTCTAGGCGAAGTGGGGGGAGCAGGGGAGTGCAGAACGCAGGGCTAGGGGAGTGGGGAGGAAGGGCTGAGGGGGAGAGGCTGGTGGGGGTGAGGGGAAGCTCTGAGGCAGGCGTTTCCGGCAGAGCTGAGGAGAAACTTCCAGCAAGGCCGAGTGGGGAGCACTCAGGCTTGCAGCCTCTGAGCTGGTGAGCGAGTGTGACTGGGGGCAGGTCCCTGCAAGTGCGAGTGGCTGTGGGGGGGGACGCGGTCTCGCTCCCCCTCCCTCGGGCTTCTGTACAAATAACCGTTTTGTAAAGGGCACCGGATCTGCTGTGCATAGCAAACAGGGCCCGAGGAGATGGGAGAAGGCAGAGTTCGGGGCTGCGACCTCGGGTAGCTGTGCCAGAGGGTGGGGTGGGATTCCGAAGGATTCGGCCCCATCCCCTACCCTTGCTTTTCCTCCTAGCAGCCACCTTGAAACACCTCCCTGTTCTCTCTGGGGACTGGCTGGAGCCACAGCCTGACCCGGAAGTGGAGGGGGGTCAGCCATGGCTGGGCCCCAAGAGTGGGGGCTACAGGGCACAATTCTGTTGGGTCCCCTGTTCCCTGGGCTTGAGCTCCCAGGTCCCTGCCGCACACCCCGGTAGAGGGGGAGGAGGGAATAGAGCTCCTTCCTCCTCCTCGGGCCTGAAGGGAAGGCTGCCCCAGACCCGCTTACTTCTGCATCAGTTCACCCCTTCTCCACACTCCACCAATATCCCAGGAAGCCCCTCCTGACCTCCTTCTCTGTGCTCACCATAGGTTCCTACAGACAACCAGGAAGGGGACCCAGCCTGAGGTACAAGTGGGTAAGGAACTGTGGCAGTGGGGGTGGAGGAGAAGATTCTTCCTACCCTCCCCCTTCACACCTGCCCTCCCTAGGCCTTTGGTCTCTTAGCCCTTCAGGGAATCCCAGACCCAGCTCCACCCAGAAAGTCAGTCCCTCAACACCCTCGTGCCCACCCCAGTTGCCCTCATTCACACACCATCACTCCCAGATGGCAGCAATCTCCATGACGCCCACTTGCCCGAGCCAAGGAGCACATTTCAACTCTCTCCCATTCCTGTGAACCAGTTTGCTGGGGAGCATGGTCCCTGGAAGCATTCTTCTTTGGGTACCTGGGATACCACGCCCTCCTGGCTCCTCTTTTTCCTTTGAGGGAAGCTTCTCGGTCCTCTTTGCAGGCGCCTCTTTCCCTTTGACCCTGATGGTGCTCCCCAGGCGCTGACCTTGCTCTTGTCTTCTCACTGGCCGGTGCTCCTCCCCGAGGCAGGCCGGAGCTGTCACACCTGTGCCGGAAGCCTTCCTGAGCTCCAGACCAGCATCCAGCGCCTTCCACACATCTCCCCCTGGGTGTCCCTCAGGCACTTCAATTCAGCGAGTTTAAAAGTGACAGATCTCCAACCCCTCCCCACAATTTCCCTCCCCCTCACCCCTGGAACCCCAGCTAGTGACAGTGCCACCGTCTGCCCAGTCTGCTCAGCTCCCCAAGCCGGGCCTGGGAGGCATCCTTCACTCTGCTCCCCACCCTGTCCCATAGCCCTCCCGATCCAACCATCACCCCAAAATTCCCTCTCTGGTGTTTTTTTCCCAGAATCGTATCGCAGCAGTGTGTCAAGAGACATCTAGAATATCTCCCAGCTACTCATCCAGCACAATCTCTACACTGCAGCAAAACCGCCTTTTTAAGATACAGATTTAATCCTGACGCTCTCCAGTTTAAAACCCTTCAACGGGGGCACCTGGGTGGTGCAGTCCTTAAGCGTCTGCCTTCAGCTCAGGGCGTGATCCCGGCGTTATGGGATCAAGCCCCACATCAGGCTCCTCGGCTATGAGCCTGCTTCTTCCTCTCCCACTCCCCCTGCTTGTGTTCCCTCTCTCACTGGCTGTCTCTCTCTCCGTCAAATAAATAAATAAAATCTTTAAAAAAAATAATAAAACCCTTCAACGGCTTCTTTTTATCCTTAGGATAAAAATTAAAATTCTTTTTTAAAAAATCAAAATTCTTTAAAGGGGCTTACAAAGCTCTTCATCTGGTCCTGGCTACTTCTCCAATGACTTCCCCAAATTGCACTCGAAACCTTCCAGTCCTTTACTGAGGCTTTGCAGCTCTCTCCGCCTAGAAGAACCTCCCCTCTCCCCCTTCCCTCCCTCCATCTTCACCCTTCAAACTCCTGCTCAACTTTCAGAGCTTCGCTTATTTACTATTTCCTCCAAGAAGCCCTCCAGGACTGCCCAAGCCCATTGGAGTTGCCCCTTCCATGAGGAGCCTCTTTGGCAAGTCATTTAATGTCTCTGACCTTAGTTTCCTCATTAATACAATGAGGATAATAACAGTACCCATCCCCCCACCCCCCTGGAGATTGCAATGAGGATTAAGCAAGAAAACAAATGAAGGACTTAGGGCAGTGCTTGACATGTGGTAAATACTCGGTAAATAATAACTGTTGGCATTACTTTTTCTACTAAAGTCCTGCTGCAGTGTAGTTGAGTGGACTCCAGTATTTCCCATTATACCATAATTTCCGGGAGAGCAATCTTGTTCACCTCTGAATGCCCAGTACTCAGCACAGTGACTGGTGCAAAGGCATTTAATAAACATTTCCTGAATAAATTAATTCGTGTTAATTCGGCCACCATTATTTCTTGGATGGGTTAGCTCTCCTTCAGGCCTAAGGAGAGGGTTAATGACCCCACAATGAAGCCTCCACCTTCTCCCACAATAATCTTTCTCCAACCAAACTGAATTTTGCCCCTTCCCTACTCCAGCCCCGTCAGAGGCTCCTCACTGTCCGTGGAAAACATGGTGTGCCAGGCCTTTGCAGGGCAGTTGCTTCTTTGTGTCTGTTCCTCCTCTCCCTCCCCTTCCATCACAAGCCCTCCTCGCCAGGGCTCTGGCCACTGGTGACACCGAACCACTGGTTGCTTCAACAGCCCTCCAGACTCTATCCCCTCAACCTCAAATATCCTTCCTCCTTGCGCTCTAGCAAAACACCTACTCCTGTTCTTTTTAAGACTTTATTTGTTTGTTTGTTTGTTTGTTTATTTATTTATTTATCTATCTATCTATTTGAAAGAGAAAGACAGTGAGAGAGAGCATGAGCAGGGAGCAGAGGGAGAAGCAGACTCCCACTGAGCAAGGAGCCCGACCTGGGGCTCCATCCCAGGACCCCAGGACCATGACCTGAGCTGAAGGCAGATGCCCAACCGCCCAACCGCCTGAGCCACCCAGGCGCCCCCACCTTCTCCTGTTCTAACACCCGGTCCCAGATGACACAATCTGGTGTTCCCAGGGCTGAAGCTGTCTTCAAAGATGTTTATTGTTTGGCTCACAATATTTTATAATATATATTAGTTTAGATTTGAAAATAAGAGCATGTTACCTACAAATTCAGATGTCTGGCCTCTCTTGAAAAAAGAAAAAAGAGGAGGCACAACTGTCCTAGGCCCCCCTTTCCGCAAGGGAACGCTTCTCCTTGAACCGGAGCTCCCGCTGCTATGCTCTGTCCAGTTGGCCCCAATTTCACTCACCTTGTTTTACTGCTTTTGTTATCTGCCTGGCTCCTGGAGACACCGGGGTCTGCGCCATTGGCCTCACAACTTCGTGCTCCATTCAGCTGCAGTGAGGGCCTCGGCTTGCTTTCCCCGGTAGCCACCTGGATGGCCGCCACTCTCTGTCGTCCTGTCCACGCTCCCCCACTCCTCCTCTCTGCTCACATCTTTGTTCGACCTTGACCCCACTCTTCAGTGCTCCTTCCCATTGCACCCATCACCCCTTCTCATAACCAGCCCACATCTTCATCTCCAGCCCTTCACTCTTGCCAACACCCTGCACTTTCCATGCCTTGGAAACCTGAACCTTGAGTCAGTACAACCTGACAGTTTTATCATCTTTGCACTCAAGCTGTTGTATAATTTGAAAAGCTCCCCAAATGTCAAGGTCAGTGTGATGGTTAATTTTATGTGTCATCTTGACTGGGCCAGGGGGCTCGGATAGTTTGTCAAACATCATTCTGGATGGCTCTGTGAAGGTGTTTTTTGGATAAGGCGAACATGTAAATCAGAGAACTTTGGGTAAGGCAGATTACCCCATGGTATGGTGAGCCTCATCCAATCAGTTGAAGGCCCCAATAGAACAAAGATTGACCTCCCCTCTTGCCTCCCCTAGAAAGAAAGCATTCAGCCAGCAGACCACCTTTGGACTCCAGTTGCAACTCTTTCCTGGGTCTCCAGCCTGCCTGCCTCCCCCTTCAGATTGTGGATATGCCAAGCCTCCACAACTACATGAGCCAATTCCTTAAAATAAACCTCTCTCTATATACACATCCTGTCTGCTCTGTTTCTCCAGAGAACCCTGACTAACGCAGCCAGCGCCCCTGAAGATGAGCAGTCCCCAAGTTCCTCTGGGCCGCCACCAGACAGCCTTCTTCAAGGCCCTTGGTAGCCGTGTCCTCCTCTCCCCACAAATAGCTACTCAAACTCTCACACTTCCTCCGAACCCAAACCCTTCTCCCCAGTGAGTTTCCTACTTCCCAGAGAAAGTGGAGACCATCAGAAAGGAGCTCCTTTAATTTGCTTCTTTCCTCCCCTTTTCCTTCTCCCCCACCCTCTCCCCACAATTTCTCTGCATTGTTGCCCAATCTTTTCTCTCTGCTGAGAGAGAGAGTCATTCCTGTGGCTAAAGTCTGATGCCCGCACCCCTGATCTGAACACCATTTTCCCCCTCCTCCAGAAGCCTCTACGTCAGTCACGCCCCTCCCTCTCCTGCATCTTTACCTCTAAAAACACAGCAGGTGGGGCCTCTGGGTGGTGCTGTCAGTTAAGCATCCTGACTCTCAGTTTCTGGTTTCTGCTCCGGTCATGATCTCAGGATTTCAGGATCCTGGGATCAAGCCCCATGTCCAGCTCTCGCTTAGCGTCCAGCTCTCGCTTAGCGCAGTCTGCTTGACATTCTCTCTTTCTCCCTTTCCCCTTCCCCTCCCACTCGTGCTCTCTCTCTTTCTAAAATAAATAAATAAATCTTAAAAAAAAACACAAAACACAGTAGGTGAGCCTTTCCCATACCCCAAATTCCCCTCCAGTTCCCTGCCTCCTTCCCTTCCCAGCCAAGCTTCTTCAAGGAGCAGCCCGCGTGGTTCTATCCCCACCTCCTCCCCTGCCAGTCATCTCTAGACTCCTGCAGTCCCGCGTCTGCCTTCCTCACCTGCAGGAAACTGCTTCTAAGGTTGCATGACCCCCGAGATGCCAAGCGCAGTGGACATTTCTCAGTCCTCACCTTCAATTCTGACCTTCACACCATTTGACACCTCCTTTTGGAAATTCCCCATCCACTCCCTTGTGGTTTTCCTCCTCACTCCCATTCCTCCTTCGTCAGCTCCCCTCTGCCCATCTGTCCTTCTGACACTGTGTCCTAGTATCCTGTCCTCTTCTGTCTTCTCCTTCCCTTCTCCTCGTCTCTCCAAGGACTGTTTCCCACATCACAATTTTAACCATTGCCCACCTTCCTCTCTTTGTCCCCCACCTCTGTTCTGTGCCCCAGACTCAATACACCCAACTATGAAAATGTCATTTTCATCTGAATTTCCCAAGATATCTGTATGAGTTGTCTATTAGTGGCTTGTAAAAACGAATATTATTCTGAGAATCAGGACTCTGGAAAAGACTTAACTGGGCAGCTCTGGCTCCAAGTATCTCGTGAAGTTGCAGTGAAAGATGTCGGCCTGGGCCATAGTCATCTGAAAGCTCAACTGGGGCTGAAGGATCTGCTTCCAGGCTTGCTCATTTTCATGGCTATTGTCTGAAGGCCTCAGTTCCATGCTGGATGTTGGCACGAGGCCTCAATCCTTTGCCACGTGGACCTCCCCGTAGAGGTGTTCCCATGTCCTCCAGACTGAGCTATCCAAGAGAGTGCAAGGGGGAAGTCCTTCTCTGATCTAGCCTCAGAAGTGACCATTGCTTCTGCTGGATTCTACTGGCCACACAGAATAACCCTGACCCAAGGTGCCAGTCCCTTACCCGCTGCCAGTCCCTTCCCACGCTGTTTCCAAAATGTTCTTTCCACAATTCAAACTCTTCAGAGGCTCTCTGTTTTCTTCAGGGTAAAACTCAAGCTCCTTAGCATAGGACACAAAGCCGCTGGTGACCCAGCTGGTGGCTGGAGGTCTTGTCCTGCTCATCTTTGAATGCTTCTTTCTAGCAAGATGTACTTGTTCATGGTTCCCAGAAGGTGTCAGGATAATTCACTTCTCTGAGCTTTTTCATATGCTGTTCTCTTTCTGGAATATCCCCTTCTGCTTTATTTTAACTGGTTCATTCTCCAAAACGCAGCAACTTGAGAGCAGGAGTGGTTTCTTGTCCTCTCCGTATCTCGTCTGTCATGGCACCCACCACCGAGGAGCTGTTCAACAGATGTCTACTGAATGGAAACGCGAGTGGGCAGGCAGTTCCTGTGTGCCTGGGGCCCCGGCAGCATGCTTGGTGTACAAGGTACAGCTGGCCCACATCTCATCGCTTTCCCTTTCAGTCTACCTTTCCTGACCAACCATTGCCCTCTGTATCAATGACAGAGTTGGAAAACCAAATTCTGATTTCTGGGCTTTTTAAAAAGATTTTATTTATTATTTGAGAGAAAGCGAGAGCACTAGGGGTAGGGGAGAAGGAGAGGGGGAAGCAGACTCCCTGCTGAGCAAGGAGCCCAATGCGGGGCTCGATCCCACCACCCTGAGGTCATGACCTGAGCCGAAGGCAGACACGTAACCAACTGAGCCCCTAATTTCTGATTTTTAAAATTAATTAATTTATTTATTTTAAGTAGGTTCCACGCACAGTGTGGGGCTTAAACTCATGACCCTGAGATCAAGTCACATGCTCTACTGACTGAGCCGGCCAGGTGCCCCCAAATTCTGATTTTTTTTTTTTTAAGATTTTATGTATTTATTCGACAGAGATAGAGACAGCCAGCGAGAGAGGGAACACAGCAGGGGGAGTGGGAGAGGAAGAAGCAGGCTCATAGCAGAAGAGCCTGATGTGGGGCTCGATCCCATAACGCCAGGATCACGCCCTGAGCCGAAGGCAGACGCTCAACGACTGCGCCACCCAGGCGCCCCCCCCAAATTCTGATTTCTATCCCACGTCATTAGCTACTAGCTCTGTGACCTCGGGAAACTCATTTATTGCCTCTGAGCCTCTAGTTTTCATCTGTAGGAAGGGTTAAAGGAGAGGATAAGATGAATTACTTAAATTAATATTTATTGAACCAGAGATCGTGCTAGGCACTCTTAAATAAATTAGCTTGAGTGATGGTCATAATACCTCAGTGAGACAGATTTTACACCCTTTCTACAGAAGGGGAAACTGCAGCTCAGAGTACTCAGGTGGGTAACACGGCCAAGGTCACAAAGCTGGAAGATTTGGGGTAAGTGGTTGCATCATAGGGAGCATTAGAAAAAATAAAGGAGCATCCAGGTCACTTTCAACCCTGCATGACTCAGATTTTTTTTTTTTCTCTCTCAGCCTTTTTCTCAGATCTCAAGGATAGAGGCTCTGCCATTTCCCATCAGACCAACATTTGGTGACCACAGCATCTTACTTCTTGGTCCAAGTCCCCACGGTTCCCCCAGTCTGCTCCTACCAATTATGACAATGATCTCCAGCATTCCTTCTGCACCGTTATTGTAAAGCATTTTTATACCTGTCACATCTTGCTAGATGACTGAAAAGGAATGAGCCTTCCCATTTCCTAGGTGAGAAAACTGAGGTTCAGAATGACTCACCTAAAGTCGTTTGGTATCGCTTACCAACAGGAAGACAGTAGTCCCCATCAGAGGCTCACAAGCCCATGGAGTCAAGTGGACATGGTTCTTCTTCTTCTTTTTTTTTTAGATTGTATTTATTTATTTTGAGAGAAAGAGAGAATGAGTGAGGGGGGAGGGGTAGAGGGAGAGGAAGAACCAGACTCCCCGCTGAGCAGGGAGCCTGATGAGGGGCTTGATCCCAAGACCCTGGGATTATGACCTGAGCCAAAGGCAGCTGCGTAGCCGACTGAGCCACCCAGGCGCCTGGCCCAGTGGACATGTTTCTAACTGACTGGCAAGCAGAAGAGCTGCATCACGGAACAAAAACCTCTGGTATACCCGACAGACCTGGGTTCTGATCTGAGACCTGGCGACAAAACTACCACCGGTCAGGAACAAATACAAAGTACTATAGTTGAGAAAGAGTAGGTCAGTTTGGGGAGCTAATCTTTGAGTCCAGGCGGAATAGAGATTAAGAACTCTCTGGAGGCGGAGACTTATTTTGCCTTAGTGCACCTGGTGCCTAGCACATGTCGGGTTCTTCATAAATGTTGACTTGGGTGTGAGATGTGGTAGGAAGGGGGCAGAAGAGGAAACTTGAGTGAGTTTAGAATCGAGACTCCGAGGGGGAGACAGCCTAGAAAGTGTGGGTCCAAGAGAGAGACTCCAGGCATTTGTGGCCCTGGTTCCTTTCCTCCAAAGCCGCGAGGACATCCTCCAGAGGCCCAGGGTGCTGTGGCTTTAAATGACTTCAGCGTGTCAATGAATCTGCTCAGCTAAAAGAGTTATCCTCTTGCTCCTGTGCTTGGCCTCCCCCTCCTCGCAGCTCCCCAAACCCTTCTCGGCCGCTGTGATGGGATAATTAGATGCGAGAGCTCAGCACAGATGATGCTCCAGTTGCTTAGCAACTAATGGTTTCCATGGAGACCGCAAAGCACAGCCTCCAGAGCAGCCAGTGAGCAGCTCGGCAGGGCAGGGAGAAGACGCAACTCTCAGTTCCTCCAGAAACCTGGGGAGGGCCGGGGTGGGGAAGGGGGGCTGGTGGGGAAAGGGAGGGCTTAAAGGCACAGGGCCCTGTTATCCCTTTAAAATCTGGTCAGAGCTCTGCCCTGCCCTACCCTACTCTGTCCCACTCATAATTTCAGATGGGATGTGGGCTGAGGCGTGGACCCAACACACCCCAGACTACAATACACCGAGCCCCCTCTTTCTGCTTCCTGGTTTGTGGCTGAAATGGGAAGAGATACCTCCCGAGCCCAAGTGTGCACATCCCTCCAGGTTGGTGGTGAGATTTGACGAGCACCAGGAAGATCCCCTCAGCCCAAGATGCCACCACCTAGTCTGTTCCCTCTCTCCAAAGTTCTCCTCAATGTGCAAGCGATCCTCGTTCCCTTTGTAGAATGAGGGTGGGATCCTACCAGAAAGGGGACAGAAGCCAAGGCGCAGGAAACAATTCAATTCTTCACCCCAAGGCAGCCCATCCTGGGAGACTGGGGGGGGGGAAACCTGCCTCTGATCTCCACCAAAGAGGATGGTGTGTGTGTGTGTGTGTGTGTGTGTGTGTGTGTGCGCTCGCGTGTGCGTGTAGGGGGTGCAGTGCAGAGCATGTGGCAATTCAAAGTCTGGGCCTCTCACACTAGCATCAGTCGACGTTACCTGGAAGCTCGTTAGAAATGCAGACTTTCAGGCTTCACCTTCACCTCAGACCCACTGAATCGGAAAGAACCTCTCAGCGAGATCCTTAGTGACTCACAAGCACAGTCAATGAGGACAAGGGCTGGTCTAAGACCCTCCTGCCCTCTGTTTGGGTCCATGAGTTCTTTTTTTTTTTTTTTAAAGATTTTATTCATTTATTTGAAAGAGAACACAGCGAGAGAGCTGCGGAGGGAGAGGGAGAGGGTGAAGCAGGCTCCCCGCTGAGCAGGGGGCCAACGTGGGGCTTGATCCCAGGACCCTGAGACCATGACCTGAGCTGAAGGCAGCCATCCAACCAACTGAGCCACGCACGCACTCCTGGGTCCATGGTTCTATCTTCACCACACCCAGTGCTTGCACTCCAGCCTTGAACCTCCCCGTCCCATCATGGGGTAAGGACACAGCCTGACCCCTCGCTTCCTTTCAGGACCCTGGCCCTTCTCTGGGACTGGGAAGATAGAACAGTTCATGGCCCAGAGATGTCCGTCAGTGCTCCCTGGACAGCTTGGGTGTCTCCCAGCAAAGTCTCCCTCTGAGTCTGTTTCCACATCTACAAAAGGGAGCCGGTGACATGGACAGCCCACGATGGCCGTAAGGATACGTATGTTGGCACATGCCCCATGCCTAGAGCGGGACTTTCTCCTTGTCTCTCCTTGGTTTCTGTAAAAACTCCCTCACTTCTGTCTGATGGAGCACAGGGTGAGAGATGCAGTCAGAGGGGTTCTATCTCTTTTCATTTGCTCCTACCAGGTCTCTCTCGCCTCCCTTCTCAGTCAGCGCAACGACGGTTGCTGACCACGGCTGACTGCCCATCCCCGCTGGACAGGGCTGGTGCCCACCACTCCCATCTCTCTGAAAGTCTTCCCTGGCATCCCTTTGCCCCACTCTCCAGAGGAATCTGACTCCCACACGCTCCCTGGCACCAACACCCCTCTGCCTCTCCCAGAGCAGCCGTATCTGGGCCCCAGGGGACACTGTGGATTGGAACCCTTGCTTCTGCTGCCCCCATTCCCTACTACCAGCCTCAGTGTCCTTCCCATCCTTGCCCGGCCAAGGTCTGTCAGGAGCCCTTCGGAGTTCCTCTCCTTGTCTTGCGTACCAGGACAATCTCAGAACTTGCTGCCCTTCTGGAAGACTCCCACAGTCTGTGGGGAGCGGTTCTCTATAGGCCACACTCCAAATGCACGGGCAGGCAGGAGTACTCAGGCCCTAACATGTGGGGGTTTCAGCGGAAGGGGTGATTTCCACCCCACCTTAGCTACCCTCCCCCTCTGCAGCTGACTAAACCATCAAGATCGGGCCAGGGCATCCCCACTTCTGGCCTGAGAGCCAGCTCCCCGTCCTGAAAAACCTGTCTGCGGGGCCTTCCCTGAAGCTGTAGGGCCCAAAGGGCAGGTTGGACAAGATTCCCCTCCAGCCCCTCCCACCCCAAGACAAAATCAGCCACCCCAGGGGCCTGGCCTCACTTGCCTCCGGAAGCCACAGTCTGCCAGCACCCGTTCTAGCTGCCAACCCAGCTATGGCATCCCTGCTGCCTGTCCGGACCTTGCGCTTGATCCTGATTCTGCTGACTGTCCTGGCCCTGGGGGCTGCAGGTCTCTGCCATCTCTGGTGGGGTGTGGGGAGGGCCTCTGAGGCCCATGCAGGAGGCACTGTGCCTTCCAGGGCCCTCAAAGAGCAGCTGGTCTGGCCAGTTGGGGTTAGGGGACTGGTGATGGCAGTGACCAGGCATCAGTCACTGAGCCCAGGGCACACTCCTGGTTCTCTTCCAAACCTGGGAGGCAGAGACGTGTGGGGAAGGGCCCCAGGCTAGGAATTGGGGTAATGTTGGTCACTGCCCCCTACTGGCTCCCAGAGTCTGGCCGCTTGGTGGATGGCCCAGCTTCCGCAGCCCAAGCCTGCCACCTGGTGGTCAGACAAGCAAAGGCCTGTATTCCGCCAGCCCGCCGTAGAGTGGAGGGGGAGGCGTCTGCATCCTTAGAAATGGCCCCCAGGGGTCAGGGCCAGATCTGATGGTGGGGAAGGAAATTGGTTGCCCCCACCCGGAACCTCCCTCTTGGCCCCCCCAGCAGACTTCAACATCTCCAGTATCTCTGGTCTGCTGTCCCCGGCGCTAACGGAGAGCCTGCTGGTTGCCTTGCCCCCCTGTCACCTCACAGGGGGCAATGCCACACTGATGGTCCGGAGAGCCAATGACAGCCAAGGTTTGCTACCCCCTCCCAAGATGGCCCCCTGGTCCCCAGAGACCCCAACCCAGCACACCACCAGCACCCCGTCTCCTCCTCCTGCCTTCCTATCGACCCTTCTCCTGGGCCACCCATATTATGCTGCCCTTCTCCTTGGGGCCTCCGGAAACACACCCCTGACTTCACCCCCAATTTCCTGCCCAGTGGTGAAATTTAGCTTCGTGGTGCCTCCGTGCCGTGGGCGCAGGGAGCTGGTGAGTGTGGTGGACAGTGGGGCTGGCTTCACGGTCACCCGGCTCAGTGCATACCAGGTGACAGACCTCGTACCAGGAACCAAATACTAGTAGGTACTGGATCCAGGGCACCTGTGGGAGGGGGTGTGGGGGGAGAAGATGGGTCCTGACATTTGCTGGTGGGGAGGGGTCGGTCAGCTTGGAGTGAGAAAGTGAGGATACAGCTGAAGGGGTCAACAACGGCACGTCTATGAAGGGGGAGGCCTGGGCTCCCTCCCTCTTTTCCCAAGTCCCAGATAATCACTGAGGAGTCTCCCCTCTCTCTCCCAAACCCCACCACAAAAGCATTTCCTACCTAGTGACGAAGGGGACATCCACTGAGTCCAGTAGAGAGATCCCAATGTCTACGCTTCCTCGTAAGTAAATCAGGGCCCCCAAATCTTCCTTGGCCCTCCCGCCCCATCCCCCCAGCTGCCCCTCCCTGGGCCCCCTTCGCTTCTTTGTGTACTTGTATCCTAGCCCTGAGCCCTTGGCCTTTTAACTGCCTGTTGACTTATCTCATAAACTAAAGGTTCTAGGTCCAATTAATGTCTGTGTCCTCAGCGACCATAGATGTTTCATAAATGTTTACATGACGGATGTGTGGGTCAGCTGATTGGTTGGATGAGTAAAGGATGAAGGACAGCCGGGTGAGCCAGAGAGCCTTGGGTCAGGATAGGGACTCCTCCTGCCCACCGAGGCCTCCCTCCTCTCTCTTCTGACAGGAAGGAAGGTGGAATCCATTGGGCTGGGAATGGCCCGGACGGGGGGCATGGTGGTCATCACAGTGCTGCTCTCTGTTGCCATGTTCCTGCTGGTTCTGGGCTTCATCATTGCCCTGGCCCTGGGCGCCCGGAAGTGAGGAGGCCAGCACCAGGCAGGAGGCCTCCGGGAGGTCCAGACACTGTCCATTTCCTCAGGCCACGGCTTTGCCCTGTGTGCCTGCCTCCTCTCCTGAAAAGACTGCCTGCTCCCAGGCTTCAACGCCCGCTTCTTTGGGGCCTTAGCCTCTCCTCCCTGCCCCCTCTCCCCGGAGCCCTTTCCTCCCTCTGCCCTCCCCTAGGTCCCCGGTGCCTCACCTCCCAACACTCCTCATAATCCCCTCAGCCCACTCCTGTCAGAATTGACGCTCCTCCCACTTCACCTCTATAATCACCCCCCCAACAATTCACCCTTCCCTCAGTGACAGAAATCCTCTCAATAAAGTCTGATGCCACACCCGCCCTGTGTTTCCCTTCTATGGGCCCCACCTGGGCCAGAACAGAATCTGAGTCAGGCAGCAGGTGCTCCCAATCCCCCCCTGCCACACAACCCAGAGTTGCTTCTCTCACGAGGCAGGCGGGGACCAGATGAGGTTAGAAGTCAGGAGTTAAGAGTTCTCAGATCACATGTGGGCTGTGGGTTTTGCACCCCTCTGCAGCAGGCCACCCAGCCAGGGCATGGTGTACTATGTGGGTGGGTCTGGAGGCCGGAGGGTCTTGGGGTGTTGGCGAAGCAAAGGGAAGTGCTGGGGAAAGGGGTACAGGCTCTGACTGGGGACGAAGAGGGCCACCAGGGTGAGACCCTGGACAGGAAGCTGGGGGGTGGGAGAAGTGGAGAATAGGCTAAGGGGGCCTAGGAGGAGGGAGTGGAAGTGGAAGAACACTGGGTGGAGGAGGACGAGAGTGGTACAGTCTGGTAACTAAGGGAAAAGAGCAGGAGTGGTCCCCTTTCCAATACACAGCCCTTGTAAGGATCAGTGGCCTTTGCATTGATCTTAGAGGAAATACCAGGATTTTTAAGGTGACCTCCAAGACCAGCCCTGGTCTTTCCCCTAAGGGCCCCTCTGTTCTCACTGTGTTCCCTCCAATATCCTGTGTTCCCTCTTGCCTCAGGGCCTTTGCACAGACTATTCCATATGCCTGGCTTGCTCTTATGACTGCCTCCATCCCCACCCCACTCCTATTTGCATAGGTAACCCACCTTCTCCAGGGAAGCCTCTGACCTCCATCCCCTCACTAGGTTCCCCTATCCAGTATTTATTCATTCCACAAACATTAACTGAGCATTTATTACCTGCCAGGTGCTACTAGAAGTGCTAGGAATAAAGTGTGAAAAGACATTTTGTTCCTCCTTCATGGAATTTATGTGGAATGGAACTTAATGCAAGAGGAGATTCCCAAAAATGTGAGCAAGTAAATAAGTTAAATAAAAAATGTGATAAGTATGGGCTCCCTGAGTGGCTCAGTTGGTTAAATGTCTGCCTTTGGCTCAGGTTGTGATCTCAGGGTCCTGGGCTCGAGCCCCACATCGGCTCCCTGCTCAGTGGGGAGTCTGCTTCTCCCTCTTCCCTCTGCCCCTCCTCACTCCCTACTTGTGCTCTCTTTCTCTCGCTCTCAAATAAATGAGATCTTTTTTAAAAATGTGGTAAGGGCTATGAAAAACGAGACAGGAGATGAACCCTGGAACCCTCTTTGTCTGGGTGGGTCTAACGGACCTGAGGCCTGAAGTGAGGAGAGATGGGCAGGGAGGATGTGCCCTGCAGAGAAAATGGTCTGGCTGTGCTCCCCACGCTAACTGCACCAGCCAAGGAGAGGTTTGGGGGCCCGACCTTATGCTGGGGGAAGAGCATCGGACTGGGAGCCAAACTCCACTGCACATTGGATTCATCTAGAGGGCTTTAAAAAAACCCCAACACCTAGGCCATACCCCATACCAGAATCACAAGGACTGGGGTGGCAGCCAGGCATTAGTATTTCTTTCAAGATCCTCAGGAGGGTCCAATGCTCAACAAAGTTTGGAACTTACTGATATAAACATTTTTTAAAATTGTGGTGAAATACACACAACATGAAACTTACTATCTAACCAGTTCGGTGGCATTAAATACAATCACATTGCTGGGCAACCGCCACCACCATCCATCTCCAAAACTTCTTCAGTATCCCAGGGAAATTCTGTACCCCTTCCCTTCCCCCACAATGCTCATCAACCACCATTCTCCTTTCTGTCTCTATAAATTTGGCTCTATAAAGTGGAATCACACACGATTTGTCTTTTGTGTCTGGTTTATTTCATTTAGCATAATATTTCAAAGGTTCATCTGTGTTTCAGCCTGTGTCCGAGCTCTATTTGTTTTTAAGGCTAATTAATACGCCATGATATGTAGAGACCACATTTTGTTCATGCGTTCCCCTGCTGATGACATTTGGGCTGTGTCCACCTTTTAGTTATTGTGAAGAGGGCTGTTGCTTGGGTGTACAAGTATCTGTTCAGGTCTGTGCTCTCAGGTCTTCTGGATGTATCCCCGGACGTGGAATGGCTGGATCATGGTAATTCTGTGTTTAACTTGTTGAGCAATGGCTGTACTGTTTTTCAAGGGAATGCACCATTTTACGTTCTCACGGGCAATGCACAAGGGTTCTAATTTCTCCGTATCCTCATCAACACTTGTTATTTCCTGGGTTTTGTTTGTTTGTTTTTATAATAGCATTTTCATTTGCATTTCCCTAATTAGTGATGTTGAGAGTCTTTTCATGTGGCTATTGGACATTTGTGTATCTTCTTTGGAGAAATGTCTATTTAATGTCTTTGCCCTTTTTTAAATCGTGTGTGCGTGAGTTGTAGTTCTTTACATATTCTGGATAGTCACCCCTTGTCAGATAGATCACTCGTATGATAGAAACATTCTTAAATGGCAGACTGATTTGAAAAGGCCTATTAAAGAGGAAATGCATTACAATAACTTTTTTTTTTTTACTTTTCTTGAAACAAAAATGAAACACCCATATGGAAAAATTTTGGAAGCATATACATCAAAATGTAATCTATTATTATCTCTGATTGATACAAAGAATGAGTTTCGTTTTATTGTTTTTCCTTTTGTGTTTTCTATATTTCTGTGTTTTCTGCATTGAACATGTATTATTTTTGCAATTTAAAACTTTTAAAAAACTTTTAAAAGATTTTATTCATTTATGAGAGAGAGAGAGCACGTGCATGTGTGCAAGCTGGGGGAGGGGCAGAGGGAGAGGGACAAGCAGACTCCCGCTGAGGAGGGAGCCCAACATGGGGTTC
Organism: Ursus arctos; assembly: GCF_023065955.2. Taxonomy (NCBI): domain Eukaryota; kingdom Metazoa; phylum Chordata; class Mammalia; order Carnivora; family Ursidae; genus Ursus; species Ursus arctos. The sequence continues at coordinate 14,447,017 of NW_026622897.1, forward strand.
AATCCCAGGACCCTGAGGTCATGACCTGAGCTGATGGCAGACACTTAACCGACTGAGCCACCCAGGCGCCCCCCCCCCTTATTTTATTTTTTTAGTAATCTCCACAACCAAGGTGGGGCTCGAACTCACAACCCAGAGATCAAGAGTCTCATGCTCTACCCACTGAGCCAGCCCGGTGCCCTGAACATAAATTATTTTTACAATTAGAGAAATTAGCATTAAAATTACTATTATTGGTATTAAAGGTAGAGTCCTAGCAAATCTTTAAAAAGGAAGCTGTTGTTTTCACTGTAGTTAAAACATTCATTGAGGGTCTCCTATATGCTAGGTACTCTCAAAGCTTCTAGACTATTAGACAAGCCACAGGGAGCACAGTACAGGGTGCAGCGCATAGGCTCTGATAGGGAACCCAGGATGCACCAAAAGGGGCTAGTTCACCCACTGGCCAAATTTGGGACCATTTTCGAATTATAAAATTTTATAATCATAGTAAGTTGTTATAATTAATAATTATAAATAATCCACTCTAAGAATCCTTTGGGTCCATACTGACAATAAACAAATATGAGATAAGGGGAGGCCTGGCTGGCTCAGTCAGTGAAGCACGTGACTCTTGACCTCAGAGTTGTAAGTTCGAGCCCCACCTTGGGTGTAGAAGTTACTTAAAAATAAAATCTCTACCTCTTGGAGTTAGAAAATAAATAAATAGGGGCGCCTGGGTGGCTCAGTCAGTTAAGCGTCTGCCTTCAGGTCAGGTCATGATCTTGGGGTCCTGGGCTCAAGCCCCACATCACCTGGCTCCCTGCTCAGTGGGGAGTCTGCTTCTCCCTCTCCTCCTACCCCTCCCCCTGCTCATACTTTCTCACTTTCTCTCTCTCAAATAAATAAAATCTTGAAAGAAAGAAAGAAAGAAAGAAAGAAGAGAAAAGAAAAGAAAAGAAAAGAAAAGAAAAGAAAAGAAAAGAAAAGAAAAGAAAACCTTTAAAATAAAGTAGGGGCACCTGGCTGGCACAGTCAGTTAAAACTGACTCTTGGTTTCAGCTCAGGTCATGATCTCAGGGTCCTGGAATCAACCTCCGCATCAGACTCCTCGCTCAGCAGAGAGTCCGCTTGGGATTCTGTCTCCTTTTCCTTCTGCCCCTCCCACTTGTGTGTGTGTGTGTGTGTGTGTGTGTGTGTGTGTGTCTCTCAAAATAAATAAATAAATTTAAAAAAAATATATGACATACAGAAAAGCTCTTCCTTACAATAGAACGTCAGTTATGAAATGGGAAAGGCATGATAGATTTAGAGAAATCATTTTACACCCATCATAGTAATGATTGATTCAGGCAAGAATCATAAGTGAATACTAGAATGGGCCTAAGTGTGATGAGGAACAGGTTTTTTAATTTTTAATTTTTTTCAGGAACAGGATTTCATTTACTAATTTATTTTTTTAAGATTTTATTTATTTACTTGACAGAGCGAGGGAGCAGCAGAGGGAGAGTGAGAAGGAGGCTCCCTGCGCAGGGACCCTGGGATCGTGACCTGAGCCAATGGGAGACACCCAACCATCTGAGCCACCCAGGTGCCCTTATTTATTTTTTTTAAATAAAGTTTTATACATTTAGGTAATCCCTACACCCAAGGTGGGGCCCGAACTCACAATCCTGAGATCAAGAGTCACGTACTTCACTGACTGAGCCAGCCAGGTGCCCTGAGGAACAGGATTCTTGATCAAAGTATCTCCCCACAAATTACTTACTAATGACAAAGGAGAGGGAGAGAGAGAAAAGGTAACTACCCTCGAGAACCCTGGTGGGTACCACTAAACTAAGTGATTGAAGTTAACGTCGTTAATAATGAGACACACTGACATCGTCCGCCTCTTGATGTGAGTTACTGAGAAGGAAGCAACATCACTCGTGTGATATTCTTGCCCCAAATGCACAAGTCTAATTATGAGGAAACATCAGGCAAACCTAAACTAAGGGACATTCTATAAAATAAATGGCCTGTACTCTTCCCAAAATGTCAATGTTATAAAAGATTAAAAAGGCTGAGAAACTGCTCGGGATAAAAGGAGGACAAAAGACTTGAAGATGAAATGCACTGCGTGAGCCTAAACTGAATCCTAGATCAGAGAGCAAATTTATATAAAGGACGTCATTAGGACAATTAGTGAAATTTGAATAGGATCTGTATGTTAAATATAGTACTGAGTCAATGTTAAATTTTCTGATTTTGATAATGTTCTCATTTCTGCTTTTCTGGTTACATACGCCAATATCCCTGTTTTTAGGAAATACCCAGTGAAGTATTTATGGGTAAAGGGCATTAGGTCTGCAAATTACTCTTAGATAGTTCAGAAAAATAACAATAAGTGTTTTATATACAGAGAGAAAAATTAAAATGTGATAAAACATTAATACTTGGTGTCATTGGTGGATTACAGGATATAGGAATTTTTATACTATTCTTGGGATTTTTCTGTAAATTTGAAATTATTAAAAGCCAAATTTTAGGGCACCTGGGTGGCTCAGTCCATTAAGCCTCTGCCTTCGACTCAAGTCATGATCCCAGGGATCCTGGGATGGAGTCCTGCGTTGGGCTCCCTGCTCCGCAGGGAGTTTGCTTCTCCCTCTGCCCCTCCCCCTCCAGACCCTGTGCCAGCGCGCGCTCTCTCTCTCTCTCAAATAAACAGATAAAATCTTAAAAACCAAATTAAAAAAAACAAGCAAACAAACACCCTCCTGGGACTCCTGGGTGGTTCAGTCCGTTAAGTGCCTGCCTTGGGCTCAGGTCATGATCCCAGGATCTTGGCATCCAGTCCTGCATCTGGCTCCTTGCTCAGCGGGGGACCTGCTTCTCCCTCTGCCTGCTGCTCCCCCTGTTTGTGCGCGCACACTAGATAGATAGATAGATGATAGATAGATGATAGATAGATAGATAGATGATAGATATAGATAGATAGATAAATATAAAATCTTTATTTTTAAAAAATATTTTATTTATTTGAGAGAGAGAGCGCGCACAAGCACGGGTGGGGGGAGAAGCAGAGGGAAAAGTACACTCCTGGCTGACCAGGGAGCCCCTGATCCCAGGACCCTGGGATCACGACCCCAGCCGAAGGCAGACCCTTAACCATCTGAGCCACCCAGGCGCCTTTAAATAAAATCTTTAAAAAAACAAAAACAAAAAACAAAACAAAACAAAACACCAAACACCCTCCAATGCTACCTCCACCAAGTACTCCGGGTGAGATCTTGGATAAGCCGTAAAATCTATCAGAACCTCTGAAAAGTAGCTAGTAATACCATCACGGGACCGTTCGTCGGGGGTCGTGGGAGAGAAACTTACTAAACACAAGAAGAGCTTCGTGCAAATGCAGAGGGGGAAGAGGGCCTGGGATCCCTCCTTTCGGGACCCTCAGGGGCCCCCAAGCCCCAAAATGAAAGTGTAGGGGGTTGAGGAGAGAGGTCACAGAGAGTAGCCGGTGGAGGCCAGAGGCGATTAAAGGCGTCAAATTGGGGACTCTCCACACCTGAGCTGGCGCCAACTAACCGGATCCGAGCCCGGGGCTTTGAGGAAGTGGTGCGAAGCCTCAGCCTCAGTGTCTCCGAGTCTCCCACCCCCTGCTGGGCGACCTCCGCTCTCCCTGAAGGTGGACCTGAAACTCCAACACCTCGACCTCTGGGCCAGCCTCCATGGCCAGGTCCCGGGCTTGCTGGACTGGGACATGGGCAACGAGTCCTTCCTGGCCTTCACCACGGCGCACCTGCCCCTGGCCGAGCAGAACCGTGAGTGCGCGGGGGCGTGGGGGAGGGGCGTGGCGGGCGGCGGGTGGGGTCCTCGCGGGGCGCTGGGCTGCTGGCGCGCTGGGGCGCTCGGCCCCCGGACCCCAGCCCCCCACCTCGGGTTCTGCCCGCGAGCCTGGAGCCCGCTGCGGTTTCGGGGCCCACGGGGCCCCTGGGCTGAGCGGGCGCCCCCTCCCTGCCCCCTCCCCGCCCCCACCCCGCCCAGGGCAAGGAGGGCCTTGACGGAGAGTCCCCTTCGGGCGGCGGGTCCCTTCCGGGCACCTGCCGCCTGCCACCTCCGCCCCACGGCCTGCTGAGTTCCAGAACCTTCTAGGCCTCGCGGCGGGCCTTTTCCCATGGCGCCTACCGCCATTTGGCACATCACACATTTCACTCGTTGTTCTGTTTTTTAAAAAAGTTATCGGTTTTGTTCGAGGCTGTACCCCCCTTAGTACATTGGCTGACACCTAGAGGTGCTCAATATTTGCTGAACGAATGGTTGACCATCGTGGCGTTTAAAAAGAGGACTTTTTCTTGGGACCTCAAGGGCAGAGAGTGGAGGTGATCACCTCCTAGTTTGTGGTACGTCATTGCCATCTGTTCGAGCAAGGGGCTTGGATTAACCCATTGTCCCCCTTCAGTGCACCCCCCACACCCCCCTTCCATCACCTCCCACGCCCCCACTCCCACCCCCCACTCCCTACCCCACCCATCACCTCCCACACTCCCCTGTATCTACTCTAATTGTTGTAATGTCTTTACATAGGTGTATGTTTGAGAAGTATTTAACGTTATTTTATTTTTATAGATAACCTTAATTTACTAAACACCGGTTGCTTTTTTTCTTTTTTTCTTTTTTTTTTTTTTGCCTAATCGCGTTGGCTTTTTTTTTTTTTTTAAGGTTTTATTTATTTATTTGAGTGAGAGAGCATGAGAAGGGGGGAGGGTCAGAGGGAGAAGCAGACTCCCTGCCGAGCAGGGAGCCCGATGTGGGACTTGATCCCGGTACTCCAGGATCATGACCTGGGCAGAAGGCAGTCAGTCCTTAACCGGCTGAGCCACCCAGGCGTCCGTGCCTACTCGCATTGTTTTTGAGAGCTACTGCGGTTGCCGAATGAAGATCTGGTTCATTGTTTCTGAGGGGGCCTGGGTGGTGGTCTAACATCTGCATTCGCTACCTTTTGCATTTGAGTTCTCCTTACTCATGGAGACCTGCATCGTCTCCCACTCTCTGCCACCATAAGTAATGCTAACGAATTCCCAAATCTTTGTTGATTAAGAAATATTTATTGAGCACCTCCAACTTGCCAGGCGTTGTTCTAGACACCGGTAATACATAATGAATGAAACAGACAAGTCTAAGTGGAGCTTACATTCTAGGGCGGACAGACAATCCACATAAAAATACATCTATAGTATGTTATAAGGTGACAAATAAGGTGGGGAAAAAGGACACAGTAAGGGGGTTCAGGACTGGTGGTGGCTGTGGGTTGAGGAGGTGGCGGCCACAGTGTTAAATAGGGTCCTCAGGTTGGGCTTCCTTGGGAGCATAATATTGGAGCAGAGAGTTGAAGGGGGAGAGACAGTGAGCCAGGAGGATATTTAGAGGAAAAGTTTCTCACCAGAAGAAATAGTGAGGGCAAAAGTCCTAAGGAGGGACTATGCCTGGAGTGTCTGAGGCACAGGAAAGAGGCCGGTGAGGCTGGATCAATGTTAAATACAGACGGAAGTTCACAGGGTGTGGAGCAGAGATCCGGAAGAGCCCCTGTGCCACTTTAAGGACCTTGGGGTTGACTTTCAATAAGATGACATGGCGTGGCATGAGCAGAGAGGTTTTGAGCAGAGAGGTGACGTGATTCCGGCTTCCTGAGGGAGTGACCCATGTAGCTGCATAGGGGCTGGTGCTTGGTTTGGTGCTCTGCTCTCACAGGCTTGACATTTTTACTCTTTGAACAAGGAACCCTTCATTTTCATTTTGCACTGGGCCTTGCAAATTATGTAACGGATCCTGCATGATCTATATTCTGAAAAGATCACTGTGGCTGCTGTGTGGAACGTACATTGTAAACGTGGAGATAAGAAGCCAGTAGACTAGGCTACTACTGTCATCCAGATGAGAGATGGTGGTTGGCTGGAGGGTCAGTGTGGGGGCAGAGAAGGCAGAATCATCTGGGTTCGTTGATGGATTGGATGTATAGTGTAAGAGAGATTAGAATGTGATTCCTCCAAAATTTTGGCTGATTAAGTAAAAGGATGGAGTGGCCTCATGCTGAGACAGGGGAAGCTTCTGGTAGGACAGATTTAGGGAGGAAGATCAGGAATTCTGTTCAGGACATGCTGAGTTTGGCATACTTTTTAGATCTGCAAGTAAAAATGTCAAGTAAGCAGGTGGATATAGACGTTTGGAGTACTGGAGGGAGGTGTATTTTGAGAGTCTTTGGTATGTGGGTGGCATTTAAGGAGTGAGAAGAAGAGAAGAGAGAAGAACCAAGCATGAGCCCTGGGGACGGCCCGTTGTAAAGATACTGGAGAGAAGAGAGATAACCAGTCAAAATTAAGGAAATGAGGGACGCCTGGCTGGCGCAGCGGTTAAGCGTCTGCCTTCGGCTCAGGGCGTGATCCCGGCGTTCTGGGATCGAGCCCCTCATCAGGCTCCTCCCCTGGGAGCCTGCTTCTTCCTCTCCCACTCCCCCTGTTTGTGTTCCCTCTCTCGCTGGCTGTCTCTCTCTCTGTCAAATAAATAAATAAAATCTTTAAAAAAAAAAAAAAAGGAAGGAGTGATCAGATGAGAGGCCTGTCTATCCCTTGTGAGGTCAGGTGTGAGGTAGACAGACAATTGGCTTTAGCTCAGCAGACATTATTGGCGACCATGATGATGGTGGTTTGGGTGGGGTGGTAGAGAGGAAAGCCTGATTGGCAAGGGTGGAAGGAGGGGAAGTGGAGATAGAAAGAATAGGGGGTTCTTTGTAGGAGTTCTGCCTCAAAGAAAAGCAAAAACATGGCACAGTGGCCTGGCACAGAAAATAGGAGCAAAAGAAGGCCTTTTCAATAAGATTAGAGAATAAACATCATACTTGAATGCTGCTGGGAATGATTCAACAGACACACACGCAAGTAACAGTAAATAGAGGAGTGGTTGGTTGGAACATTGGCCTTGAGAAGGCATGAGAGCATCTGTCAGTCCCAGGGAGGGAGGGAGGGAGACAGATAGCAGCACAATCCTTCCCTCACTGAGATCACCAACTTGTTGACCCTGTCTCCCTCTCACTGTTCTCCATCCCTGGATATTCTCCCCTCTTTGCCTAACCTGGAATCCAGTGGTCACACATGGTCTCTCTCTTGCATACACTGTCATTTGCATCCATTATTCCTTTGACCCCCTCCGGCTTTGGAGCACTTGCCTGCCCGAACCACAACCCTAATTAAATCCAGCTCTACCAAAGAGTACTCCAAAGCCATGGATTAGTGGATCGGTGATCCGGTGGTATCCAAGGGTAGTCGGGAGGGAGTTAGTTGGAAAGATAGGTGAAGTATTTTTTTTTTAAGTTTGTTTGTTTGTTGAATCAGTCAGTCAATCTCAACACCTAACTGATCATAACAAGGAAGATTAGCATATAAGTTCCTGTATTGACTCGAATAGACACACCCCGGAGCAGACCGTCAGGTGCAGTGACCAGCCCTTCCGCACGGTAGCCCTAGGGGCTGTTCAGATCTGCAGTGTGATGAAGGGTCCTATTTCCCTGCATCTTTGCCAACACTGGGTATTATCCGTTTTTATAATTCTTGTCAGTTTCATGTAAAGCGTTATCTCATTATTTTATTGTGTTCTTATTACTGGTAAGGCTGAGGGCCTCTTGTTAGAAATTCAGATACCCCCTCCTTGTGAATATTGATTCATATCTTTTGCACAATTATAGGTTTGTTTGCTCTTACACGTCAGTAAGGGAAAGGCTGTCTATCTAGTAGAGAGCTAAGAACCTTATGAGTTGAAAAAAATTTTTTTGGCTTATTTTATTCTAGTGATGTTTTTTGGTTTTTGTGGTTTTACTATGCAGAACATTTTAATTTTTAGGTATTATAATATCTGCATAAAATGTATGGATGAATTTGAGGGTAATTGGTGTCTTCATAATACATATCATGTCTTCATTTATTCAGAACTTTCATGTCCTTAAATAGTGATTGTATCTTTTTCCCATGAAGGTCTAGTTCATTCTTTGATAGGTGAACTCCTAGATACTTAATAATTTTGATTGCTACTGCAACCAAATAATATAATTTTTATTATTTATTATTATTATATTTTCCAGTTTCTTCATGCTGCTATGGAGAAACAGTATTTATTAGTATGTTGTTCTTATATCCAGCAAACTTGCTGGGCCCTTATTGGTTCTAATAATTTGTATATTGATTTTTTATGGTTTTTATCTTAACATTCTTTTTTCTATAAATAAAGGCAGTTTTGTCTTTTTCTTTCCAACTTTATGTCTCTTTCTACTTTTTCCTCTTTTTGGGATGCCTGGGTGGCTCAGTGGGTTAAGCATCTGCCTTCAGCTCAGGTCATGATCTAGGATCCAGTCCAGAATCAGGCTCCTTGCTCAGCGGGGAGCCGGCTCCTCCCTCTGCCTGCTGCCCCTCCTGCTTGTACTCACTCTCTCTCTTTCTTTCTCTGTCATAAATGAATAAATAAAATCTTAAAAAAAGAAAAAGAAATACCTGTACCTTTTCCTCTTTTCAAAGACTACGTTGAACATTATTAGTAATGTGATGAGCAGCTTTTCTAATTACCGAGCTCTCTAATAAGTATATCATCATTTTCCAGATGAAAACCTAGATTCAGCTGCCATATGATGACACTCATGGGGTCCATGGGGGGGTGGTGGAAATAGTTCCCGTAATCCCAAGCGGCCAGCATAGTGCCCAGGCGATAGCTCTAATACACACTTGGTATACCCTTAGCCGGCCGTGTGTTCATCCATCCAGGTAAGCTGAGCTCCTCCCCTGTGCCAGGCAGTGAACACGACAGACCTGGAGATCGGCTTTAAGCAAAGTAATTAAAGTAAAATCTGTGTTATGAGAGTGCTTGGACAGGCAGTCAGAGAAGGCCTGCGTTAGAAAGATGTTTCAACAGAAACGTGAGGGGGGCACACGCGTGGCTCAGTCGGTTGAGCATCCAACTCGTGATTTTGGCTTCAATCACGATCTCATGGGTCGAGGGATCGAGCCCCACATCAGGCTCAGTGCTCAGCGGGGAGTCAGCTTGAGATTCTCTTTCCTTCGCCCTCTGCCCCTCCCCCCACTCACTTGCACTCCCTCTCTCACAAATAAATAAATCTTTTAAAAAACCGGAAATGTGATGGGTGATTAGCAATTAACTAGGGCAGCAGGAAGAGGGAAGAGTGTTTCTGGCAAAGACAATGGCTCGTGGGAAGGCCTGGGATCTAGAGCGTGGTGTCTTGGAGATGTGGAGAGCCTGGGAGGAACGACAAGGCTGATGAGGAGCCAGGGCCTTGTAGACTGTCCCAAGGAACTTCAAGCTGGCCCTCATGGAAAGCCATCAAAAAGTTTTTAAGCAGAAGGGTGACAAGCTTGGATTGCTATTTTAGGAAGACACTCTAACTGCAATAGGATTAAGTTAGAGAAAAGCAGATAAACACCATTCCGGTTATGGCTGGACTTGGGGATTGACTGGGTGTGGCTAGACCAGAAGGAAAAGAGCTAAGGAGTCAGGAACATTTGCATGTTTCTGGCCTTGAAGGGCTGGGTAGGTGGTGGTGCCACCTGCTGAGACAAGGAATACGGGAGGAAGGGGGGGGATGGAGTTTAGGTGTAGAAGTGTTGTTGAGTTCGAAGTGCCTGCAGGTTTTCACACACAGACCTCCCATAGACAGTAATACTTACGGGCAGGCAGAGAAGTCTGGGCTGGCGGTAAAGATTTGGAAGCCCCGACTTGATAGATGGTGGCTGAAGTCACAGTCACAGACCGCTCAGGGGACAGTGTATGTGGACTGAGGAGAATGAGAAGGGCAGAGAGGTCAAATATGGTGTCCTAATGCCCTGGGGAGGGCCCACAGCCATCTCCCAGAGAAACTTCAAGGCCCAGGATCCTGGGGCCGCCATGGAAATCCTAGGACGTTTTGACCCTCTTCTATCTTTCTTTTTGTCAGTTGCCAGATACAGACTCCGAATAGTTGAGCCACCAAAAGTGCCTGTGGAAAAAAAACCCAGCCCTGATAACGATGGTGAGTAGCGGGCAGTGGGTTCTCTGGCATAGCCTTGCGGCCCAGGCCGGGCCTCGAGCCAGTGAGCTGTGGCGCACGATCTCTCTCTCCACGCAGGCCCAACCCTTGAGCCCAACCTGTGGATGTGGGTGAACCCCAACATCGTGTTCCCCCCTGGAAAGCTGGAGGTCCCGGAACCTCGGAAGGGAGAGGATCAGCCCAGCACACTCCCCTCCCCTCAGCCACCCCCAAAAGAGGAAGACTTGGCCAACTGCTCCTCCGAGGCCACCGCGGGGGAGTCAGAGTCTCTGCCTTCTTCCAGCGAGCAGTCTCCCCCTCGGAAGCGGACGCGGTTTGCCTCGTCCCCCAGCACCTGGGAGGTAGGAGTTTCTGGGCCTGGGGGCTGGACTTGGGCTGTAGGCAGGGCCGCATCGGGATGATGTGGCGAAGAGGTCTGTTTGCTCAGGGCTAACCGAGGGTGAATGGGTTCAGAAATTGGCCAAGCCCTTGGGTTGGGGAGAAACCCAGACGGTGGCCCTAGACCGCTCCCTGCCACTGCACCCCCTGGAGTAGAGGCCGTGGAGTTAGGACCAGTTCCTACTCTGTGCTCCTCTAGCTCACAGAAGAGGAGGAGGCTGAGGACCAGGATGACAGCTCCTCTGTGGCTCTCCCGTCCCCTCACAAAAGAGCCCCCCTCCAGAGTCGGAGGCTCCGGCAAGCCAGCAGCCAGGAGGGGAGGCTCTGGTCCCGGCCCCCCCTCAATTACTTCCACCTAATTGCACTGGCATTAAGAAACAGTCCCCCCTGTGGCCTCAACGTGCAACAGATCTACAGTTTCACGCGGTATGTGCCACCGGGGGCCCTGGGGGGGGGGGTCAGGGCCCTGGTCTGATACTTTCCAGTCTGCCCGGGGCCCTGGGCTGCTGCCTTGGTTTACCACGTGGGGCTGAAAGGATAAGTGTGTTCCCAGGCCTCCTTTCCCAGGCACTGCTTCCGGTCCCCAAATGTGTGTCCACGGATCCTGTGTATGGGAAGATATCCATGCCCACTCCCTTTCACATCTAAAAAATCCAACCGTTTTATACCTTAGTTTTTGTTTTTTTAAAGATTTTATTTATTTATTTGAGAGAGAGAGAGAGAGGAGCACAAGCAGGGGGAGCAGCAGAGGGAGAAACAGACTCCCCGCTGAGCAGGGAGCCTGATGTGGGGCTGGATCCCAGGACCCTGGGATCATGACCTGAGCTGAAGGCAGATGCTTAACCAACTGAGCCACCCAGGCGCCCCCATTTCTTGGTTCTTTGAAATATAAATACACCTGGGTCAGAAATTCTCCCATCCTCCCTGTCAGGATTTTCCAGTAGAAAGTCTGGTTTCCCCAACAGTTTCTCACATGCTTTCCCTTTGGGCTGGACTGCCGGCCACAGCTCCCGGCACCCCCAGGGGCCAGGGGTGCCCCACTGAGAAGGGATTTACATTTAGCTTCGAGAGTCACGTACACATGAGTGTGAGAGCTTCTCTGACCTTTTCTCTGTAGCAGGAGAGTCTGAGAATATTAATGCACAAGCAGTGTCCTTCCTTGACCAAGATTCCTCTCACAGGAGTTGGTTGACCTGATTCTGCTCTATTCGAGTCACAAGTCACAGTCCTGAACCCTCAGAGGGAAGAAGGAAAATGAGCCTGGGAATGGAAACAATAAACTGGGTTTAAAAGATGAGGTTTGCCCAAGCAACGCACCAGGTCGGGTTTTGCCACATGTTCCGTCAGCAAAGAGCCTTTCTTCTGGGCCAGCTTGCCATTCTCCACCGTGAGAGAGGGGCTGAGGCTCCTGGCCCCTGGGGGAGAACAAGAGTGTGAAGATAGGGCCTCTCCCAAAGAAACTGTGCTTTCCTGACCATTCTTCCCTGTCCACAGACAACATTTCCCCTTTTTCCGGACGGCTCCGGAAGGCTGGAAGAATACTGTCCGGCACAATCTCTGTTTCCGAGACAGCTTTGAGAAGGTGCCGGTCAGCATGCAGGCTGGGGCCAGCGCGCGGCCGCGCTCCTGCCTCTGGAAGTTGACCGAGGAGGGACACCGCCGCTTTGCAGAGGAGGCCCGCGCCCTGGCCTCCACACGCCTGGAGAGCATCCAGCAGTGCATGAGCCAGCCAGGTGAGAGGCCCCGGCACGCGAGGGGCCCAGGGGAGGGGACCCACCCGTCCTGACGTGAGGCTGAGTGTGCGGAGAGGGAGCCTGGCTCACACCTTGGGGGGGGCACCTTCTGTGGGAAGGGGAGAGGATGGCAGTGGCCCGAGACCCTGGGTAGTGCCTGCCCGAGGTAGGACTCCCAGCCATGTCCTCGAGGTCCAGGGGTGGGTGGAGAAACAACTGAGGTGCAATTGACCTCCCAGCCCGCAGCCTAGGAAAATGGGGGCCACGCGGTGAGACAAGCGTGGTATGAGCGGTTATGTGCAAAGGGGGCTTTTTCTTTTTCTGGAGATCTGGTGGCATGTGGGCCTTGAGGGAGAAGAAGTAGATCGTCTGCCGTGAGATGGTCCGGGCTGAGGGAGGAGCAGCTGCAAAGGGCAGATACATTCCGTTGACTCTTTTTTTCCAGACGTGATGCCCTTCCTCTTTGACCTTTAAATCCAAGAAGCAGGAGTCAGCCCATCCCTTATTAAAGTTACCTGCAGCAGCCTGGTGTGCGTGTGTGGTCTCTGAGGATGGGGACCGGGTGGAGGTGCAGGTCAGCTCTGACGCTGGAAATGGACACCATTGGCCTGACGTGCCGCGAAGGGAGCCCGTGCTCTTCTTTCCTCAAAGGAGGAAAATACTCAACCCCCTTCAGGATCCTGGAGCCATTCCCGTGTTTCTGGATTATGAGGATAGTATTGGGAGATGCCAGCTCACAGCAGCCCGCCACTTACAGGAAGGGGATGTAATCAGCTGGGAACAGTGGAAAAAAGCCTAAGGAAAGGTAGAATACTGTCCGGAAGGTTGAAGGAAAGACAGACCCTCCTAGCAGGCAAGAAGGAGCAGTGAGAAGGGCGAGAGGAAAAGGGGATGGTCGGGTTCAAGTCTCATCCACCCCCCCCCCACCGCATTTAACCATTTTGAGCAAGGGGTGGGAACTTGGGGCAAGATGCAGGCACCTCCCCCTTGCTGTTGGTCTCCACCAGGCGGATTCGGAGTTCTTAGAGACTTGAGATCCCAGCTGGGCTGCTGTGGCTTTCCTGGTGGCAGGAGCCGGTGTCCAGGGCAGGGCCAGGTGCCAGCCTCAGGTCCAAGGGGAATACAGAGAAGCCCCGGGGGTGGAGTGAGAAAGAACACCCAGATGCCCCAAGCATTCAGACAGTGCTTGAAGACAATACCGAATTCCCCGCAGGCCTGCGATGACCTTCCTTACTCCCTCTCCCGCCACCCCCCCCCAGCAGGCCTGCCTGGAAACAAGGCTCCACCCTCAGAACCCCGGGCCCCAGATAGCCTCAGTGCTGCAGGCAGTCTTTGACCTTGAAGAACTGACCCTTAGGCTTGGGGGGGGGGGGTGGCTAGGCAAGGCATTCAGCCAGGAACCTAACTTGGTATTAGATCTAAGCAGAAAGTATTTGTTGCATCATTTTAAGATATACTGAACTTTCAGGAATGCAACTATTCTGTAAAATGAAGGACGATCGTGTTCTTTTTTGGTTTGGAAGTTTATCAAGAGTTGTTCGCCACTTCAGAAAATCACTTCGCTGACAGCAAAGCTGCGGATATTTAAGTCACCAATAACGCATGCCTGTGTGAGTCTGTCTGTGACTGCTGTTCTCACGGGGGTGCCACATGGACAAACGAATGTTTAGTTATATCGAGGCAGCCAATATACAGAAAAAGTATTTTCAAAAGTCATTTGAATATCCGCTCTTAAATCTAAGGTCTTCACCGTAGGTATGTGCAAATTTCCAACTATCTCGTACTTTCAAGTATAGTTTATCCATTGAAATACACTTTATTTCATAAATTTCTCTCTTTATTTTTCTGTTATATTACAGTTAAAGTGTTATAGCGACCTTTTTAAAATTCCATGTGTTGGTAAGTTATTTTATCAGTAAGATTCAAGATGGTAAAGACAGTCTTTTTTTTTTTTAAAGATTTATGTATTTATTTGAGAGAAAGAGAGTGTGTGGAGGGGAGGGGAGAGGGAGAGAGACTCTCAAGCAGACTCCATGCTGAGTGCAGAGCCTGTCACGGGCTGGATCCCACCATCCGAGACCACGACCTGAGCGGAAACCGAGTTGGACGTTCGACGGACTGTGTCACCCAGGCGCCCAAGGTGGTAAAAACAGTCTTACAAATCGTTTGCTCTATTCCCAGGGTGTTAAGGCTGGTGGGGTAGAGAACCTGAACCCAGTGATAGAAAAAATATAGTCCCCGCCCAGAGGTGCTCGCCCACAATGACATCAGTAACCAGTGAAGACAGTGCATCCCCCAAAGCCTAGTGTGGGGCCTGTTAGGTAGTAAGAATGCACCGTTTGCTCCGATTTGTCACTAGTAACTTCTCTGAGAGGCCCATTCCAGATTCTCTGGAAGCACAGAGAACAATCAGCGCCGTCTGGAGGAGCTAGGGTAGGCTTCTCACAGGGGGAGTTAGCACTGGGTCTGGAAGACAACAGCCCTACTCGTGCAGACGTGCCCGAAGCCAGCCGTGCTCTGTGGGGTGCTGCTGATGCTCCCAGGAGGCGCCGGGGCAGGCTGAGGAGGCGCGGAGGAGCAGCGATGGGATGGGAAGAAACAGTGACCGGTTCCAAGGAAAAGACAGGACAGACGCGAGCAGGTGCCCAGTTGGAGCAACGGCCTTTCCTGCACCCACTTGGAGGCGCTTTGTGAGTCTCTCCTCCCAGACCATCTGGACGCTAGTCTGTGTGATACCCACTGGGGGAGTGGGTGGAAGGACCAGGTCGTTCGCGTCCTTCCCTCTGGGCCCACCCAGCACTGTGCAGCCAGAGTCCCCCTCCTACCACTCGGGCCTGGCTAGCTCCCAGGAAGGACAGGGTCCCAAGTCCTCAGCTCTCGTTTCATCTGATCTGGCCTCCATTTGTCCACCGCATCTGCACATCCTTATCCCTGCATGTCTGGTCTGAGTTGCCAGTGGATCCCAAAGACAACAGGTCAGAAGTAAAGAACAAAACAATACAGCCTTTGTGGGAAAAGTCGCCCTGAGAAAAATCTGCCTTTGCCCCTTTTGCCCTCTAATAGCATATTCCACTCCTACCCTCGGCTCCTTTTTTTTCACTTATGCAACCATTATTTGTTTTGAGTTTTCAATATGCCAGGCCCTGTGCCAGGTGCTAAAGATACAGTGAAACCCAAAATGGTTCTTCTCTCACAGAGTTTTCAGTCTAGATGGAAAGACATATTAAACAGACCTGTTAATGTGCAATGATAAGAAGTATTAATTAAAGATTAGATGATTGTGAGAGGAAATGATATGGGTACGTAGATTGAAGAGGAGGTCAGAGAAGTCCGTCTTTTTTTTGTTAATGTTTATTTATTTATTTTAGCAGGGGGAGGGGCAGAGGGGGAGAGAGAATCTCCAGCAGAGTCCACACTGAGCGGGGAGCCTGATGCAGGGCTCGATCTCACACCCTGAGACCATGACCTGAGCCAGTATCAAGAGTTGGATGATCAGCTGACTGAGCCGTCAGGACGCCCCAGAGAAGTCCTTTCTAAGACATTTTAGCTGAGAACTGGAACATGAGTATCCAGGCTGCAGAACAGGGAGGAAAAGTGTTTTGTAGAGGGAACAAAGTGGACAAAGCCTGGGAGGGAGGGACCTCCTCACCTGGGCCTATTGAGGGAATGGGAACAAGGCCATGGAGGACAGAATACAGCAAGCTCGGGGCCAAAGACCCAAGGTGAGATTGCCCAGGCCATGTAGGCCTTTTTAGGTTATGATGAGGGATTTTTTTTTAAAGATTTTTTTATTTATTCATTTGAGAGAGAGACAGAGAGAGCACAAGCAGGGGGAGAGGCAGAGGGAAAGGGAGAAGCAGACTCCCCACTGAGCTGGGAGCCTGACATGGGGCTCGATCCCAGGACCCTGGGATCATGACCTGAGCCGAAGGCAGACAATTAACAGAACCACTCAGGAGCCCCAATGAGGGATTTAGATTTTTTTTCAAGTATAGTGGAGAGTAACAGAACCTGATTTTAAGTGTTTTTTTTTTTTAAGATTTTTATTTATATATTTATTTGACAGAGACAGCCAGCGAGAGAGGGAACAGAAGCAGGGGCAGTGGGAGAGGAAGAAGCAGGCTCCTAGTGGAGGAGCCTGACATGGGGCTCGATCCCAGAACTCCGGGATCATGCCCTGAGCTGAAGGCAGACACTTAATGACTGCACCACCCAGCTGCCCCCCTGATTTTAAGTTTTATTTATTTAAGTAATTTCTACACCCAACATGGGGCTGAAACTCACGACCCCGAGATCAAGAGTCGCATGCTCTTCAGACTGAGCCAGCCAGGTGCCCCGTCTGTTTCATTGGCAGTGGCTGCTACAAGGGCACACTTGGAAGCAACGGGACTTGTTAGGAGGCGATGCGGTAGACCCAGTGGAACTGGGGCAGCGGCCAGAGAACTGGAGAGAAGCAGGCTGATTTGAGATGTAGCTTGGAGGTAGAATTGATAAGTCAACAGGACTGATTGGATGCACGAGGAAGTGAGCCTGAGATTTTTGGTTTGAGCAACTGGGGAGAACAGTAAGGTGGGGAAGCCTGTAGGAGCAGCGGGTCTGAGCAGTTCTGATTAGAATCCGTGAGGCATCAGGGCAGTTACATCACGTAAATAACATAAGTCTGGGGTTCAGAAGATAAGTCTGAGCTGAAGATGTAAATACATCTGAGAGTCCCCAGGATATAGACAGTACTTAATGTTACGTTCTATGTGCTAACATAGATAACCACAACATATTCTGGGGAGAAAAAACCCCAGCAAAATTATATGTTGGTTAAGACTACAAATGTGACAGAAATTATCTTCATATATATAAATGTGATGTCTAAACATAGAAAACCTTTCAGGTTTTTTTTTTTTTTAAGATTTTATTTATTTATTAGAGAGAGACAGCCAGCGAGAGAGGGAACACAGGCAGGGGGAGTGGGAGAGGAAGCAGCAGGCTCATAGCAGAGGAGCCTGATGTGGGGCTCGATCCCATAACGCCGGGATCACGCCCTGAGCGGAAAGCAGACGCTTAACGACTGAGCCACCCAGGCGCCCCCCTTTCAGGTTTTTTTAAAGATTTTTTTAATTATTATTTTGAGTACAATCTACCTTTCAACATGGTGCTTGAATTCTGGGACGCCTGGGTGGGTGGCACAGTCCGTTAAGCATCCCGCTCTTGGTTTCGGCTCAGGTCATGATCTCAGGGCCATGGGATCCAGCCCTGTGTTGAGCCCCACGTTGGGCTCCATGCTCAGTGAAGAGTCCGCTTAAGACACTCTCTGCCCCTCCCCCACGTGAATAAACAAATAAATATTAAAGAAAAAGAGGCACATGCTCTACTGACTGAGCCAGCCAGGTGTCCCATAAGCATCGAAAATGACTTGAAGAAAACAGGTATCAAGAAGGGTGTCAAGAGATATGGGGGACAATCACTTTTTCTTTATAGCCCCTGTAAGGTTTTTTTTATTTTTTTATTTTATTTTATTTTTATTTTTATTTTTTTAAGATTTTATTTATTTATTTATGTGACAGAGAGACAGCCAGCGAGAGAGGGAACACAGCAGAGGAGTGGGAGAAGAAGCAGGCTCCCAGCGGAGGAGCCCGATGTGGGACTCGATCCGGGAACGCCGGGATCACGCCCTGAGCCGAAGGCAGACTCTCAACGACCGCGCTACCCAGGTGCCCTGTAAGGTTTTTTTAAATAAGGAATTAATTTTTACAATTTTAAGATAAGTAAGACTACCTATTAGCCTGTTTTGCTCTTTGATACTATGGATTGACAGGCCGTTAACTTCTCTGCACAAACTCCCACCCTAAGAGCATGTTAATCCCAGGGTGCCTGGAATTTTGATGGTTTTAACTTAATCTGACAAACCTGTCAAAGACCACATTATACTAGTTCTAGGGGGTCAGCCATGAACAAGACACAGTCCCTGCACTTAAGGAGCTTTTCAATTATTGGGTTTTCTTTTCTTTCTTTCTTTCTTTTTAAGATTGTATGTATGTATGTATGTATGTATGTATTTGAGACAGATCAGGCTTGCATAAATTGGGGGAAGGGCAGAGGGAGAGGGAGAGAATGTTTTTAAATAGGTTTTTTTTTTTAAAGATTTATTTATTTGAGAGAGAGAGTGAGCGAGAGAGAAAGAGAAAGAGCACACTAGTGGGGACAGAGGGAGAGGGAGAAGCAGACTCCCTGCCGAGCAGGGTGCCTGACATGGGGCTTGATCCCAGGACCCTGGGATCATGACCTGAGCCTGAGGCAGACGTTTAACCGACTGAGCCACCCAGGAACCCTGGGAGAGAGAGAATCTTAATTAAGCATGGAGCCTGGTGCAGGGCTTGATCTTAGGACCCTGAAATCATGGCTTGAGTCGAAATCAAGAGTCGGGCGCTTGACTGAGCCACCCAGACACCCCTTCAATTATTGGGTTTTCAACTGACTATTAGACAAAAATGACAACAGGAGGAGCAAAGGATTTGGAATCAAGAAATTAATTCTGCAGAGACAACTCTAGAAGGCTTCACAAAAGGGGTGACATTTCATTTATTCAATAATGAATTGATATGAGAGCCTGTGAATGGATTGAGAGCTTACCATGGGCCAGACAACGTCACCAGCCACATGGAAATTCCATGCTTATTCATATTTCAGATACTATATAATAGAATTTATCAGGGAGGGCTGGCAAGAGGTAAATTCTAGGCAGAGGGAACCAAGGGCTGGAAGATGCTACAGCGCACAGGACTCCAGGATTATTGCCTGGAGCAGGAGGAGGTCAGGGAAGTGACGGGACATAAGACAAAAGGACTTTGGGAAACATACTGTAAAAGGCTTTGGAAGTCATGCTGGGAAATTAAAATTTTTTCCTGATGCTAATTTAGAGGCATTAAATTAATCCGGAAAGTCACTTAGACACTTTCCTGAAACCAGAGTCTGGAGGATAAATGGAGCTGACATAGACCACACACTTGGAAACCAGTCAGAAAAATTTTACATGAATCTAAGCAAAAGAGCAGGGGAATTGCAACAACGTTTGCTCTAGGAGTAAAAAGAGTAGAGAACAGACTTTAAACGTCTCAGAAATCCAGTAAGACAACTTAAAAAGGGTGGATATGGGGACTGAGTAAAAGTAGGTGTCAAAGGTAACTCCCTCCAAAACTCCAGGCTTTGGCTTGGTGGGTATTCCCTGGGAGAATGAAAATAGGGGATGTTCTCAATGGAAGATGTTGAGCTCCATTTCACGCAAGTCAGGTTCAGCTGCAACTGAATGAACAGTCCGCGGTGGGGAACTGAAGGAAAACAATTTCAAAAGCAAAATTGCAGAGGGCTACGAAGTTAGTAGACTACTCTAAGCAGGTTGGGAACAAAGGAGGGAAACAGACGGCTGGGTTGATCTGCATTTGGGGTTTGATAAATTGCCAGGTCTGGGAAGGTCAAGTGAAGTAATAGGTCGTCATGAGAGTGTGGTGGGAACGGTCCTGGGATCCAGTGGGTAAAGCGAAGCCAGGAGGACCTAAGACCTAGACCACTAATCTTCAAACTTGATTGAGCATCAGAATCACCTGAAGGGCTCATTAGAGTATAGATTGCTGGGCCCCACTCTAGAGTTTCTGATTCAGTAGGTCTGTGGTGGGGCCCAAGAATTTGCATTTCTAACAAGCTTCCAGATGCTGCTGCTGCTGACCTGAAGGCCACTCTTTGAGAACCTAGAGCAAAGCAGCTGGTAGATGCTGAACCATTTCCTGAGTGAATGGATAAGAGTACTCATCTTCAAGAATGGAGGTTTTCCTGCAGTTAAAGGCAAGATGGAAACTAAGGCCACATGGGAAAATGGAAGATGGTGGTCAGAATACAACTTCAGAGTTTGAATTCAGAGAAGGAGCAATTTGGGCAGACAAGGTCCAAGATTGACCCTGCTAAGGAAATGGTGGGAAGTCAAGGAATTGAGTGTTGCGTGGTCTTCAAAATGAGTCACATTTGACAGAGGCCCGAGTCTAGTGGGAAGCCCCAAGAGGAGGTCAAGATCTGAAGGGGAGTCTGGCTACTTTCTGGGCCTGAATTATGTACAGTTGACTGCATATACACCCACAGACACCGTAGCCCATCCAGGTAATGCATCAGTCCTGGTAACAAATCTAAGTGAAATCTGGGACTCTGTTAGTTCTGTCAGGCACATCCTATAAGTAAGGTCTGGGCTGGGCCCCAGGCTTTTGGGGGGTACTCTAGGGTAGAGAGCACAGCCTGTGGATTTCAGCTGTGCAAGGGAGCAATTTACCTTAGGCCCTAAGGCTTAGAGGAGCAGGACAGGCAGGCTGTTCATTCTAGGAAAAGTAGCTTGTAAAGAATAAAAATTCCACGGGAAGGGGCGCCTGGGTGGCACAGCGGTTAAGCGTCTGCCTTCGGCTCAGGGCGTGATCCCGGCGATCTGGGATCGAGTCCCACATCAGGCTCTTCCGCTATGAGCCTGCTTCTTCCTCTCCCACTCCCCCTGCTTGTGTTCCCTCTCTCGCTGGCTGTCTCTATCTCTGTCGAATAAATAAATAAAATCTTTAAAAAAAAAAAATCCACGGGATGAGCGTGTTTACAGAATAAAAATGTCTGTTAACCCTCAGCAATGACTCCGCACCCTTTTTATCGCTTCCCCTTTACAGCTGTACAGTAACAACTGCTCAGGACACCCCCTGGCAGTATGGCTGTGATTAGGTCTTCGATGAAGGTCACCTCCAGCATGTGTCCTTACCGCCAGCTGGGACTGAAGAGCACTGGAGGTGCTGCCTCCGATGCTTCTCACCTGTGCAACCTTCCACACAGTTACTTCCTCCCCATGCCTCAGTTTTCACATCTGTAAAATCCCAGCGATAATAGGACGCCACGTAGGGCTATTGTGAGGATTAAGTGAGGTCGTTAATGTGAAGCTCTGGACAGTGCGCACCCTATAATACTAGTTACAATTTGTTCCATTGTCTAATGCGGGTCCTTGTCAACGCCCCGACGTGCGTGCGGTTTGTGGTCCTGCAGGGGCACCTACCTGTTGCGCGCGCTCTTTCCCGCGCATCCGCACACCGCCGCGGCCACTTTGGCTGGGTACGTCTGGGACTATCGCTGCCGGCTGGGTGCGCTCGTCCGCAGAGCCCGGGCAGGGACTCGCGCAGCCGCAGATGGGTCTGCAGTGGCGCCTGCCGGCCGCTGGGGGCCGCGGGGACCGCTGGGCTCGCTCCGCCCCCGAGGGGTCAGAGGTCGCCGAATGGCGAAAGACCAGCTGCGCGTCGCGGGTACCCACTTCTGGGCCCATGGCGCCGGCGCAGCGTTGCCCCCTGTGCCGCCAGACTTTCTTCTGTGGTCGCGGGCACGTCTACAGTCGCAAGCACCAGCGGCAGCTGAAGGCGGCTTTGGAGCGGCTCCTGCCCCAGGTGCGGACGCGAGGCGGGAAGTGGCCGCGGACGGCATGGGGTGGGGGATGCGGGCAGTGCACGGAGGGCGCGAGGGGTGGGACGTGGGGGTTCCCCTGGGGTCCCGGTTGGCCTCTCCCGGCCTGTACCGTCTCCGCCGCAGGTAGAGGCCGCCCGCAAGGCCGTCCGCGCCGCTCAGGTGGAGCGTTACGTGCCCGAGCACGAGCGGCGCTGCTGGTGCCTGTGCTGCGGCTGTGAGGTGCGGAAACACCTGAGCCACGGAAACCTGACCGTGCTGCACGGGGGGCTGCTGGAGCATCTGGCCAGGTGAGATCCGGCCTGGGAGCCTCATCCAGCGCATTCGCATACTGGTGTGTTGTGTGTGTGTGGGGGGGGGGTTAGGGGTGAGTGAGAGGAAGAACGCTTTTGTGGTTTGATCGGGGTGGGTCGAGTCAACTTATAGGCATTGCATCCTTAAGGGGTGGAGCGCTTATGGCTGCCATGGTCCCAGGGGTAGTGGTGGGAAAGCCAGCTGGGCAGCTGGCTCAGCGTTACCTCCCATCATCTCCTCTCAGATTCTCCCATTTTTATTGGAAGTGGGAGACTGTAGTAACAGTATTCTATTAGCTTTGCCCAGAGGCAGAAACTCAGATGTCAGTGTGCATTACTTACCTAATGCCTATATGTCTTAGGAATATCCTATAATGTATCATTGAGATTACCCGTTCATTCTCAGCCCAGAGCACAAGAAAGCAACTAACAGATTCTGGTGGGAGAACAAGGCTGAGTTCCAAATGAAAGAGAAATTTCTCATCTCCCCCCAGGATTATGCACGGTAAGTCACTGATTATGAAAGATGAAATAACAGAGTGGGGCTTCTCTGGGGCTGTGTCAGGTACTGGAGCTTTCTCTATTAATTGGAAAGTTCAGTCGGGCCTTCGTTAGTATCTGTTGTCTGCATAGCACTCATTATTCTAGGCACTATCCTGGACACCCCGGCCTGTACCGGGGTATGCTAAAGTCCTTAAAAAGAAGTATGCTAAAGTCCTTAAAAGTTTATATCTAGTTGGGGGATGGGATTTACAATGCATTTAGCAAATAGAGAACAGTATATAATAAAAGTTGACTGTAATTGATTATTTAAATGTGTGGTACAGAGAATATTAAGGTCCTTTAAGAATAGAAGAGGCTTTTTATAGTGTGTGCAAGCAACTGGTACTCACCCAGTGCCCACTTTGAATAGTTTTAGACTCTATTTTAACTGGCCTCTAGAGGACCCCAAGAAACTGGAGTGTAGTAAACTGGTCAGCACAGAGTGGGTGTGAGTGCTGACTGCTTCAGGAAAAGGACACAGATGGCCTCACGCTACTTTTATTGGGACAATATTGAGATTATGGGGAATGGAACCCAAGGAGACCCGGGAACCAAAGTTACAGAAAAACTCATGACATCTTTTTTTTTTCCCCTGAGATTTTATTTATTTATTAGCACAAGCGGGGGGAGTGGCAAGCAGAGGGAGAGGGAGAAGCAGCTCCCCACTGAGCAAGGAGCCCAATGCAGGGCTCAATCCCAGAACCCTGGGATCATGACCTGAGCCAAAGGCAGAGCCTTAACCGACTGAGCCACCAGGTGCCCCAAAACTCATGACATCTATTATTGTTTCCTACTCAGTGTGGAGAATAATGAGAGGATGGTGAGAAATGCCTAAATCCTACTACCTTGCCTTCAAATCTGTGGTTCAGACTGGGTGGGAGATGGGGAACTGAGGCCAAAAATCACTCACTCCTTACACCCTGGCCCAGCTCCAAATGGTGTTTGGTGGGAATAAAGAAGTTGAGCAGAGGGGCGCCTGGGTGGCTCAGTCGTTAAGCGTCTGCCTTCGGCTCAGGGCATGATCCCAGAGTCCTGGGATCGAGCCCCGCATCAGACTCCTCTGCTGGGAGCCTGCTTCTTCCTCTCCCACTCCCCCTGCTTGTGTTCCCTCTCTCGCTGCCTCCTTCTCTCTGTCAAATAAATAAAAATAAAATCTTTAAAAAAAAAAGTTGAGAAAAAGTTGTAATTGAGAATTATGAGGATGGACTCTTTGAACTTTTTATTAGTTTTTTTTTTTTTTAAGATTTTATTTAGAGAGAGTGAGCTAGCACGAGCAGGGAGAGCTGCAGAGGGAGAGGGAGAAGCAGACTCCCTGCTGAGCAGGGAGCCTGACACAGGGCTCCATCTCAGGACCTTGGGATCATGACCTGAGCTGAAGGCAGACTCTTTTTTTTTTTTTTTTTAAGATTTTATTTTATTTATTCGACAGAGATAGAGACAGCCCCCAGTGTGAGCTGTGGGACACCCTGCTGCTGGGGAGCCCAGTGTGGCCTGCAACTCTAATCTGAGAGGGGTGGGTAGAAAGCCACATACCACATCGGAACCCAGGAGGTGACAAGAAACTCTCACGACAGCGTGGGGGTGTGGGGGGAGATAAGGAGGCAAGTGGGAGATGGCCCCACAGCAGCTCCTTTCAGCTTCCTTCGGCTCCTTTCCTCGAGCATCACACAGGTGCTCAGCCAAGATTCCGATGCTGCGGTTCTAGGCTTTGCCCGAATGGATAGGTTCAAGGCTTCCAGGGTACTGTGGTAGAGCCATTCCCCTACATGTGTTTTACGTATTAGAATCAGGCCGAAAAGCAAATCCTGAAACTGACTGCAAACAGTGACACATTATCGTAGCTATATATCAGATTGATAACAGTCACAAGAAGAGTAGGAATTCAAGTACCTTGAACACAAAATTCTGACTGTATACCCTTAGGGTATTTTCCAAGGACTAAAGAACTACAAAGAAATCCTGAGCTTTGCTTAGTAGTTTTGTTGTTGATAGTGGTATTGGTAGCATTGGTATTCCTCTGATGCCTTTCTGTGTGTATTGTAGGATAAAACAGCTGTAGTCTCATGATGTTCTAATGCCCATTTTTGATTTGGCAAAAAGGAAGTGTGTGCATGGAAGAGAAGTGGAGCCAGTATGGCAAAATGTTAACAGTTAATCTGGGTGAAAGGTACATGGGTGTTGACTGTTCTATTTTGTTTGTGATTTTGAAATTATCCAAAATTTGAAAAAATGATCTCAATATTGAGGATCTTTTCATAACTGGCAGGGACTGGGGTTCTTGGCTGACTTGCCCTTTTTCTTTTTTTAGATTCAAGAAATCCATGGTGAAAGGTTTGGATACCTATGAGGAAAAGGAGGATGAGGTGATCAAAGAGGTGAGTTAAAAGGCCACTGAGGACCCAGCCCCATGACCTTGTACCTAGCTAAGCAGCCTCTCTCCCACAGATGGCAGCTCAGATTCGTGAGGTGGAGCACAGCCGGCAGGAGCTGGTTCGGTCTGTCTTAGAGGTTGGTGTCCCTCGGAGGAGCCAGAGCAGTATCCAAATCCATTTGATCCCTGGTTCTCCCAGGTCCAGCATTTCACCTACCAGCTCTTCTAAGAGAACTCATGGACTCCATGCTTCATCTGCTCAGCTTGAATTCCCTTACCTGTCTGCCAGGGGGCAGGCCTTGTCAGTGGCGATGTGGGCAGAGCTGGGAGGGAGGGAGGGAAGTTTGCAAGATGGGCAGTACCATATGCCAATATGCCAGTTTGTTTCCTACTGGAGGGTGGGAGCGTGGCCTAGGCAGACTCTTAAGCATCCAAGACACATTTATTTTTCCTGAATCAAACTCAGCCTCAGGCAGTGGCAGACCCAGAAGATGGCTCTTCAGCACTTGGAGGCTGGAAAGGGACCAACAGGTAAAATTGCTAAGGAATCTCTTGTTGAGAGTTTGGCCTCTGTTAGAGCATTCTGTAACTTTTTGGCTGGGAACTGGGGACAAAGTTCATCTCTGCTATCCTCATGGCTCAAGGACCTTGTCTGCCAGCCTGGCTCTGCTTGTCTTTTTCAGTCTAGTGGCCTCCACCTCACAGCAGCCCTCCTCCGTGGACCTGCCACCCACCCCAGAGCTTGACTGGATGGAGACAGGACAACCTTTGACATTCATCGGCCATCAGGTACAATGGATAAGCTAGCCCAGAAAGGCCAGTGCCCCCCTCAATTCCCAGGACACCCCTCTCTCCTGAGTTTTGTACCTGTTCTGGCCATCAGGACCTTGTCTCTTGCTGCGCCACTCCATGGTGTGTTCTCAGACCTCTTAGGGATCTCATCCGCATCCTGTTGCCCCCACTGCCACTGAGGAGTGCCAACTCCTACAGCTCATCCTCTGCAGAAGCCCCAGTTCCCACTCGATATAGGACAATTGTAAATATCCCACAGGCACCTGAAGCTAACCCCTACCATCTCTAGGTTACCACAACTGTAGAGTTTTCTTTTCCTCTCTCATCTCCTACATCCTGTCAATGAGTAGGCCTATTTTACCTCCTGGCTAGATGTCCTCCATTAAACTTTTCTGGAAGTTTCTATTTCCCCCGCAATCCTGTCCCGAACACAGAAAGCCACTGCCTCACCTGATGTCCTGTATACTCCAGCCTTACTGTGTGTCTTGTGGGTTTTGCACGTCATTGCCATTGCCTTAAATAGTGGGCCTGCCTTCCTTCGGCCTAGCTCAAAGGTCACCTTTTCGTGGAAGGCTTATGTGAACAGGTCGCCTGTTATAAATGTACATGGGACCGTGTAAAAAGCTGTGAATGTCATCTGTGTCATTTAGGCTGAAGTCGGTTCCCCCACAATACATACTGCCCTGTGAGGAAGGGGTTTTGCTTATGTGGCACCTAGTAGGCACTCTGTTTTTGGACATCTTCATTACTGAGACCATGAGTCTTTTGAGGAACAGGACTCTTTCAGTTATCTGTGCTCTTAAAATTGAACACCAACCAGGGCACAGAAGTAGCACTGTGTGCTTCCACCCCCGTCCTCTGGCTTGTCCTTTTCTAGCTAGGAATTTACTGTCATCACTTTCTTATCTGGGATTTTTTTCCCCATTTCCAACTACAGGATACACCAGGAATTGGTAACATCCACTCAGGTAAGGCCCAGAGCAGTGTTTCTCAGATGGTAAGAGGCAATTATTTTATTATTTAAGTCATTTATTTTAGGGGCACCTGGGTAGCACAGTCGGTTCAGTGTCCGACTCTTGGTTTCAGCTCAGGTCTGATCTCGGGGTCATGAGATTGAGCCCCACATCAGGCTCCATGTTCAGCACGGAACCTGCTTAAGATTCTCTCTCCCTCTTCTTTTGCACCCCCCACCCAATGCTCGCACGCGCTCTCTCACTGAAATCTTTTTTAAAGATGGACACTGAACCGACTGTGCCCCCCAGGTGCCCAATTACTTTTTTAAAGAATAAAGTTGATTATGGTAAAGTGCTGATGAAGGACTTGTATCGTGAACATATGAAGAACTCTCAAAACAGTAGAGGCATGTAAAAAGATGTTCATCAGAGTGGTTAAAATTAAAGATTGTGTATGTGAAGGAACATTCATAAACTGTTGGTGGGAATGTAAAATGGCACAACCGACTGGAGAAACAGTTCAGGGATTTAAGAAGTTAAACATACACCCACCATTATGATCCAGACATTTCAGGAGAAAAGCAAACACGTCTGTACAAAGGCTTGCACACCAGATGGTCACAGCTTTAGTTGCAGTACCCCAAAACTGAAACTGAAAACAACCCAAATGTGCCTCAACGAAGAACAGAGCAGTGCTCAACGAACTATTGTTAAGTGCAGCATAAATCTCAACTATTAGAAGCCAGACCCAAAAAAGGTACATACTAACAAATGCAAATTAGATTAACAGAAGCATATGCATGGTTGCCTGGGGCTGGGAAAAGGTAGAGAGGTGCAGGAAGTACCTTAAAGGGGCAGAACAATACACAGTGGTGGTATTTAGAATCTTGTGATGGTTTCACTCAAAGCTTTTCAAATTGTACACTTCCCATGTGTGCAGCTGTAGGTCAGCTATGCCTCAACAAAGCTATTAAATACCAGTACAGGATACCCCATGTAAGATACGTTGCTTTAGATTAGCCCAGGGCCCTCAACTTCCCATGGTCCAGAATTCCTGGGTTTTACATTTGAACATTTCCAGTTGTCAATTAGGTAAGAGTTTATAGCTAGGGCATGTTTCACAGTAGCCTGAAACTTACAGTGCCTTTATTTCTCCTTAATGGGTCTTTCCCAGGTGCTACACCTCCCTGGATGGTCCAGGATGAGGAACACAGCTCTGTAAACCAACAAATAGGACCGTCCTATGAAGAATTTCTTAAAGAAAGTAAGTAAACAAATTCAAGATGGGTTCTCTAGGGGCGACTGGGTGGCTCAGTCGTTAAGCGTCTGCCTTCGCTCAGAGCATGATCCCAGGGTTCTGGGATCGAGCCTTGCATCAGGCTCCCTGCTCTGTTGTGAGCCTGCTGCTTCCCCTCCCACTCCCCTGCTTGTGTTTGCTCTCTCTGTCTCTGTCTCTCTCTCTCTCTCGGTCAAATAAATAAAATCTTAAAAAAATGGGTTCTCTAAATTTTCCTACTCAAACGAAATTGTTTAAAACTGTTTACTTCTCTGTAGAGGAAAAACAGAAATTGAAGAAACTCCCCCCAGACAGAGTTGGGGCCAACTTTGATCACAGCTCCAGCACCAGTGTAGGCTGGCTGCCCTCTTTTGGCCGGGTCTGGAATAATGGACGCCGCTGGCAATCCAGGTATGGATCCAGTGCCAGGACCCCAACCCCACCACCCCTTTGGAGATGTCAGCCTTCATCCTGCTAACCCTTCCATTTCCTTTCAGACATCAGTTCAAAACAGAAGCTGCAGCAAGGAACAAACAGTCCCATAGAGAAAAAAAGCCAAGTGTTTCCTGATACTTTTCTAACCATCATTAGGCACAAAGTCAAGTCAACAAACCCGTACCTATTACCTTCTATAACTACTTTTTTTAGGAAAGAGACATACCCACTTAATTTGATTTTAATAAAGTTTTATTTTCCAAAATGTACAGTTGGTGGAATCTGCAAAAAATAAAAATAAAAATCAGAATTCTAGAGACTGATATAAGCAGGATGTATGTACTTTCTACACCACGAACCCCTGGGTTCTTGCTTACCTTGTTCATGCATCTTCACCAGCAGCTGGGGCATCTCCACCCTTGGTGTTTCTGGTATAAATCACTTGAGCTCTGTGCTTTGAAACCAGTTTAATAAGTCCTAGAGAGAAAAAATAAAGTTTTTTTTTAAAAGATTTTATTTATTTGACAGAGAGAGAGAGACAGCGAAAGAGGGAACACAAGCAGGGGGAGTGGGAGGGGAAGCAGCAGGCTCCCAGCGGAGCAGGGAACCTGATGCCAGGCTCTATCCCAGGACCCTGGGATCATGACCTGAGCCGAAGGCAGACGCTTAACGACTGAGCCACCCAGGTGCCCCTAAAGATAAGGTTTTCACACAGTACTATGAAATACTTAACAACTGACACTAGAAATACAGAATCTGAGCACGAGTTTAATTAATAACAAAGGCAAACATCCCTACATTTCTTGGTGATAATCTAATTTTATTCTTTCTAAATGAGGGGCCCATGAAAATCACTATTTCCATATTAGACACTACAGGTAACTTAAAATATAGTTACACTCATTTATATTAATATGAAATTATAATCAGATCCACCACTAAATTTTAAAAATACTTCTAAATCAAAAATCTCTTACTATCAAAGCTACTATTTTCATAGCCATATTTCAATATCATTGGGTTTCTTCTGTAACTCTTTAAAATGAATTTATTTGAAAACAAAGGGTCCTGAGGCTTCACCACTGAGACATAGGGGTCCATGGGACAAAACTGGCCAAGAACCCTGCTTTGGGGTCTACTCTAGGGGTCACATGTTAGAGTATTACAACCAGTGGTCAGCCTGTGCCTACTTTATGAAATTCCAGTAAAAACATTTACGATGGCTAATACGGGCAGGGCAATTTAATACGTAAAAGCACACCAGTACAACACACCCCTCTCACCTTTACTGAGGAGCTCCTGAAGGGCTGCCCTGGCCAGGGAACCTCGAATCTTCAGTCTCTCCGAGACAACAGCTGGAGTTATAAGCTTATAGTTGGGAACTTCCTTACAGAGTTTGTCGTATGTTGCTTTGTCAAACAAGACCAGATTATTGAGCTTGTCCCGAACTTTACCCTTGGACCACTTCTGCTCACCAAAAGAAAAAAGGAAAAGTCAGTGCTCCTGGAAGAAATCACTCCCTCCCCCAAACAACCTGTGTCAAGAGAACTCTTTTCCACAGCCGTGGTGCTGTACTGCAAGGGCGGCTGTTCCTGGGCCTACACAAACCCATGAAATTCAGAGCTTACAGAAACTCTACAAACTGATTCAAATAATTCGAAACCAGGACACAAAAGGAACCCTAGTTGCCATTAATGGCATCAAAAATGCGTTAGACTGGGGAAAAAAAAGGCTGTGCGAGTTTCGGATATAAGCTGAACCCCATGATACCAATTAAAATATCATGTGCCAGGCATCAGAATACTTTACACTCTCTTGTTGAACTTCTAAGTAGTGCGTACCACCCTATTCTTCCAAAACCAGAACGGTGATGAGAGCACAAGCTCTAATAGTCGGACTCTAGACCCCACAACCTTAAAAGCGATTTGTTCTATAGGTCACTTATTACCACAGCCACATGGGTCCGGCGTCCCCACTATCTCCCACTCTTGAAAGGGGAGGGCTCACGCCTACCTTCTTTTTGGCCTTGCCCCCAGATTTGTTCACTGGGTCTTTGTCTTTTTTGGCCGATTTTCCGGCATCTTTCTTCTTCTTGTCATCCTTAGGCGGCTGTAGAGAAAAAGGGGGAATGCAGCCAGGTCACAAGGCAGCCCCGCACCGCCCTAACCCCACTAGCGGAGCACATGGGTGAAGCAATGGCCCCGCCCGCCTGGAGAAGCGGCCCGGCGGGTCTGGGACCTTCCGTCCAGTGCCTCCTCAACTGCACCCAAGCACCGCCCGGCCCTCAGAACCGGACCGGCTTCCCACCCCCGAGAGCTCACCATAGCGAAGCTGGGAGAGCAGCGTCCAACCCTGCAGCCTTGCTAAGATGTCGGACAAAAAGGAAGCGCCGCTCCCGGACCGGCCCAGAAACCTTCACCCGCAGCGAGCGCTTCCGGGGCAACGGGCGGAGCCCGCGGAGGAAGGTCGCAGGCCCGGCCCCCTCGTTCCGCGGGGAGCTGGCCGCCGCGAAGGGGAAGTCGTTCCCGATTAGCTCACGCCGAGCGCTGCCCGCGGCTTGTTGGCTTTGCCGCTAGTCGTGAGGCAGCCACACGTTGCTATTCCCTGGCCCTAGAAACTAGTAAAGAGAGACAAAACAATCTGCCAGGCCCCCCAACGAGCCCCGGCGACCCCGCTAAGTGTGGTACTTCAAGTGCGCAGGCGCTGCAGCGGGCGGGCGCCGGACTGGGAGGTGGGGGCGGGGGGCGGGGGGCGGGTCCCCCGGCTGCGGTTCCGGGGCGGGGCCGTCAGGAACGAGCCGAATAGCCGTCTCCGAGCCGCGGCGGTCACAATGGCGATTTTTAGTGTGTATGTGGTGAACAAAGCTGGCGGCCTGATCTACCAGTTGGACAGCTACGCGCCACGGGCCGAGGCTGAGAAAACTTTCAGTTACCCCCTTGATCTGCTGCTCAAGCTGCACGACGAGCGTGTGCTGGTTGCCTTCGGCCAGCGCGACGGCATCCGGGGTGGGCTAGGCTTGCGTCGGATGGGCGGGCCCGGTGCTGCGGAGTGGGCTGGTGTCTCTGCGGGGCCGGGAAGGGCGCGGGGGACGGGGGGGAAAGGGGGTGAGTCCCGGTCGCTAGTCCCTTCGGCGGAATCCCCACGCTGGGGCTTCGTTGACCCTTAGCCTCACCTCTGCAGTGGGCCACGCAGTGCTGGCCATCAATGGCGTGGACGTGAACGGCAAGTACACGGCCGATGGGAAAGAGGTGCTGGAGTACTTGGGCAACCCTGCCAATTACCCGGTGTCCATTCGATTCGGCCGACCCCGCCTCACCTCCAATGAGAAGCTCATGCTGGCCTCCATGTTCCACTCGTAAGTCCCCCAGCCCTTCCTAGGGCCTGTGGTCCTGCACTTGGCCCTTAGGCCGGCTGGATTAGTGTGGTTCTGAGAGAAGTCTCCGGAGCGGCCGTGCTCACCTTTCTTTGCCTCCTTTTAAATCGTCAGTTCTCGTGTTGTGAAAGAAAAAGAACTCATCCAGGATGGCTGGGTTTTAGGTAATGCCGGCAGTGGTGTGACCTTGCACAAGTCAACTTCTCTTCCCTCAGCTTTAGTTTCTAAAGTGAGGTAACTGAACTAAATGATCGTTAAGAGCTTTTCCCATTCTCAACGATAGTAGGATATGTGCTGGGTAATCACAGCCGTGGGTAAGTAACCATGGCACATATTCCCAGTGGTAACGTTACCCAGCGTTTTCAATGTAAGATGTTTTACAGCAAAGTATGAATGTAAAATACGTGCAGAGCTCAAATAAATGTTAAAGGCATTTTGATGGTGATGCCGCTGCTAGGCAGTTTGTGACCCTGCCTCTTCCGACTTCTCAGGTTGTAATGTGAACTCCTCAGCAGATAGGGTCACTTCAGTGGGAAAGTTTGAGAAGCACTCCTCCCTTAAAACAGCGGGGTGCATTCCCAACCTTACCTCCTTTGCAAATAGGCTGTTCGCCATCGGTTCCCAGCTGTCTCCAGAACAGGGCAGCTCAGGCATTGAGATGCTGGAGACTGACACGTTCAAACTGCACTGTTTCCAGACACTGACAGGTAGGCATCTCCAGATGGGCCAAAGGGATGCAGTGGGGCAGGTTGGGGGAAGGGACTGACCAAAGACAACTTTGGTAAGCAAGGGGGTGGTGGTGAACTTTTCCTGGGACGGTTGCACAGACACGTAGGTCTATTTGTTTTGTGAATCCAAAGCCAGTATTTAATCTGATGCCAATTTTGTCCACACCACTCAAAATGCTCAGCCTTGGTTATCCTGTGTGCAGATAAAACTCACTGTAATGGTATGTTGCACACGTTTCAGATGGTGTGTTTCAAAATGAAACTTGAATGCCAAATGGAAATGACCTTTGGATCATGTCATTGCCTCATTCCCTTAATGGGGATAATTGAAAACTACCTGAGTCCGTCGCCTGTCTGGCACTTGCTACTGAGGGACCACAAGACTAGAAATTAGTGACAGACCTAGATGTTAAAGTGTGGTCTCAATCAGTTGGGTGATGTGATAAAGTCACTTCCCTGCTCTGGTCTTATAGATTCACAATCTTGTCTTTCCTGCTTTGTGGAGCAATAAGGATAAAATTAAAAATGGGCTTACGAAAATGCTGTATGCACACAGGATGATGTTACTTGCTGCATTCTCTACCCTTTGGTAACCATTCTTGGTCCTTCTGCAGGGATCAAGTTTGTGGTCCTGGCAGATCCTAGGCAAGCTGGAATAGATTCTCTTCTCCGAAAGATTTATGAGATCTACTCAGACTTTGCCCTCAAGAATCCATTCTACTCCCTGGAAATGCCCATCAGGTAGGCGGTCCCCTTTCCCAGATACTGGGCAAAGCATCCTTGCCCCTCTCTCCCTTTGTGCTCTTCCCCAAGGTCATTTTTCAAAAGGATAAGAAGAGTTACTTTTAAATAAATGTGGAATAGTCTTTTCTTGCTATCTTGAGAAACCAAAGACTTTTCTTGCCATGCATGTCCCTCTTCAAGCAAGAGTTTCCACTGGCTCTGCCTTGGCACCCAAAGTGGGGAGGAAAGTCTGAGACCTCACACTTTGTCCTCATTTGTGCCTCTTGGGTCTGGCCTAGGTGTGAGCTGTTTGACCAGAACCTGAAGTTAGCCCTGGAGGTGGCAGAGAAGGCTGGAACTTTTGGACCTGGGTCATAGGCTGAGCTTGGAATGGAGCCCCCAAATTTTAAGAGATCCTACAGCAGGGAGCCTGCTGTATCCACTCCGATGGAGATCCCCACAGCCTCGTTTTAGTGCACTTGAAAATGGGAGGGTGGTGAGCCTGATGACCTATACCGATCCCTGAGCCTTAATACCATGCTCTCTGCCCTCCTGTATCTATCATGGGCCTGCTTCCCAACTCTGTACAGGTTTATTTATGGAGGGAGTAGGCCCATAAATGCTAAATAAACATTCCTTTGATCTGTGTTCACTATCTTAATTGATGGTTTGGAGGGAAAGGCTCTGGTGGGGAGACAGGAATGATAAGGAAATTCTGGGAAGATGAAATCTGTCTACCAGAAAGAAATTGTTCATTGAATGAATGAGCATGGGACTTTGAGTCAGGACCCTTGGGTCTAGTTGCAGAATTGGTGACTTCTAGGGAGACGGCGGCAGTGGTGGTGACAGTGGGGGTATTTATCAGGTGTTTACAGCCAGGCTTTACTGCTTTATATAACTTAATCCTCACCCTAATCTCAGGGGGTGCATTCTATTACGGACAATAGATTTAGCAAGGTACAGACTCTTTCTGCCTCAGAGTCTCAAAGCTAGTTACTAAGCACCTGAGTTTGAACCCAGGCTTTCTGACTACACCGTCTGTGAGCCACTATTACACTGACTTCCTCCTTCGATTGGTTTCATCTGCCTGAAACACAGTAGCTTCATCTGTAAAATGATCACTCAATTAGTGTGAAGTTGAAGGCAGAGGAAGCATAAGCTTAAAGGAGTCCGTGTCAGATTTCCCATTCCAAGGAGATGAAGTCTGCCCCTTTTGGGGTGGGAAGAGCAGGTATCAAGAGAACATTTTCCAAAGAAAGAGGTCTCTGGCTTGTACCCCTTTGGAAAGAATGACTCACTGATAGTGTTTAGTATCAAATCTAGTTTTAATCTATGTCAAGTCCTCCTCCCTCCCACCCATGCCCCCCCACCCCACTGTCTTCACAGGGTACTGGTGAGCGGCCGTGATGGCCTCCTCTCCCCCTGGAATCGGAGGTATTGGCAATAGCAGTTGCCCGGTGCTAAGAGGCCTTAGGGCAGAAATCATGGGCCACTGGTACCCTGCAGCTGCAGGAGGAGCCTCACCCCTCCTGGGGAGGGTGTGGGACGAGGGCCCAGGAGAAGGGTCTAGGGGACTCCTGATTGCAGGGGTTTCCTGTTTGAAAGCAGGAAATAGGAGCTAATGGAGTCCAAGAACAAAAGTTGCCTTTTAAGTAGAACATAGGATGGGGAGCTGGAACCTCATTAGCCACTGATAACTTCCAGCGCCACTTGGGCGAGGGAAAAGGAGCACAAGAGGCATCAAAGGTTCAGTGCTAGCCGGAGCAGCCCCCCTTTCTTTCTTTCTGCCCCCTCTTCCCCCAGCCCCGTGCAGGGGAAGGCCACAGGCAGGAGAGGATGGACTGGAGCCTGTACTCTCTTCACTCAGCCTTCTTGGGCACTCGGCCCATCTTGGTGCGGATGTTTCGTAGGAGGAAGAAGGCAGCTGTGCTGGCTCCACAGATCACTTCAGCCACCCAGAAGGCTGTGCTCCAGCTATAGTGCTTGGCAATGGTGCTGAAGGGCAGCCCAGCCAGAAAGCCGCCCACTGCCAAGGAGGAGGGGGAGAGCCTGGGTCACTTGTGAGGCTAGAGTCAGCGGGGCTTGCCCCAGCCTCTAGCTAGCCTACGTGCAAGGCACGGGGGATGACGTAGACACTCTAGAGGCACCACTTACCATTGGCCATGAGTCCCACAATGGCGTGGGAGGTGCCGCACAGGTTGGGAGGGGCGCTCTCATTGGCTATAACTCCAAACAAGGCAATGGGACCGTAAGAAGAGAAACCAAACACGGCTCCCAACACGAGGATCCAGAGCTGCAAGGACAGTGCAGGGTGGCATTTAGAGTCTGAGCAAGCCTACCCACCTACCTCTAGCCAGAGGAGAGAACAATGCTCGGCCTGAGGAACAAATGATTGTAGTCAGGAGACAGTGACCTCCCTCACCCCACTTCCTGATACAATGGACAGGGCCGAGCTAGAGGAATGGGGCCACACTGAGCCAACCTGAGGGCCTGGGTGGGTAGGTGAAGCAGAGACAGAAGCCATCCCTCCCAGTTAGATGCTCTCTCAGAACTGATGCTAGCTGCACTGGCTAGGGGCAAGGCAGACAGGGTAGGACAAGGGGGAGACAAAGGAGGAAAACCACAGATAAGGCACCTCGTGCTCCGTAAAGCCTGTGAGCTCAGCGAGAGGGTGAAGAGCTGGAGTCCAGAAAGCAACATCCTAGAGAAGCCAGGGAAGAGAAGAAAACCAGGCCCCAAGTCCAGGAGGAGCACCGACAGTACAGAGGACACGAGGCAAAGCAGAACAGAAAGAGAAATCTGACAGGCAGAGAAGGGCCAGGGAGCTCGACAGTCGGCGGCCCTTGCGCTCTCCTCATTTACCTTGGGAGAGTCACTGGTCACAGTCACCCGGAAGAGGTACATGGACACAGTCATGCCAGCCATCATGAACAGCAGCAGGCCATGGCGAGGGTTCCCGTAGATGGACAGCCCTGCCTGTGGATGCAGGCCCGCAACATCAGGCCCTGAAAGCAGCAGAGAACCTCCGCCCCCGGACTCTGACACCGCAGGGCTTCTGCTGACAGGTCTTTGGCAATCCCACCACAGTTCTTGGCCCGGGGCAGCCCTGGGAGGCCCTGGGACCTGCTTATTACGTTCTGAGGCCAAACTCCACCACGTCCCCTCCTCCACCGCGGGGACACGTGCTGGCAAGCTGCACCTAGCCTCTCCTCAACTCCAGTTTTCCTGGGGCTGGAGAGAAGCCCACTGCCAGGCTGAGAGAAACTCTGGCTCTCCTGGACATCCGTTAAAACCCCTTCCCCAAGAGCCTTACCTTGCCTCCACACCCTCAGCAAGTAAGAGTAGCCTGGAATCGTTCCAAACGCCCCCCACTCATATGCCAGCCTGCCCGTGCCCCAGGGGTCCCGCCTCTCTGGTGCCTGTCCCAGTCATGCTGGGAAGATTCAAAGGAACCCTCCTCCTTCCTGTCCCTCCTGCCCACTCACCTTTGCCATGGCCCGGTCTGACAGGTAGCCAGCTGCGATGCTGCCTACAAGGCCCCCAACTTCCAGGGCACTCATGTAGGAGCTACCTGGAGTAGGGAGTTGTGGTGGGAAGAGGGAAAGGAGGGGTGGAAGGGTGTTAAACACACTGGGCTTGTCCCAGATTGGCTGAAACCCAGAGAGGTACAGGGTCCCCAAGGGTGACCAGCCGCAGCTGTCTGAGTGGTGCCTGGCCTCAGGGAAAGAAGAAAGGGATAAAGAGAAGCTGGGCCTGAATTTCACATCCCCTTCGTGGATTCCTGCTCCCTAGGCCCACCCCTGCTCCAACACTCGTCTTACCCACGAGGACGGACTGTCCTTTCTCCTGGATAAGGAAGAACTGGCCCCAGTCGGTACAGCAGGTCTTTACGCCAAATACCACAAGGTAGCCAGTGGAGAGCACCCACAGGTAGGGGGACAGCAGCAGCTCCTGTAAGGTGCTCTCCTCCTTCAAGGAGCCTGGGGGCAGGAGGAGGCCGGGCCTCAGGCTCTGCTCCTGCTGCTCTGCCTGAACCGAGCCCCCCCCCCCAACTCATTAACCAGCCACAGGGCCAGAGTCCATCCACGTAGCCAGGGACCGGCAGGAAGGCACCCCTTCACCCACTGCTCTGCCCTGACCCCTCCACCGCAAGCCTCAGCAGATGAGAGAACCTGAGGACCAGGGCGTGTGGTGGAAGGCACCCAAGCCACTTAAACTTGGGATGCTGTCCGAGACAGGGAAGTCTGGCTCTGCTGTGAGGAAGGACCAGGATATAACATGAGTCACAGCATGCGTTGGCTCTGCCACTTGTCTGGTACTTAAGTGTCTCGGAACAGAGTTTTATTTACTCCCCACCGACTCACCATCACCATCCCTCCCCCTACAGTCATTGGCTAGCCCAGGGCCAGGCAGACAGCCAGTCCTCAGTGAAAGTCTGCCAAATGAATGATGAATGAAGGGACCCCAATGATCGGCTTGGGTGGGCGCTCACCCTTCTTGCCCTTGGAGGGGGTGGGGTCCAAGTTTCGGAGTCCGACATCGGCAGGTTCATTGTGAATGAGCAGGAGACAGAGGAAGGAGACGACCACACAGAGGGCCCCAGACAGGGCCAGCGTGCTTCGCCAGCTGTAGCTCTGGGCGAGGATGGTTGCCAGGATAGGGCCCAGCCCTCCAGCCAGGTTCATGCTGGCGGACAGAATGGCCCACCAAGTGCCAAACTGAGATGGCTCGAACCACTGTGGGGCAGAGGGGGACGGAGTGGGTGCCGCATTAAACACACTGAAGGGGAGGGTCAGGTGGGGCAGACCTAGGAGCTCACGTTACAGGGATGAGGAAGAGGGCGCTTCTACTTGGCAGGGCCAATTCCCTCATCTGCCACCTGATCCCACCATGTTTAGCTCCTAAAATATCTTGACCAGCAATAGGAGCTGGACTGGAACTCCCAAGGAACTGCTCTGGGATGGGGGTGCTGGGGCTCCCACATGCTCTTTAGGCACCGTCTACCCCAGTCTAGACAGGCGCCTCGGAAGCAGACACTCACCTTCCGCAGGATCTTCCCACACGGAGGCCAGCCCAGCCCCTGTGCCAGGCCATTGAGGAACCACAGAGCAGCAAAGACAGGTACCGTGGAGCTCCAGGAAAACACTATATTGAGCAAGCCGACCAGGAGCAGCCCCGAAGAGAAGAGCCAGCGAGCACTCATCTGGTCGGACAGCACCCCGCTCACAAACTTGCTGATGGCATAGGCTGCCGACTGGCTGCTGGTGATGAGCCCTGCAGGGGGCGGGGGAGAGCAGGAAGCAGGACACCTGGGGAGTTAGGGGCCGGGGCAAAGGCACAGGAGGGACGGAGGAAGGGTTAGGCGTGGGGTCAGGTGTGTAGAGGTGCCCGGCAGGTGAGATAGGTTCCCTCCCAGACAGGAGGAGCGTGTGCTGGAATCACGGGTCCCGCTCCTCCTCACCACCAGCGCTAGCCCCGGGCTGACCCATGACTTTTCAGCCTCCTGGAGAGGTCCAGCTGCCGCTGTCAGGAGGCAAGAAGAGGGCAGCCCCCCTCCCTGGGATTTACAAATGCCTGATGACATTTCCCCCTCACGCTGGATGCCAACCCAGGGCTTCTAGAAGTTCTGTTACCCCACCTCTGAACATGGGGTGAAGAGCTTAGAATTGGAGTCAAGGACCTTCTTCCTCCTGAAAAGTTGCCTGGTGGGCCGTGAAGTTATTTTGCCGACTCCTGAGTTCCCACTGCTCACAACGGCAGTGGCCAGCATGCCCCCCCTCCCCAGTGTGGAAACTGCTCAGAACGCCCTTAAACACACTCAGAATAAGCCATGCCTCTGGGGGCACTCGTGGGTCACAGACACACAGACGCACATCAGACGAGCCGCACTCCTCAGACACGCAGAGAGCGCACGCCTAGTTCTGCGCCCATTCCCGGCTGCGTGGTCAGAGTCCCTCAGCCGGCACCTGCAGGCTGCTCGCCGTCCTCTCTGTGCACACACCCTCCCCACTGCCACTAACACCCGACTTGGCCTACTAGTCCTGGGGCCCAGGGCCCACCCCCTGCCCTTCCAGGGCTCACCCAAGTCATCCTTGTCCAGAGGGATCTCCTCCACCAAGGACGGCATGACAAAGGAGAAGGTCTTGCGGTTGAAGTAGTACAGGCTGTAGCCTCCAAACATGGCTGAGAAGATCACGGTGCGGTAATAGCCGTAGCCTTGGGCCGCCATGCTGGAGCGGAGCAGGCCCCACTGTCCGGGACCCGGAGCCTCTGACCACAGCTCCTGCCCGTGGCTCTCTCAGCGCCCAGATCTGCTGAGTTAGGCTTTTCTTGCTCCCTCCTCCACCCAGCCTCCCAGGCTCCCTTTATAGCCACCTTCTGGACAATCATTAAGCCTGGGGCGGCTTGTAGGGAACCCAGTGTCCTGAAGGAGACAAGAAAACAGCAGATTACTGACGGTGAAGCGGTGGGGGCTGAACGGTGGGAGCTGGAGGGGGTCCCGGAGGGAGGCACTGCCCGTGAGCCGGCTGGAGCCAGCATGCTGTGTCCCCAGAACTTCGACTTTTTTCCGCTTTACCTTGTCCGCCCGCCTGTGAAACCAGCTGTGATTAAAGGCTCAACCTAATTACTTTTGTCTGCAGGAGCCCAGGGGAGGCAGGGGTGGGATAAGCAGAGATGCCCTCTCTAGCCCTGCTCCCTCAGTCACCTACCTTCTCATTCATTCAACCAAGAAGTTTACTGGAGGGTTTACTGGTTGCCAAGTACTGCACCGGTGCCGGGTTAATTTACACACACACACACACACACACACACACACACACTCAATTAAACACATATCCCCAACAGCCCGACTCCCAAGTCTTCGTAGGACCGACTCAAGCCCTGTAACTCCCAATGCTCAGCACACATGGGGGTGTAACTGTTTATGGATAGTTGCAGACCTGTAAGCGAGAGAAACTTCCCTTTGCAGGCCCTGTGTTGCACTGAAAGCCCTCCTAAAGGCTGGGGTCGTGGAGCGGCCACTCAGCGGTCTCTGATCCCTTTATCCTGTAACGTCAGGATGGGGTGCCCTCTGGCCGGCTGGGGGCTGCAGGGTCTGCGACAGAACGGCCCGTGGGCGGGAAGGTGCACCCGCGGACTTCAGGCTGCAGTGCCGAGCTAGCCCGCTTCCCAGGGCCCCGGCAACACGCCCCCGGCTTTTCCGCTCAGTTGGGAAAGCAAGTGCAGAAGGTGTAGGCGCGAGCGGAGCAGGCGAGCACGTAGTCTCCCGGAGGCCTCTCGCTTCGGGCTCCGAGTGGCTCAGCCCGGCAGGATGGGCCAGGCGCAGGCTCTCGGCACCTGCCCAGCCCCGTGTCCTCAAGCTACCCGGGACACCCGACTCGGGCTGGAAGCCCGCGGGCCCGGGTGCGGGAGCTGGAGAGGTGCGGGGACACCGGACTGGTGCGACAAAAAGAAGCAGGTGCGTGCTGGTCACGGGCAGCGCCTCGGAGGCCCCCAGACTCAGGAACTGCCCCCACCCGGGAAGGGACAGCTGCAGGAACAGCTCCGGTTTGTATCGGAAGTTAGGGCAACCTTTGTTGGGGCTCTAACAAAGGAGCCCAAAGACCCGAGACTCCCCCTCCAGCCCCGCCTTCAGGCGGCGCCCCTCCCCCGCATTCAGCCCGCTACCTGAACGCCGGCGGGAAGCCGGAGTAGAATAGAGCGGGGCGGCAGGGCCCGCGGGCGCATGCGCGTGCGCTGGGGGCGGGGCCTCCGCTTGCGCCTTGCTGGCTGAGGGCCAAGTCCACCCCTCAGCGTTTAGTCTTAGTCCTGTGGGTTCGACAGGTCCTTGGGCAACGACAGCGCCCCCTAGGGGCTGGATTCGTATGTTCCCTTCTTAACTGATGGCGTTCAACAAATCCGTTTTTAGTGAGTGCCTCCCACTCCCACTGTCCCCGCGTTGTTCACAGTCTGGGAAAGGTCTTGTAGAGAAAGCAGTCTTTTCTGTAAGAAATTAAGGCAGTCCTCAATAAGCACAATATGAACATGTAACTTGTAATCAGACTGTTGGGAACGGGGTTAAGATAAAATAGACGGAGTGTTTAAAGTGCCTGGCAGGAAATAAACCTTAAATTCTAACCCAGACCCACTACATTTTAACAGTGTGACCTTGGGTAATAATCTCTATGAGCCCCAGTTTCTTACAAACCTCATAGATTTGTTGTGAGGACTCAGAAGAAGATTTTAAAAAAAAGATTGTAATTTTTAAAGTACTCTCTACACCCAATGTGGGGCTTGAACTCACAACTGGGAGATCAAGAGTCGCATGCTGCACCAACTGAATCAGCCAGGCGCCCCTCAATTGAAGATTTAGATAAGAATTAAGAAAATTTAGATAATTGCTTTCATAGAGACCGCTGGAGAGTTGCTGAAAGAAGTTTAAGTGTTCCAAAGTTGACAGCAAAGATGTTTTAAATTGGGAAGGTGGTCAGGGAAGAGAGGAGAAGCCTGCAATCTGCCACTAGCCCAAGCAGTGCCACTCCGAAGGCCTCATGAAAGATTTTTAAATGGGATTATAAAACACTAAAGTATTATGATAACAACACTCAACGTACAATCCTTGGTTGGATTCTGATGAGAACCGTGAAGGTGATCAGCGTTTCCCCTCACTTCTGTCTGGGTACCAGAAACGATGAATGCTGTCAGGGATTCCCATCCACA
The DNA here is from genome assembly GCF_023065955.2 of Ursus arctos. Classification (NCBI taxonomy): domain Eukaryota; kingdom Metazoa; phylum Chordata; class Mammalia; order Carnivora; family Ursidae; genus Ursus; species Ursus arctos. The sequence goes on from NW_026622897.1 coordinate 14,488,810, forward strand.
CAGGGGTAAAGCATTCGGCCTCCCAGATGGGGATCTTGGCTCTAGCCAATTGGGAGAAGCCGATTCAGGAGAAGACAGGAAATTAATGAAGAATTGGAGTCTTGGTATCAGCAAAGTACGGATAGTATATTATCAGGAAGATATTGAGGGCATTGTAGACTTGGCTTCAGTGAGGTAGGAGATAGAAGGTGATGTGGCTGGAGGTGATAATGATGATGATGATGATGATTCACCTGATCCTGAAAGTCCAGGTGACTCAGAAAGTGATTCAGAGAGAAAGAATCTGCTAAAGAACTCCAAGCTACCGAGTGCCCTGATGAAGTGAAGGATCTTAAACAAAACTAAAAGACAACCTACTGAATGGGACAAGATATTTGGAAATGACATGTCCAATAAAACATTAACATCCAAAATATATAAAGAACTTCTGCAGCTCAACACCAAAAATAATAATAATAAAATAATAATCAGATTTAAAAATGGGTGCAAGAGGGGCACCTGGCTGGCTCAGTCAATAGAACATGTGACTCTTCATCTTGGGGCTGTGAGTTCAAGCCCTATGCTGGGTATAGAGATTACTCAAAAATAAATAACAGGGGCACCTGGGTGACTCAGTCGGTTAAACGTCTGCCTTTGGCTCAGGTCATGATCCCAGGGTCCTGGGATGGAGCCCTGCGTCGGGCTCCCCGCTCAGTGGCGAGTCTGCTTCTCCCTCTGCCCCTCTGCCCCGCTTGTGTGCGTGCTCTCTCTCTCTCTCTCTCGAATATAAATAAATAAAATCTTTAAAAATAAATAAGCTTTTAAAATTTTAATTTAAAAAATGGGTGGAAGACATGAACAGACATTTCTCCAAAGAAGACACCCAGATAGCCAACAGACACATGAAAAGATGCTCAACAGCACTCATCATCAGAGAAACTCAAATCAAAACCACAATGAGTTATCACTTCACACCTGTCAGAATGGCTAAGATCAAAAACACAAGAAACAAGTGTTGGTGAGGATGTGGAGGAAAAGGACATCTTGTGCCCTGTAGGTGGGAACGCAAACTGGTGCAGCCACTGTGGAAAACAGTATGGAGGGTCCTCAAAAAATTAAAAATAGAATTACCATATAATCCAGTAATTCCACTACTGGGCACTAACCCAAAGAATATGAAAACACGAATTCCAAAAACTATGTGCCCCTCTATGTTAACTGCAGCATTATTTACAATAACCAAATAATGGAAGCAGCACAAGTGCCCATCAATAGATGAATGGATAAAGAAGATGTGGCATATATACATATATATAATGGAATACTTCTCGGCTGTAAAAAAAGAATGAAATCTTGCCATTTGCAACAACATGGATGGAGCTAGACAGTATTATGCTAAGTGATAGAAGTCAAAGAAAGAAAAATACCACATGAATTCACTCGTGTGGAATTTAAGACACAAAACGAATGAACAAATTCAAGAGACAAACCAAAAAACAGACTGTTAACTATAGAGATCACACTGATGGCTGCCAGAGGGGAGGCAGGTGGGGGAACGGGTGAAATGGGTGAAGTGGATTAAGAGTGCACTTACCATGATGAGCACTGAGTAATATATGGAATTGTTGAACCACTCTATTGTACACCTGAAACTAACATGACACTATGTTAATGATACTGGAATAAAAATAAAAATAAATATAAATAAAAGTAAGCCTTATTATTATGACACACAGTGGAGGACTGCTCATAGAGCAGAGACCTTTACATTATAATTACTTAAAAGGCCCTATTAAATAGGGCCTTTTAAATAATTACAAAAAGTGTTTGCCTTCAGATGCCATGGGTCACACTTTTATGGGCATGAATATAACTATCTTTGCAAAGAGTTGTATAAAACAATAAATACAATACTCAATTTCCTTTCATATTAACACCATCAAACTTTTTTTTTTAAGATTTTATTTATTTATTTGACAGAGAGAGAGAACACAAGCAGGGGGAGCGAGAGGGAGAAGTAGGCTTCCCGCTGAGCAAGGAGCCTGATGGGGCTCAATCCCAGGACCCTGGGATCATGACCTCAGCCGAAGGCAGACGCCTAACAGCTGAGCCACCCAGGCGCCCCAGGGAGGAGTAGTTTTAAAGCCTTTCCAGATATTCGTGAATATTCTATTTTGATACTACACTAAGCTAGACAAGTGTTGGTTTCTTAAAGATCGGCTGCAATGCAGAATCTGAAACCAAATCAATGAAGTTTTCATATTCCGATAAGTTAAAAATCTGTTGGTCTATCTTGCACTAAAAATGGATATTTTACACATGCATTATTATTTTTTTTTTAGATAGAGTGTGTGCGTGCAGTGAGGGGAGGGGCAGGGGGGAGAGAGAATCCCAAGCAGGCTCCGCGCCCACCACAGAGCCCCATGCAGGGCTTGATCTCGTGACCCTGAGATCATAACCTGAGCCGAAATCAAAGTTGGACGCTCAACCGACTGAGCCACCCAGGCGCCCCGCATGCATGATTTTAACATCACGTGTTGGTCATTTGGAAATGAATTATGCAGATCTTCCCAATGTTAATGCATTTCATTACACAATACCAAAACGAATGATATTTGGTAATATCACCACTGATTTTTGGAAAAGCGTTAAAAAAGTAAGAAGCCGTCAAGCTCAAATTTTATTTTTGGCAACAAATACGGTCAGTTGTTTTCCTTGAAGTGACGGGATCATTTTGTTCATTTTGGAGAAAATGTCTGCCAAATATCCAAGTCCCAATAACCGGAGCTTGTTTCTCAGGTGTTCTTGCCAGTAAAACTGGTGTTCCGTGAAAAAAAGAGGCTAATTCAGCCCGCAGCTCAAACAAATGTATAGATGTGTTTACCTGGGGCAACCACTGTATTCCAGCAGAAGTACTAATTTAGTACTTTACAAAAGATGTGTACTCCAGAGTTGAGATTAATAAGAGTAATGGTTTCCCCTGCTTTGTCAAGGACAGTCTTAAGTGAACCTGCCTTTCTTTTCTTTCTTTGAGTGTGGCAGTGAAGAAAACCACGATTACCTATATGGCTTGATGCCATGGTCTTGATTCACTCCAAGGGGCCCGCAGCTAAATCTTTCATTGCTTTTACACTATCGGGGCAGATGTGAAAAAAAAAAAGGCAAATTACATCTCAGTATTATTAAGAAGATAACTGTGTCCTCCCTGACTCCCTAAAAAAGTCCTCAGGGGTCCAAAGATTGCACTTGGAGAACCACTGCTTTAGTCCAACCAAGATTTGAGTGGATTTGATTGGACCCTTTGTGAAGGGTGGTATAGCTCACGTTTACCCTTATTTCTAGAGTACAGTCCCTCAGGGGCCCTAACTTAACGCCAGGGCTGTTTTTCAGGACAGCCTTCTTGGAGGGTTTGGAGGTCTAATTTTGTCCACCGCTGCCCCCAGTACTAGGAGGCTTCCAAAAGCTGGGCTTCGCCTCTCTCTCAGCAGCTTCTCTCAAATTGGCAAATGCCTTAGTGATGCAAACACCACCAAATGTTGAACTCGCTTCTTTGGGACCTTGACCCCCATGGCAGACTGATTGCAAAAAATTCTTCATCTCTAGGAGATATATACGATGGAATATTGCTCCGCCATAAAAAAGAAGGAAATCCTATCATTTGTGACAGCATGTTTGAAATGGGAGGGCATTATGCTGAGTGAAATAGTCAAGACAGAGAAGGACACATATTGCATGCTATTACTTACATATGGAGTTTTTTAAAAAGGTGGGGGGCACCTGGCTGGCTCCGTCGGTGGAGCGTGCAACTCTTAATCCTTGGGGTTGTGAGCTCGAGCCCTGCGTGGGGTGTAGAGATTACTTAAACAAACAAATAAGCAAAAAGGTCAAACTCATAGTAACAGAGAGTAGAATGGTGATCGTCAGGGGTTGGGGGCTGAGAGAAATGGGGAGAGGTTGGTCAAGCATTTAGTTATAAGATGAATAAGTTCTGAGGATCTAACGATTTACAGCATTGTGACTAAGTTAATAATACTGTATTGTATCTCCCTTATCTATGGGGGACACATTCCAAGACCCCCAGTGGATGCCTGAAACTGCAGATAGTACTAAACCCTATGTCTACTGTTTTTCCTATGTGTACACAGTTATGATAACTTTTAATTTAAAAATTAGGCACAGTAAGAGATTAATAACAATAATTTATTAATTATAAATTAATTCTTAAAATGAAACAATTAAAACAAGATACATTAATAAGAATTGTGGGAATGTGGTTTTTCTCTCTCTCTCAAAATATCTTATTGTACTGTACTCACCCTTCTTATGATGATGACGTGAGACGATAAAGTGCCCACACGCTGAGGGGCACCTGGGTGGCTCAGTCAGTGGAGCATGTGACTCCTGATCTCGATCTCGGGATCATGAGTTCAAGCCCTACATTAGGCCTAGGGCTTACTTACTTAAAAGAAAAAAAGTGCCTCCGTGATGAGATGAGATGAGGTATACGACTTAGGCATCACGGTCTACCCCTGGCTGCTACTGACCTTCTGAAGACACACGAGGAAGACCGTCCGCTTCCAGACCACAGTTGATCCCTGGTAATTGAGATCACGAGTAACTGAAACCACGGAAAGAGAAATCATGGACAAGAACTTGAAATTTGCTGAGAGTGTATCTTAATGTTCTCACACACACACACAAAAGCTAACAATGTGAGGTGATAGGTGTATTAATTGTGGGAGTCATTTCTCAACATGTATATCAAATCATCACTTTGTACACTTGAAATACATTATATTTGTCAATTATACTTCAATCAAGCTGGGAGGAATATTTTTTTTAAAGATGATCTTCACCTATCCTAACTACTTACTAGAAGCAGTTACTTGTAAGTTTCAAATGTTCTCTACAGTTCTTTATACACAATGCTTGGCACTCAAAGACAAGCAAACAGGAAGTGAAAAAGACAAGAATTAAGTGCCCATCAGGAAAAAAGTACTAAATGGAAACATACCTGCAGGGAATTTAGGTAATAGTTATCAAACCTAGATTTTAAGATAAATGTGATTAATATCTCCAAGAAGTCAGATGACCAGCAGAGACCTAGAAATTGTGAAAGATACTCACTTGGATACTCTTAAACTGAAAAATACAATAACTGGAAGTAAGACTAGATCAGGCACAGGTGAGGAAAGAATCAGAAGATAATTAAGAAAGCAAAAGCCAAAACAAAAAACTATATTATATAATTGTAATGGTTAATTTTATATGTCAACTTAGAGGTGCTTTGGATGAGATTAAGATTTAAATCAGTGACCTTTGGGTAAAGCAGTTTGCCCTCTATAATGTGGGTGGGCCTCATCCAATCAGTTGAAGGCCTGAAGAGAACAAAAAGATTGACCTTCCCTGAGCAAGAAGGAATTGTCCAGCCGACTGCCTTCAGACTTCATTAGCATCTCAGGTTGCCTTTGGACTGGAACTGCTCCATTGGCTCTCCTAGGTGTCCACCTTGCTGATTTCGAACTCTCTAGCCTCCATAACTGTGTGAGCCAATTCCTTATAATAAATCTTTCTATATGTATACACACCCTATTGGTTCTATTTCTCCAGAGAACCTTGACTAATACCATAATAATCCAGAATGAAAGTTATTGACGATATCAACACGTGGGTGGTAACTATAGGAGGTAAGACTAAGGAATTTATCTTGTTAGTGGGGATAATATGAATTTTGAAAAGCTAAGGACAGAAAAAACAAACATAAGTTTGGGTCTTAATAATTAAGGAACAGGGGCATTTGGCTGGCTTAGTCAGTGCAGCGTGATCTCAGGTTGTGAGTTCAAGCCCCATAGTGGGTGTAGAGATTACTTAAAACTAAAAGAATCTTTAAAAAAAAAACAAGGAACAAATACCAGAATAATCAAAATAGAATATGTAGCTTTCAAACAGGCAACAATTTTTAAAAATTAGTCCATCCAATAGAGAGTAGGATATGGTAAGGAAAAAAATAAAGATGGGTGAAAAAAGTCTAATAGTCTATAACTGGAATTATAATAAAGATAAAGGGATTAAGTTCACCTATCAAAAACAGAGATGCTGGGAATGTTAACAAAAGTAAAATACAATCTTCTGATTCTCAGTCAAGAAACTGTTAACATTATTACTCCAAAGAAAACTGGATAGTTGGGAGATTGGGGGGGGAGGTGTAGGAGAGAGATTTTATCTTGCACATCTTTAAGAATCTTTTGAATTTTCAATGAGTTGTCTGTTTAAAAGAAATGTAATCACACTGAAATAATATGTCAATCAAAGAAGAAGTCAATGGAAATTAGATAAAATTTAGAATTGGAAAATAATAAAAATATTGCATATTAAAACTTCTAGACTACAGTAACAGGATATTTGGAGGAAATTATAGACTTACATGCTTATATTGGAAAAGTGGCTGGAAGTGAATAGGCTAAATGTTCAACTTAAGATATGGTTTTTTTGTTTTGTTTTGTTTTTGTTTTTTTTAAGATTTTATTTATTCATTCGACAGAGAGAGAGAAACAGCCAGCAAGAGAGGGAACACAAGCAGGGGGAGTGGGAGAGGAAGAAGCAGGCTTGATCCCAGAACGCCAGGATCACGCCCTGAGCCGAAGGCAGATGCTTAACGACTGAGCCACCCAGGCGCCCCTTAAGATATGTTTTTAAAAGAGGAAAAATCCAAAGAAAATAGAAGAAATCAGAAGAGCAAAAGTTAATGAACTAGAAACCAACCAAAATACAATGTATCAAAGCCAGATTCTGACAAGCTAAAACTAGGAAATACTCTGAATTTCACTGATTAAGGACAAAACAGGGGGTGCTTGGATGGCTCAGTCAGAAGAGCATGTGACTCTTGATCTCGGGGTTGTAAGTTCAAGCCCCATGTTGGGTGTAGAGATTACTTAAAAATAAAATCTTTTTAAAAAGAAATGTCTACTCAAACCCTTGCCAATTTTTTTTTTAACTGGGCTGTCTTCTTATTGTTGAGTTGTAGGTGTTCTTTTTGTATTCTGGACACTATAATCTTATCAGATACATGGTTTGCAAATATTTTCTTCCATTTTGTGGGCTGATTTTTCACTCTCTTGATGGGGTCCTTTGATGAACAAAGTTTTCAATTTTGATGAAGTCAAATTTATCTATTTTTCTTTTATTGCTTGTGCCTTGGGGTCATATTTATGAAACAATTGCCGAATCCAAACCCCCTATGTTTTCCTTTAAGTGTTTTATAGTGTTAACCCTTAAGTTTAGGTCTTCGACCTGTTTTTTTTTAAATAGGTCTTGAACTCGCAACCCTGAGATCAAGACCTGAGCTGAAATCAAGTTGGACGCTCAACCGACTGAGCCAGCTAGGCACCGCTGATCTGATTTGAGTTAATTTTTGTGTATGGCATAAGGTAAGGTTCCAATTTTGGTTTTTTTTGCATATGGAAATCCAGTTTCCCAGCACCATGGGCTGAAGAGACTGTTCTTCCCTATTGCATTATCTTACACTTGTCAAAATTCAATTGAGTATATATGTAAGGCTTATTTCTGGTCTCCCAATTCTATTCCATTATTCTATATGTATATCCATATGCCAGTGCTATACCGTTTTGACTACCGTAGCTTTGCATTAAGTTTTGAAACTGGAACTGTGGGTCCTACACCTTTGTTCTCCTTTTTCAAGATTGCTTTAGCTAGTTGGGGTCCCTTGAATTTCCACATGAATTTTAGGATCAGATGATCAATTTCTGCAAAGAAACTCACTGGGATTTTGATAGATATTGTACTAAATCTCTAAATCAATCTGGGGAGGGGCACCTGGTGGCTCAGATACTTAAGCATCTGCCTTTAGCTTGGGTTGTGATCCTAGGGTGCTGGGATTGAACCCCACATCGGGCTCCCTGGTCGGCAGGGAGCCTGCTTTTCCCTCTCCCTCTCCTGCTTATGCTCTCTCTCTCAAATCAATAAATAAAATCTTTAAATAAATAAATAAATAAATAAATAAATAAATAAATAAATAAATAAATCTGGAATATTAAATCTTCTAATCCATGACCATGGATGTCTTTCCATTAAACAGTTCTCTAATTTCCTTCAGCAAATGCTTCGTATTTTTTAGTGCATAAGTCTTATGCTCCTTGGTTAAATTTGTTCCTAAGCATTTTATTCTTTTTGATGCTGTTTTATTTTTTACTAATCTCTACACCCAACATGGGGCTAAAACTCACAACCCCAAGATCAAGAGTCACATGCTTTTCTGAACCAGCCAGGCACCCCTCTTTTTGATGCTGTTGTAAGAATTGTTTTCTTAATTTCTTTTTGTTTGTTTGATCATTGTCAGTGTATAGAAAAACAACGGATTTTTTATTGTTGATTTTGTATCCTGCAACTTCGCCAAGTTTGTTTAATAATACTAACAGATTGGGAGGCCTGGGTAGCTCAGCCAGTTAAACGTCTGCCTTCGGCTCAGGTCATGATCCCAGGGTCTTGGGATCAAGTCCCACATCAGGCTCCCTGCTCAGCGGGGAGCCTGCTTCTTTCTCTACTGCTGCTCCCCCTGCTTGTGCTCTCTTTCTCTCTCTGACAAAGAAATAAAATCTTTTAAAAAATACTAACAGATTCTCTGGTTTCCTTAGAGTTTCTACATAGAAGATCAAGTCATCTGTGAACCATAGATGGTTTTACTTTTTCCTTTCCAATTTGGATGGCTTTATTTTTTTTAAAAGATTTTATTTATTTATTCGACAGAGATAGAGACAGCCAGGGAGAGAGGGAACACAGTCAGGGGGAGTGCGAGAGGAAGAAGCGGAGGAGCCTGATGTGGGGCTCAATCCCAGAACGCCGCCGGGATCACGCCCTGAGCCGAAGGCAGACGCTTAACAACTGAGCCAGCCAGGCGCCCCTCCAATTTGGATGGCTTTAATTTATTTTTCTTACTTAATTGCTCTGGCTAGAACTTCTAGAATTATGTTAAATAGAAGTGGTGACCACAAACATCCTTTATTCCTGATCTTAGAGGAAAAGCTTTCATCATTACAATGTTCACTATGGGTTTTTCATATATGGCCATTATCATGTTGAGAAAATCCCTTTCTACTCCTAGATTTTTGAGTGTTTTTTATCATGAAAGGGTGATGGATTTTGTCGGATGCTTTTTTTGCAGCAGTTAAGATGATTGTGTGTTTTTTTTTCCCCCTCATCCTATTAAGATGATATATTACATTGATTGATTTTCACATATTAAACCACCGTTGTGTGCCTGAGATAAGTCTTAGTTGGTCATGATATATAGTCTGATTAATATACTGCTTAATTTGGTTTGCTAGTATATTTTTTAAAGATTTTTGCCTCTTTATTCATAAGGGATATTGATCTATGGTTTTCTTTTCTGTAGTGCCTTGTTCTGGCTTTGGTATCATGCTAATGTCTGCCTCATAGAATGACTTAGGAAGTACTCGCTCCTGTTCAATTTGTAGATAGTTAGAGAAGGATTGGTGTTAATTCGTCTTTATCTTATTTTATTTTTTTTAAAGATTTTATTTATTTATTTGACAGAGAGAGAGAGCACAAGCAGGGGGAGCAGCAGGCAGAGGGAGAGGGAGAAGCAGGCTCCCCACTGAGCAGAGAGCCCAATGTGGGGCTCGATCCCAGGACCCCAGGATCAGGACCTGAGCTGAAGGCAGATGCTCAACTGACTGAGCCACTCAGGTACCCCGTTATTTCGTCTTTAAACGTTTGGTAAAATTCACCAGTGAAGCCATCTGGTCCTGGAGTTTTCTGTGTTGCAGATTTTTTGGTTATTGATTCAATCTCCTTACTCCTTATAGGCCTAATCTGATTTTCTATTTTTTCAGTTTTGGTAGTTTGTATTTCTAGGAATTTGTCCATTTTATCTAGATTATTCACTTTGTTGGCATACAGTTATTTGTAGCATTCTCTTACAATCCTTTTTCTTTTTGTAGATTTCATCTACAAAATCAGATTACTTCTGATTTTAGTAATTTCTATTTTGTTTACCTCTGCTCTAATTTTTGTTATTTTTTGTTACATTTGAGTTTAGTTTCCTTTTTTCTAGTCCTTAGGCAGTAGATTGTTGCTTTGAGATGTTTATTCTTTTTATATGTAGGCATTTACTGCTATAAATTTCCCTCTGCATTGCTTTCAGTGAATCCCACAGGTTTTGATATGTCGTGTGTATGTATGTGTGCATGCAAGTGTGTGTGTGTGTGTGTGTAGACTTTATTTATTACAGCAATTTTAGGTTCACGGCAAAATTGAGTGGAACGTACGGAGAGTCCCTACGTATCCCCTGCCCCACCCCCACAGCCTTCCCCACTATCAACAGCCCACATCAGAGTGGTAGTTTTTACAACTGATAAACCCGAACTGACACATCATTACACCCAAAGTCTACAGTTTACATTAGGGCTCATTTTGGTGGTGTATATTTTTTGGGTTCGGACAAACATATAACAACATGTAGCCACCGTGACAGTCTACAGGACAGTTGCTCTGCCCTGAAAACCCTGTCCTCCACCTATTCATCTCTCCCTCCCCACCAGCCCCCAGAAACCACTGATCTTTTTACTGTCTCCCTTGTTACTTTCATTTGTCTGAAGGTATTTTCTAATTTCCCTTGTGCTTTCTTCTTTGAGCCATTAATTATTTAAGATTGTGTTGCTTACTTTCCACGTATCTGTGGATTTCCAGTTTTCCACCTGTTACTGATTTTTAGCTTCCTTTCATTGTGCCAGTGAAGATACTTTGTATGATTTCAGTCTTTTAGAATTTATCGAGACTTGTTTTGTGACCTAAAATATAATCTATCCTGAAGAATGTTCTCCGTACAATAGAGAAGAATGAGTATTCTGCTGTTGCTGGGCAGAATATTCTATTATTGGGTGAAGTCTGTTAGGTCTGATTGATTTATAGTGAGGTTAAAGTCCTCTGTTTTCTTATTGATCTTTCATCTAGAAGTTCTATCCATCATTGCAAGGAAGGTATTGAAATCTCAACTGTTATTGTGAAATTGTCTATTTCTTCCTTCAATTCTTTTTTTTAATTATTTATTTATTTGAGGGGGCGGCAGAGCACAGAGGGAGTGGGAGAGGGAGAAGCAGACTCCCTGCTGAGCAGAGAGCCAGACGTGGGGCTCAGTCCCAGGATCCTTAGATCATGACCTGAGCCAAAGGCAGATGCTTAACCAACTGAGCCAGCCAGGTGCCCCTCTTCCTTCAATTCGTCATTGAATGTCATTGCATGCTTTATATATTTGGGGCCTCTTTTGTTTAGTATATACGTTTATAATTGTTATAGCTCCTTGACTGACTCTTTTATTAATATATTATGCCTTTGTCTCTTATAACAAAGAAAAAATACATAACAAAAATATAGAGAGAATGTCTTTCTTAAGTCTCTTTTGACTTGTAGTCTATTTTGTCTGAATTAGTACAGCCACTCCAGCTCCTTTTTAGTTACTATTTATATGGATTATAATTTTCCATTTTTTCACTTTCAAACTATTGGTGTCTTTGATTGAAAGTGAGTCTTTTGGGGGGCACCTGGGTGGCTCAGTCGTTAAGCGTCTGCCTTCGGCTCAGGGCGTGGTCCCGGCGTTATGGGATCGAGCCCCACGTCAGGCTCCTCTGCTATGAGCCTGCTTCTTCCTCTCCCACTCCCTCTGCTTGTGTTCCCTCTCTCGCTGGCTGTCTTTCTCTGTCAAATAAATAAATAAAATCTTTAAAAAAAAATAAAAAAAGAAAGTGAGTCTTTTGGAGATGCCTGCCTGGCTTATTTAGTAGAGCATGCGACTCTTGATCCCAGGATCATGAGTTCGAGCCCCATGTTGGATGTAGAGATTACTTCAATTTTTTAAAGATTTTATTTATTTATTTGACAGAGAGAGAGAGCACAAGTGGGGAGGAGGGGGAGAGGGAGAAGCAGGCTCCCCGCTGAGCAGGGAGCCCTATGTGGGGCTGGATCCCAGGACCCCAGGATCATGACCCGAGCCAAAGGCAGATGCTTCACCGACTGAGCCACCCAGGCGCCCCAATAAATAAATATTTTTTTAAAAAGGAAGTGAGTTGGTTAAGTGGTCAACTCTTGGTTTTGGCTCAGGTCATGATTTCAAGGTTGTGGGATCAAGCCCTGCGTTGGGCTCCATGCTCAGCGGGGAGTCTGCTTGAGAGTCCCTCTCTCCCTCTCCCTCTGCCCCGGCTTCTCTCTCTCTCTCAAAATAAATAAATAAATCTTTAAAAAATAAAATAAAATAAAGTGAGTCTTTTGGAGGCAGCATATCCTTAATTATTAAGACCCATACTTACATTTACTTCTTTTTCTATTCCCTAAGCTTTCCAAAACTGATATAGTCCCCTTAACAAAATAAACTCCTTAGTCTAAATTCCTCTACTTACCATCTCCAGGTGCCATCATCTACAATTTTGTTTCGGGATTCTTGAACTGGTTCATAACAACAGCAAACATTTAGACAGTGCTCATTAGGTGCTCAGCACTGCTCTGAGAGCTTTTCCATATTATTTCTGTTAACTCTCACAACAACCCTATGAGGTAGGTACAATTTTTATGGGAAAACTGAGGCAAGAGGCTCACATCATAGGCCTAATAAGCGGAGGTCAGGATTTAAGTACACTCATTCTTGCTACCTCTCAGATAAGACGATTCTGAAGCTGTTGGGAAAAAATAAGCTTACCCAAGAAAAATTTTTAAAATGTAATGAGATTATTAAAAGTATAAAACTACGATAATTAAACCTGTACATTATTTTTTAAGTGTATTTATTTACATAATCTTTACACCCAACATGGGGCTCGAACTCATGACCCCGAGATCAAGAGTCGCATGCTCTTCTGAGCCAACCAGATGCCCCAAACCTGTGCATTATTAAAAAGTATCACTGAAACATAATTAAAAATTCCAATATAAGCTAAAATCCACCCGAGAACTTGTTACACAATAAAGGTGGCTCTCCACAACAGCCTAGAAAAAAGATTTCAATAAGTGGTATTAGGCTGCTGGCCAATTGGATCACTACTTTCCACCTTACAGTAAAATAAGCTCTAGGTGGATCAGAAGTCTATGCACAGAACAGTGGAACCATAAGTCCTCTAGCACGGAGACATTCTTATGATCTCGGAATGGAGTTGGCCTCGGCGCAACAAATACCTAAAAGCCAAAATCAATGGTAAATTCTGCCTAACAAAAATGTATGCTGAAGACCATATGCGAAGTCAAAACCTAAACTGGGTAAGATATATTTACGAGTCATGGATTAAGGACTGGTTTCCTTAATAGAGCGAGCATCCTGAAAGATAATTAAGGACCAATAGAACCTAACAGGAAAAGGGACAAGGGGTAGGGAGCCATAGCTCACAGAGAAAATACAAGCAATACTTAAGTAAGATGTTCAACCTCAACCCTAAAGTAAAATCAAAGCTACTTTTTAATTTATCGGGTTGGCAAAATTGAAGTACGAATACTGTATTGGTTTTGGAATCCATCTTAGGTTTGGTATCATCTTGCTTTAAAAAGAAAATTCGAAGCCAAATGATTTGTCTGAGGAGTAAATTACCACCTAGTTCCTAATTTGTTGGACTCCAAAAGCCATGTCCTTAATCGATGAACGATGCTGCTTATTTTTAAAGTGTATTTATTTAAGTAATCTCTAAACCCAACATGGGGCTCAAACTCATGACCCCGAGATCTGCCTAAACTCATACACGATAGCAAAGAATTAAAAGAAGATAATAGAGCACCTGGGTGGCACGGTCGGTTACACGTCTGCCTTCGGCTCATGTCATCCAGCCCCGCATCGGGCTCTCTGCTCAGCGGGGAGCCTGCTTCTCCCTCTCCCTCTGCCTGCCACTCTGCCTACTTGTGCTGTCAAATAAATAAATAAAATCTTTAAAAATAAATATATAATACTACATCAAAAACTAACGATGTATTATATGTTGGCTAATTGAACATAACAACCAAAAAAGAATACTTGAAAATTTAGATTAGGGTTTCTCCATATCAACACTACTATTGGCATTTTGGGCACGGTAATTCTTTGCAGTGGGGTGGGCTGTTCTGTGCACGGTAGGATGCTGTTAGCATCCTTGACATCTATCCACTAGACACCAGTAACACCTCTCCTCCCACCCCCCAATTCTGACAGCCCAGAATGTCTCCACACATTGCCAAATGTCCTCTGGCAAAATCGCCCCAAGTGAGAACCACTGCATTAAGTGTTCGCACCTTCTAATGGAACCTGTCACAAAAACATTATGCCCAAAGCTAGTCACTGTTGTAATACTGAAAAGCAGAAACACGCTGGGGTTGCAGTAATAGATGAAAAATTAAGAAACCATGGAATATCTATTCAGTGTATTACGGAGTTGTTAATGCCCATCTGATGATGAAAACTAGAGAACTCAAAATTGACCCTTCCAAAATAATAGCTATTAAAAGCTCACTACTTTTACATTTAAGAATTGTTAATGGCATGCTTATGATGTTAATTTAAAAATACATGTGAAATTACATACCGCTATGAGTTGAAAACTTAAAACCTGGACACAGAGATCTATAGCAGCTTTGTTCATGATTGCCAGAACCTGGAAAAGAACCCAAGATCCCTTTCCGTAGGTGGACAGGTACCCCGTGGTCCATCCAGACAACGGGGTATTATTCAGAGCTAAGAAGAAGTGAGCCGTCGAGCCATGAAGACATGGAGGAAATGTAAATGCATGTTGCTAAGCAAAAGTAGCCAGTCCGAAAGGCTACATGCTGCATGACTCCAGCTATATGACGTTCTGGAAAAGGCAGAACTCTGGAGACAGCAAAAAGGTCTATGGTTGCCAGGAGTTCAAGGGGGCAGGGAGGAGGGATGGACAAATACAGCATAGAGGATATTTTGGGCAGTGGAACTACTCTGTATGGCATGTGATGGTGGGTACGTGTATTTTACATTTGTCCAAATACAAAGAATGTACGATATCAAGACTAACCCTAACCTGAAGTATACTTTGATGACAATCATCAATACAGGGTCATCGAGTATTGTAACTATACTGCTCTGGTGGGGACGCTGATAGTGGGGGAGGCTGTGCATATGGAGCCAGAGGGTAGATGGGAAGTCTCTATACTTTCTGCTCAATTTTACTGTGAACCTAAAACTGCTCTAAAAAAGTCTATTAAAGGGGCGTCTGGGTAGCGCAGTCGTTGGGCGTCTGCCTTCGGCTCAGGGCGTGATCCCGGCATTCCGGGATTGAGTCACACATCGGGCTCCTCCGCTGGGAGCCTGCTTCTTCCTCTCCCACTCCCCCTGCTTGTGTTCCCTCTCTCGCTGGCTGTCTCTATCTCTGCTGAATAAATAAATAAAATCTTTAAAAAAATATAAAATAAAAATAAAAATTAAAAAGTCTATTAAAAAAAAAAAGACTTCCAGGCTTAAAACTTGTCTGACCTGTTCAGCCTTTAGAGAAAAACATAATCTTCATGGTCATTACTTAATTTCTCAGACATGTAGTGATTAATGACCAGAGTGATCTTCCTTTGATAAAACACGGTTCCATCAAGACTCATGACCAACCCAAACTAATTGTGCTGGTGAATTAATTGAGTAGTGAATCCCTAGCAACGCGTTCTCGTATCAGAGCAGTTAACAGCGAGGGCTAACGGGGAAGAATTAAGTTCAAACCTAGCCGAGAGACTTAACACCTGATTCCTTGGATTCATTCCTGAAATCTTTCTGAACTGTCAACTGTCAATTTATTTAGTTAGTTCGTTATTTAGTTACTTAGTTGTTTAGTTAGCTAATAAGTAGGCTCCACACCCAATGTGGGCTTGAACTCACAACCCTGAGATCAGGAGTCACACGCTCTACTGAGTCAGCCAGGCGCCCCACGAACTGTCAGTTTATTTTCAAAATGGGGTTGTCATCTTAAGAAGTGACTGTCACCTACAAGTCTGGGACATAGAGGTCCAAATAATGTCAGCGGAAAAATAGAACAATTTCGTTTTCATGAAGAAACAAATCAACTTACACTTAATGAATCTCAACTAAGTCCAAAATGTGAATATTGTGGCGGTACATAGTATATGTAATTTTAAGATTCAAACTCCTGTCTTACAAATTTTCTATAATAAACATGTACTGTCTATACTCAGGAAACAAACATTGTAAAAATCACAGCACAAGGGACGCCTGGGTGGCTCAGTTGGTTAAGCATCTGCCTTCGGCTCAGGTCATGATCTCAGGGTCCCGGCACTGAGTCCCACATCGGGCTCCTTGTTTAGCAGGGAGTCTGCTTTTCCCTCTACCTGCTGCTCCCCCTGCTTGTGCTGACAAACAAACAAATAAATAAATAAAACTTAAAAAAAATCACGGCACAAAAGTTGTAGAAAAGAATATTTTATTGAAACAGTTTCTCAATTAACAATGGACCAAAGTACAATCTGACTCAAACCTGTCCAACCAGCCTAAACTGCTAGTGAAAGAACTCAAACATACAGGACAGGGTGGGACCCTGCGGTCTCATTTCTGCCAATGTGGCAAAAAAAAAAAAAAAAAAAAAAAAAGGAAAAAAAGACAAAAGACAGACACAACCAGGTTCCCCCTTGCCCTGGGAGCCGGGTGGCAGCTGTGGCTCCTGCTCCAGACGGAATACTGGAGGACAGGCTCCCCAACATGGGCATGGTAGGTAAAGAGCCCCCATCTTAGCAGGGCAATGCAAGAAAGGCAGGCCAGCCCCCACCCCCTTCCTTCCCCCACAAGGCCTGCCGCAAGAGGGCGAGGTGGCCTTTTTACATCCACACCACGGCTCTCCTTCTCCCAGGGTCTTGGGATAGGGGCTCACAGTAGAAAGCACATTTTGGTCAGCCCAGGGGGCCAGGGGGCCAGGGAAAGGCTATGTCTGGGCGGTCAGAGAGGAGAGAGGAGGGGGCCAGGAGTCACAGGGACATGGAGGAACAGGCTACCGGGCAGTTGCAGACTCGGACAGTGCTCGCAGGAGGCCGGCACCCCACGCCGGCCACTCCGCACGCTTTCCTGCGCCCGAGTCCCCAAGTGGGAGCTCCGGGGTTTTCACACGTTTCTCCCACAGAGGTGGCTGGATTCCCTTCTTCGCTTTCTCCCTGCCTACTCTGGCCCTCGGGCGGGTGTACAAGCAGGCGGGACTGATCTAGCTTTAATGCAGCCCGTCCAGATGGAAGGGGTTGGGCAAGAGACAGACGGCTGCCTAACTTGCCACAGGAAGCCAAAGAGAGCATGGGAAGAGGAGTCACTGGGGTTGGGGCCATTCAGGGAAAGACAAGACCGTGGAGGAGAAAGCAGAGATAAGCACTCGGAAACCAGACCTGGTAACCAAGGCTCTGTAGACACTGGCCCCTGGAGGGCGGACTTCGTGGTGGAAGAGGGAGGCAGGAAGGAGGACAGAGAAGACTGGAGACTCTCTAATATCCCAGGGCATCCCTCCCCCTGCCAGGTCCACTGATCCCTCACGGCCAATCTCTCACCTACCCACAGGCAAAGAATTAAGACATAATAGTGATTTCTCCCAAATTGGGGCCTGGATGGGTAGGGAACCAGGGGTGGGATTAGGAAATCGAACAATTTCAGTTTTTACCACAGAACCACTGCAGAAGGGACTGGTGAGCTGTCCCTTCTATCCCCTTCTCCACACCTGTGATCAAGGCGAGAGAAAAGGAACCGAAGCGTCTGAGGGCAGGAGCAACCCCTCCCCCGACCCTCGCTGTTTAATAAATAGAGGAGGTAGGAGAAGGGGGTGGGATGAATGGGGAACCAGGGCGGGGGGTTATAGTTCATCATTCTTCAACGTCGGCTTCTGTCCCGTTGGCTGCTCCTTCTGTTCCGGTTCTGCTGGGAGTGGGGAAGAGCAAAGGGATGCCAGCAGGTGAAACGGAGGTAACTGGCCCCCATTCTGTGGGGATCCTCCCCCCAGGGACCGTACCAACCAGGCTTCCCAGGTGCCCCCAGCTCCATGCTCACCTGCTCCAGGACCTCCCAGCTCCAGAGGTTCGGCATCTGCTGGTTCAGATCCTGCTTTTGGGAAGGAAGAGGTTAGCCTCTACGGAAGGAGGGAAGGGGCTAGCAAATTTTTTCTGTAAAAAGCCAGGTAGTTAATGTTTTAGGCGTTGTGGCCCACACTCAGCCTCTGCATGTGTGTGTGTGTGTGTGTGTGTGCGCGCGCGCGTAATAACCTAAAAACATAAGGGCCATTCATAACTTGTGGATCTTCCAGAAACAGGCTGTGCCTGCCAGTGTGCCAACCCCTAGGTTAAGCAATAACCATATTCCCAATGACTTTCCCAACTCACGAGTCTCTTTCTCAGGTTCTGAAATGGGCTTTGCATCGTCAGCGTGGCCTGGAAGGAAACCAGGGGTAAAATGTAGTCCCAGGAAGGAGAGGCCTTCTTCCTGCCCAGCAGCACCTGCGGCAGGGCGCCCTGCCCTCACCTGGTGGAGGGATGACCTTCTCCGCTTGGTCACTGGCATTGAGGGGAGGCTCTGTCCGGGTCCCATTCTTGTCCTTGGGCCGGGGCCGGGGCTTGGTGAACTTGGCCTTATTGAGCAGATACTGCACCTCACGGTCCAGGGCCATCATCTTGGCCTCGATGTCTTTTGAGAGCAACACGGGTTTCTCTGTGGCGGGAAGCTTGGCCTGCTCGGCCACGGTTGCATTCTTCCAGGCCTGTGGGTGAGCCAGGACATGCTCAGAGCTAGCCCTGGAGACCACAGGTATCTCTATCCCAGATGAAATACACCCCAACCAGCCTCGGGCTCTTCCCTCAGATCGCGAACTCCACTCCACCTGGCTGTCGGCCCCACAGGGGAGGCAGACTCCTCACAACGGCGACGGAGGCTCTCCACAAAGGAGTCCCAAACTGCACACTTGGGGCTTACACCCTATTACTTGGGACCAACTACAGCTGAACCTCTTGATTATTCCCTTGCCTCTGCACTTCTTTTTTTCTAAAGAGTTTATTTATTTATCTATCAGAGATAGAGAGCACGAGCAGGGGGAGTGGCAGGCAGAGCAGGCAGAGGGAGAAGCGGGCTCCCTGCTGGGCAAGGAGCCTGCCGTGGGATTCGATCCTGAGCCAAAGGCAGCTGCTTAACCGACTAAGCCACCCAGGCGTCCCTGCCTCTGAGCTTCTTGAGCTCTGATTCAAAGACGTTCCCCACACACCCAAAAGGGAAGTTTCTGCTTCCTGTGACCAGTCATTCTCACCTCCCTGAACCCGGGCCCACTTTCTGAGTGCAGCTCAAGCCCCAGCTCCTCGGAGCAGCTGCTCTAATGCCATGGGAACGGGCTCTGCTGCTACTCCAGTCTGACAGCTCATGGATGGCCACAACCCTTGTTTGGGGCTAATCAGACATGGCCTCAAACGTAAACATCTTCTGCCTTCCCAATTAGCTGCGAGGCCAGGAGGCCTCTCCCATGCTGCCCAGCTCAGACCCCTTGCCAGGTTAAGTATCCCCGTAAGTATTTACACAGGGATTACCCAGGTCTCGTTGATGACTTTCTCTAATGTTGTCATCTCCACCTCAGTGAAGATCTGGTCCATCTCTGGGATAAGCCGGGCACCCCTGGAAGCCAGAAAGGAGACCATGAACCCAGGAGGAAGAGGGGTCTGGGGTGTGGACATGTGGCATAGGAAGCTAACGGACCCTGAAGCTTGGCAGGATTGAATTAGGAAGAAAAGCAATGGGGCTGCTCACTTGAGGAACATGCTGGAATGGTTGAGGAGATTATCAAGAGCAGACAGCCGTTCAGGCCACTTCTTGCGCTCTTCCACCCGAAAAAACAACCCATGGCACAGCTTCCTCAGCTCAGTCAGCTTCTCCTTCAGCATCTGATGGATACAGGGTGGGAGTGGGCAGAGGGCTTGAAGGGAGGAGAGGCCGGCCCTGGAGCCAGCCCTGCATCCCACTCACGGCCTCACACCCCAGCTCTCCTCATCTTCTGACCCTGGGAGAGGAACGTGAGGGCTCCCATCCCACCTGCCATGTCCCGGGAGGCCGCTTACCACTGTGGTGGCCCCAAAGCCCTCGTCCTCCAGCCAGGTGGAGGCCGCGCTAAGCTTCCCAGAGATCTCCTCACGCTGCTCCTCAGTAGACACTTCCTGATACTCGGGCTGGTACAGTTTGTCCTAGGGAGGTGCACATAGGCCCAAGCATGCACCAAGCCCCGGAGAGCAAGACACACAGAGCCAGACCCTCCTCAGACACAGGTCCCAGGGCACGTGTGCCTCCCAGCCTACCAACCTGGGTCTCAAAGATAAAAGCTTCCAAACTATTGGCAGCTTTTTCCCGTTCCTGCTTCTCTAGGTCTCGGAGTGTCAAGTCTTGAAGTCTGTGGGACAAAAGACAGCCAAGCGTGAAGGAAAGAGCATGTTGAACTTGGACCCTGGGTCAGACAGCTCTCCCTCCTAGGGGTGCCATTCCATATCCCGTCCACCCTGCACACGTGCGCGCACACATACACACACACACACACACACACACACACACACACGCGGTCTCTACTCACTTTTGCGCAGAGCGGGCCAGCGCCTCCTCAGGTAAGTCAGGCAGGTCCAGAACCAGCAGCTCCACCCCGATCTCCTCTACCATCCTCTGCTTCCGGGCAGGCTTCTGCTTCTTTTCTTCCTCTGGGGCTGGAGGAACACCCTCAGACCCTGCTTCCTTTTTCTCGCTTGGCTTCTAGTGAGGAAGGAGATGAACATATCAGGAAAAGCTTAGGCCCTTTTCTTCTCCACAGGCGGGGCTCTAGGGAACAAGAAACAAGGCAGGCATCTATTCCCTTAGCCCCCTGGGCCACCCCTGGCCTTACTCTGCCGGCAGCTCACCTGGGCCTCAGACTTTTCCTCGTTTTCTTTTTCTGCCGCCTTTTCTTCCTCAGGGGCTGTGTCCTCCTTCGGCTCAGCAGGTGGGGGCTGAGATGTGTCCTCCACCGGGGCCTCAGCCTCCTCCTTGAGCTCTGCTTGCTCCCCAGGCTCATCCTTGCTTCCCTCAGCAGGGCTTTCCTCTTCCTCCTGGGAAACAATCACAGAAGCCCCCGCAGAAAACAGTCACTAGCAGAGCCTAAGGCTAAACCAGCTCAGCAAGGCCGAGTCCCCCGGGCTCTGCCGGGAAGGGGCTTGCCGCTGCCAGCGCCGCGTGGGGGTGGACAGACGACTGTACGGGAACGGGCGCTGAGCTGCGCAGCCCTCGGCAGCCTAGTCAGACGAAGGACAAGGGACTGGAGAGGAGGGGAATGTGTCCCGGAGCTCAAGCACGGGGGCAGGCTGGAGTCCAGAGGGGGGTATGGTTCACTGAAAAGGGACGGTCTAGCCAGTCCCAGGCAGCTGGAACGCCCACCCCAATCCCTGCCTCCGCTGCCACTTCCTGGGCCCATGCGCCACCCTCGGAGCTCCCCTGGCTCCATGCCGGCCTCACCTGGACGGTGTCCGTACCGTTCTCCTTAGTGTCTGCAGTCGCACCACCTCCAAACAGGCTAGAGATGGTGTTGCCGAGTTCTGGGAGGAAGAAAGCCCAAAAACTCAAAGGGGTCACAGCAGCGAAGCCACCTCCTAACCCAAAGGCAAGGCCTGCCTGCCTCCCCAAAACGCATACAAGTACACCCCCCCACACACACACACGCACACGCACACACACACACGTGCATGCTCGTCTTACTGGTCAGGGTAGATTCCTCTTCTGGGCTGTCCTCCACCAGGGTCTCAAACACAGACTCGACCTGAAAACAGGGATTCAAGCTGAAGAAACACACAGGCTAACCCACCTTTCCCCCACAAACATACTGTCATCGTGGGCGGCTACCTACGCGCATCCACGTGACTTGCGCGGTGCTGGCCTATCCCCTCACCTGCCATCTTCTATGGGCCCAAGTTAGGTCTCCTCCACCCCCTTTAATTATGAGCCCTCTGAGGACAGAGTCCTAGCTCCTTTCCCCCGGAGCCCTGCACTTCTCTACTCGACAACAGAATGGGCCACTATTTCCCACAGTGTGTTCTAAGATGTTAACCCCCAGAACAATTCTTTGAGAATGAGTTACTTAGCCATCCAACAGGTCCTCAATTTACAATACCCATAAGCACTTACAGGCCCTGAGAAAACCACAGCAGATCCCCGGTTAGCTGTGTTTGGAGCCAGGGCTTTTCAATCTCCCAAACCCTTCTCATTTCTCATGTTCTGATACCATGTGGAGGAACCACTCTGGAAAGACTGGTGGGGCTTCGGCCCTTGCCCTGTACCCAGGACCTCCTAGTGGTCTCACCCTGATGAGGCTGAGCACGCCACTCTCATCCAGGTTGAAGTGAGCCTTGATACCCTTGGACTCGTGGTCGGGATACTTCTTGAAGCTCTCACCCACACCTTTTAGCTTCACCGTGGTCAAGTTCTGGGAGCCAAAGACCCTGGTTGGGGAGGAGAGAGCCATTCTACCCAGCCATTCCACCCAGCCTGCCTCCAGCTCTAGACTTCATAGGCTCCCAGCATGAAATATCCCCCCCGCCTCCAGAAGATGCTCACTCCCACCCTGACTCCACAGCCTGCTGCCTGTGTCAGCCCTGAGGCCCCAGATCCTCCCTCTCATCCTGCCCCCCCTTACCGAAGATCCTCGGGCTCCAGGAAGCCCAGGTCACCGTAGTTGATGTGGAAGTTGAAGTCGTGGTTGTAGCGGTTAAAGGTGATGACTTTGCGTTGAGGGTAGGGCCCCATTCGGGAGAAGAGGACGCGCTTATTGTGCTTCAGGCTGCGAACCCCGGGCTCCTCCTCCACCTCCCTCGTGAACTCCACCTACACGGCAGGCAGAGAGGAGGCACGCTGGAGAGCCAGAGCAGGTTCTGGGGTGAGGGTACGCGGAGAACATCAGCTGGCAGAGACACAGGGACAGGCTAAGGCAGAGAGAGGGAGCACGCTCGGTAACAGGGGCCTGTCGCCTGATCAGACGGGCCTGCTCACCAGGATGGGGTAGATGACCGCGTCTCGGACGACAAATGGCTTCACCTTGAAGGCTTTGCTGAGTGCGGCTGCCTGGTACACAGCCCCCATGGCGGCTGCTTCGTCCGCGTTGATGTTCTTCCCTAGTTCCTCCCTGCGGGAGTTCCACGCTTTCGCACATCAACTCTGGAGCACCCGGCCTGGCCACCCTCTCCTCAGCCCTGCAGCTGCCCAGCCCCAGAGCCCCAATGCCTCAACACCCCCACTCACTTGCCCACAGCCTTCAGCAGCACCTCCTGAACTTTAGGGACCCGGGTGGCCCCACCGACCAGGATCACCTGCTCAATCTCATCCTGCAGAGAAAGAAGGGGACATGGGACAGCTTGGAGTCGGCCCTCCTCCTCAGCGCTGACTCGTCCCTTAACACTCCTGCCCCCTCCTGCCCCCCACCCAATCACTCTCCCCCACCCGCCTCCCCAGCTCAGGCCCACGCCAGACTCTCCCCTCACCAAATTCATCTCGGCACTCTGGAGGGCCTGCTGCACAGGTCCAGGGACTCGCTCAAATAAATCTGCACACAGCTCTTCAAATTCTGCTCGGGTCACTTTTGCCTTGAAGTCCACATCATCCATCAGGCCCTCGATCTGGGGGAGGATGAAGCATGTCAGGGTTCCCACCCGGATCCTCCTCTGGCCAGGCAGGGCAGACACCTGGAGGGACCAGGACTTTGGGAGAACGGCAGGAGGCCGAGGAAGAAGGGATGGGCCACACCGCACGCCAGTGGCCTAGCTCAGGAGGGTGGGGTCCTCTCCCCTCCGCGTGGGGAATATTTTCCCTCAGGCAGCCACGAGCAGGCACCTGTGCCATGTGATCGGCGTTGGCACTCAGGACGGTTTTGAGTCGATTCGCCTCCCGCAGCAGCTTGGCCATGGCACGGGGGTTCTCCCGCACGTCCTTTGCTCTCTGGCCCTTGCGCTGTTCATTGAAAAGCTTAGCCAGGTGCTCACGCAGCCGGAGCTCCATCTCCAGGCCCCCCAGGGTGCGGTCAAATCTATTCAGGAAGAGGTGACAGAGAAAAGTCTGGAACACACAGGGTCCCTTCATTGCCTCAGGAACCCGACTCTTGTCCCACATACGTGGCTGACACCTCCGTGAGAGTTCACCTACTCCTCCAATCCACTATATGTACTGGAGGTCAACTATGTGCTTGTCTGGGAGGACGCCCTTGAGAGAAAAAAGACAGGGTCCCTGCTATCAAGGAGTTTACAATCTAACATGGGACAAACTCACGAACATGAAATGTGTACCACCCTGTGAGTTATGACGGACAGAGAAGCAATAGCATTAAAGACATAAAAAGAAAGCGTCGCCTATTTGCCGATATCAGGGAGGGTTCTGTGGAGATGTGATAATTGAGCTGAAATCTGAAGGATGAGCAGAGGTAACAAGGCGAGAAGAGAGAAAACAACTCTAGAGAGGGGGGAACAGTATACGTAAGCACCCCGACGTGGGAGCCAGCAGAGTAAGTTCCAAGGAGGGCAGGTGTGGCTAGAGCTCAAAGAGCAAGGGGCTCTGAGTAGAGACAAGTGGGAGGAGTCAGGGCTCTCACAGGCTAATGCAAAAGGTTTGGAGCCACAGAGGATTTTTAAAGAAACAGATTATAATCAGGTTGGCATTTTGAAATGAACCCTCTGGCTGCAATGTGGAGAGAGAACTGGAGGGAGGGCTCACTGGAGGCAGGGAGACCTTCTTTCGTAACCCTGCAGGTCAGAGATGATGGGAGCCTGAACTCGAGTGCTGGCGGGAGAGCTAGCTAGAAACGAACGGATTTGCAAAGGAAGACACCGTCATCGATAAGTACACCGAAAACGACAAGAACGACAAAATGACTGCACGTGGTCTACAGCTTCCCGGCTTTCCTTAGAAGCAGCCCAGGAAGTTCCCTGCCTTTCAATCTTCCCTAACTGTCCTCCTCCCTCTCCATCTTCCCCTGGTTCTTCCAAGAGGTACCCCATGATGACCGATGCTTCGGGAGAGCATTCGTGCAGGAAAATGAGGCAGCTGCCCCTCCAAGAAGAAAGCCCCGACCCGAGGGTGTCTCAGCAAGTGGCCCTCCTCCAAGCACCAACCTACCCCACGCCCCGGATCTGCAGCTGCGGCTGCATGCCCGCCTCCTTAGTCTTCACTGTCTGGTAGGTCACGATGGTGCACACGGTGCTGCCAGAGCCCATGTCATAGAACATGACATTCTGCAGAGACACCAAGACAACGGTCACGGGAACCTCATCGGCTCCAGGTGCTGCACCAACCCTCCACTTAAGGCTGAAAAGCTCCAACAGCGGCTGAGAGGGGCACTCTGCTGCTGCATTTTGTCAACAGCTGACCATGCAAGTACGACACCAAACAAGTGGACTGGCCCCCTTCCTCAGAATCAGCCGCCCTGCAAGTCTGGTCGGCAGCTCCTCCCCGGCTCACCTGGGCAGTGGTGTTGATATCCTTCCGGCGGAAGACACCGTAGCTGAGGGCGGTGGCCGTGTTGTCGTTGATGAGCTGTAGCACTTTGAGGCCGGCCATGCGAGCGGCCTGCAGCACAGCTCGGCGCTCGGCCTGATTGAAGAAGGCTGGCACCGTGATCACCGCGTCCTTGATGGGCTGCTCTACAGAGGACAACAGAACGGGGCTCCCACCACCAGCTCCATACCTCGGATGACACTTTCCTAATCTTGGTACTATTGACATTTTAGGCCAAATAACCCTTTGTTGAGTGAGGCTGTCCTGCACATTGTAAGATGTTTGCCAGCATCCCCGGCCCACGAGATGCCAGGAGCAGCTCCCCAGATAACCGAAGCAAAGATACCTTCAAATACTGCCGAAGGTTCCCTGGGAGGCAAAACTGCTCCCCTATGAGACCCTAGGGAACCTGGCCACCACTGGCCCCACCTTAGCTACTCACCTGCAAAATCCTCAGCCAGGGAACGGGAGTAATTGAGAACCATGCCAAGTACCTCTTCAGGTGAGAACTGTAGCTGCCTGGGGGAAGGGAGGCTAGTTAGAGGCAAGAAAAGCCAGGCAGTAAGGCAAGGACAACCGTGAGCACTAGAGGAGCCCACCGTCCCCAGCAGAGCACTCACGGGCTGATCTGGAAGTGCACAGTCTGCCTTTGTGGGTCGAAGCCTAGCTCATGCTCTGGAAAACGAGCTCTGTAAAGGGCCACATGGGGGTTTCCCTCCTGCTTCCCCAGGAGGTGCTGGAAGTAACGCAGCGTCGCCTTTGGATTCTTGATGGCCTGAGAGGAGGTAAATAAGGAGTATTAGGCTCTCAAGTCCACCATCACCTACCTCTCACATCAGAGGTCACTAAGGGTTCAGGCTTCGGGGTTTATCATCTCCTCCCCCCTGCCCACTGCTTCTGGGAAGGGGGAGGCCTGCTAGCTCACCATGCTTGCTGCACTGTCTCCAAAGAATCTTTCATTTTCTTTCAGGGTCACAGTCACTGGGGTTTTCCTCCGGGATTCCCTGAAGAGAAGAGACGTAGGGCCCAGGTGCCTATAGCAGGGTGTGGACTCAGGAGCCTCAACACCCCAAATACAATCACTCAGACACGAGACTGTTGTGGCCCTAGGAAGAATACACACTGGCCTGGAGCACAGACTCCCTTTTTCCCCACCCCTGACACTGGGGCCACCCTCACTTGTTCAAGACAATTTCCATGGGCACTCCGGGTTTGACGATGGCCACCTTCATGGACTCGCTGCCCAGGTCCACAGACATCACAGCCAATGTGTCTGAAAAGGAAATAAATTTGTCAATTAGTCCCTCTTCCCCCACGTTCTTGAGTCCCCTCTAACCAAAGCACACTGCTCTCCACAGAGAAGGTAAGAAAGCAAAATTAGATAAAGGCCTGGGTTCAGCAATTCGAGAGTCCAGAGGCTTCCAACCAAAAGCCTCCCCTGCCACCACAGATCATTCATTATTCACTCATTTATTCTTCTTCTGAGCCTGCTTCTGGGGTACACACCACTCAGTGCCAACAGATTTGCCAAGAGCACAGCCATCACAGCCCAACGGTCCAGCCTCTTCGGCCTCTGCCTCCTGACGGTAGCTGCCATTGTGCCTCTGAGGGAGGAGAAAAACAACACTTGTAACCGGATGCCCTGAGTGAAGAAGACAGAACCTCATCCCAGAACAGAGAAGCTTTAAGATTCACACTCCACTGTCAGCGGGGCAGAGGAGCCTACATTCCCCGCCTCCCCCCCACTCCCTCCTGATAAGGACCCGGCACTCTAATCACACAAAGGGTCCTGGGCTCCATCCACCACATCCCTCAACAGGGAAGGTCCCAGGGCAGGAGAAAGGGGACCAGAGCCTTCCGTCCACTGCACAGGCTATAACCGGCGCACCCTAGCACTGCCCCTGATGTCAGACACCTGGGGTGAGGCCAGGGATCCCCGCCCAGGGCTCAACTACCTCCCTACACCTGGAGCTCCCCCGCTGGCGGGGAAAAGACAGGCCAGGCCTGGACGGGAACTGAGAGGTGGTGACGTTGGAGGCTGGGATGTTAGAAGGGCCTGTCTCCTCCTCGGTATCCCTTCAGGGTGTCCCGCCCGCCCCCCCCCTTCTCCATCCCAACCCCCGGCCCCGCTGCCTACACAGACGCCGTGCCTGGAGCTGTAAGATTCTTCGCCGGGCGGGCAACGAGTCCCCCGAGTTCACCTAAGCCTCACCTGGCGAAGGCGGCGGCTCCCACTCCCGGAAACCCGGCCCGGCCCACCCCTAAGACGTGGGGGCGCCCCAGGGACCGAGCTGCGGGGCCAAGCGCACCGGCGTCCGTGCGGCCCTCGCTCCCGCTACCGACCCGCCCCCGGAGCTAGCACGTTGCCTCCTCCAGGAGGGGTGGCCGGCTCCCATCGCCATCCCCACCCCCGCTACCGCTTGCCTGCGCTCCTGCGGCCCCGGCTCTGGGACAAACGCGGCGGCAGACGTACCCACGAGGCCGGCAGCGCGCCCCCAAGCCCGCGCCCTTCACAACTCCCCTCGGTTTGCAAACTGTTACATTAGCCACCAATCTCTCAGCGGCGTCTCGCGCACCAGCCGGCCCCGGACGCGGCGCGCGCTCATTGGAGCCTCTGCCGCCCGGCCCTGCGCCGCGCGCCCGGCCCGCCCCCGCCGCCCCGGCGCGCGCTCCCATTGGGCCACGTCCTAGGCCCGCCCCCTCCTCCGTCGCCGGCTCGGGCCCCGGAGGCCGCCGAGGGGCCAGTCCGCCAGTTGGGGGAAAACCGCCGACGCTGGCCGGGGATTGGACCACGTCACGGGGCCCAGCGCCCGCCCCGGTACGGTCCGGGACCTTCCCGGCCTCGGCGCTGGATGCCCGACTGCCGGCGTCGGGAGTGGCTCGAGGCCGGTGCGAGTGGGCGCACGGACAGCCCCGCACTCGGCCCCCTTTCCTCCGGTCACCTGGGGAGCCCCGGCTGAAGAGTGGGAATGACCCGCATCCCCTCCGCAGCCACGCGGAAGAGGCGCTCGCTTGCTGGTTGGTATTGAACTGCCCGAAGCTTTGGATAGAAATCAGAATGGCTGCGCTACAGGCTTAGTCCACCCCGCCCCGTTTCACCGATGACACTAAAGCCACCAAAAGAGAGGTTCGCTAGTGGGACGGAGATAACACTTGTTATCAGCGGCAGAATTTGGCCTGGACTCCTTACTCTAAGCTCCAATTGTATGAGACAGAATATTCCATATGCAAAGCGCTGTACACAAAAGATACTTTTGTGAGGCAGTAATTGAGCATAAATGCACCGCCTCATGTTTTCATTCCATTAAATCTTGTATATCTTCCCTTTTCCTGACTCTGTATTTGTACAGAGGTATTTGGCGGCATTTGGCCAAATATCGGACAGGTATTTGGCGCTCCTCCCTCCTTTCTCTGTATTTTTACAGCCCCATGGAAATGTTCGCAGTCCTTGGAAAGCGTCCCCTCCCCCCGTTTTATTGACATGAGCTCCCATTTCTTAAATGAGGAAAATGGGTCTCCTGTTTCCTCCCTCTCCCGAAATCGACTCCAGGCCTCCTTTTACAGAAGTCTCCCTTGAAGGCCCTGGCTGTAACTGCCAGGGCTTGTTTAAGGAACTCTTATTTAATCTGTTCTTTCCCTACATTTTTCATGATACTTGGGGAGACAGAGTAGTCAGGTATCTATGCTTAGAAGATAAACCTACTGGCAGTACCAAGGAGAAGTCGATTTTTCTTCAGTTTGTGGATTGTTCAGGCTTCATATGGAGACCTTGGTAGAAACAAGGAGAAATGAATTCCTTTGATACCGTCCTCAGCCTCGTCTCTGGAGCTCTCTGCTATTATCAGTGTGATGTGTAACCTCCCGGCCTCTTCCTGTGCATTCACGTACATACGTGTCTTGAAACATGTAGGTTTTGCTTTTTTCTAAATGATAAAGTGTTACATAATTAGACTGTTTGCAACTTGCTTTTTTTTTTCTTTTTTGTAACTAAGAACAAATCATGGAGCATTTTCCATGTCAGTGTATGAAGATTCCCTTCATTGTTTACTGCTGTAGAACGCTCCATAGCATGGGGGTGGTTTAGCTGCAGTGATGGACAAAAATGTTGTCATTTCAATTCCACAGAGAAAGATTTTGTTTCTGTATGACTGACTCTACTTTTGGGTAGCTATCTGGGAAGGTAGATTCTTTCCATCCATTTCTTTCTTTCTTTTTTTTTTAATTTTGTAAAACATGGATTTGAGAGAGAGAGCACAAGCGAGGAGGGGGGAGGGAGGAGGGAGAGGGACAAGCAGACTCCCCACTGAGCAGGGAGTCCGATGTGGGGCTCCATCCCAGGACTCTGGAATCATGACGTGAGCCAAAGGCAGACTCTTAACTGACTGAGCCACCCAGGCGCCCCTCTTTCCATCCATTTCAAACACTATGCGTTTTTAACATTTATTGGGCCTCTGTCATATATAAGTACAGCACTAGGTGTGGGATTCCACAGATGGGGATGATCGTGTCCTTGCTTTTGGAAAAGTCAGTCTGTTGTGAAACGAATACGTTTATGGTTTCAGTGCACTTATTAAAAACCTACTGAATGGCTGCCAATTGGGGCAGTAAGAAGGTCAGTGTACCCTGTTCCTGAGCTCCCATCCCCAGAGTATCCTTGGTGGGAGCACAGGTTTGCCGCAGCGAAACCTGGGTATCTATCCCTTTGGGAGGTGCAGCAGGTGCGAGTGCTCTGGGGAGTCACCTGTTTTGTTCTCTGACCAGAGAGGAGAATAGTGTATCACAAGAACATGTTGTAAATCAACATTTTAAGGTAAACCACCTGATTCAGATTGACCAAGGCAGCTGAATTCACTAGTTCTTGTTCAGAATAACTTGTTAGTAACATTCGAGGACTACATCCCTTCCCCTACACTGAACAGAAACCCACAAGTTGCCATCTTGCAGGACATGTGCCAAACTTACAGAAGAGTAAAATGAACACATTAGAAAAGGCATATACATACATTATAACCCATGCAAGTATGTCATGTGCTGAGGGCAATGTGGATCAGGGCAAATATATCGGTTCAGGAGAATTTTAAAAAATTAGTTGTCACCCAGCAACCCCCCCTTGGGTTTACATGTAACAAATGTTTCACGTATATTCACCAAGAGACTGTTTCCAGCAGCTTCATTCATAACGGCCCCAAATTGAATATCACCCAAATACCCATCAATAGTTGGATGGGTGAAGAAATTGTGCTGAATTCACACAATATAAATTCCATACGGAAATGAAAAGAAATGGTCTATTATATTCTGCAGCTTAAATGAATCCCACAAAGATAATACTGGGTGAAAAAAGTCAGAAGCCAAAGAGTACATCCTTTATGATTTCACTTTATAAAGTTCAAAACCAGGCAAAACTCAGTTATGGTGATAGAAGTGGAGATGGTGCTTACTTTGTGGGGTAGTAGTGTTTAGAAGAGGGCATAACAGGTTTCTTGGGGTGCTGGCAGTGTTCTGTTTGCAGTTGGTTGCAATGGCTTTGTGAAAATTTAATGGGCCACAGTATGTATGCTTTTCCATATATGTTATACTTCAGTAAAAATTGTAAAAATATTTTGTATGTGCACAAAAGACTAGTGGGTTTGGGGCGCCTGGGTGGCACAGTTGGTTAGGTTTCCGACTTTTAATTTTGGTTCAGGTCATGATCTCAAGGTCGTGAGATCAAGCCCTGCATCAGGCTCTGAGCTCAGCATGGAGCCTGTTTGAGATTCTCTCTCTCCCTCTGCACCACCCTCCTACCCCCTCCTCCTCCCCACGAATGCTCTACCTCTCTCTCAAAAAAGAAAATAAAAAAGACTAGAGGGTTTGATTTTGCTGGAACCCTTAAGCAGGGGAAAACTCACTTTCAGCAGGAGAAGCTGCACCAGATGAGTTTTTTTCTACTTCCTCACCAGTGGTTTTAGAATTACAAAAATATGGTTACCAAAGAAAACTGGAAGAACATAGGAAAAACAAAAAATAAAAACCACCCACAATTGAATTTTCTAAATTAAACACTTTTAGCATCATGTTGTATATCCATAGATACACTTTAAACTTTAATGGAGATAATATTTTGTTAATTTTTCATTTAATTTTTTGAGAACATTTTCCTATGTCATTTTTTCTCTACAGGACTTTCAGTGGCTATCTCTGTAGAATTGCAGCATGAAGAACTGCAATAATGTATTTACCAAGATTCATATTTGACAATTAGGTTGTTTCCTTTTTTTCTGCTGCTATAAAATTGCAGTAGACACTTTTATTGACAAATCTTTATGCAGATCTACCCCTTATCATCTACTTAGGATAAATTCCTAGAAGTGGTTATGCAGGCTTAAATTCCTCTTTACGCATTTGATACATTCTGCCAAGGTGTCCTCCAGAAATATGTATCCTATGTGCTCCCAACAGCAGTGAATGACAGTCCCTGTATCCTTAGACACTATTAAGAATACTGATGCGTTTCTACAGTCCTGATACTATGAATTTGAATAGGATGGGGGGAGTGGATGAGGAGACAAAGGATTGGGAATATTTCACAGTTTGCATTGAGATGGGGATGATTATGTGTCAAGAGAAAGCAAGACTTTTAATGTTCTTGAATTCTGTGATTTCATGACCACATAGAATAATATCATGCAGAATTATGAACAAGCTTACAGAAATGACTTCTCAAAAAAAAAATTAAATCGAGCACTCAGAATATGGGGCTTTAGAGTTGGACAGACCTGGATTTGCTGGTAAACACCACTTCCTACCTGTGTGATTCTATAGGCAAGTTGTTTAGCTTTCCTGCCCTCAGTTTCTAGGGCATAAAAAGCGACATGCTGGTACAGGCTTTACAGGGCTGGTGTGGGGGAGGGGGTGAAGTGCTTAGCACTGTGCTCACGACGTCCTAAGCACCAAATAGACATTAGTTAACTACTTGTTTTTGATCTTGGTTGGGAAAAATACAACCTAAAAATGGGCACTACTGTGGTGTTAAAACCTTGGTTAAGTGCTTTGCCAAGTTCATGGGGAATTTCCTTTCTCTTTTGTGGGCCAGATTTTTACAATCAATATTCAGCTAATTGCTTCCTCCTGTTTCACTGTAGCTTGAGAAGCTGGGCTCTCCTGTATGGGGAGACCTCTGAGTTTATTTTTAAGAGTTTATTTATTTATTTATTTATTTATTTATTTATTAGAGGGAGAGAGAAAGAGCACAAGCAGGGGGAGTGGCAGGCAGAGAGAGAAGTAGGCTCCTCATTCAGGAGAGAGCCTCATGCAGGACTCGATCCTAGGACCCCAGGATCATGACCCAAGCCAAAGGCAGACGCCCAACCAACTGAGCCCCACCAGGTGTCTTTCTGAGTTTGTTTTAGATTGACCTTCCTGTTGCTGAAGTGGAAACTTGTGCTAGCCCTTTTGGAGGCTAAGAGAAAAACCCAGACCTTTCAGTAGTCTGGAAAATCGTTTCTACCCCGAGAGCCAGATGAGAAAAAGCAAAACGGACTGCTAGAAAATAAAAGCTTGCAGCCAGAACACGAAGTGTTCCTGTTTTGCTCCAGTGGATATGACTGTTCTGTACTTCACGGACAGCAGTTTGCTGAAGGCGAAAAGAGGCCATGGCTAGGCAATCCTTAATTCTGAATTGTGATCTCTTTAATTTCAAGCTGAAGACTTGAATTGCTTCTTTATCTTTAATCCCTTCAGAACTCAAGTTCTCCGTATGTAGAACTATAACTGAATTAGTACATCATTTTCTGTGCAGTTTGCCTGCTTATCTTCCTCACTATATTGAAGTTCCTGGATTCAGACAAGTATAACAAAAAGACAAATCCTGGTGTATGTTCTGACAAGTATAGCCCAGTTTCACACTTAAGAAAAGCATCTAATTAAAGGTTAGGGAACTGAAGAACTTTGATGTGCTCGCCCAGGAAGAGTCACTTGAACCTCTTAGAGACTCCGTTTCTCATCAGAGATAATGATACTTCTGCAAATGGTTGCTATGAGAAGTCCATAAAAGGCGAAAAGCACTCTGTTAGGTATAATTCATTATATAAAATTAAGGACTGGTTACCGTCAGTCTTTTTTTTTTTTTTTTTTAAGATTTTATGTATTTGACAGCATAAGCAGAGGGAGCAGCAGGCAGAGGGAGAGGGGGAAGCAGACTCTCCACTGAGCAGAGAGCCCAACTCTACTGGGGGCTCGATCCCAGGACCCCCGGATCACAGCCTGAGCTGAAGGCAGACACTTAACTGATTGAGCCACCCAGGCGCCTCTGTCAGTCCTTTCTATGTCTGTCTCCCGTGGTGGTGGTTGAGTTCTCTAAAGGGCAAGAATCATGTCTTGTTCATATTTATATTCTGGGCATTTAGTACAATTGCAGGAACAGTGAGTACATGATACATATTTGTCAAAAGGAGGAAAGGAAGGAAGGCAGTCTGACGAGGTGCAGTGGGTCGCTAATCCCTGCCTTTGTACCCTCATCAATAAGAAGACCAAATGGAGGGGCACCTGGTGGCTCAGTCGGTTAAGCGTCTGCCTGCAGCTCAGGTCATGATCCCAGGGTCGGGGGATCGAGCCCCAGTCGGGCTCTCTGCTCAGCAGGAGCCTGCTTCTCCCTCTGCTGCTCCCCCTGCTTGTGCTCTCTCTCTCTGTCAAATAAATAAATAAATAAATAAATAAATAAAATCTTAAAAAACGAAGAAGAAGAAGACCAAATGGACAGAGGCCTTACCAGGTTCTGGTATCATAGGAAGACTCTGGGCCTCTGCCATTGGACAGTAGGGGAGCACCCAAGTCAACAACAAAGATGCACTCTGCTGTTCACATCTCTGCTTTCAGATTACTTCTTTATTTTATTGAAAAATGACTGATATACAACATTGTGTTAGTTTCAGGTGTACAACCTATCAGTTTGATATTTATATACATTCAAATGGTCACCATGTAAATCTAGTTAACCAGCTGTTGCCATACAAAGTTTTTACAATATTATTGACTACATTCCCTATGTTGTACATTACATCCCTGTCTTATTTATTGTATACATACCTTTTAATCCCCTTTACCCGGGGCACCTGGGTGGCTCAGTCAGTTGAGTGTCCGACTCTTAATTTTGGCTCAGGTCACGATCTCAGGGGATGGAGCCCCACGTGGGGCTCTGTGCTCAGCCCAGAGTCTTCTTGGGATTCTCTCTCCCTCTCCCCCTGCTCCTCCCCCTGCTTGAGTGCTCTCTGTCTCTCTCTAAATAAAAATAAAATCTTGAAAAAAAAAAAAACAATCCCCTTTACCTGTTTCACTCACCCTTCACCCTCCTCACGTTGCTGCTTTTTTTTTTTTAATGTAAGCTCTGTGCTCAACGTCGGCTTGAACTGATGACCCCAAGATCAAGAATCGCATGCTCTACCGAGCCAGTCGGGCACCCCCCACATTGCTTCTTTTAACATATATTATTCATAGTCTTAACAAATGACATATACACACTATGCAAAAATGTTAATGAATGGTACAAAATATACTCAGCAGGTGAAAGTGGCCCCGGTCTACTCCCCATTTGTGCTTCCGCCCATGGGGTCAGATCCTGAAACTGTGACAGAGGAAAGAAATCTGAGCCGGAAGTCAGGAAATCCATGTGCCTGCTGGTGACTAGACAGTTTCTTTCTCTCACTTAGCTCTTTGCCAAATGCGCACTACCTTTTCTGTCAACCCGATTGTGGAGAGGATGGGGTAAGAGGAAAATCAGCCACATTCATTCCTTCAACCAAACATGGAATATCTACCAGCTCTGTTAGGACTGGTTCCTGGTAAATAAAACACAGCCCCCGCTCTCTGGGAACTCCAGCTGGTGGGAATAAAGAGTAAAATGTTCTGGAAATAAAAAGCTGTGGGGGAGAGGGGTGCAAAACAAACTCCACAAATACCAACCACATGGTCACTTTTTCACATGTCCATATTATCTCAAAATGACTGTCACTCCTGTACATAGCTCCTTGTGACACAAACCGTACACCTACAGTTTTCCATGCGAACAGTTGGTTTAGCCAGAGATGGAAATGGTGGGTGGCCATGGAATATCTTAGACACTTGCCACTTGTTAAATCACTTAGCTCTCAGAGCTGCCCCTTCCAGGCATTCTCCCTGTGTTCGGCTTATGTCCCATAGCCTCCCACTATAGAAAGGGAAAGAAAGCCCACGTTCCTGAGAGTTCCCACACCATGAGTATTTCCTAGCTTCGTAAAGAACCATATTCTATGTGCCTACTTCATGCCTCACACTGGGACAGAGGAACACAAACACGAATGTAAGACCCTGACTGTGGTTCGCAACCTGTATCCGGTGGCAGATACCAAACTTCTTATTTCTCCACTCCTACAGCTGAAAAAAGTTTCATATACCTTCATTCATTTATGTCTCAAACAGCTCGGGACGTAATGCACTTAAGCACAATGGGTTACAATTCACAAGGCGCATAACATTCCTCATCTTTTTTTTTTTTCCTTAAGATTTTATTTATTCGAGAGAGCGTGCAGCGGAAGGGGCAGAAGAAGAGAGAGAGAGAGAATCTCAAGCTGACTGCGCAGAGCTCAGAACCCCAGGCGGGGCTCTATCCCAAGACCTGGGCGGAAATCAACAGTCGTATGTTTAACCAACCGAGTCACCTGGTCGCCCTGATAATTCCTCATCTTGATCCCTCATTGCCCAGGCATTTAATAAGGTTGGAAGCTGATGCTCAAAGAGGTGGAGGGTCCAGCACTTCAGAAGCATTTTAGCCAGTGCATGCACAGAGCCAGCAAATTGACACACCGCGGAGCGAGTTACCGGCTGGGAAGCCTACCTCACGCGGCCCCGCCCACCGCCCTGGGGAAGCTGTCACCGGACTTCAGGGCGCATGTGCAGTCAGGCTCCAGGAAGCTGTCCCGTCACGTGATCCAGCGCTTCTCTCACATGACCTCTCTCCCAGAGGCGGGGACCTTCGGCCAAAATGGCGGCCTACCTGCAGTGGCGGCGCTTCGTTTTCTTCGACAAGGAGCTGGTGAAGGAGCCGCTAGGCAATGATGGGGCTGCTCCCGCGGCTGCACCTGCCTCAGGACCCGCTGCTTCCAAGTTCCTTTGCCTCCCTCCCGGCATCACTGTCTGCGACTCGGGCCGAGGGAGCCTAGTCTTTGGAGATATCCTTCCTCTGGAGCTGTCTGTTCCCTCCCCGGATCCCTGAAGAGATCCAGCTGGGATGGCATCTGTCGGGCAGAGGGGTTCGTGCTGCGTGCCACCTTCCTTTAGATGGGCACCCAGTGCTCCTTCTGTGGCTTGAGGGAAGAAAGAAGGAAGTGCATTCTCTAACTTGTTGCCAACTGAGCAGTCCTGGGCAAGTCATTTAACCTCTCTGGGATTCAGTTTACTTATCTGTGAAAGGGGTATGAAATATCAACTTGGCAGGGTTACTTTTAAGATCAGTCAAAACAGTGGATGCAAGTAGCCTTTACAAGATGAATGTGCAAGGTGTCATTTTCTCCTCTGCCCAAATTGTGGGCAAGGAGATAAATGAGACCAAGAGTTTGCTGCTTTGTTCTTCATAGTATTGCTACTAAACTCTGGCCTTCTTTTTCACTCTTTCAAAGATGGGGACTTTCTGGAGATGATATGTGGGAAAATCGTCGAAAGTTTTAAAGAGCTGAATGTATGTTAGTAGTTATCTGGGTTCTGGTCTAAATATAAGTCTCTCTCCTTGGAAGGGAGGCTCCTTGACTATTCTGCACATATGGAAGGCCAAATCTGGTTCTTGCCTCGCTCCCTACAGCTGACAGGCTTCCAAGCCTACAAACTGCGGGTGACACACCTGTACCAACTGAAGCAGCACAATATTTTGGCATCTGTTGGTGAAGATGAAGAAGGCATCAACCCCCTGGTGAGTCCTAGAAAGGAAGTGGGAAAGGACCAGAAGACTAGGAACGGTTGTTGGAGGAATGGGGACTAGCATTCACACATCTGAGGTCTGTTCACAGGTGAAGATCTGGAACCTGGAGAAGAGAGATGGTGGCAATCCACTCTGCACCCGAATCTTCCCTGCCATCCCAGGAACAGAGCCGACTGTTGTGTCTTGTTTGACTGTCCATGAAAATCTCAACTTTATGGCCATCGGTAAGCAGAAGGCAAAGCTAACACTCTGAGATTCTTTATAGATTTTTTTTTCAGAGTTGCTTCTGCAGCTTGTCGTCGTTTTAATGAGATCACTTGGTACTGAACCTCAGGCCTTTGAGATATTAAAGTTTGGAGTGGGAAAGTATTGTTTTGTTCTTTGAAAAAGAGTCTGTGAGAACCGATTTTTATGTTAACCATTGGAAAAGTTGGGGATGAGGAGAAAGTTTGTCACTTCCAACAAGTGCCTCAAATGGTCTTTTTCCCCTTCTGTGCTTCCTTTTTTTTTTTTTTTTTAAAGATTTTATTTATTTATTTGACAGAGATAGAGATAGCCAGCGAGAGAGGGAACACAAGCAGGGGGAGTGGGAGAGGAAGAAGCAGGCTCATAGCAGAGGAGCGCGATGTGGGGCTCGATCCCATAACGCCGGGATCACGCCCTGAGCCGAAGGCAGACGCCTAACCGCTGTGCCACCCAGGCGCCCTTCCCCTTCTGTGCTTCCTGATCTTTTCAGCCTCAATGAAGTGCTGTTTCCTGTTCTCCTACAGGTTTCACAGATGGCAGTGTTACACTGAACAAAGGAGACATCACCCGGGACCGGCACAGCAAGACCCAGATCCTGCACAAGGGCAACTATCCTGTAACTGGGCTGGCCTTTCGCCAAGCGGGAAAAACCACTCATTTGTTTGTTGTGACAACCGAGAACGTTCAGGTATGAGTTAGGCGCAGGCAGGAAAGGGTTCTCCATTGCCCATTGTCCAGGGGCCTAGGGTAAGGAACTGACGAGAGAGGTAGGATTCTTAAATTTTTCCTCATGTAGCCTTGAGTCATTTGCCCTGCTTAATATTTTATCTTTTCACTTAAGAGATGAAGAAGAGTCAGAATTAGGGCTTATAGTTAAAGACTTGAATTTTTTTCCTAACTTGTTAAGTGATATTGGACAAGTTGCTTTATTTTGCTGGTTCCTGGTACTCTTCTCATTTCTAACAGCCTACTCTCAGGAATAGTCTTTTGGTAAAACAGTTCAAAATTATTGTATTTCTTAGGGTGGCAGGATTCCGTTAGTAGGTAGTGATAGTACACACAGAGGAAGAAAATGTGCTGTCTGCTTTTATATCTATCTATATATATTTTTTAAGATTTTATTTATTTGAGAGAGAATGCGCACGCCCATGCATGAAGCATAAGTGGGGTGGAAGGGGCAGAGGGAGAGGGAGAAGCAGGCTCCCCACAGAGCAGGGAGCATGACATGGGGGCTCAATCCCAGGACCCTGGAATTGTGACGTGAGCCAGAGGCAGACGCTCAACTGACTGAGCCACCCAGGTGCCGCACCCCCCCAGCTTATATATTTAATAGATGGGTGGTGGTTAGTGGACAAAGCAAGCAGTCAGGGAAAGTCTTCGGGTGCTACAAGTTAAAAAGAGAGCCAGTGTGGAGATGGGAATACCTTTGGGAAGGTTTAGATGCCCCCTCCTGAAAGGGAGCCTGTTAACCCCTTTCTTCTCGCAGTCCTATATAGTTTCTGGAAAGGACTACCCTCGTGTGGAGTTGGACACCCATGGTTGTGGCCTGCGCTGCTCAGCCCTAAGCGACCCTTCACAGGACCTGCAGTTCATAGTGGCCGGGGATGAATGTGTCTATTTGTACCAGCCTGATGAACGTGGGCCCTGCTTTGCCTTTGAGGGCCATAAACTCATCGCTCACTGGTTTAGAGGCTACCTTGTCATTGTCTCCCGTGACCGGAAGATTTCGCCCAAGTAAGGACTCCAGGGAGAAGGGAAAGGGAGTAGGGCTATCTTTGTTCCTCAGAATTCGTGTGATTTTAAAATCCTAATACATGGATCTTGTCAATCTCCTACTTTGGTTTTATGTAGATTACACTCACACCTAGATTCAGTTGTAACGTTTTTACTGAAAAATGGATTTTTGCCCTAGACGTTCGCTAAGCAGCTCTGGTGCGCTAGAATGTTCCAGGGAATTTGGGACCGCTTTTTGGTTTTTTTACTCTTCCGCCAAAATAAATTGGGTGTAGGAACAAGGAAACGAGTAGGAGAGAAGTTGGGAAGGGCTGGGAGTGCAGAACACAGCATTTTTATTCTGAGCCACCTGAAGGGGCGGCAGGGTCTTCCGCCTACGGGAAGTGATCCCTGTCAAGGTTAGTTTTCACTCAGTTCTAAGTGTAGCGTCTCCTATTGACCAGGTGCTAATTATGTTAAACGAATGAGCGTTTGGACGTTCTTAATTTTTTAATCTATTGCTTAATGTTAATCATAGGATCCTGAAGGGTAAGATCTTTTCCTACAACTGCCATTGCAACGCTGGACTTATGGGATATGCTGGTAGAGGGGCCAAAGGGTGGTTTGTTTGGGGTGGAACGGGCAGTACCGAAGTTGTGATGTAAGGGGTTGCTGAGACAGAGGTAGTACAAATTTCTGGGGCTTTTTCTTTTCCTCACAGGTCGGAGTTTACCAGTCAGGACTCGCAGAGCTCCGACAAGCAGATCCTCAACATCTATGACCTGTGCAACAAGTTCATAGCCTATAGCGCCGTCTTTGAGGATGTAGTGGACGTGCTTGCTGAGTGGGGCTCCCTGTACGTGCTGACGCGGGATGGGCGGGTCCACGCACTGCAGGAGAAGGACACGCAGACCAAACTGGAGGCAAGGCCACCAGGTTCCCAGAGCTGGCCACAGCCACCTAGATGCAGCTGTAGGAACAGGCTCCCCAAGTCACCTTGGCCAGGGTGTTTCCTTCCCTTTGGGGTACAGCCTTACCCAGATCCTTTAGG
This sequence comes from Ursus arctos, assembly GCF_023065955.2. Taxonomy (NCBI): domain Eukaryota; kingdom Metazoa; phylum Chordata; class Mammalia; order Carnivora; family Ursidae; genus Ursus; species Ursus arctos. Next base: position 14,529,223 of record NW_026622897.1, read on the forward strand.
GTAGAATTACAAGGTAAATGGCCTGGAATGAGGTCTTAGAGGAAGATAATGGCTGGGAGACTGAGTCCACTCTGTCTGCCAAGAGCCTTGCAAGGTAAGGTGATGTTGGTCTTGGGGGTATCTGAGAGGTCTTCCCATCTGGGATCTAGGCAGATCAGAACTCCAGGATCGTCTGGCTTGTGTGTTGTGGTGCATTCTGGGAAGGTGTCTTCTCTGGGTGGCTTCTACCAATTTTCTAATCTCTCCCCCTCCAGATGCTGTTTAAGAAGAACCTATTTGAGATGGCCATTAACCTGGCCAAGAGCCAGCATCTGGACAGTGATGGGTTGGCCCAGATCTTCATGCAGTATGGGGACCATCTCTACAGCAAGGGCAACCATGATGGGGCTGTTCAGCAGTATATCCGGTCAGTCTTGGGGCGCTTTAGGATATAGCTCTGCATGCAGCCAGATAGGCTAACACCCGGGCTTCGGTGAGGGGAACAGACTCCACCAGGAACCACCCTTTCTTTCTGGAGGAACTGTGATGGCTGTAGTGAGAAGACAGTACACTCAATTGCAAAGGGTTAAATATTACATGACCAAGATACAATTGAGCTGATGAGTCCCTCTTGTTTTTACTTGTTTTAAACTTCAGCCTGGCCTTTGTTAATATTTATTTTGGGGGCGGCCAGGTGGCTCAGCTGGTAGAGCATTCAACTCTTGATCTCAGGATTGTGAGTTCAAGCCCCATGTTGGGCATACAGCTTAGTTTAAAAAAAAAAAAATTTTCATTTTGATCTGATTCTTTTAAGAGAAAGGGTATTCATCTCTTGGCTTCCACAGTTTCTTCCCTTCCTACTAATTGTTGGAATTCTTTGCGTTAGTAAGGGGTTGTGGCAACCTGTCTAGTTCCTTTCCGTACCTCTATAGAATTCCTGTTTTCAGCCAACTTTAAGAATCAGTGCTCTGGAGCCTTGCTTCTCATGTGGTCCACAGTCCAGTAGCATTGATATTGTCTGGGTCTTTGTTAGAAATAGACTCTCAGGCCTCACCCCAGATCTCCCGACACAGAATTTACATTTTAAGAAGATCTGCAAGTGATTCCTCTGCACGTGAAAGTTTGAGAAGTACACTGATGCAGATACTGTCTGATGCACGTGTCTCTCCAGAACCATTGGAAAGCTGGAGCCGTCCTATGTGATCCGCAAGTTTCTCGATGCCCAGCGCATCCACAACCTGACCGCCTACCTGCAGACCCTGCACCGGCAGTCCCTGGCCAATGCCGACCACACCACCCTGCTGCTCAACTGCTATACCAAGCTCAAGGACAGCTCGAAGCTAGAGGAGTTCATCAAGGTGCAGGGTGGTGGTAGTGGGAGATGCCCTGAGGGTCCCACTGAGCACGAGGTGACTCCACCAGGCCTTGCCCTTCCACAGATGTAGGAAAGAGCTGACCTTATTTGGGGACCAGGACCCCTCTGGTCTATAAACTAGGAAGAGGAACAGCCTTTCCTGCTAGTTCTATCCCATCTCCCCTCTTGTTTTATGATCCTTGAACTTCCCATAGTGTGTAAGCTCAGGGAATTAACACTGGGAGACCCCTGGGTCCCCAGAGGAGTCCCTGAAATAGTAGGGGCAGAGGAAGACTTTGGCTCTTAGAAACTTTCTGAGAAGCAAGAGAACATAATGTTCTAAAACCATGGACTTTATTTACTTTACTATTTTTTTTTTGGTCCCCCATCATCCTGGCCTTGACTTTATTGTTACCTTAAGAATCTGGGGGCGCCTGGCTAGCTCAGTCAGCAGAGCATGTGACTCTTGATCTCTGGGTCATGAGTTCAAGCCCCACGTTAGGTCTAGAGCTTACTTTAAAAAAAAAAAAAAGGAAGAAGAATCTGCTCTTAGATTCAGATGCATTGTTCTTCTCCCTTCCCCAACCCCATTTCTGTGAATGATTTTGTCTAATGTTTCCCTGGCAGACAAAGAGCGAGAGTGAAGTCCACTTTGATGTGGAGACAGCCATCAAAGTCCTCCGGCAGGCTGGCTACTACTCCCATGCCCTCTATTTGGCTGAGAACCATGCACATCATGAATGGTACTTAAAGATCCAGCTAGAGGACATCAAGGTAAGTGAGACAGAGACCTGTTCTTTTTCTAGGACATTCTCGGAATGATGAGAGTGCGTCCTGGTAGGTGATGCAGGAGCACAGCCTTCCTCTGCCCTTTACTTCCGCACAGAATTATCAGGAAGCCCTACGGTATATCGGCAAGCTGCCTTTTGAGCAAGCTGAGAGCAACATGAAACGCTATGGCAAGATCCTCATGCACCATATACCAGAGCAGACGACCCAGCTGCTGAAAGGACTCTGTACGGACTACCAGCCTAGCCTCGAAGGCAGAGGCGATCGGGAGGCTCCAGGCTGCAGGGTGAGACCTCAGGGAGAATGGCGTTTGGACAAAGGGATCATCTCAGGGGCCTCAAGGGTACCACGCCCATTCACTTGGCCTCCTCCCTCCCCCCTCCCCATCCCAGGCCAACTCGGAGGAGTTCATCCCCATCTTCGCTAACAACCCTCGAGAGTTGAAAGCTTTCCTGGAACACATGAGTGAAGTCCAGCCCGACTCACCGCAGGGCATCTATGACACGCTGCTGGAGCTGCGACTGCAGAACTGGGCCCACGAGAAAGATCCACAGGTGAGGCCTGGCAAAGCTGGGGCGGTACTGGGGGAAAGACCGTTCTTCCACCTTCTGTGGTTGCCTTTTGCCGCTTTCTTTAGACCAGTAACACGTCACCCTTGGGGGCTAAGTGGTCCCCCATGAAGAGGCGGTTGAAGAGGTAGTTGATTTGCCTCGTCCCAAGAGACCCTGTGATTTTGCCCTTCTGGCCAGCCGCTCTCTCCTCCTTCCCCAGGTCAAAGAGAAGCTTCATGCAGAGGCCATCTCCCTGCTGAAGAGCGGCCGCTTTTGCGACGTCTTTGACAAGGCCCTGGTCCTCTGCCAGATGCACGACTTCCAGGATGGGGTCCTTTACCTCTACGAACAGGGGAAGCTGTAAGATGTGGGGAAACTTCTGGGAAGGGGGAAGGATCCAGATTTCCGGGGGCAGCCGCTGAGGTGTGCCCTGCCCCGGCCCCAGGTTCCAGCAGATCATGCACTACCACATGCAGCACGAGCAGTACCGGCAGGTGGTGGCCGTGTGCGAGCGCCACGGGGAGCAGGAGCCTTCCCTGTGGGAGCAGGCGCTCAGCTACTTTGCCCGGAAGGAGGAGGACTGCAAGGAGTACGTGGCGGCTGTGCTGAAGCACATTGAGAACAAGAACCTCATGCCACCCCTACTAGGTACTTGAGAGGCCGGGGTAGGGGGGTGAGGGCGTGCGGGCCGCCGACAGCTCTGGGGCGGGGGCTCTTCCATTCCATCCAGGGGGTGCGGCTTGCTTCATTGTCTCCTTTCCTTCTGGACCAGTGGTGCAGACACTGGCGCACAACTCCACAGCCACCCTGTCTGTCATCCGTGATTACCTGGTCCAAAAACTGCAGAAACAGAGCCAGCAGATCGCGCAGGACGAGCTCCGGGTGCGGCGGTACCGAGAGGAGACCACCCGCATCCGCCAGGAGATCCAGGAGCTCAAGGCGAGGTACTTGGCATTGGCAACTGGATACGTATGGAGGTCCAGGGGATGACCTTGGTCTTCACCAGGTGTCACTAAATACTTTTCGCAGAGGGTTAGATGGAACATGTTCAACATTTCATTCTTAAAGATCTGTCTTAACGGAGGAGTTGCCAAAGAATGGTTTATTTCATAGGTCGTTCTTTATCGGGCTTGGGGGAATGTTACATTGCGGCAGGTACTTTTCTTTCTGTAGGAGTCTATGTATTACTTTTCCTAAACATATATCTAAGGTGTAGTTGGAAGCCATTCAGAAGTAAAAAACTTTGCTTTAGAAAATACAGGAAGTGGATAATTCAGAAATATTTATACTATATATTAATCTCCTACTTTTAAGTTTTAATCTGCTCTTAACATTGTAAAATATTTATTAGAGAAGAAGTTTCTTCATCCCACAAATATTTACTGAGCCCCTTTTATGGCCCAAGGACTATTCTTAACAACACAGACAAAAAGCCCTGTTGTATGGAGCTTACAATGTAGAGATAGAAACATACATTAGAAAGCAAAATATTATGTTAGATGGTGATGAGGTCTAAGGAGAAAATGAGTTTGGGAAGGGGAGTGGGGTGCAGAGCATGTGTATGTTCTGTGTAAGGTGGACAGAAAAGGCCTCACTGGAAGGGTCACATCTTAGTAAAGACCTGAAAGACAGATAAGCTCCCAAGTATGGACTTAGTCTCAGGGATGAAAGGTGCAGCATAGGGAGCAGGGTCAGTGGTGTGGTCATAGTGCTGTGTGGTGACAGATGGTAGCCACACTCGTGGGCACAGCATAACATACAGACTCGTCAGTTACAGTGTTGCACACCTGAAACTAACATGACCTATGTCAGCTATACTTCAAGTAAAAAAACAAAGATAAGGACAATTTAGTGGCAGTTGTGAAAACTGTAGTTGGCCTTGCAGGGGGCGTGCTGAGACTCATGCAGGCCCAAGGCGGGTGTCCTCGTTTGACTCCCTGTTGGTGACCAGGGCAGAACCTTGCAGTCCCTTCCAGGGACCTCTCTCCTTGACTCCAGCCACCTTCTCTCTGCACCTGGCTCTTGGCTCTGCCCTCACTCTTGGCCACTCCTTTCTGGTCTCCCTTGCTGCAGTCCGAAGATCTTCCAGAAGACCAAGTGCAGCATCTGTAACAGTGCCTTGGAGTTGCCCTCAGTCCACTTTCTCTGCGGCCACTCCTTCCACCAACACTGCTTTGAGAGTTACTCAGAAAGTGATGCCGACTGCCCCACCTGCCTCCCTGAAAACCGGAAGGTCATGGATATGATCCGGGCCCAGGAACAGAAACGTGATCTGCACGATCAGTTCCAACACCAGGTGGGTGTGAGTGCGTGGGTAACTGCCCCACTCACCGAGCAAATCACAGGAGCATTAGCTGCTTCTCTCCTCCTCACTGAGGACAGGAGACCCACAGTTCTGATTCTCCTCTCCTCTTCCCCTGCAGCTCAAGTGCTCCAACGACAGCTTCTCTGTGATTGCGGACTACTTTGGCCGAGGTGTTTTCAACAAATTGACTCTCCTGACCGACCCTCCCACGGCCAGGCTGACTGCAAGCCTGGAGGCTGGGTTGCAGCGGGACCTGCTCATGCACTCCAGGAGGGGCACTTAAGCAGCTTGTGGGGAGAGGTGTGAGAGTGGAGGTGTAGCAGTGGAGACACGGAGGACGGAGGCAGGGCTGTTGCGTAGGAATCAGGCAGACGTGCCCAGGACTCCACCCTGATCTGATGCCATAGCCCTCAGGAGTAAAGGGGACTTTCTTTTTCTCCTTCCTTCCTTTGGCCAGCCCGCCATTCCTCCTGTTGACTTTTTGAGCAGTGTGGATCATTCCAGACCAGCGGGGGAGGGCACCTCAGCAACCTCTGAGTATGAACAATAGCTGCTTTATTCTCTCTCCAAGAGCACCAGGCTGTGCTTGGGTCCTTGCTCCCAGAGTCTATAAATAAAAGAATATAATAGTTTGGGGGTTGAAGGGTTTATTCTGGGGACTTCCTGGTGATTCTTAGCTGTGCAAAATGTACTTTTCCTCTGTTCTGGTAGAACTCCACTTCCTTTCCTGCACAGTTCCTTGAAGACCATCTTGACAAGACCTCATTCCAGTAATGCGTGGGGCCTGTGGCGCCTACTAGACTTCGATTTACTGAAGAACTTCTGCGAAGGGCCTAATACCTTTCTGCTCCAAGAGCAGCCTGGACTGAGGCCCCCAAAACAGTGCCTGCTCTGCAGTCAAGCTGGTCTCTATGGCTCTCATTTGAACAACGTATTCAGGCAGGAGGCCGACTCTGGTGGGGACCCTGGGGTTTAGACCTGCCTTCAGAATGGGTAGGTTGGTGTCTTGCTGGATTTAGTACCAGATGATAAGCAGGATAAAGGGGACTTTCCTAAAACATTTTTTTCCCCTCTTCTTCAAAGTTGCCAGCTGAAGTTTGTGCTGCTAGGTGTCTGCCTATAATTTGGGTTACACTGCCTGTCAGAAAATTGCTCTGGGGCACCTAAGTGGCTCAGCTGGTTAAGCGTCCAACTCTTGGTTTCAGCTCAGATCTTGATCTCAGGATTGTGAGTTCAAGCCCCGCGTTGTGCTCCAAGCCCAGCATGGAGCCTACTTAAAAAAATTTTTTAAAGGAAAATTGCTCCTATGGGGTTGCTTAGCCCAAGAAAGTAACTCGGACATTGTGCTTTAGGTAGTATTTAGGAGAGGTAGAGTCACTATATTTATCGTGGCTAAAAATAATACTGGGTCAGCTGACCCAAGTTTGAATCCTGGTTTGATTTAGGGCATCTCTTACCTCCTCTGAGCCTCGGTTTCTTCATCTGTACGTCAGGAATGAGAACACCTTCCTTGTACAGCTCTTAGGAAGGCCGAAGGAGTGAACGGGTGTCCAGTTCTTTCCGTAGTGGTTAGGACGTGGGTGCTCAATATATGGTGATTAATACCGCTAGTGGATAAAGTGCTCTTCCTAATAACACTTTCCCACTAACATTAATAATGTGTTGGCACTCCCATTTCTTATTTGGCTTTAGGCATGACCTTTGATCTCTGAACCAGTTTCCTTAATTAAAAAATAGGAATGTTGCCTACTTCAGGGTTGTAGCGGAGCTACGTTTTAACGGAACCAGGGAAGCACCACACAAGCTGCACTAATTGCTTGTGCGGCTAAGGAAATAAAGCTGTAGAAAACTGGCCAACTTTCTGGAGCATCCTCTTTATTTGGAGGTGTCGAATCCAGCCGAAGGGGCGTGGTCGTGGCACAAGGACGCTTTACTTCCAACGCAGCGTTTTAGGGTCAATATTCTTCCTCTTGGTCAGGGCTAACTTTGGCTTGACTATCCCTTTGGGTGGGGGTGGGGGTGGGGGCGGGGGCGGGGGGCTGCGGAGCTTGCTCTGTGGGTGAATCTGGCCAGCAGATCTTAGTCACCATCAGTACTCTTGATTCAGAACGAGGTGTATGTAAAAGAAATGAACAGTTAGTAGGCCCAGGTCTCAAGCTAGGAAGACTGGGGCGGACGAGAACCCAGTGTCCCTACCAGCCCGGCGGAGTAGGGGCGGTAACAGATGGGTAAGGTCGTCTCTGTCGCAATCGTTCTAATTCCCGCCCCGAGGGTTGGGCCTCCCCGCTAAGGGCGGGTGCCGGAAGTGACGCAGGGCCCTGAGTCTGAGTCTGCAGGAGCAGCTCGACCCGCGTGCACCCGCTGCCCGCTGGCCGGGCCCTCCGGCTCCCGGGGGACCTCGGCGGCACCCCCCGGACCTACCTCCGGAGCACAGCCATGTCTGGTAACGGCAACGGGGCCGCGGCGGCGGTGAGTACTGAGCCGGGGACTCTCGCAACTTCGGCGTTCCGGACTGGCGGCGCAACGATTGGCTCCAGGTTGCCACCCTCCGCCGTCTATTGGTCGGAGCAACTATCCGTCATTTTTTTTTTTTTTGGTCGAAATGGTTTTTAAAGGGCCAGTAGCTGTGTTGCCCTTAGGAAGGACAGTGGAACTGAGTGAGCGGTGGGGGCGGGGTTAAAAGTGGAGGGATTGTCTAGAACGAAACCCCCATCCCTGCTGGGATCTGGGTGGGGTTCCGCCGTGCCTGGTATCCACGGCCCTAGAGTTAATGACCAAGCCCAGGAAAGTTCGTCTCCAGCAGCCGAAGTGCTATTCCCGGGACCCTTTCACACGTGACAGGGCCAAGGCGGGATTGGCCACCTTGGGAATCTGTCCCACTCTGGATCCTGAGAGGAGAGCGTACCCCCAAGTCCCCCCACCTGCACACAAACATCTTGGAAGTGCGCCTTCTCCCTTTTTCCCCTTTTATTTATTTATTTTTTAAGATTTTTATTTATTTATTTATTTATTTAACAGAGAGGGAGACAGCCAGCGAGAGAGGGAACACAAGCAGGGGGAGTGGGAGAGGAAGAAGCAGGCTCCCAGCGGAGGACCCCGATGTGGGGCTCGATCCCAGGACTCTGGGATCACGCCCTGAGCCGAAGGCAGACGCTTAACGACTGAGCCACCCAGGCGCCCCCCTTTTTTCCCTTTTAGCGGTCACCCAGCCCCAGCCTACTCTCAAGGTCCCCAGCTGAGACACACCTTTGGGTTACTGTTGTGGGTGGGGCGCTACCCTTCAGTCATCTCCCTAGCTCGCTGCCAGAGCTCTGGGCTTGTGTAGATGCAAACTACAGCCGGTGGAGGCCACTGCCAGCCTGAGATAAGAAAGAGCGGGGGCAGCTGCTTATCTCCAGACGTCCAGCCTGCTGGGGAGGAGAGGGATTTTTTTGCTTTGCAGACATTCTTGAGCACTGGACTAGGAGTAGAAAAATCTGGATTCTGGCTCCAGCTTTTTCCCCATTATTAGCTGTGTGACTCTGGGCAAGTCATTTCACTTAGTTGCTTCTGTAACATGGTCCTGGAGATACCTGTCCTGTCTACCTGATGGGTCTTCATGAAGCTTGAAAGCAATAGTGCCAGCACGTACATGTTCAGTAAATATTTTTTTAATGGAATAAAACATGCCATGCAGAATTGATGCAATTAAGGGATTGTTTGAACCTAGCAGTTTCCTGTCTGTGGGCTCCCAGTGGCCCAGAATTTTAGTGGCCATGTTTAGCATTTCAGGCCTAGCCTAATTTGCTCAGGGTCCCTAGGGTTTATTTATGGGAGAGCTGATGGCAATGCAGTAGACTAGGGTCCAGGAGCAGCCAGCTGTCATGTTCTCTAACAACAGAGGACCCAGAGGCTTGCCCGCAAAACAACTCCATGGAGTGAAGATCTCAGAATAGGGAAGGTTGACATTATGTACAGTGGCTACTCTCTGATCTAGAAAGAGACAGGACTTCAGAACGAGGAACACAGTTCTACCTGCATGGCACTGAACAGCTTTGTCCATGTGCCCCGGCAGGAGGAAGAGGTGTGTCCCCTTTGAGTTCCTAGCTTGGTCAATGACGTTCTGATATTTCTGGTTGGTGAGACCAGAGGCAGCACTCTAGGTGAATGGACGTTAGACAGCTTAGCCTTTTAAGTCTCGTAGAACATCTGAGGCAGAAAATACTGGAGTCCAAACCTCTTCATTTTATAGATGAACAGGTACTGATGAGACGATGTGCTCAAGGTCAGCAAGCCAAGAGGCTGAGCAGGACTCTACGTAAGATTTGTTGACCCCAGTCCTTCATGTACGCGTTCCAACCGGATTAGGGGATCCGTGGTGTGCCAGCTGTGGGGTAGCCGGTGGCATCAAGGTGGCAACACCAGTGCCTGCTGTACTGTGGATACTGAACTCGTCCTCAGTGACTCAGCGCACGTTCTCTTGTGGCCCCAGCTGCCCTGCCCCTGTCTGCCGCAGGACCCACCCTCCCTGTGGCCAGGCTGATGGCCTTATCTCTTTACCCACCTGCCTATGTGCAGCACTCCCACAGCCTTAGCCAGGATGGGCCTCAGGGCTCAGTGTCCAGTTATTACAGCAACAGCAACAGCGGGTCCTGCTATCGCTTCTCTTGGGTCTCTGTTTCTCTGGATCCTTGAGGAGGGCAGAAGGTATTGAGGGAGGTAAAGGGACCAGTCTTGGAGTATTTCCCCACACCAAGGCTCAGCGGGCCGAGGTTCTTTTCTTCCAAGCCAGTGATTCTGGTTCTTGGACAAGGCATTGAGGAACACAGAGGGGACTGTGACTTGAGGATTTTTTTCTGCAGGAAGAAAACGGCCCAAAGATGAGAGTGATTCGTGTGGGTACCCGAAAGAGCCAGGTGAGTACAATTACCAGGCAGAGGAAGTTTGTGGGAAGAGTTCTGTGCTCATGGCATTACAAATTGGGGGGCCCAGAGGGTTAGTTCCCAGGACCTCAGGAATGGGAGATAAATGGGGTGGCCAGATGTTAAATCCCGTGAAGAGTGGCATATTGCTATTCTGGAGAGAGAGTCTGGGCAAGCTGTTGGAGTGCAGAGGGCTGCCAGACCAGACCCCTGTCCTTCCTAGGTGGGCTATCAAACCCCTCTCTGCATTCCAGTTCCTTCAGTATGTCCCTAGCCCTATGAGGATGTGAGCTCAGGGCAGTGCCAGGGAAGGATAGGACTAATCGGAATGGTTGCCCCCAGCTGGCGCGCATACAGACAGACAGTGTGGTGGCGATGCTGAAAGCCTTCTATCCAGGTCTCCGGTTCGAAATTGGTGAGTTTTCTGGACAGGAATGGAAGCTAATGGGAACCATTCCTCCCGCCCCCACCCCCGAGGGGCAAACACAGCCTTTCTGGCTTTCCCTAGGCTCAAAGCTTCATCTCATTGCCTCTGAGAATTCTTGGCTGTCTTAGTTTGGAGGGCGCTTTCCTCCTCTGAATACTTCCAGCTCTGACTTGCTGGGCCAGCCTGGCATTTACCGTCTTCTGCTTTGGGTCTTTTTCTCGGTGCGTCTAGTCTTCCTGCTAGCTCAGTACATTCCCAGAGGGCAGGGATTGGGGTATATGTGCCTGTGTATCCACTAGGAGTCTTAGCACAGTGCTGGGCTCAGGAAATGCTGATCAGTGAGCATCTGATTGGTTCTCTCCTCAGTTGCTATGTCCACCACAGGGGACAAGATTCTTGATACTGCGCTCTCTAAGGTAACATATTCCCCCCAGTCCTTTATCCCTCCCTCCTCCTTCCTTCCCCCAAGAGATTCACTTAGGGCTCTTTCTTTTTTCTTTCTTTTTTATTTTTATTATTATTATTGTTAAAGATTTTATTGATTTATTTGAGAGAGACAGTGAGAGAGAGAGCATGCATAAGGGAAAGGCTGAGCAGGGAGCCCGATGCGGGGCTCGATCCCAGGACCCTGAGATCATGACCTGAGCAGAAGGCAGATGCATGACCGACTGTGCCACCCAGGCGCCCCTTATGTTTTATTTTTAAAGATTTTATTTATTTATTTATTTATTTATTTATTTATTTATTTATTTATTTATTTGAAAGAGACCGGGGGTGGGCAGAGGGAGAAGCAGGCTCTCCGCTGAGCAGGGAGCCCGACATGGGGCTTGATCCCAGGATCCTGGGATCACAACCCGAGCCGAAGGCAGACGCTTAACGGACTGAGCCACCCAGGCGCCCCTCTGAGGCTCTTTCTTGACTGACAGATTGGAGAGAAGAGCCTGTTTACCAAGGAGCTGGAACATGCGCTGGAGAAGAATGAGTAAGTGAAAGACAGTTCTCACTCGGTCTCTTGCTAGGAGCTCTGTGCACATCAGACCTGGATATCAGCTAGACTGTGGGGCTTCAACCCTTGGATATGCTAGAGGGAGGCTCATATGTGGGTTTCTCAGGCCTCAGAGAAGGAGAGTGTCCTGGTTCTGAGCCATCTGGCTGCCTGGAGGGCAGGATTGGCGGGGGGAGGGGAACAGAAGGGAGGGCGCGGGGCTCAGGGTCCTGAGTCTTGGATGTGCCCGCCTGCTGGTCTGCTCTAAGCACGCCACTGAAGTAGAAGGGGACAGAGGTGGAGGACGGTGGGGGCCTGCTGCTGGGATCCCTTCTCCTTGCCTCCCTCTTCCGTCTGTCTAGAGTGGACCTGGTTGTTCACTCCCTGAAGGACTTGCCCACCGTGCTTCCTCCCGGCTTTACCATTGGAGCCATCTGCAAGTAAGAACCGTGCAAGTCGGGCATGGGCAGGGGGGAGGCGTCATGTTAACCTCTGCTTTTCCCTTTGGGACTCTGCCCTCTGCCTCTAGGGCTATCTCCTCTGCCCTGAGGAGTGTCAGGCATGGCAGGAAACTGAGAACCTGCCAGTTAATTGGTTCTGGAAAGAGCCTGGAAGTGACCTGCACTGAGATGTCTTCCTTATTCTGTGATTTTCCCTCTGTCTCCAGGCGGGAGAACCCCTATGATGCTGTTGTCTTTCACCCAAAATTTGTTGGGAAGACCCTAGAAACCTTGCCAGAGAAGAGGTGAGTGGGCCTGGATAGGCACCGTGGTGGGACATGCACAGAAGGTAGAGGGCTGGGAGGAGGAGGAGAAAATCTCGGGTTAAATCTCATTTTAAATCCTCTCTCTGAACAGTGTGGTGGGAACCAGCTCTCTGCGGAGAGCGGCCCAGCTGCAGAGAAAGTTCCCACACCTGGAGTTCAAGAGCATTGTATCCTTTCTGAGGAGGAAGGGGGCAGTAGCCAAGGAGGAAGTTGGGGTCCAGAGGGCCCAGGGAGTCATAAGAGCGAAAGGAAGCTTCCAGAGGAAGTGGACACGGGCCAATGGAATGTCTGGTCCTCCAGTGTCTGCCCTATTCATCCAACCACCCATCCATCCATTCATAATCCTTTCATACTTTCTTAGCCCCAGACCAGTGCCTGGCACTGGGGATAATGGTGAGCAAGACCAATGTTGTCCTTGCTTACAGAATTTTACGTTTTTGTTCTGGAGACCAACGGGTATTGATATTACAGAGTGATATTAAACAGTGATTACTTGGGAAGGGTGGGGGAGATGGAGGGTGCTTCCATTTTCATTTCATATTCTACTGTATTTTGATATTCTAAACATATCAAATGTTTTATAAAGCTAAGTTTCAAAATAGTATGTGTTAGGTGCTCCCTGCACAAAGTAGGGAATTCCCTGGGAACTTGTAGCTGAAACATCTATAAGCACAGACTTGGGGGTCTGGGAATGCTTCTCAGAGGTCTTGTAATCTTGGGCAAGTTAGTCCCCTGAACTTCTCTGTATCATTTTCGTCATCTGTAAAATGGAACTAATTAGAATACCTACCTCACTGGGTTGTGAAAATTAAATAGGAGTATGTAAAGCACTTTTTTTTTTAAGGATTTTATTTATTTGTCAGAGAGAGCACAAGCAGGGGGAGTGGCAGGCAGAGGGAGAAGCAGGCTCCCCGCTGAGCAGGGAGCCCCTTGCGGGGCTTGATCCCAGGACCCTGGGATCATGACCTGAGCTGAGGGCAGCCGCTTAGCTGAGCCACCCAGGCGTCCGTGTAGAGAGAGCACTTTCGATCAGTGTCCGGTGTGTAGCGATCAGATGTGAGGAATGAAGTGTTAGCTGTCATCGGTAAGCAGGAGACCAAAGGGGGGATGTTAGACCCAGAAAGACTCAGGCAGGGGGAGCAGCGTGAGGCCCCGGACTGCCCAGTGCTTGTGGTCCTTAGCGTCTCTCCGTAGCGTGGAAACCTCAACACGCGGCTGCGGAAGCTGGATGAGCTGCAGGAGTTCAGCGCCATCATCCTGGCTGCTGCTGGCCTTCAGCGCATGGGCTGGCAGCACCGGGTGGGGCAGGTAGGGGCCGTCCCTGTTCTCCGTCCCCAGTGAACCTTCCTCCTTTTCCTGTCTGCATTCTCTTTCTGAACACCCTGCCTCTAACGGTACAAGCTGGAAATGGGTCCCAGGCTGGAAAGATTGGGGATCAAAGGCCAGACTCCTACTTTTGCCTACCTAGGCTTTCTGTGTGATAGGGAAGCCCCCTCTCGCTACTGTCTGCTTTTAGGCACCCCCATCTCCACCCTTCTGACTGACTGTTCTGCCCCTGCAGATCCTACAGCCAGAGGAATGCATGTATGCTGTGGGTCAGGTATTTTTGACCAGGGAAACCGCGTGTTGATGTGCTGCCCTTTCTTTTATTCTCAGCCAAAAAGCTGGTCTCATAACCTGCATCTGCTTCTCCCGGCATAAACATTTCTAGGGAGGGGCAGGCCTTGGGAGGCCTCTGGGCTAAAATGGACCCTGGGGAGCAGGTGGAGGTGGGCTGGTTCCCGTCCTCACCTCCATTGGTTGGGGAGAGATTAGGCCTGATGTCTTAGGCTGTTTTTCCATCAGGGGGCCCTGGGCGTGGAAGTCCGAGCCAAGGACCAGGACATGCTGGATCTGGTGGGTGTGTTGCACGACCCCGAGACTCTGCTTCGCTGCATTGCTGAGCGAGCCTTCCTGAGGCACCTGGTAGGGTCCATATTCCACCTGTGGGGGGTGGGGACTTGAGCTGGGAATAGTCGAGGGGGAGATTTCTCATATTAATGCTCTTTATTTAGTGGTAACTCATTCTTGAATGCATGGACAGGACCCGGGTCTGGGCCCCCGCCTCTGTTTCAGTTATGTCTTCAGAGGTCTCTGTATCTCTGAGGGCTCTGGCCACATGGTGGTGTTGAGTGCTTGGTTCACAGGGAGAACTTCTCGTTGCAGGAAGGAGGCTGCAGTGTGCCAGTGGCAGTGCACACGGCTATGAAGGATGGGCAGGTAAGCAGGGGAAGATGGGTGGGAAGGCACTTAAGGGACCACTGTGACGTGTTCCTGTGCATCTCGAGTTGCCCGCAAGAAGAGCCTGGATTTCTAAGCAGTTCTCTCAGAATATGCTGAGGTAACCCCTTTTCTTTGCCAGCTGTACCTGACTGGAGGAGTCTGGAGTCTAGACGGCTCAGATAGCATGCAAGAGACCATGCAGGCCACCATCCGTGTCACTGCCCAGGTGCCAAAGCTGGAGGGTGAGGGAGAGGGTGAGAAACAAATCTGCCTGTGACCTCCTCTTTCGTGCTCACCAGATCCCACCTCCTTCCTTCACCTAGCATGAAGATGGCCCCGAGGATGATCCCCAGCTGGTGGGGATCACTGCCCGGAACATTCCACGAGAAGCCCAGCTGGCTGCTGAGAACCTGGGCATCAGCCTGGCCAGTTTGTTGCTGAACAAAGGAGCCAAGAACATACTGGATGTTGCACGGCAGCTTAACGATGCCCACTAACTGGTCTGTGGGGCACAGGTGCCAGGGTCACTATTGTCCAGTGCCCACCTGCCAGCCCTTAGTGCCCGCTCCTCACTGCTGCCTGGGGAATGATTGCCCCAGCGGATTGAACTGCCCGGTCAGAGACTTGCCTCTCCTTGGGGCTGTGGGGAGTGCCTTGCCTCTGCAGTAGGTGAGGGTTTCATCTCTAAAGAAAAAGTTCAAGCCACGGCCTTTGAATGTAACCAACTCAACTAATAAACCAGCTCTGAAGGGGACTTTGTTTTTGGTGGGGTTTCAGGAAAGATAAGGACAGACACAAAGCCTTGTACTCTTTACTTCAGAGGCCGGGACCTCTGTGCAAAGTTCTCCTGGAATGTTCTTTGTTCCTGCCACAGTTCTCATTTCAAACAACAAATGATCTCCCAGGAAAGAGCGGTGATGGGAGAAACCTAGCACTTGCCCCTCTCCAGCTAACCCGTACGGATATCCCATAGGTGGGCCGTGTATTAGTTCCCCCCCCGCCCCCCACCTCAGGATAGGAGTCCACAAAGTCAGTGCTACAAGTCTTACAGAACAACAGACACTACGTTTTTAAAAAATCAATCCTTTAATAAACAAAATTAGTCCATCTGAAACTCCCCAATACGTAAGGTACTAGTCTTGGATGGGTTGTAGCTGCAAAATTCCAGTTCCGAAGCAATCGGAGGCTCAGTGCAGACGGGGACGAACCGGCCGGTGCTGGTACGGAGGTGCGTGGCCCGCGGAGTAGTCGGCCGAAGGGAAGTGGGGCGAGCTGCGGGGCCGAAGGGCCGGCTGCGGCGTCCGCGGGCGCGCGCACACCTCCTGCGGTCCCCACGGCCCGCGGGGCGCACGCCCGGGTCTCCGCCCCTCCCCCGCCGCGGCCCAGGCGGCGGTCCCAGCAGAAGCGTCCGGCCCGCGGGTGCAGACGGCGGGAGCCGGCGGGGGGGGGGGGGCGCCGGGGCGAACAGTGATCGGTTCTTCCCGCACCGCGTCTGGAGAGTCCCGGCCGGAGCACCAAGCCGGAGCCCCGGCCCCGGCGCGCGCCTCAGCCCTGCGTCAGAGCGGCTCTTCCAGGAGGCGCCGCGGCCTCCTCGCTGCCCATCGGCGGTTCCGGGGCCCAGGCGGCTGAGTCACGCGCGCCGCGGCGGGCAGCTGCGCACCCCCGGCCCCTTCCCGGCCGCGGCGCCCGGGCCTCTGCGCCAGGCGAGCGGGGCCGCCCCTCGGCCGGGCGGCAGCGGGAGCGAGGGCCGGCGAGCCCGCGCGGGGGAGGGGCGGGCCGGGCGGCGGCGAAGGGGACGCGGGAGGGGGAGCCGAGCGCCGCGGCCGCCCGCCGCGAGCCCGACGTGGCTCAGCTCTTTCCGTGAGGGCGGTGGTGGCCCTTAAAAGGGCCTTTGTGGTGGCATGGGGGGCCGGCTGCGGCGCGGGCGCCCCTCAGTATTCCTGAGAGGCCTGGGTGGCCTTCTTGCCGCCCGCGGGCGCCTTCGGCCCCACGGTGGCGCTGGTCTTCTTGGGCAGCAGCACGGCCTGGATGTTGGGCAGGACGCCTCCCTGGGCGATCGTCACGCCGCCCAGCAGCTTGTTGAGCTCCTCGTCGTTACGGATGGCCAGCTGCAGGTGGCGGGGGATGATCCGCGTCTTCTTGTTGTCGCGGGCCGCGTTGCCCGCCAGCTCCAGGATCTCCGCGGTGAGGTACTCGAGCACCGCCGCCAGGTACACCGGCGCGCCGGCGCCGACCCGCTCGGCGTAGTGGCCCTTCCGCAGCAGCCGGTGCACGCGGCCCACTGGGAACTGGAGGCCCGCGCGCGACGAGCGCGATTTGGCCTTGGCGCGGGCCTTGCCGCCGGTCTTGCCGCGGCCCGACATGCTGCGCGAGGTAGAAAAGCGGTGAAGACGGACGCCTCAAAGGGGACCAACGAACAGCCGCCCGCCGCAGTCCAACTGCTGCCGCGCGCGCCCAGGGGCCGCCCTTATAAGCCCCCAGGGCACACCTCCGCCCCCTCCTGATTGGCTCTTCTCTCGAATACCCGCCTCCGGTTGGCTGCAGTTAACCCTTCAGTGACGCGCCACGGCTGAGGGAGCGCGCCCGCCTATTGGTCCAATTTGAAAACCTTTTGCCCGGGGAAAAAGGCGAGGAGGAGAGGTAGCACGCAGACAGCCAACCACTCCCGGACGTAGCCAATCCATGTGAAGGGCGCCAGATTTAAACGCTACAGCAGGAGCCCAGAACCGGAAGACAAAGAGGGTGGAGTCTGAGCCACCTCAAGAGCCTCTGGGAAATCTGTGCGGGCCTAGGATTTATAAAGGAAAGGGGTCAACGTCACTGCCTCCCCTTCCAGGTCTGGGCCCTCGCTTCTCCTTTCTCCGTCCTCCCATCCTGCAAAGGGAAAAGTGAAAGAGGGAAGAGATGGGGTTCCCCTCCTCCTGTTACCCCAAAAAAGTTCTGTCCCACACCGGACAAAGGTAACTCCAATCTTATGGCCCTCCCTGCCACCTGAAGTATGAAGATCTCAATATTTATTCAACATGTTCTGTCTGGTCTCAGTTCTTTCCGTTCACTTCTTGCTAGAAGGAGCCTGCTGTACTGGAAGAAAAAGGACGGAGCAGAGGGATAGGCACCCTCTTAGAGGAGATGCCTCCACTGACCCTCCCAATCTACCCAAAAATGCCCATATAGGAAATACACCTACAGGAACAACAACAAGAAAAAGACAACACTTTATTGTCACCACTGGGAGCACCTGGCCCCCCAGTCTGCACTTACTAATCAGAATACTTAATTTATAGTCAAATATCAAGTGATGTTCGAGCCTGTGTCCCTACCCCCAGCCAGCGTTCTATCCCCAGGCCCAACATATTCCTTGAGAGTCCGAGTTGTGGATAACTGCATAAAAGCGGCAGTATCCCACGTCAGGAGGCTGCAGAGACAGGACGGGACAGGACGGAGAGGGAGAGTGGCAAGTTGAACGAAGCCATAGGCGAAGTCCAATCAACAGTCAGTAGAGGGCAAGACAGGCCCAGGATGTCGATAATCACAGCGGAACGGAATCACTAAGTACAAAAGTGGAGGAGAATAAGAGGTGGGAGAGGCCCGGGCCAGGAGGCATTCCTGGTCAGGAAAGAGGTTGGCCTGAGTCAGGAACCCTGCAGACGGTGCAGTAAAGGGCAAAGATCGGGGGACTCAGACATCGTAGAAGAGCCGGACAAGCTGGTACCGAATGGAGAAGGTGAGAGCACTGCCAAGGATCTGTGAGGAGAGACACACTAGAGTCAGAACCATGGGGAAAGGGAGACAAGGAGCTGTAAAGCCCCTCCCCGACCACACCTGTAGCAGCAGCAGGAGCAGCGTCAGGTTTCTCTCATGCATGGGCCCGACGACCTTAAGGAGCAAGTTGATGAGGGTCATGTTGTTACACTCCGTGAAGGCACCATCCTCATGCTCACTCTGGCGCACCGTCACTAGCTGGAGGCTCTCTGCTACCTGGAGGGGCCAGAGGTGGAGAGAACGTCAACTCTGCTTCAGCAATGCGGATCTGCTTCATGCTTCCAAACTCCCCTTGGATCTGATGCGGGCCTAGGATCCCCGGTCCCTGAATTCCAGATGACGGCCTACAGCCTTACCTCCTTATTACCCTGTTACCTTTAGAATAAAGGTGCCCAAGAAAGAGAGGCTCTTGGTCTTGAACTTGGAATAGCTCATCTCCAGTTTGCCTGTCTTGGTATTGAGTCTGCAGGGGGAAGAGAGCTTTATGTGACTGGGCCATTACTCAAAGAACTCTTCTCACTATGGTCAATTAATAGGAAAAGCCCAGAACGTGGAATCAAACAACCTAAGATCTATTTCTGGCTCTGCTTACTACTGTGTGATCAGAGCTGATTAGATTATGTAGGTGAATGTGCTCTGTAATTTACAAGGGCTAACCACGCAGAAAGAGTCCTTCTTTGGGCCCACTCCCTGTGCACAGCAGATGTATAAGGCTGGCTTTACGCATCCCAAGTGAAAAAGCTACGATGTCCCTTTCAAGCCCCCAAGTGGCTACCTGGGAATACGGTGGCGAGGGCAGGGTATGATATGCAGGAGCTGAGGCAGTGAGTAGAGGAAGTTGAACACCTGGGGCATGAAGAAGAGTAGCATGGTCTTGCTGAAGTGTCCCAAGATGCCCACCACGGCAAAGGTCATGCCAGCAAAGTAACAGAAGGTATCTCCCACAAACACCCGTGACGGGTACCTGTGTGGGGGAGAGGATCTGAGCCAGTGGCAGGAGGCACTATCCATTTCTCTCACATTACACCCCCTGGGCCCTGGGCTAGCCCTGACTCTAGTTCTGGCCCAGAGGAGACTCCAGCTCTTCCAGCAACTGTCCAGGACCCAAGGCCCTGCATTCATCTGTTCCTGGGGGCTCCACAGCACTTGTCCCTAACTGCGACTAGGCAGAAAGCAACTGAAGAATATTACCACCTAGAGACTCAGAAAACACTCCACATAGGTGTGTGCAGGTTTAGCCTCTGCAGCAGGAGTTGGGTCGTGACCAGGACCATACTTGTTCTGTGATCACGTGGTTATCCCCCTAGCCGCAGGCCCACTTACCAGTTATGGTAGAGCAATCCCAAGGTGGTGAAAAAAAAGGGTATCATGAAGTAGAGGGAAAAGACATGGTCATCCCGATAATCACCTTTGGAAGCAAGGGAAAAAGAAGGAAGGAAAAGTTGTAGGTACCTCCCCTGCACACCTGGGTCCTATTTTTGTCTCTAAGCTCTGTCCCAAGCTGTGCTCTCCACCTCTTCCAAGTCACATTCAAGAACCCACTACACCTTTTTGTGTCACCCAGGCAATTCCTAATATTCCCCCTCGTTCACGAACCCTTCCTAAATGAGTTTTTGTCTTCAATTTGATTTAGATCAGTCAGACCTAGGTTTGAATACCAGTTTTACTTCCTGTGTGACCTTGATCATGACACATTTAAATTCTCTAGCCCTCAGTTTCCTCAACTGTTAAAATATGGTTCACGAGAACCCCTGCCACATGTTACAAAGTTTAAATGAAATAATGCTTTAAAAGTGGTTAGTTTTAGTAGGCACTGATATCCACCCGCCAAAGACCACCAGGAACACGCCTGCAGTCAAAGCTGGGTTTACTGACTTGTAGCAAGGGAGACACTGGAGACCACACACCATAGGCAACCATGGGATGCCTCAGTAAGGGGGTATTAGGAGGATGTGTTACAGGATTTGTTTTAAGTAAATTTGGGGAGAAAGCAAGGAGGTAGAGTTTTGCCCTAGACTGGGTGCAGTCAGTCAAAGTAATTCTATGACTGAGCATCTTAGTTTTGTCTAAAAAGTAGGAGGAACTACCAGAAGGAAGTAGCAATTGCTCACGTTAGCCAGAAGAGGGAGACCTTAGTCATTTTTGAGGGATGCACAAAATGCGGTTCTGTCTATACTCAGACATGTTTGTGGAGGGACCTGGGTTTGTTTTACTCTATCATGGTCATAGAGTGACCCTGTCTGACTCTATAGTTCTGTGAAATTGTTTATGTTCAATAGAAGACCATGGCTACCTATTAGTGCCAATCCAGCTAAAAGTGAATTTTTCCTTCTTACATTCAATAAATCTTAAAATATTGCCCCCCCTTTTTTTCTGAATTCCCCAAAGCCAGGTATCAGGCAACTTCCTTAACACTCAGACTTCTCTTCTCTCCCTACTCCCAATCCCACCTACCTTCCAGCTCCACCAGATTGAAGACGATGATGGAAGCAGAAATGACTAGTGACTGGCCAGCCTCTAGGCCATTAATTCCTGCTAGGATATTGATGGCGTTGGTACAGAACACTGCCAGCAGCCCCATGTAGACATAGTACAGGATCCCTGGGGGAAGAAGACAGAAGTATGCCACCCACAGAAATGAGGACTTCAGGACATTCTGCTGAGAAAAGTGGTGGGGACAGAGGATTGGACGAAGGACCAACAAAAAGGATCTGAGAAGACACAGGCACAAGTCAGGGACACTTGGAGGAGAATCTGGAGCACCAGGAATGATGCTCTGCTAGGTATCTCCCAGGGTAAGGGTGCCCTGAAGTAGGGGCCCCAGGGGCACCAGTGGCAGAGCTACTCACCCAAGTCCAGATGCAAGCCAAGAATCGGCCGGAAAGGCTTGGGCACCACAATGGTCGTGTTGCCAAAGTTGGTGAAATAGACCATGAGAAGAGGTAGTGAGGCAGCCGTAGGCAGCAGCAGCTTATGGCGCCAGCGAAGATTCAGTACATCATCCGCAAAGCCCAGGAAAATCATGCAGCAGATGGCAAGGAGCGCACCTATCAGGGCCACAAACTGGGGGAGGCTCGGGCAGGTCCCAGCTCAAGCCTACGCCCACTTCACCTTTCAAAAATACCTGTCTTTTCGCTCCTTCCTCAGCCCCTTCACCCAAACCCAAACAACCCCAACTCTCTCAGGTAGCTCCCAGCCCCCCGGCCCATGCAACCGCTCCCACTCACCCACTTACTTCATGGTGCGGGAAGGCTTTACACCGCTCCTCCATAAAGCAGTTCAGGAAAGGGAAAGGGATGAAGCAGAAGAGGATGATAAGGAAAACAGCACCGCTGATCACTCCCTGGGACTCTGGGCTGTGGCCCAGCAGCAAAGGGCGGGGGCGGAGGGAGAGGAAAGGGGGCGTGGTCACTCACTAGTGCAGGCATTACAGCAATCTAATGGGGAAAGGGGGTTGGGGAAGGGCACCAGTGCTGGAGTCCCTGATAACACCCGAGGGTCCCCTCAACCACAACATCCCTTCCCAATGTTAGCCAGTGCTGCCCTTCATCTCCCAGAGCCCGGAGCTGTCTGCGGACTTAGCGCTCCGTCTCCGTGGGGTCAGACCCCAGTTCCCGCCCTTGCCCTGCCGGCCCCTTCCTCTGCCCTCGCCTCCCGCACGGGACCCGGGTGCCACCGCTCACATTTGCTGACGGCCGGTTTTGTTGAGGTCCTGGCCACAAAGGTGCGCGGCGATGAAGTGGCAACGAAAGGCGGGGATGAGGGTGACCGTGGCCACAAATCCCAGCAGCGAGCCGATCAAATTCACTAGCAGCGGCATTGGCAACTCCGGGAAGGCCCACATGATGACCAGCCAGGAGCCCCGCTCCGCCACCTCCTCAGCTAATGGACAAGCTGGGCGGAAGCCCTGAGCCCCCAGCAGGGAGGAGTGGCCGCTCCCCACAGGCTGGGTCTTCCCACAGCAGCCTGAGCGAAACCCAACAACTCTGACTTGAGCCGCCCTCAGGACTCCCGCGAGCCTCTATAGCGCAACCTCGGCTGTGCCCCCACTGCACTTGCATACCCACTGTTTCCTCCCGGATCTTGTTCGCAGAGCAACCAGCGTCGTGGAAGGCGGCGGCGGCCATTTTTAATACGGGCACGTAGAGCGGGGGACACAAATGTTCCCTTAAACTGCGTTCTTTATTTGAGAGTTTTCACCACGAGGATATTGGGAAGACAATTAAAGACAGAGCGAACAAAAGCGGATACTTTCCTAACGCCATATTAAAAATGTATAGCCAAAGAGGAGAAACTCCTTGCCCGGTTCCAAGATGAACACCTCCTTGTCCCACGTGTCTGACGGCGCTTACTCTAGGTTCCACGTCAGTTTTAGGTCCGCCGGCCACAGCAGGTCACGTTTAAAGGGCCAGTACCCCGCGTTTCCTCTGGGGTGCCTCTAGAGCCGGGAAGATGGCTCCTGGAGGCAACGGGGAAGGCGGGAGGGACGAGGATGAGGAGCCGCTCCCGCTCCCGGTGGAAAACCTGTTGCCATCGTAGTCGGAAGTCTAGATAAACGCAGCTTAGTTCCCGGGAACGCAGCTACAGTTCGGATGCTGCTGTAAATTCTAAAGCCTAGGCACTTGAAAAGTCCCTCCCACTCCTCCCACTCCATGTTTTTCTTGTCCTTGATTCAGGTACTTAGCCTTCATCTTCCCACCGCCTTCTGCCCACGCAGTAGCAGTAGTTGCCGGGCAACCCAGCGGGGCACCTCACCACTGAAGGGGCTGGGAGCGCCCTCCGGTCTTGGATTTAACCCGGGACTTGTCTTTCCTTGGTCTCGGATCACCGCATTGTGTCAAGCTCCCAAACCGAGGAGGCGAGGCTGTGGCGTTGGAAAGAGCTAAGGAAGCAGGAGACTCAGCCCCACACGTGGCTTCCTGTGGGCCTGAGGAACTCCCAGTTAGGTTTCTTCCTCTAAGTTACCGTGCCTTTGGCTTGGCACCTGTGTCCTTGCAAATAACCAGCTTCTTCATTCCCTTTCATTCACCAGCCGGCTCTCAGTGGGAAATGATTTACGTTCCACAGAGAGGAAACCACCACCAGGGACTACAGAGACAACTCAAGTATCCCCTCACTTTGTCCACTCTCGAAAGTGACGTGCTCCCGGAGTCAGGGGCAGGTTGACTCTTTTTAGACCAAAGACGGTCTCTCCTGTCTCAAAATTAGGTGTGAAATGTCCCCTCTACTTGAAGGCAGCTCTAATTAACAACAAAAAACCCATATGTATGAAATATACTTAATATATGTAAAGTAATCCCAGTAACATACTTGATAGTATTCCACCAGATTTTCAGTACTTTTATCCCACTGGTGTTTTTCTGTGTGTGTGTGTGTGTGTGTGTGTGTGTGTGTGTGTACAGGTATACATGTGTGTGCGCATGCGTACCTGCATTTGTGCCTCAGACTAGAAACTCCCTAGAGGCAAGTGTTTTCTATTCCGCAGGGTATCCCCAAGGGGCTAAGGACACAGAGATATCTGTATAAAAGGCATCATGCCACACAATGAGTCTGGGTCTTAAAAAGCGACAAATGGCAATAGGAGCACATGGAAAGAGCAATTAGCTGTGACCAGGCGAGGTGAGTAGTATCTCCAAAGATTTTAGTAGGTGGCAAGAGTGGAAGGGCCTCCCAAGTAGGGGAAGTGAGACTCCAGGAGCAGGTGGAAAGGAGGAGCTTGTGGGAACCTCAGAGGAGGTAGCATTCAGTTATCTTGTTGATCAAGAGCGAGCTGAGACTCCCTGGAGGTTGGAGGGACAGTGTATCTATTTCCTTCTTTATTAGGAGTTCAATCCTAATAAATCTTCCTTCCCAACCTGGCATTGGAAACCTCTGACTCTTCTCCAGAGATCATTAGCTACTCCCCAGCCTCCATACAACCCCCACTGGAACAGCGCTGGGAGGGGACTTGTTCAAAGACAAAACACTAGGGATTCCTCATCCAATATACATGTTACCATCAGAACATGGTTACTGGGGTACTGGCATTACAATATTTTGTTCCCATGATGGTAAATGCCCAGTTGATTATCAGACTAATTAGAAGAAACAGACACAGGACTTGGCCACACTTGAAATTTTTTGCCTTTCCTGGTAAAAATTCAAAGCATTTGCCTGAATGTGAAAGCTGGTCCTAGAACTTGTAGATCAGGTGAGCTGTCAGGGGCTTCTGCTGGTTTCTGGGCTGAGTAGACATCTGAGATGCGTGTCTCCTACTAGGAGGCCCTGAGTGCCTCCCAGTGAGCAAGGCCAATCTATTGTTAAGTTGGATTGCCTGTCAAAGACTGTCCCAAAAATGTTTTACGGTGCCTAAAAAGTCCATGAGACAGCTTTGGATAGTCTGGGGCAGTGACATTTGCAGGACCCTATCTCTGGCTCTTTCCAGGCAGCCAAGTTAGTTTTTCCTTTTCTTCCTGCCTCTCCCCTATCACTGTATCAAAAGTTGTCAGCTGAGGGGCACCTGGATGGCTCAATCATTAAGCATCCGCCTCTGACCCAGGTCATGGTCCTGCGGTCCTGGAGTCCTGGGATCCTGGGATAGAGCCCCGCACCAGGCTCCCTGCTCAGTGGGAGGCCTGCTTCTCCCTCTCCCACTCCCTCTGCTTGTGTTCCCTCTCGCACTGTCTTTCTCTCTCTGTCAAATAAATAAAATCTTAAAAAAAAAAAAAGTTGTTAGCTGAAAGCAAGCCCCAAGATCTCCCTCCCATTCCATTGAGATAACATGGGCCTTCAAAAGATGCAAACAATATAGAAATTCTTAGTGTTGGCATGTATAATGGAATATCTTGTTATACCTCTTAAAATAGCAAAGAATTTACTAATCCCTACTATGTTTATGGGAAACTGTTAAGTACTGTGGGGACAAAGTGATAGAAATGCACTTTTTCCCCTCAAAGAGTCTTCTTTAGCATATTCAAGCACCTTGGTTGAATATGAGGAAAGACAGGTGAGTGTGACAGGGTCCCCACTCTTTTTTTTTTTTTTTACGATTTTATTTATTTATTTTATTTTAGGGGGGAGGGCCAGAGGGAGAGGGAAAGAATCCCAAGCAGACTCCATGCTGAGCATAGAGCCCGACATGGGGCTTAATCCCACAACCCCGAGATCATGACCTGAGCCAAAACCAAGACTTGGGCTGAGCCACCCAGGCGCCCCAACAGGATCTCCACTTTTTTTTTTTTTTAAGATTTTATATATATTTTTAAAAGATTTTATTTGTTTAATAGAGAGAGCACACGTGAGCACAAGCAGGGGGAGTGGCAGGCAGAGGGAAAGGGAGAAGCAGACTCCCTGGTGAGCAGGGAGCCTGATGGGGGGCTGGATCCCAGGGATCTGGGACCAGGATCTGATCCGAAGGCAGACGCCCAGCCAACTGAGCCACCCAGGTGCCCACAGATTTTATATATTTGAGAGAGAGAGAACACAAGCAGGAGGAAGGGAAGAGGGAGGAGGACAGGGAGGGAGCCCGCTGAGTAGGAAGCCCAACATGGGGCTTGATCCTAGGACCCCAAGATCATGACCTGAGCAGAAGTCAGACGTTTAACTGACTGAGCCACCCAGGCACCCTGATAGGGTTCCCACTCTTATGCAGCTTCCTGGTGAGTGGGAAAAGTAAACATAAACAACCAGCTAGACTATAAGACAGAATGAAATAAGTGCTAGAGAGCTAAGTAACAAGTGGAAGAAGGAGTAGTAGGACTAACTAGGGAGAGTTACGTGAGACTGAATTGTGAAGCAGTGTCTGGCAGCATAGGACCAAGTGCTTAGTGGAGGAGTTGAGGAAGTCAACCGGAGAACTCAGAGAACTGAGGTCCCTGGGAGGTTGGAGGGTTCCTCAAGCAGGGTTCCTGGGGAGGAGCGTCTGCATAGGGAAACTTTACAGCCAGGCAACTTCTTATATAACCTGCTTCCCTAGCTCTAGCTGCTTTGCCCAGTGACAGCTTCCTCCTGGGGTCTGACCCTGAGTTCTTTCCTCCCTTCATTGCGTGTCTTTTCCTCCCCTTATGATTAGAAACCTGCATTCTAGCAGCACCTAGTTGGCTCAGTCGGAACAGCATGAAACTCTTGATCTTAGGGTCATGAGTTTGAGCCCCATGTTGAGTGTAGAGATTACTAAAAAAAATAAAATAAAATAAACTTTTAAAAAATGCTAGGAATCTTCCATTCTTTTTGGAGTCCAGTGATGATTGACGGGCAGGGCTATAGCAAGGCTAGCCGTCACCAACCATTTCCCCATCATTCCTTACAGTGAATTCCTAGCATCCCAGGC
Source organism: Ursus arctos (assembly GCF_023065955.2). Taxonomy (NCBI): domain Eukaryota; kingdom Metazoa; phylum Chordata; class Mammalia; order Carnivora; family Ursidae; genus Ursus; species Ursus arctos. The sequence goes on from NW_026622897.1 coordinate 14,555,612, forward strand.
TACCCCATTGCCTCCTCTGTTTCAGGCACCCTGTTGCTGACCTGCCAGATTTTGCCTAGCTCTGCAGCCCCACACTTTAGAAGACATTGTTTATTCCCAGGTACTCATTCCTTGGACTACTGACTGAATTGCGGAGAGAGATTAATACCTTTCCTGTTACCTACCTGGGTGCTGAACACTTTGCCTTATGTAGCTGGATAAGAAGGGTCTCTTGGGGAATGGGGGTTCCTTTGAATCCTGTCGCAAGAGTTTCCTTCCCCTCTTTTCAGAAGGAAATGACAAGCCCCTGTCCTATAGGGATGGAATCTACTCCCTCAAATCTAGGAAAAAGGATGGATCCTAAGGCCAGAGTGTACCGATAGCATCATTTTGTGTGTGCTTGTTGGGATAGCACATATTTGGATGGCGTCACATATTTTGGCTGAATCTATTGATAGTCCACTGCTACACTGCCAGCTCCCTTCTCATTACCACCTCTTCTACACGTGCTCCATAGGCAGGAGCTGTTACTATGGAAATATATTATTTTTAAAAACAGAAGCAGCCCCAGGCTTGGGAAATATCTCCAGAACAAACCCACACGAGCAAGGAGGTTAATAGGGTGTTCCTGAATCCTAGCTCCTGGTGGAAGGGAGGTGGTGGTGGTGGAGGGGGCTTAATATTCCATTTCTATTTTCAGACACTACCAGGTCCGTGTTCTTTCTGGTCGGTATCTCCGGGACCTCTGCCAGCCACTTCCATCTAGGAGGCATGCCCTGCATCTACTTACCCAGCGCCTAGCTTAGGCCAAGAAATGGGAACCAAAGAAGGTGCTAAGCCTCAGGGTGCTGGGAAAGGGGGCGACGCTATCCACGAGGTTCAGGTCCTTCTTAACCCCACACGCGTCCATACTATAGAAATTTAAGCTGCGGAGGGGAAGTCAGAGGCGGTATCTCAAGTGAGTGAAGTTACTCTTGCTGTGAGCTCAGGGGAAGGGGTGTACCCCAATTTCAGTATGGGGCGGGGTGGTCAAAGACCCCGCCTATTTTCAACCCCGGAACCTCCTCCCCTCTGTGTCGTCCTCTTGACCTCCTCTAAGAGCTTGAGCCCCGGGCTGGCCAAGCCCCGCCCAGCGCGGGTGCGGCTCCTTTAAGGGCGGGTGGGGGCGGGGCGCCGGCCGTGTTGTCAGTGTCAGCTTTGCGCACGCAGCCCTTCCGGAGCCGGTGCCGGTCCGCGAGCCCCCACGTCTCTGCAGACGAGTCCCCGCCCGGGTCCGGGAGGGCCCGCGCCGTGGGAGGAGTCGGGCGCTGGCCGGAGACTAACCCAGGTCAGACTGCTGGACCAACCAAAGAGGGAATCGGACCGCGCAGAGAGGGACCCCGGCGTCGCGACTCCCCAGGAGTCCTCTCATCGATCTCTGGCACCCGCTAGTTCCGGACACCCAGCCCCGCAGAGCCCCCGAGCCCGCGCTCTCAGCCCCGGGGGAGCCCGCCCCCGCCCCGCGGCCAGCCCGGGCCATGCTCCCCCGGGGCAGCGGCTGAGCCCGAGCCGGGGCCGGGATCGGAGCCCGCGCGGAGCATGGATCCGGGCTGGGGGCAGCAGGACGTGGGCTGGGCGGCCCTGCTGATCCTCTTCGCCGCCTCGCTGCTCACGGTGTTTGGCTGGCTGCTACAGTATGCCCGGGGCTTGTGGTTGGCGCGGGCCCGCGGGGGCCGGGGGCCGGGACCCGCCTTAGCTGCCGAGCCCGGGGGCTCCCTGCGGGAGCTGGGCGTGTGGCGCTCGCTGCTGCGGCTGCGGCCGACTCGGGCCGGCGCCCCCGAGGAGCCAGGCGTCCGGGGCCTCCTGGCATCGCTCTTCGCTTTCAAGTCTTTCCGAGAGAACTGGCAACGGGCTTGGGTGCGAGCGCTGAACGAGCAGGCCTGCAGGGACGGGGTGAGTTGGACAGGAGGATCTAAGTGGTCCCCTCTCTCAGCCTTTCCTTCCAGGGGCGGGACGGAGGGACTGCTTATGCCTGGAGGGCCAGATGGGGGTGGGGATCAACTGGAGAACCCTATGGCTTCTCTTCCCCTCCAGGATTAGAGAAAAGGGTGCAGGTGAGGCTGGAGGTTGTAGAAATCTAACTATGTCCCAAATCCTCTATTCTGTGGTGGAGGTACTCTCTGGCTCCAAACCCAAGCACAAGTTGCTGTTCTCATAGCAACGCTAATCCCTGGGCCTGAGGGCACTTCCGTGTAGCCTGAGTGCTGGTCGTGTTGGAGGAACGGGGATAGAAGGGAAACAGGTGCACCTGCAGAAGGAATTTGCCTGGTCCTCATGCCACCACACCCAGTTAATATTTCATGCCCCAAATCCTGGTTTGATCAGAGAGATAGATCCCCCAAGGAGCCTGAATTACTCCCCCCCCCCACAAGCCCTTAGTAATTTCACTGATACAGACTAACACACCCTTCTTTTTGCTGACATGCAGCATTTTATTAGGAAAAGGTGTTAAGGTGGAGAGCAGATTGACGGTCCATGCCCTTCTCAGTAGATGAGCCTGGAGCTGCCCCTTGAGGGTCAGTCACAAACCAGCCCAGCCTACTTCCTCCCATTGCACCATGGGCATCTGGTCTCCCAGGAAGTAGGGCAGGAAGCGTGGTCATAAGACTGAGGTGGGGTGGAAGGTAGAGGCCTCCCTGTCATGGGGCCCTCTCCCATCCTGGCCCAGTAATCTCTCTTCGCCCTCACCGTCTATCAGCCCCCTGCCCAGAGGGTTCTCCTGCTCCAGCTCCAGCTCCAGCTCCCACTAGGGCTTTACTAGCTCCCCAGATGCCTGGAAGCAGAAGTGGCCACACAAGAAGTTGCTCATTCTCCTCTGTCCAGCTAGCCAGCAGAAAGCCAGACGGCATCTATTAGTCTACATCTTGAACTCCTCCCTCCACCCGTTCTTCCTGTACCTTGTCCTTGGGTCAGGAGCGACTCCTCAGGACAGCTGACTCAGCTGGACATTGGCCTCCCTTGCAGGGGGTGGGGAGATTGGGGTTCCAAGCATCCATCTCCCCATCTCCCTGGGCCTGGCCTTTAAATAAGCCAGCGACAGGAGCAGAGAAGTTGGTATTCCCTGCTTTGCCAGGCGCATGAGCCCTGTGAATTTGTTTCCTCCCATCCCAAGATGCAAGGAAGGGCTGCCAGCTCAATTTGTGGCCCCTCCTCAATTCTTCTTCCCATCCTGTTCTCTGGATGGGGGTTCAGTAGGCTGTTTCCACTGCTGTGTAAGAATTAGGAAGCTCTTTCAAGACCTAAGCTAAGCAGCTTTCTGGTGCCTAATACCACCCTGCTGTCTGCCTTGCGGAATTAGCTAGGCCCCTGGACCCTTGAGCCCTCTGAGCTTGCTTTTCCTTCCAGTCCCTCTGGTGAAGTTCCCCAAGGCCATGCTGAGCTAGTCTTCAACCCCAACAATATGGATGGGGTCATACCCTTGAGTCTCCACATCCTATTTATCTGGAAGAAGCCTTAGCCTCATTTTTTCAGCTCTTGTCTTGAATAAGTGGCCCTACTACTTTTACCTTAGCTCAGGCTCTCTCCCCAGTTATATGTATGTACCAACCAACACCTTTATTATTTTTTTCTATGCACACCTTTCTTTGGGGATAGGTTGGGGGATGAAGAGGAAGGTGAGGGGAGAAGAGGGAGGCTCCTGGTAATTCTAGGAGAAATCTAGGGTCTTCCACTCAAGGTGATCTGATCTTTGATGTGGTCTAGCTCCATGGTTCTCCCTAGGAACTGCAGGCCCCGGAGGGGTGTGGTTCTAGGGGAACACTTCCTGTCCTAAAGCCCTGAGCCAAGGAGAGGCCAGAGCCAGCCTGCAGCTGAGGCCTCCGCAGTGCCAGGGCCCAGCCAGCAACTGAGCAGGCCAGCCCTGGGGGGCAGCTCTAGAGACCTGATCCTGTGTCCACATTACTCCCTCAGAGTTCCATCCAAATCGCCTTTGAGGAGGTGCCCCAAGTCCCACCCAGAGCCAGCATTAGTCATGTGACCTGCGTAGACCAATCGGACCGCACCATGGTAAGGGTTTGATGGGCACTGCCTTCTACAGGGCCTGAGGGGGGCTGATCCCAAGAGTTCCTTTTAGTCTGAGGGCTCTTGACCTGGAGTCTCTGAATGCCTCTGGGATCCAAGGACTGGCTTCAGGAGGTCTGAGAGTCACATTCAAGTTGCATGCGAAATGTAGCACGTGTGTATATCTGCATTTTTCTGGAGACAGGAGTCTTTGGCTTTTGTTTATTTCTTCTATGGGCTTGTGACCCCAAAGAAGTGAAGTCCCAAGGAAAAGCAAGCGGGGAGGGATCTTTGTAGGACAGAGCAAAGCAGGGTTGAGCCCCCGTCCTCCACGCCTGACCCTCCTTGCCTCTGTGCCTCACTGGTCTCAGGTGCTGCGTTGCCAGCTCTCTGCTGAGGAGATGATGTTCCCAGTTTCTGTGACCCAGCAGTCCCCCGCTGCCGTCTCCATGGAGACCTACCACGTCACTCTGACACTGCCACCAACACAGGTGGAGGGGGATATGGGAAACCGAGTTGGGTAGGGGGCGGTTCAAGGCCTCAGCCTTGCAGTTGGGTTCCTCTCCGGGACGGAATTGGGGAAAGGAGGGTCCTGGGGAGTAGGGAGTCGTTGGAGGCATGAGGCAAATCAACCCAGCCCCTTTGTCCGTTCCCCCCCAGTTGGAAGTCAGCCTGGAGGAAATCCCTGATGAGGGGCTGCTCGTGTCCTGGGCCTTTACTGATCGCCCAGACCTCAGCCTGACGGTGCTTCCCAAGCTGCAGGCCAGGGAGGTAAGGGGGCAGGGCGGGGAGGAAGAGGCAGAGCAGGGAGGTGATGCAGAGCTGGGGGCCCCACCTCATTGTTCTCCTCTTCACGATGCAGAGAGGTGAGGAGCAGGTGGAGCTCTCCACCATTGAAGAATTGATTGAAGACGCCATTGTCAGCACCCAGCCGGCCATGATGGTCAACCTCAGGGCCTGCTCTGCGCCTGGAGGCCTGGTAAGTAGGCCCTCAAAGCAAATAGTTTGTAACTGGACCGTCCCAGTGTTCTATGTTGGGATTCCTGTTCTTTTTACCTCCTTCTGCTCTTAGGTACCCAGTGAGAAGCCGCCCATGGTGCCCCAGGCACAGCCAGCCATCTCCCGACCTACCCGGTTATTCCTACGGCAGCTTCGAGCATCTCACCTGGGAAGCGAGTTGGAAGGTGAGAGCCAGAAGCAGCTGGGGGACTGCCAAGGCTCTGGGTGCAGGAGCTCCCTGCCCTTCTGCCAAGGGTGTGGCTTCTTTATTCCTCGGTGGCTTCAGATCTTTGATCTGAGCATCGTCTAATTTCTGGCTCCTCCCAGGCACTGGGGAACTGTGCTGTGTAGCTGAGCTCGACAACCCGGTGCAACAGAAGTGGACCAAGCCCATGAGCGCTGGTCCCGAGATGGAGTGGACTGAGGACCTGGCCCTGTAAGGAGTGACTCCTCCACCCCCACCCCTGCTCTCATGGGCAGACTGAGGATCAAACCCGTCTAGCATAGCCCTGGCATGAATCAGCCCTGCTGTCAGTAAACTCTTGTGTGAGCCCTGATTGTATGCCAGGCCCTGGCCTAGGTCCTGGGGATACAAACGTGACCAAGATACACCCCCACCCCGAGTTGATTGCAGGCTCCAGGCAGAGGCAGAGGTACATAAAGAAGATGGGATAAGGGCTCCAGTCAAGACTTACACAAAGTGCCGTGGGCATGCTTAGGTGGGGGAGAATAATTCCCACACGGAAATAAAGGTCAGAGTAGGCTTCGTGGAGGAGGTGGCATTTAAACCACACCTGAGAGGAAGAATAGGATTTCAACAGTGTGACAGAAAAATGTTTTTGGCAGAGGAAACAGCCTGAGCAAAGGGAAGGGGGTGGTTTGACATAGAGAGAGAGACGGGGAGGGCAAGACTAGGGAGGATCCATGCCCAGCATCCCGAGCAGAGCCCTGTCCCATTCTCTTGGGAAGAGAACATATTTGTTTGTTTAATTTTGTAAAGTCTTATTTATTTAAGTAATCTCTACACCCAACGTGGGGCTCCAGCTCATGACCCCGACATCAGCAGTTACATGCCTTTCCGGGTGCCCCAGGAAGAGAGAGTATTTGGAGGGCAGGAGCTAATCTGATTGGAGTCCTTGTTCCATCTTATTTATATACATCTCTGCATGCCTCTGGCCTGTGATCAGTTTGAGAGTGGGTTTGGTTCGCTAATCTTCCCCCTTCCCTGCCCCACCTCGTCTTGGCCGCAGGGATCTGGGCCCCCAGAGCCGGGAGCTGAGCCTCAAATTGGTGAGGAGTAGCAGCTGTGGAGACAGTGAGTATGGGGCAGGAAGGAGCACCTCTGGGTGGGTGCTGAGTGGGGCCTGGTTATGGGCCCAGCTCACAATGCTGTCGCTTTCCCCAGCTGAACTCTTGGGCCAGATCACACTATCTGTGGGCCCCCCTTCCAGACCTCTCTCCCGAAGACAGGTATGCCCGCTCACCCCTGGGCCGGGGAAAGCCCTGGGACCGGCGGCCACCATGGCAGTAGAGGTGAGAAGCTGAGCCTTGGGGGAAGATGGGAGGACACCAGGGAAGGGCAGTCTTTGAGGTGCCGCCTCTTTGGTCTTCCCCCCCTTTCGGCAGCTTCAGTATGAGGAGGGCTCCCCCCGGAACCTGGGCACTCCCACTCCTTCCACTCCACGCCCCAGCATCACACCCACCAAGAAGATTGAGCTAGACCGGACCATCATGCCTGATGGCACCATTGTGACCACAGTCACCACCGTCCAGTCCCGGCCCCGTGTAGAAGGGAAATTAGGTAAAGAGAAGGGAGCCCAGTCCGAGCCAGGGGCCCCTGGCTGCAGACCCGTGTGGGACAGGGAAGGGCAAGGGAAGCCCTAATTCCAGCTCCTCCTGTTTTCCAGCCACAACTTCCTCATCATCTTTGTCTCTCAGACCTCCCCTTACATCCCTCCTTTTCCCCACTGTTTGTTTCCCGCTGCGATCCTGGGGATCCTGGGTCTGCCGAACTCTCGCCTTTCTACCTCCCCCTGTTCCCCGCTGTCTTTTCACAGGTCTCCTGCTGGCCCTTTCCCCAGCCCCAACTGCCTAGTTGTCCCTCCCTCTACTCTCAACCTTCTAGCACCCTTGGGATCCACCAACAAACCCACTGGCCTCTGTGATAGTTGTCTTACTCCCAGGGGCCCTCCATGACATTCCTCCCATCTTTGGGGGTCCCACGGGATTCCTCCTGCCCCCAGGGGACCCTTATGCCATCTCTTTGCACTCTCAGCATCTTCATGGCCTCTCCCCACACCCTACACCCCCATTGGTTCCTGTGGTGTCTTTTTGCCCCCCTGGCATCTTACTAATCACCCGTGTGATTAACTGTCCCTTAGTCACCCCTGCCCTTGGAGTCAGCCAAAGCCTGCATCTCAATAAAGACAGTAGGGGGTGGGGGCCACTTTAAGGCACCTCCCAGCTCACTGACCCTCCCCCACCCACCAGACTCCCCCTCCCGCTCCCCGTCCAAGGTGGAGGTGACCGAGAAGACGACAACTGTGCTGAGTGAGAGCAGCGGCCCCAGCAGCGCCTCCCACAGCAGCAGCCGTGAGTGGGGGATCGGGAAGTGTGGGTGTCAGTGGGCATGGGGGCCCCAGCGTCAAAAAACCATTTTGCGTGGGACCCAGGAGCCAGGGAGGAGTCAGGTTATCCATCCTCTGTACCCCCCCAGCAGGGGAGAGCCACCTTTCCAACGGCTTGGACCCTGTAGCAGAGACAGCGATCCGCCAGCTCACTGAGCCCAGCGGGCGTGCAGCCAAAAAGACACCCACCAAGCGTAGCACTCTTATCATCTCTGGCGTTTCCAAGGTAACATGGCTTTGAGGAGAGAAGCTGGGATAGGGAGAAAGCCCTGATGGGTCACTCCCGCCCATTAAAACGGGTCCCTCCTGCCAGGTGCCCATTGCTCAGGACGAGTTGGCACTATCTCTGGGCTATGCGGCATCCCTGGACGCCTCAATGCAGGATGACACAGGAACCAGTGGAGGTCCCTCCTCACCGCCCTCAGACCCACCAGCCATGTCCCCAGGACCCCTTGATGCCCTCTCTAGCCCCACCAGCGTCCAGGAAGCAGATGAGACAACACGTTCGGACATTTCTGAGAGGCCATCTGTGGATGACGTTGAGTCGGAAACAGGGTCTACTGGTGCACTGGAGACCCGCAGCCTCAAGGATCACAAAGGTAGGGAAACATTGGCAGCACCCCCTCCTCTTCTTTCATGCACAGTATCAGGACCTGGGTCCTACTGGACACTTAGGGGAATGGGATTCTCAACCCAGTTTGCCGTTTCCTTCCTCCGCTAAGGGATCCCCAGAGTTGCCAGCCTATTTCAGCCAAGCCAGAGTGGAGAAGGGGGACTTACTGCCTAGGGTCCTCCCCTGGATCTGACAGGCGCCAGTGACAGGGAGGGATTCCAGAGTATTTCCCTTTACCTCCACTTTTCTTCCTTCCTGGGTCTAAGCATATATCTTCTTTCCTATTGTCTGTGGTTTTTTTTTTTTTTTTCTTTATCCCCCTTCCATTCTGTACTCTCTTCCTTATAAGAAATTCTACCCCAGGTCAACTCTAGGAGTGTCCTTCTAGCAGCGACATGGCTGGCCCATGGATGGTCGTGGTGCTTTTCTAACTTTTAAGGATGAGGGGCTTGCCCCCACACATTTTTATCCCTCTGCCGACGAGTCTATCAACCACAAATGTATTTAACTGTGACTTAAGCCTGCATCACTTCTTGGGATAATGAGATTCCTAAGCCCAAAGCCTGCTATGTAAGCACTCTTCTCATTATGTTGGTCCTGAATTTACCTCCTTGAGGTTTTCCAGCTGCCCTGCTTCCTGCTCACATCCTGGAATTTGGTCGACGAGTCAGTGCTCACCCACCTTGTCCTTCCATGATTTTATGGACTTTTAGGAATACCCTCTGCTCAGACTTTGGCTTTCCGTAGTGGAGGCCCGGTTGTCAGTCTGGCCTCGCAGAGCAGCAGCCCCGTGACGTTGCTGCTCAGTGGCAGTAGTCAGGAGTGCCCACAGAATCCCAGGAGACCGCCATTTTTTCCTCAGGAAAGATAAAGGCATGTTTTGTCTCTACTTTCTTTCCTAAGGAAGCCTGGCTTTTAGGCAAAGGAACTGGTTCTGTTCTGTATCTTCGACCCCTCCATGCTTGGTCCTTTCTCTGCTCCCCACCTCACCCCACGCCTACCGTGCCCCTCGCTCTGCCTCAGCCTCCCCTCTTCCCCCACAGTGAGTTTCCTGCGCAGTGGCACCAAGCTTATCTTCCGCCGGAGGCCTCGACAGAAGGAAGCTGGTCTGAGCCAATCACACGATGACCTCTCCAACACGACGGCCACACCCAGTGTCCGAAAGAAGGCTGGCAGCTTTTCTCGCCGCCTTATCAAGCGCTTTTCCTTCAAATCCAAACCCAAGGCCAATGGCAATCCCAGCCCCCAGCTCTGAGGGCCCTTCTCACCTCCTGAGCTAGGAGAGGGCAGGAGTCCTCTCAGCCCGCCCCCCACATCCTCTTCCATTCTCCTTCCTGGATTCCCAACAGCCTGGGCCAGGGAAGCCCTCTGGGTTCCAGGAAGCCCTGTCCACCCTGGGCTGTGGGGCCAGTTGGAAGGGTACTTGCAGCGGGAAGCACGAGAGAGGCAGGCACCCGTTGCTGAGGACACAGAGGAGGGAGTGGGTGGCTGGGAGTAAGAGGAGGGCTCTGTCCTGGCACGTGTGGGCATTCCTCAGAACCGGTTGCCTGCTGTTGACATTGGCCCCTCAGAGGAGTCCCAGGGTGCTCAGCTCCTCAGCTGGTCCTTCCTCCCCTATTTATTCTCTTTTCTATTTATATGTGTGATCCAGGACCCTCAGTGAACAGATGAGAGAGGGCATCTCTCCCAGGTGACCCTTCTTTCCTGTCCCAGGAGGGTAGGCAATTAATTCCCTTTGGGACAGGACTCCCATGTCTCCCTCAGGTCCCTACTCCGACCAGCACCAGTGTCTGCCTCTGGGGACATTGGCAGCTCACAGAAAGCCGGGCCGGTGCCCTGGATGGGGGGCAGGTACTCCCCACCTCCCTGCCTCCCCTCCTGCTCCTCATCCCTCCCTCCCCTTTATTACTGTTTTTGTACTTGATGCCTTCTCCGTGAGCAGTGGCTCTGTTGGAAGGAGGGAGCCAGGAGCTGGGTGGAAGCCGTCCCCAGAGAAATGGCTTCAGGGGCTTTATTAAAGACTGTGATGATGATGGAGCAAGAGCGGGGCTACACCTCTGTGTGTTGGGAGATGATGATGTCCATTGCTGTGTGATGGCTTGGAATTTAATTTATTAAATTAAAGTCAAATTGGAGTTTATAAACTGGACAACGGGTTATCCTTTGAGAGGTGAGTGAGCAGCAAGGCTGTGGTGGGTCAGAGGGCCCAGATAGTGAGGTGGGGTCAACGACACACATACCGGGTCTGCTAAGAAGTGCCTGCAGGGAAGGAGGGACGTGTAGAGATCGGATGGGAGAATGTGTCTTTGAAGGGTGAAGTCGCAGCCAAAAATGTCAGAGAAAAAAAAAGTCAATCGGACTCATACAGGCATCTTCATTCCCCTTTCTTGAATAGGCTGCTCCTTCCAGGTTATAATGGAATCCTAAGCATGGACTCTGGATCTAGATGGCCTCGATTTGAGTCTAAGCTCCTCTAATGACCTGGGTGACCTCGGGCAAGTTATGTTACCACAGAGTGCCTCAGTTTTTTCATCTGTAAAATGGGAACTGTGATAGTAGCTTTGAGTTGGTTGTGGCTGAGAAGTGAATGTGTAAAGTGCTTACAGTTCTGCTGGCATATGGTCAGTGCTGCATAAGTGCTAACTGTTGCCTCAGAAGAGACAGATTGGGAGGGGGAAGTCTTATAAGGGTTTCAACATACTGAAGTCTTTCATTCCTAAATTTGGGTAGGTTTCAGGGAGTTACAGATACTAGCAAAATCTACACCCCTGGTTCCGGTTCTGTGGGACCTTACCCAGGATCTGAACCAGGTAAGCTGTTGCAGGATGTCAGACAGAGCCCTGGACCAGGGACAGAAAGCCTGAGTGTGCCACAGACACACCAAGTGACCTTGGAACAGACCACTTCTCCTTTCTGGACCTCCACTTCCTCATCCCTAAAATGAAGAGTGGCCTAGATAATCATTCAGGTCACTTCCAGCCTTGCCATTCTGACTGACTTACATCACAGAGGGTTTAAGGCACATGCCTTTGGGTAGGCAGCATGGAACTGTCGATATTTTCTATGTCCTGTCCATACTAGTCACAGAATATAGGATTTTGATTTTTATTTATTTATTTATTTATTTAAGTTGAGAGAGAGAGAGAGAGTGAGCATCAGCAGGGTGAGGGGCAGAGGGATGAACAGGGAGCCAGACTCGGGGCTCGATCCCAGGACTTGCCCTGAGCTGAAGGCAGATGTTTAACCAACTGAGCCACCCAGGTGCCCCAGAATATAGGATATTTAGTAAGAGTGTCAGAGTATGGATGTTTGGTTAATTTGTATATAGTGATATGCTCAGCTCTAGGTCATGAAAACTCAGAGATTTGCCAAGCTGTTTCCCCTGATCTGAGAAGTGCAACTCTTTTTTTTTTTTTTTTTAAGATTTTATTTATTTGAGAGAGAGAAAGAGGGAGCACAAGAGGGGGGAGGGGCAGAGGGAGAAGCAGACTCCCTGCCAAGCAGGGACACAAATGCGGGACTCAATCCTGGGACTCCAGGATCATGAACTAAGCCAAAGGGAAGTGGCTCAACCAACTGAACCACCCAGGTGCCCAAAAGTGCAACTCTTAATGGCTCACAGAGGAGGAGCTTATTTACCAAGATGCCAGGTAGCCAAACACACTGATCTTGAAGGTTTACAAGAAACTTTTGTTGATGGGAGGGGAAGTGGTCAGATCTCCACTGGACCTGTGAATTGTGTGGATGGTAACTGGAAGTTGTACTCAGCTCCTAGTGCTGAGCTGGCCAGAGCTCAATGGAATCACATAGTTCGTGGTAAAGAACTGGATCACAGTGGAAACAGGTTTTTTAAAAATGAATATACAAGACATACAAAACACCATTTGACCGACTTTATCCATTTTACACTTTGAGAGCCACAGCTTTTGATGAGTCTGAATTATGCTTTGTTTTTGTGGCAGCTTTTAAAGGACAAATCTCAGGATGTGTCTGAATTATCCAACCAAAACCATAGCTTGTTTTCAAGAGAAGCAGATTGAGATGGAAGTAAATAATGCTAGACAGCAAGATGTGGTCTTGGGGCACCTGGGTGGCTCAGTCGTTAAGCGTCTGCCTTTGGCTCAGGTCATGATCCCAGCGTCCTGGGATCGAGTCTCTCGGTGTGTCTCTCTCTGTCAAATAAATAAAATCTTAAAAAAAAAAAAAAAAAAAGATGTGGTCTCAAATTTTGGGGACATGTGTGGATCCCAGAGCTGTCCTGAAATTTTTGCTCTGTAAAAATTGTTTTGAGTCTACGTAGCTCTGTGAATGAATTTTTTTTCTTCATGAAATTGCTAAATTAAAGCTAAGAACCGGGGCGTCTGGGTGGCGCAGTCGTTAAGCATCTGCCTTCTGCTCAGGGCGTGATCCCGGCGTTCTGGGATCGAGCCCCACATCAGGCTCCTCCGCTGGGAGCCTGCTTCTTCCTCTCCCACTCCCCCTGCTTGTGTTCCCTCTCTCGCTGGCCGTCTCTCTCTGTGTCAAATAAATAAACAAAATCTTTAAAAAAATAAATAAATAAAGCTAAGAACCATCTTCAGTGGCATAAATCTGAATTAAAAGGTTAGCATTTTGTGTATAACTGTGCTTTTGAAGGGATGAAGTTGATAAAATATATTTTTGTTACTTCTGAATTATATTTTTAAAAACCTGATTTTAAAATAGGGACACCGCTGCAATTCACGGTTGATAACAAACTTCATGCATAAATTTTTTTATGCACAAATTTCTGATTTTACTGACTTTGTCATTTTTAACAGCATTTTTTATTTATATCGAACATTTAAAGTGTTTTTTGATTATATGAATCATATAGGCTTATTTTTAGGTTAGAAAAATGTAACAATAAATCTCAACCCCAATGAACTTTACTAAGGTACATTATTTAACAAATATTTCTTGAACCCTTTATGTTTCAGCCACTAGGCTAAGTGATGGAGTCATAAAGTTGAAGAGCACACACAATCCCTGCCTTCCCTTACTGGAAGACTTCTTGGGAAAAGCAGCATTTTCACTGAGACCAGAAGAATGAGTAGAAGTCAATCAAATACATGTCAGAGTGGGAGAAGGGGGAAGATGGCACCAGGCAGAGCAACAGCAAGTACAAGGCAGGAAAGGTAAAAGGCGGCTAGGTATGGTGAAGAAACTGAAAGAAACTCTGGTCTGGAGAAAAGAAAGTGAGGGCAAGAAGGACTAAAGACACGGTTGAAGTATGCAGGACTCAGATGCCAAAGGGTCTAAGAAAGCCTCAGTAAGGTTTGGGGTTTTTGCCTCGAGGCCACAGAAGGCCTTGAAGTGTTGAAAGCAGGGTGGTGGTTTAATCAGATCTCCGTGGAGAATGGCTTGGAGGGAAGCAAGAGTGCACGCAATGGAACCAGATAGTGTAGACATCCGGCTGGACGTCGTTAACAGACTACCGAGGGGGCGGCAGAGGATGGGGGGTGAATTTGAGAGCTCCTGTGTTTAAGGAGGTAAAATTCACAGGACGTGGCGGAGGATCGTAGGTAACAGATGAGGGAGGAATCAAGGAGGACTACCGGGTTTCTGACTTGAAGGAGTGGATGGATAACATGGCTGTTCACTGAGCCTCGGAAGAGGAGAGGTGGTGGGGGAAACAGAAGATGGCACAGGAATACCGATATTTAAGAAAATCAGAGTAAGAGGGTGAAGGATAAGGTAGGACTCCAGTTTGGGTCGAGAGGGGTTGACTGCTCCGCACACGCAGCCTTCCGCGCAGCGGTCACCGCCTCCTGCTCCTCCTCCCTGCGCTCGCCGGCAGCTAACGCAGTAAGCCACTCGAGGAAGGAGAGACCCCACTCGGCGTACCGCTCGAGCCCCGCGCAGGCCCAGTGGGTGCCGAGCGCGGAGCCTGCGCAGTCGGAGGAATTCGGGGCCTTGGGATCGAAGCCCGCGCCTCTCCTGCAACCCCGCGGCGCCAGCAACTATACCTACCCCGCAGCCCGCCGGTCCTCAGTCCCGCCCCTTCCGTATTTTGGTCGCGCACGGGTTCCGTCAGTCGCAGCGGCCATTGGCTGTTAGAGGGATCTGAGAGCGGCGATTGGCTCTCGCTGGCCGTCGCTCAAGCGCCCTTCCGGGGACTGTCCGAGGTGGGAAGAGCTGGCGAGAGCCGGCAGCAGAGGGGCGGTAAGCTGGTTTCAGGGCTTCCCCTGGCTGCGTCGGGGTGCGCTCTGAGCAGGCTGCCGGGGTCAGGCTCTTCTTTAGTCGCCTTGGCGAGGCTTCCTCTGGCAGCTCGGCCACGTCGGTCTGCCTGGCGCCTGCAGTGCCCCCGGCCCCTAACCCCGACTCGAACCTCCTTGCTTTCTCGTCCGGGGCTTCGCTGCTGCTGAGACATGGTCACCGCCATGCCTTAGTGGGGGAAGGACTCCAGGACGCCAGCGGGGCTGCGAGGGAGAGGTTTTACCTGCCGGGACGATCTCCTTCTGTCCGAATTCTACCGGTGTCTGAGGGGCCCGGGTGCCGCCGCTTACGGCAAGCTTCCCCGCCTCGCCTGTGCACTGGGATTTCTTTCTGTCCTGACTTCCCTCATCGGCGCTTTGTTTTGGCGGTTGTCTTCACACGTCGGAGTCATCTTTTCGGCCAAATTGTGAGTCCTTAGGTGGTTCAGGACATAGGTCCTTCCTTTTCTTGAATATCGTTCAGGATTAATTCAGTGACTTGCGTTAAAATATATACTCTTAAGTATTTGCTGATTGCTTCTTACTGTGATTCCAGATGAAAAGAAGTGTTAGGGATTCCGCCGGTTGTCCTTTTGTTGACTTTTTTGTAGAATTGTGCTTAGATTGTCTCACCCTCAGAAGCAAGGATACAAATAGCTAACACTTGTTGAGTTCTGGCGGGGTGTTAGGCTGAGCATTTTAATATCCATTATCTAGTTTAGTCTATAAATCAATTCAGTGAGGCAGGCATAATGATTCCCCTGCTGCATGGGAAACTGAGTCTTAAGTAACTTGCAGGAGGTCGCACAGCTAGTAAATGTTGGAGCTTTCTAACCAGGTTTGTTGAATCCATCACCAGGTGTGATATTAGCGTTCCATTTACATTTAAAAAAAACAGGTTCAAAGAAGCTAGGTTATTTATCCAAAAAGTAAAGTAATAAGTTATAGGTTCACTTAAACATTAAAAGAGCTTGTACGAAGATGTGCTGGCCCTGAAGTTAGAACTGAATGGGCCACAGGCCAGGCTTTCTAGGAGCTCACAGTTTATTGGAGGAACCTGACAGAATAACTAACTTAATAAAACGTGTTTGGGGTATTGTGTATACAGATACGAGGTCAATGGGGAGGAAGGAATCAGACAAAGAGAGATAAGATGGCAGGTGTAGGAGGAAAGTGGAGCCGAATTCCGTGGCTTTGAATTCCGTCTCCATCACTTCCTAGCTTTGCAGCCTTGGGTACGTTACTTAACCTGTCAGGACCCGTTACCTCATTTGTGAAGTGGGATGATAATACCTCAGTTGTATTAATGAGTTTTTATACATATAGGACACTTAGAACAGTGCTTTGCCTACCGTAGATACTTAATAAATGTTATATTACTCTAGGCAGGGTAAAATAATTGAGACAGGAAACTTGAACTCAGGTTTTCTGACAGCTAGTCCAGTGCCCTCTCCAGTATACAAAGTGCCTCACTGTATTCCTTGCCTACAGAAAGAGGAGTGGTGACCGGATAGTCACTGACCCGCAGCTCCCCAGGGTAGAGACAAGCAGGGCACGGAAAGAAAGAATCCTGGCGGACAGTGAAAGAGGGGTTCAGGGAGCTTTGCCTGAGTTTCAGGTCATTCTAGATATCTAGATACCTAGATAGCCCACCTCCTGGGCCTTACCCAGTCCAACAACAGGTATATGTTTAGTGTATTTGTGCTCAGCACCATGCTGGACACAGTTTAGGGACACAGATGGGCGTGATATGGTTCCTGCTCAGAAGCAGCTAATATTGTCCAGTTGCACGAATGAGAATAGAACACATCAAATGACCATGGGCAGCATACAAATAGGGTTGAGATTTTCTGGTGTTAGCTATGCCAGACACAGAACCGAGAGACAAGAGTAATCCGAGGGGCAAGTAGTTTAGGAAGGCTTGTGTGATCACATCCTGACACTGAGTGTCTGAATAGTGCAGAGTTCTGTGCTAATGCTGGGAATGGGAAGGGAAGGGGCGATGGTCCCTGCTCAGAGAAGCTCCTAGTCTGGGGGAGACAGACGTTCCAGTCCATTGTAACAGCGCTGTAACGAAGCTGTAGACAGTGCTGAAGGGACAGCAGGTGGATTTTCCAGCTGTACCTGGATGAATTGGGAAAGGACTCACCAAGGAAGGGACGCTGGGCTGGAGGGTAGGTAGAAGTTTCTCAGGCAGAGAGTTTCAGGAGAATGTAATGTGTTTAGGGATAAAGATCATTGAATCAGAGAGGAAGAGGAATGAATGGACAGGAGAGGAAACCAGAGAAGCAGCATGGTGTGAACAAGGAAGAGCATGACCTTCAGGTTAGAGTCAGGGTGCTCTTGCATCAAATGAAATGAAGTTTGGGAGAGGGCTCACCACAGGTCTGACTCATGGGAGGCCTTCAGTCGTGGTAGTTTCCTTACCCAGTTCCTGGAGAAGTAAGTTGAGGCCAGTTGGAGAAGAGCCTTGTGTGCAGTTCTAAGTGGACTCGATCCTATAGGCAGAAGAGAGAGGAGGTTTGGGATGTTATATCTGACTTAGGAAGGCTTTCCCTACTTTTCCTACGCCAACATCATAAAAATAGTCAGCATTTTTTCCTAATGGGGTTCACTGTGAGTCTAGGGCAGCCCTGCAGCCCCATGTATACCCCAGAGTGTCAGAGGTGACTGGCTTCTTCTCAGAGGGGAGGCAGAAGCTGTGGGTGAAAAAAGGGTTTCTCTGATGACCAGTTAGGTACAGTAGGTTCTTGTACTTACAGACATGAAGGATTTCATGTATTTAGTATTTTCTCTGGTTTTTTTCCCCTGTCAGTATGTAGTAAGTATTTTTCAGAGCTCCCACCTCTCTCAGGTAGACCAGTGCCCTGCTCCCTTCCAGGGCCCACTGCGGTAGAGGCAGCAGCAACTGGGGAGCATCATCCAGGACATTCAAGGGGCAGAGTCAAGGCCTCTTAGTGTTTTCTCTTGCCCCAGAATTTTTGCTTTCAGTGTTGTCCTCTGTCATTCTAATGTAACGAGGGAAACTATTCCTTGATTGTTCCACAAACCCTGCTCTTGGAACTTCCTGCATCAGAACTGGGGTGCTGAGGTAAAAGGGCAGATTTCTAGATCCTGAATCGGAACCTCTAGAGAAGGGGCTGGAGCACTCTGCATTTGTGTGTGTATTAAAGATGGAGAACACGCAGTTTCTTATTTAGCTTTCTTCAACAGATATTTATTACAGGCCTCAGCATGCCTAACGCTGTGAATACCTAAGGTACGGTATCAACTGGATAGATACGGTTTCTTATGTTCAAATGGAATCTACATTTGACCCTTGAATGACATGGGGGTTGGGGATGCCAACCCTCATGGAGTCAAAAATCCACGTGTAACTTTTTTTTTTCTTATTTTCTTTTTTTGGGGGGGGTTATTTTTTAAAAGGTTTTATTTATTTGACAGAGAGAGAGCAAGCACACAAGGAGGGAGAGCAGAAAGCAGAGGGAGAAGGAGAAGGAGGCTCCCCACTGAGCACATAGCCCAACGTGGGGCTTGATCCCAGGGGATCATGACCTGAGCTGAACTGAGCCACCCAGGTGCCCCTGTTTTGGGGTATTTTTTTAAAGGTTTTATTTTTAAGTAATCTCTACACCCAACATGGGGCTAGAACCTACAACCCTGAGGTCAAGATTGCATGCTCCACTGACTGAGCCAGCCAGGAGCCCCTAATTTGTAACTTTTGATTCCCCTCAGACTTAACTATTAATAGCCCTACTGTTGACCGGAAGCCTTACCAGCAACATAAACAGTTGATTAACATGTTTTGTATGTTAAATGTACTGTGTGCTATATTCGTACAATAAAGTAAGCTAGAGAAAAAAATGTTATTAAGGAAATCATGAGAGGAAATACGTTTATAGTACTGGACTGTATTTATCGATACTGTAAGTTCATGTGGCCTCTTCATAAGGTGAATTGTCAGTACCTACATCAATATTGTCTTACATGAAACAAAACACTGCAGATGTTACATGTATTACTAACACTAGACATCAAAAATGAAAAGATAATGTACAGTCTGTGTGTGTAAGCTTTGATAAATTTTAACTTAAAAAAATTTTTTAAAATAATCTACGCCCAACGTGGGACTCGAACTCATGACCCCGAGATCGAGTTACGTGCTCCACCGATTGAGTCAGCCAGGTGCCCCGATGAGTTTTAATTTTTATAATAGATATGTGTATATTTATGGTAGTAAATGATAAATAAAAGATAATAAATAGTAAATAATAAATAGTAAATGATAGACTAGTATTTAATCATGACATACCTTTTTCCAAATTCTTTAGGTATGTCTAGACTACACAGTTCATCTGTGAATTTTTTCAAATTGTTGCAAACCTCCAAAAAGTTTTCCAGTGTACTCGAAAAGTATTGAAAAACTGCATATAAGTGGATCCGCCCAGTTCGAATGGCTATTGTTCAGGGTCACCTCGATATTTTAGTCTAGAGGATGTTAGGGGAGTGGTGAGTAGCCACTGGATAGGTTAGGCAAAGGCGGATTGTATGATGGGTTAAAATTTGGGCAGGGACTTAGGATGGGATGCAGTAAGAGATAAAGCGCTTCTGGGCTCATCCCCAAGCTGCATGGGTTAGAAGGAATGCGGACTTTGGAGTCAGCCTGACCTGACCCTGCCACCCCACTAGTG
Source organism: Ursus arctos (assembly GCF_023065955.2). Lineage (NCBI taxonomy): Eukaryota > Metazoa > Chordata > Mammalia > Carnivora > Ursidae > Ursus > Ursus arctos. The sequence goes on from NW_026622897.1 coordinate 14,574,774, forward strand.
TGTGGCCTTGAGCAAACCAGTTAACCTCTCTGCACCTGAAGTTCTTATCTGTAAATGAAGTTAAAAATAGTACTTCCTTCATTGGGTGGTGTTGGTAATTCAGTGACATCAGGTAATGTGCTTAGTGTGGTGCTTGACCTCCAGTAAGTGTGAAGTTAAAGGGTTTTGCTCCCCGCGTTTCGAAGCTGAGGATGTTGAGGATTAGAAGGGTGAAGTTACTTGGCCATGGTCACACAGCTCACAGGTGGTGGATGCAGGCGTCTGGATTTGAAGTCTGGTCCTTGTCCAAAGCTATCTCTTTGAACCTGCGCACACTGTTCTGCATCCCATCGGAATAATTAATTCCTTCTCGGCCCGTGGCTCTGAAGCTTCATGAGAAATCGGCTGTTCAAGTTCTTAGCTCAGTGCCTGGCACACACTCAATAATGTTAGTGTGTGTTTTCCCTTCGCGAGAACACCAGACAGCTTCCAGAGGTTTGAGGAACTGAACTGGAGTAGCAGTTTCTCATGGGTCACAGGAAAAACGCCTACTGGTTCTTGGCAGGCTTTGCAGCCGTTCACCCCCAGTGGCACTTGGTGGAATCCTTGCAGCTCTGGATTTCTTCCTCCTCTAGGGTGAAGGCCATGCCGCCTCCGGGGAAAGTTCCCCGAAAGGAGAACCTGGGGCTGCAGTGTGAGTGGGGGTCCTGCTCCTTTGTGTGCTCGGCCATGGAGGAGTTCTGCGAGCACGTCACTCAGCACCTGCAGCAGCACCTGCATGGCTCCGGGGAGGAAGAGGAGGAGGAGGAGGACCCACTTGGTAAGGGACCAGGACAGGAAGGGAAAAGAGCTCAAGGAAGGTGGAAAATCTGACTTGTCCGATTGTGCCGTTTTTGTTTATAAAAACATTGTAGACACTTTATAGAAAACGGATTCACCAGGGTATGTGGAACGAATCTGCCAGCCTGCCATCAAAAGGCAGTTACTGACAGTACTTTAGTGAACATTCTTTTGATGTCTTTCTGCATATATACATATGTTAGATAAAGATGATTTTATTTTTTAAAAAGGATCATATTGGACAAGCTGTCAACAGCCTGCTTTTCTGATTCTCTGGTAATGCTTCTCGATTTTTTCTTTACTGCAACTACCAGTTAGGAATACATTTTACATCCCAACCCCATACACAGAAGTTAAAAAAATACTTGAAACAATCCTTGCCTTTATTAAATGCTCTCTGAAGTGTTCTGTCTTGTTCTTTTCCATTAAAAAAAGGGGTGCCTGGCTGGCTCATGAGTGGAACACGCGACTCTTGATCTCAGGGTCGTGAGTTCAAGCCCCACGTTGGGCATGGAGCCTTCTTTAAAAAAAAAATAGGCTTGCAATCCCCTGAGTTGATTTCTCTAGTCACTAATAGGTCATGACACAGTTTAAAGAACTCTGTTCTATAGAAAGTATGGCGGCAGCTCTCTTTCCCCTACCTCAAATTCTGTTTTACGTCTAGTGACTATGAACTTTACGTAATAGTTTCAAAAGTCAAGTAATATATGTACAAAAGAGAAATTAGGGTGTGTGTGTGTGTATATTATATATATATATACGTATATATATATATATACGTATATATATATATACGTATATATATATATATATATATATACGTATATATATATATACGTATATATATATATATATTTTTTTTTTAAGTAGGCTCCATGCTGGGCATGGAGATCTCACAACCATGAGATCAAGACCTGAGCCAAGGGGCGCCTGGGTGGCACTCCGGTTAAGCGTCTGCCTTCGGCTCAGGGCGTGATCCCGGCATTCTGGGATCGAGCCCCACATCAGGCTCCTCCTCTATGAGCCTGCTTCTTCCTCTCCCACTCCCCCTGCTTGTGTTCCCTCTCTCGCTGGCTGTCTCTATCTCTGTTAAATAAATAAATAAAATCTTTAAAAAAAAAAAAAAAAAAAGACCTGAGCCAAGATAAGAGTTGGGCGCTCCACCAGCTGAACCACCCAGGCGCCTCCTGTATTTTTTAAAGTACCTACTTTTTATTTTATTTATTTTATTTTTTAAAGATTTTATTTATTTATTTGACAGAGATAGACACAGCCAGCGAGAGAGGGAACACAAGCAGGGGGAGTGGGAGAGGAAGAAGCAGGCTCATAGCGGAGGAGCCTGATGTGGGGCTCGATCTCATAACGCCGGGGATCACGCCCTGACCCATAACGCCGGGGATCACGCCGTGAGCTGAAGGCAGACGCTTAACGACTGCACCACCCAGGCGCCCCCTAAAGTACCTACTTTTTAAGACAAGTAAACCCCTGTAAAGAATTGAAAATGTGCTTGGAGAGAGCTGCTTGAGAGCTAGGCAGTGGACTGTAGCAGTTGATGGTTTTCCCAGAAATGACAGGTCTTGGGCAGAATATGGGGGAAAAAAGAAGGACTGTGGTCTGAAGGAAGGTGTGGGAGGTGTCCCGGGCTGGAAGAGAGCTTCAGAAACCCGGAGCCACTAACGCCTGCGAGCCACACCTGCCATCTGCAAGTTTTTGGCACTGGGCCTTGCACACACCCTTCCCTCTGCCTCGACTACACTTCTCCTTCTGTTTACAGTTTACAGATGACTCGTCCTTCACGTCTCAACACAGGGACACTTCCGAGTCATCCCTGTCCACATCAAATGACCTCTGTTGGATTATGTTATAGTACCCAGACCCCGGCCCCCCTCACAGAACTCGTGACTCACTGCAGCTTTATATTTACACGTGTGATTACTGGATTAATGTTTTTTCTCCATGACTGAACGCTGTTGTGAGGGCTAGGACTGGCACTCTTTACTTGTTATATCCCAAGTGCCTCGTGCACAATTGGTGGTGGTTAAATGCTGGTATTTGCCAAATGATCTCCTGGTAATCGGGTCAGAGTCCAGCCTCCTCTCTCGCTGCTAAGTGCTATAGGTGGGAGAGCTGAGCTTTGCAAAGTATCAGACTCTTACCTCTAAACCCCTTTCTGCAGAGGAAGAATTCTCCTGCTTGTGGCAGGAGTGTGGCTTTTGTTCTATGGACAGTTCGGCTGACCTCATCCGCCATGTCTACTTCCACTGCTACCACACCAAGCTGAAGCAGTGGGGGCTGCAGGCCCTGCAGAGCCAGGCCGACCTCAGCCCCTGCATCCTGGACTTTCAGAGCCGCAACATCATCCCTGACATCCCTGACCACTTCCTGTGTCTCTGGGAGCACTGCGAGGTCAGCGGGCAGTGCTGTGAATAGGGGTGGAAGGAAGTTGGGGATCTTAGCTCATGATGCCTTGACCCTTTCAGGGATGCCCTGTGTATGCCAGGTTCCTGCTGGCATCTCATTTCTGGGTAGCTCCCTTGCTCAAACTTGCACGTCCCCGCCAACTTAATTTGGGAGACAGCCAAGGAGTCCCCCTTGGACACTTAGGGGTAAAAGTCCCTCTACCCATCCTCAGTCCTTACCTCAAGTTGCTCCTGGCACAGAGTTCCTTCGACAATCCTGAGTGGTTCTATCGGCACGTGGAAGCGCACAGCCTGTGCTGTGAATACCAGGCAGTCGGCAAGGACAACCATGTGGTGCTGTGTGGCTGGAAAGGTAGGGCTGCTCCTTAATTTCTGGCCTTTAAAGAACACCTGGGGTTGCTAAGGGCCTAGGGCAGCTAGGTATGGGCCCAGTCCCATGGGGTAAGTTTAGCCGCTGCCTGGAGACTTGGTGGTCTGTGGCTGGAGCCTGACTGGGCCTTCCTTCCCAGGCTGTACCTGCACCTTCAAGGACTGCCGGAAGCTTCGAGAGCACCTCCGCAGCCATACCCAGGAGAAGGTGGTGGCCTGCCCCACTTGTGGGGGCATGTTTGCCAACAACACCAAGTTTTTAGATCACATTCGTCGCCAGACCTCATTGGAGCGTAAGCAGTCCGAGAGGAAGGGGAGTGGGTGCAGGCTGTCCTGCTTGGGGTGGGGGTTAAGGGCGTGTTCCCAGGAGAGGGGGCCACTGAAGGCATCTGCAGCTTGGCTACATATGTCCTTAGGGCTCAGTCACCTGCTACACCCTTGGCTGCCCGAGAGTCTGTAGATTTTACTTTAGTGCTTTTACCGTGTGCCCTGTCTCTTTTCCCAGTGAATCCTCACAGCCCCATGAGGTGTGCTGCTTATCCCCCTTTTTGCAGATGAAGAAACTGAGTCTCAGGTTAAATCACTTACCTGAGGTTGCACAGCTAGTTAGGGGTCAAGCAGGGATTCTAATTCAGGTTCTCGACTCCTAAGTCCTGTGCTCCTTCAGTGGTACTGTGTCCATCCCAGTTCTTAAGCTCCCCCTTTCCTTGGGTGGGTCCCCTCTCCCGGGCTTGCTCTCCTCTCTGCGCCTCCCCGCCATCCCCCGCAGCCCACCGTGTCTTCTGCCTGCCCCACCCCAGAGCAACGCTTCCAGTGCTCTCACTGTTCCAAGAGATTTGCCACGGAGCGGCTCTTGCGGGACCATATGCGTAACCACGGTGAGTAGCCAGAGCCCCCAAGCTCCTGGCCCTCCCTCCAGGTTTCCGCCAGGCTTCAGATCACAGCCCCCTCTCTGCTCCTCTCAGTGAATCACTATAAGTGCCCTCTGTGTGATATGACCTGTCCACTGCCATCCTCCCTCCGAAACCACATGCGCTTTCGCCACAGCGAGGACCGGCCCTTCAAGTGTGACTGTTGTGACTACAGGTAAGGGGAACCGGGGGCTGGAAATCAGAGAACTCACAGTCCGGTGTCCGCTGTGCCCTCCAGCCCCTCCTGACCTCTCCCTGCAGCTGCAAGAATCTGATTGACCTGCGGAAGCACCTGGATACCCACAGCAAGGAGCCAGCCTACAGGTGTGATTTTGAGAACTGCAGCTTCAGTGCGCGGTCCCTCTGCTCTGTCAAGTCCCATTACCGAAAAGTGCATGAAGTGAGTGCGGCTGTCGGTGGGAGAGGGCTGGCAGAGGTGCGGGGGGCCCAGCATGAGGAGCTGGCCTCACTCTCCTCCCCTCCCCATCAGGGAGACTCAGAGCCGAGGTACAAGTGTCACGTGTGTGACAAATGCTTCACGAGGGGCAACAACCTCACTGTGCATCTTCGTGAGAAGCACCAGTTCAAGTGGCCCTCCGGGCACCCCCGTTTTCGGTATGTTTCTCAACCCTACCCTCTAGATACACAGACCTTCCCCCCCCACCGCCACAGTACCTTTTCAACAAGTTAAAAACCTTGAATTTGGGGTGCCTGGGTGGCTCAGTCGATGAAGCGTCTGCCTTCAGCTCCGGTCCTGGGATCCAGCCCCTCCTTGGGCTCCCTGCTCAGCGGGGAGTCTGCTTCTCACTCCTTTGCTCAGCTCCTCTCCCTTTGCCCCTCTTCCCACTTGTGTTTTCTCTCTCTCAAATAAATACATAAAATCTTAAAAAAAAAATTTTTTTTTAATTTGATGGTACTCCACCATCTCCATTGAGGCTCGAGGAGCCTGAAAACAAAGTGGCAGGGCAAAATAACTTTTTTGATTTTTGAATGTGGTGCCAAAGGCCTGCAGCCAGAACCAGAACTTGAGCCTAAGGTCCTAGTCCGTAGCTCCACGGCCATCTCATAAATCCTGTGACACCCCCACTGTCCGGCACAGATCATTTCTTTTTCCCACCCCCCTCCCTCTCTCTCTCCCCCAAGTTCCTACATACAGTTTTCTATTTTGAGTAATGCTCCTTCCCTCTTGTCTTCTACATATTCTCATAAAGACCTTTTTGGTGTCCAGCTCCTTTCACTTAAAATCCCAGGGCCTGTCCCATCCCTCATGTCTGTCCCTTACCTTGCCGCTCTCCGGGACGTTCTGCACCCCCCCCCCCCCGGTGCGTGCTTGCTGCCCCGTGTGCTCCTGCTTCACCAGGTACAAGGAGCATGAAGATGGCTACATGCGGCTGCAGCTGGTTCGCTATGAGAGTGTGGAGCTGACACAGCAGCTGCTGCGGCAGCCGCAGGAGGGCTCGGGCCTGGGAGCGTCACTGAACGAGAGCAGCCTGCAGGGCATCATTCTCGAAGCAGTGCCAGGGGAGCCGGTACCCCAGGAGGAGCCTGAGGAGGAAGTGGAGGGCGGGAGCAGTGAGGGGACAGGCCTCTCAGCCTCTCAGGACACTCCCAGCCCCGTCATCCATGTGGTGAATCAGACCAACGCCCAAGGCGAGCAAGAGATTGTCTACTATGTGCTGTCCGAAGCCCCAGGAGAGCCCCCCCCAGCCCCTGAGCCCCCCTCAGGGGACATCATGGAAAAGCTTCAGGGAATAGCTGAGGAGCCAGAAGTCCGGATGCTGTGAAGGCTGCGGAGCCTGACCCTTTTCCCCGCAGGCCCTGGGGTTTGAGCCAGGCTGGTGGCTATGCCCCTCGTGGGCAGCCCCTGCCAATGGAGGCCTTTAGGAGTGGTGCTGAGAGCAGTGCGGTGCACTGTGGACCCGGCTCGCATCATGCAGTGGACTCTAAAGACTTCCCTTTTCTGCCAGACCACCTGTGGTGGGGATCCTGAGGAGTTTGGATTCCTGGAGGGGGCGACCCTGGTCGTGTGTGTTCCTGTAGAGGGGCTAGTATCGGGCTTGCCCATAACCCTCTAGTTATGCTGAAACGGTGACTAAAATCCTTTGTCAGCTTGTACCCATTCCCATCTTTAGGGGTCCTTAGGTCCAGGGATGCCGTGTAACTGGTCCCTGCGAGGGCCTTTTCCTCACAACCAGCCAAGGCAGTGTGCGCCAGGCAGTCCTTTCCCTCCGAGGGCTCCTACAACCCCAAGGACCTTCCTGGTTATCCTCAGGGATGGGAGTGGAGGCACTGAGTGTGTGTGTAACCGTTGTTTTGGTAATAAAAGAAACACTTGGCTGTTACGCATTTCTTCCCTATGTCTGCTGGCCGTTGACTAGACAGTGAGGAGATGCAGCTGCCCAGAAGAGGAGCTGAATAGTTAGGCTTGTTCTTCTAGTGACTGAGGTTCATTTTTAACTTTCCTCTTGTTCCCCTCCCTCCACCCACTTGGTGAAACTTCTCCACTTCTCGGAGCATCTACCGTCTCCATGGAGGTCCCGTGAGTGGGCAGAAGTAGCGCTCTGGGATGCACGCGCGCGGGGCTCATCAGGAAGGGAGAACACCTGGCCACAGCCACCCCCTCTGAGTCCTGCTTAGATACCCAGTGCCTCTGGGGTAGGGGTTCTTTACCTGTGGGACTGGGAAGGAAGCCTTGGGGGTGGGGGGGAAGGTGGATTTGGAGGCCCCAGGGGATGGCAGGTACTCTAGGTTTAGGAACCAAGTTAGAAAATTGTCTGAATGTGTGTTTTCCTGGGGAAAGGGTCTGTTTTTCACTAGAGTCTCAACGAGGTTGAAACCCTCCCAAATAAGAACCATTTCTTTTGGCCTGTCTAGCCACTTCTCAGCACCCTGTGTCCATTCTTAGGGGGATTTCCACTCTGGAGAGTTCAAGGATATATTCTCAGGGGTCCTAGCTGGACAGAAAGCTGCCCACAAAGGACCATATTTAATTCTCTTCACAAAAACTGTGTGCCTTTGCAGGAAGAATTTAGGGAAGAAAAATCTCTTTGTTAATTCTGTCAGCCATTTACTGAGTTCCTCCTATATAGTCCAGGCACCGTGGCAGGTGCTAAAGATAAAAGATGAATAAAACCCAGGACCTGCCCTGAAGAGACTTGCGGTACAGAGGCAAGGAAAGACCTAAAGAAGTGGAGCGACAGAAGCCGAGCGGGGATCGTTGAGGAGACTCCAAAAAGGAGGTGGCAGTATTCCTTGGGCGGGGGATCAGGAAAGGCGTCATTGAGGAAGTGCTTAGAGCTACCGTGTACAAAGGTGCGGACGAGTTACTTCATGGAGAGGAAACTAGGTCTGTAAAGCTGAAGGAGTACTTTATGTCTGCAGCACAGAGGGCAGGAAGCCATGGGGAAGAGACGAGACCGGCAAGGCAGGCCAGGCCACCCAGAAGGACCATGGGAGGTTTTCGGCTGGTGATTCTGCTAGTGATGGGGAATACACAGTGGAAGAGTGAGTTACGGGGCTGCTGCAAGAACTCAGGCAAGAAATAATGAGAGCTTTCAGGCTAGGAGGAGCACTTGAAGGAAGGGCAGTGTGGAGGAGAGCGGAAATGTGGATGAAAAGTTGGCACTAGCAAAATCACTGGGTTTCCAGGCTCACTTTTCCAGGGTCCTGTACTGACCGACTTTGCCACCCACACCCTGTCCTCCACTGAACAAGTGTAATCCGCTTCACCCAGCACGCCTTCCCCGAGTCGAAGACAACTGAGGCTTCTTTGGGTTAAGGTCCTCAGTTTCTTCTATACCTCCTTGTGTCGTGTAATTTGGGGCTCCCCCCAATCTTCTCTGGGCCTGTGTTTTGGTGGTTACACCATGCTCTGCCCTCTAGAACCCATGTCTTTACATATTTTGTTATTGCCCAAACCTTCACTTCAGACATACACAGTGGTTACCTGGGACTTAACAGCAGGCTCTCGTGTTTGTCCTTAGTGAATTTTGTCTGGTTAGACTTGACACCTGTCCCCAAGAGGTGGGTTAAAAAAAGTTGAGTAGAACAGGGCCAAAAGCAGACCCCAAAAACAAGTCATGAAAGACCTTTCTCCTAACCAAGACCAGGTGAAGACTTTACAGACTCCAAACTTTGGGACGCCTAGCTGGCTCAGTCCACAGAGCTTGTGACTCTTGGTCTCAGGGTTCTAGGTTCAAGCCCCACGTTGGGTGTAGAGAATACTTAAAAATAATAAAATCTTTAAAAATAAAGGCTCCAAACCTTGGATACATGGTGGTGCCCCATTTTCCATATATAATTCAAAATGAAGGGGCACCTGGGTGGCTCAGTCAGTTAAGTGTCTGCCTTTGGCTCAGGTCATGATCCCAGGGTCCTGGAATCAAGTCCCGCATCGGGTTCCTTGCTCGGCAAGGAGCCTGCTTCTCCCTCTGCCTGCTGCTCCCCCTGCTTGTGCTCTCTCTGACAAAAATATCTTTAAAAAACAAACAAAAAAAAATTAAATTAAACGAAGCATATATAAAGACATCAAATTGATTTAAAAATATACAGTTGACCCTTGAACAATGCAGGTAGGGATGCTGACTCCCCACGCAATTGGAAATTCATGTGTAAATTTTGACTCCCCTAAAACTTCACTGGTGACCAGAAGCTTCACCGAGAACAGAAGCAGTCAATTAACACATGTTTTGTATGTGATATGTATTGCATACTGTCTTCCTACAATAAAGCTAGCAAAAACAAAATGTTTTAAGAAAATCATAAGAAAAAATACATTTACAGTACTGTTCTGTATTTATTTTAAAAATCCAATTACAGTTGAACCCATACAGTTCAAAGTCGTGTTGTTCAAGGGTCAGCTGTATACCATAATGATCAAATTCTGGTCTCAATTTTTTTCTTCCTTTGTGTGTGTGTGTGTGTGTGTGTGTGTGTGTGTGTGTGTGTGTGCGCGCGCGCGCGCCCTTGTTTTGTGGGTGTTTAAGCAGTGGCTCAGGCTGCCCCTCGAGGAATCCAGCAATACCTATGCTGTCCTTTCCTCCGTTGAGCAGTGCCTTGAGGGTCAAGCCGACGCCCTCTGTAAAGGGCCTTCCCTACCAGTCTTCTTAGCAATGCCCACACCAGATCCCATGCTCTGGATCCTGGGGACAGTAGAAGAGATTCTGGCCTGCTACTGTGTGATTCCAGTTCTCCAGGGGGAGGGGATTCTGGCCTCAGCAGGAGGGTGACAATACTAATTTGATTGCCTTAGGGTTTCATCCAGAATCAGCCCATGAGTCAGACATCATGATGCCTGAAGATTAAGGAGACAACCCGTCTTACTCTTCCTCTAGGAGTGGGGGGAGGTCAGGAGAGAAGGCAGGTGGCCCAGCAGTGTGGAAGTTAATGCTTTTCTCTTACCTGGAGCAAGTCCGAAATCTCAGAGAAGAGCACAGAAGAGCTGAGTGAGTATACAAGAAAAATGATTCCCCAAGATGAGGAGAGGGAGGAATGGTCATGGGGAATAAAGTCACTTCTGTAAGATTATGACCTATCAAATATACATGTAATGAATGGTAAATGAATGAGTTTTTCTCATGACCAGGAATCCCACAGTGCACTTCGGGGATAAGGGAGCATACCCATTTCTTGTTCAACAGCAGGAGTTGAGGCTGAGAGGGAAGGTTGATGGGGACTGTGAAAACTTTTCATTTCATGCTGAATAGGTTGAATGTCTTGACTGGGTAAGGAATATAGAGGACAAGTAGATAGATGAAACTGGGGAAAGGAATGGAGACACCCCTTCATTCTGAGTGGAGGGAAGGAGGGACGGATGGGAGGGGTGAGAGGGCCTGCATGTCTGGTTGTCTGTCTTTCCTTGAGAAAGTAGGAATTATGGTTTTGAGGAGATTTATAAGAATCGTCAAGTTTTAGAATTGCCATTAATAGATAGAGGAGTGGGTTAGATCACCTGATGACACAGCTGAGGTTGAAGACCAAGATCAGGCAGTGGCAGCTTCACTACAACCAGACACTTTTTTGTAGCAGATGCTGGCACCCCTGGAGCAAATGCAGAAGACAGACCTCGAGGTTCACCCCCAGCCAGGATATGGATTGCATCGGCCAAGGAGTAGGGTAATTAAAGCAGCCGGAGAAGACTGGACAGGGAGGCCCTCGGAGACTAGAAGGTAGTGTTTAGAATCAAAGCACTGGAGGTGCCAGGGCGTCTGGCTGGCTCGCTTGGTGGAGCCGGAGACTTTCCATCTCGGGTCATGAGTTCAAGCCCCACGTTGGACACAGAGCTTACTTAAAAACAACCCCCCCAAAAAAAAACCCCCACAAAGCATTGGAGGTTCCAATAAGCTTCTGAAGATTAGGAAGCAGAAGGGAAAGTTTGTGGTCAGAAAGAGGACTTTTTTTTAAGTGGGAGGAGGGGTAGAGGGAGAGGGAGAATCCCAAGCAGGCTCCTTGCTCAGCGCGGGGCTCAATCCCACGACCCTGAGATCTTGACCTGAGCCAAAATCAAGAGTGTGTCGCTTAACTGACTGAACCCCCCAGGAATCCCAGAAAGGGGACATTTTTATTTTATTTTATTTTATTTTAAAGATTTTTTAAAAATTTACTTATGTGACAGAGAGACAGCCAGCGAGAGAGGGAACACAGCAGGGGAGTGGGAGAGGAAGAAGCAGGCTCCCAGGGGAGGAGCCCGATGTGGGACTCGATCCCGCAACACCGGGATCACGCCCTGACCCAAAGGCAGACGTTTAACGACTGCGCTACCCAGGCGCCCAGGGGACATTTTTAAATAGAGCTGTTCAGAGTCCACAGTATGTCTGAAAGAAGTAGGCTGCTGAGTGAAGACAAGTCACTGTTGTGGAAGGGTTTAAGGGAAACACCTACCCTCAGGGGCCTTTCTGCCCCCACCCTGGTGGAGTGGGCCCGACTCAAGGGGGAACAGGCCCCAGAGAGACACTGAGCAGACCCCTGCTCTGACGCTGATTCCATACAAAGGACACTGCCCAGGGGTGTGGAGGGCGTTCAAGTTCAGGGGAAGGAAGATGACAAGCTGAGACTGGGAGGGGGGAGGGGGGAGGGGTCTGAAGGAGAAAGAGAATCTTGGGTAGAGAACTTTGGCATTTGGCAGCTTTGGAGATCCCCTCATTGTCTTCGTAGCAAAAGGCGATGGCAACTACATAGCAAGAGAGATGGAGAGGTACCTATTACACTTTAAAAATGCACTTCAACGTGCTTAATTTTGGTATATATTTTGTATTTTTATAATTTTAAAAGAATGAAGATCTTTTAGAAAACAACAGCAAGGGCTCCGCCTAGTAGCTACCCCTTCAGGGCCTGGACTTCGGCTGGGGACAGTTCCGTCAGCATCCCTTCTTATGGACCCCTCATTCCCAGTCCTGTGCTGCATTTCCCCCAGTGGCCAGCAGAGGGTCTGTTGACAAATACACTTTTCAAAGGTGAGAGGCTAGCACGGTGGGCAAGGGAGGCACCGTGGATGAGGGGCCTGGGATGTTGGAAACAGAACTGAGGTAGTCCCAGAGTCCCCAGTTCAGTTCCTTCCCGGCTCCCACAGGACACTGCTACCCTCCTTTTCCCATAGGTCCACAAAGCTCCTTACCAACTGCTTCTTCCACAAATCCCTGCCCGGAGCAGCCTGTCTGCTAGATTAACTCCTGGCACTTAAGCCGAGACAGGAATTTTCTGCTTCTGCCTTGCTCCTTGTAAGCCAATTATCATCAGCCCTTACCTGTCTGGGTCTAGGGAACCTGCCCAGGGTGGAGGCTCTTATCTTGGGAAGGGAGGGCTGGGGTGGGAATTGAGGAGGTCCTAGAGAAAGGAAAAGATCAATCTCAGAGAATGGAGGAGGACTATTTGGGGAAGAGAGGTAGGGTCCATCCGAGGGAAAGACAGTCCATGATAGGAGATAGCGGGGTGGTTCTGGGGATGGTGAGGTCTAGACTGAAGGTTCTAATGAGCAATGGTTCTCAAAGTGTGGTCCCCAGACTAGCAGCATCAGCATCACCTAGGGACCTATTAGAGATGCAAATTCTCTGGCCCCACCCCAGATCTGAATCAGAAAATCTGAGAGTAGAGCTAACAATTTGTTTTAACAAGCCCTCCAGATGATTCTGACTTGTGCTAAAGTTTGAGAATCACCACTCTTGAGTTATGAGGTTTCTACTAGGAATTAAAGGTGTGTATGTTCTAGGGACTCAAAGGTCCGATCTGGGGGTATGTGGTGGGGGTATCTCCTAGAATAGGGAGGCTGTCCTAGTGGACCTTTAGAAGACTGGAAAGGTTTTATATCCAAGAAGGAGAAGAGGTCTGTTCATAGGAGTAGAGATGGATCTGCTTTATAAAATGAGAAGGTGAAATATTAGAGAATGAGGAAGGTTGACCTAGTAGGTAACGTCATGGTTTTGAATCACTAAGTCTTGGATTCGGATTCCTGGAGCCATTATGTTAGTTTCGTGAACTCAGACCTAACATTTCTTTTTTTTTTTTTTTTTTAAAGATTTTGTTTATTTATTCGACAGAGATAGAGACAGCCAGCGAGAGAGGGAACACAAGCAGGGGGAGTGGGAGAGGAAGAAGCAGGCTCATAGCGGAGGAGCCTGATGTGGGGCTCGATCCCATAACGCCGGGATCATGCCCTGAGCCGAAAGCAGACGCTTAACCGCTGTGCCACCCAGGCGCCCCAGACCTAACATTTCTGAGCATCAGTTTCCTTACCTGAATCATGGGGGGCTAATACTGTCCTCATAGAATTGTCACGAGGACTGGTTAGACCATCCAGTCAGCGGGTAGCTACTGAGTTATTGAGTGTATCTTCTGGGTCCAAGTTCTAGGAATTCAGGGGAGAAAGATACAGGCCTTACTCTTTTCCCAGAGATCATATCTTTATGCCAGGTACCTAGCACATGGTAGGCATTTAATAAATGTAGTTTCCCCTCCTTTGCCAAGGAAATGGGAGATTCTTCTAGGGGAAATAAAATGAACCACGGTAAGTCTGGCCTGGAGAGTAAGGATGTATGATCTATTCTTGAGAATAAGCACTAAACTCTTGGATCCTTGAACCTCATAAGAACATTTCAAGGCTGATCTGCAGGATTTTTATCATGTCTCTTTCATGGATGAGGCTCAGAGAGGTTGAGAAATTTGCTTAAGAGCATGGAATGAGTAAAAGCGTCAAGGTCAGAACGCAGATCTCCGAATTCAGATTCAGGACATGGAAGATGTGCTCACAAAGTGGAAAGAGGGCGTCCTAGAGAATGGGAAGGCCTATTCTAGGGAAGAGAGAGGACTTTCATGGGTACGTGGCAGGTGTTCCAACCCAGGCAATGGAAGGCTCAGGTAGGGTAGTGGAGCTTGACTTCCTACCCAGTGGGATCAGCTGGGGAGCTTTTGAAAACTCTAACACCTAAGTCCCATCTTAGAGATCAGGACTAACTGGTTTGGAGTATTATCTAGATGTCTTTTGAAATTCCCCCAAGTGACGCGCTTATCTCAGCCAAGACTGAGGACCACTGCGTTGGGTCATGAGGTGTGAATCCCATGGTGTGGAAAGCCAATCAAATTCTTGGAAATGTTGGTCTCTGAAGCTGGGGAAGCCTGTCTCGGGGGAAAGGGGATGGGGTGTTCCTAAGAAAGGGGAAGAAAATTTCCTGAGACTTGGCAAGTTTTATGCCAGGGAAAGGAGAGGAGTGTCATTAAGATGTGGTGGTTATCTTGGAAGAATGGAAGAGCCTGTCCAGAAAATGGAGGGAGACAGTCCATTTGGGGATAGGGCTCTGATAGCCCCCAGAGCAGGAGGGGTAAAGCGAAGACTTCAGGGTTCAAGCCCCGCTCTGCTGCCGAGTAGAAGGGTACTCCTGGGGGGCGCCTGGGTGGCACAGCGGTTAAGCGTCTGCCTTCAGCTCAGGGCGTGATCCCGGCGTTATGGGATCGAGCCCCACATCAGGCTCCTCTGCTATGAGCCTGCTTCTTCCTCTCCCACTCCCCCTGCTTGTGTTCCCTCTCTCTCTGGCTGTCTCTATCTCTGTCAAATAAATAAATAAAATCTTGAAAAAAAAAAAAAGAAGGGTACTCCTGGGCACATTGCTTAACCAACTCCCTTATGCCTCTGTTTCTCTATCTCTAAAGAGAGGTTGGAATGCTTGCCTCATAAGGGCATGGTGAGAATTAAATCAGGCAATGCCAGGTCCATAATGCTCGCTCAGTAAACGCAACCATTGTGGATGGGGAGTCTCTACAGGAGCACTGGAGGTTAACCTGGAGAATGGAGGGTCCATCTCAAGAGTGAGGACTTTGGTCCTGAGGGATGGTGGTGATGAGGGGCATGGGAGGAGGGGAAGGTGGGGAGGGCTGGACGCTAAATCCGCTAAGCCTTACAGTTGCAGGGTGGAGACTGGAGATGTCCTGCAGGGGCCGCCAGCCTCCAGGCGGTGGAGAGGCTGGAGGAGGGGCTGAGGAGCAGGGGAGAGGTTTGACTGCTAGTAACCTCCAACCGCTGCAGTAAGGAGGTGCCAGCAGCACCAGCAGCCTCCCCTCCCATCTGTCTTTGCTCTGTGACAGGTGGGAACTTAAAAGCTCAGGCCACGTGTTTCAACTGGCTAACCTATTTACCCCTAGAAGATTGGGGCCGGGGCAGGTGGGGGCCACGAGGAGCATGAGAAAGGAGCAAAGCAGGGGAAAGCCCCAGAGTGTTCTGGGGACTGGCGTTTGAAGGCTTGTGGGCTGAGGGAGAAAATGACATGTGTACTAGAAGATGCCCAAGGCAGTGTCTGTGAGCCCTGGCACATCTCTGCCTCCAGCATCAGGCGTGTGCCTGTCTTAAAGGCCTGCACTTGCCTGGGAGAGTAAGGACTTCTGTAGTCGGAGTAGGCTGAGTTCTAAATACCACCGTCACCTCGGGCTGCTTGCAAGCTCTCCCAAAGCGTCCACCCGCCTTTCCTTCTTAACTAGTTAAGGAAGGTGCAGAATGGGGTGGGGAAAGGGGAGGAGGCTATCCCAAGACTCCAGCTTTCAAAGCCTTTTTATCTAGTTTGGGGGAATCCCTGGAGGAAGCCTGAGCTCAAGGGCCAGAACTGAGGGAAACTGATGGGGGAGTAGTGCAGACAGTCTGACAGCTTCACAATCCCTTGAGAGGGATGGCATCTGCACCCCAATGCCCACCCCCACCCCCTAGACGCACACCATCACCGTCTAGTCTGTAATCCAGGGACCTGTTCCCTCTGAGCGACTTCAGCTCTCCTGTCCTCAGTCTTCAAATCGGCCCTTCGCCGCCAACCCCCCAGTCCTGGGTCCACACCTGCGCCCGCTCTGGCCCCGCGTCGCCGGCACTGCTGTCCCTTTCGCCATGCTCGCCCCCCGCCGCCTGCGGGGCGACGCGGGCCCTTTAAGAACAGCGGGACCCGCGAGCAGTAGCTGAGAGGAGAGCGCAGTCGCCCGGCGGGCTCGGGAGGACACAGCGCCCAGCACCGGGCTCTGGGAACCGGCTGTACGCGGCCGAGTTGGGGCGCGCCCCCATCGCCCCTCCCCATCGTTGTCATCTCTCCGCAGACCTGAGGCCCGGGCCCTCCCCAGTCTCCCGCCCCGCCCCGGCCCCGCCCCGGCCCGCGCCGCCGGGACCGGGAGCCGGGCCGCGGGTGCCGCAGCCGGAGGCAGGTGAGGAGGGCCCGGAGTCTCCATCCCCGGCCCGCGGCAGCGCTAAGCTTCTCCGTCCGCACCGGCCCGGGGGCGCGTCAAGGTGACTAGGCATGCGGGAGATAAGGAGGGGGGAACCCGCCACGGGGGGCTAGTTGGCGGCGGCGGTGGGGGGCGGTGGTCTTGAGTTCCGGCGGTGCGCCCGCCTTTGGGAGAGTCCCGGACGCGCGGGCGCAGGGGCGCCGGCGGGAGGGGCCGGCCAGGCGACGCGCCCGGGGATGGGGAGGGGGATGCAGCGGGAGGCCCAGAGCCTCCTCTTCCTCCGCCTTCCCCCAGTCCGCCTTGCGCGCACCCGGCTACCCTGACCTCCTAGCGGGCAGCCGCGGCCGGCCGCCCCTGTCCTCCTCCCCGCCCCCCAACCTTCCAGTCCCCAGGGGCTGCTGGCCTGCGGGGTAAGGAGATTAGAGCCGCCGCGGGGAGGGGGGAGTGGGTGAGGGCTTTTAGGGGCCGGGCTGGGGCCAGGCTGGGGCCAGGCTGGAGCTGGGGCTGCCTGGACCGAGGAGAGGTCGAGACCGAGCGTAGCTACGCGGGGAGTGGGGGGCAGGAGAGGGCAGATGCCCTGGCGGTGGGAAGTGGGGTGCTCCCAGTAGCGGATCTGCCCTGAGAAGGAGGCGGGGAGTGGGGGTGGGGGAGCATTAGAAAGCAAGGGAGCTTGGAGCCAGGGCTTGGGGGTCTGCCCCGAACTGAGCAGGCCGGCTCCCTGCAGGCCGGCGGCGCGATGGCGGAGAAGGCGCTGGAGGCCGTGGGCTGTGGACTAGGACCCGGGGCCGTGGCCATGGCTGTGGCGCTGGAGGACGGGGCGGAGCCCCCGATGCTGACCACGCACCTGAAGAAGGTGGAGAACCACATCACCGAAGCCCAACGCTTCTCCCACCTACCCAAGCGCTCAGCAGTGGACATCGAGTTCGTGGAGCTGTCCTATTCCGTGCGGGAGGGGCCCTGCTGGCGCAAACGGGGTAAGGGAGCAGCCTGATGGGGAGCTGTGGAGCCCCCCAGGAGTTGCTTCTTAGCAGGAGGTCTGGGTGTCCCCTGTTCTCCAAGTCCTGCCCCAGAGGGCTCTGTGAGTACTGAAATCTCAACCCACCACCGACTATGCACACAGCTGACTGTGTCTGTGCTCCCCCCACACCTGTGAGCACGGTGGGACACTAGGTTCAACTGGCTATTGAAGCTTTTCTCCTCTAAGATGACACTTTAACCTCTGGTCCTTAAGTGGATCAGGACCAGTTTGCCTTTATTTTAGGTAGAATTCCTGCCTTTGAGGCCTGGTCTGAGCAAGTCCAGGGCTGTGCTGCAGCCCTCCTCAGTGGTGAGCAGTATCTTGCACCTATAGAACACTGCTGATCTTGAAAGATGTTCTCATTCCTGTCATCTTACTTCATTCTTGCCGAAGTCCTCCGAGGCAGGGAGGGTGAAGGTTTAGCAGGATAGGTGACATCCCCATGTTACTAATAAGGAAACGGAGGCCCAGGGAAGTTGAGTCACTTGACCAGTGCCACACAGCTAATGAGTCGCAGAGCTGAGACCAGAAGCCAGATTTGCCAGCTCTCTGTGTGTTGTTCTTTCCTTCTTAACTTCCCTGGTACAGCATTCCCATCTCCTCCTCTTTTCTCTCATCAGTGCAGGTGGGTAAGGTCTGGGGCTCTGAGTTCATTGGAACCTTCACCAGCCCCTGGAATCCTTGCCCCTGCCTGCCCTGGGCAATTTGAGCTGGGAATAAAGAAGTTGATGGTTTTGTGTTTTGTGTGTGTGTGTGTGTGTGTGTGTGTGTGTGTGTGTGTGTGTTTCCCAGAGCTGGGTGTGGGTCAGGGGTGGAGCTGGGACATTCTTCTCTGAGATTTAAGAAATAAGTTTGGGGTGCTTCCGAGCAGGGCTGAGCGTGAGCTGTCTCTGCATTCCCCACCCTCACTCTCACAAGGGACCAAAAGGTCACAGGGCCTAAGCCAAAGGAAACTGAGGACTCTGGGCCCCCTCCTGGGTGCCCTGTCCCAGAGCAGCCTCTGGGCACTGAGACCAGCTCTGGGCAAATGAAGAGGTGGCCATTATTCCTATAGCCCTGTTTTTCCTCAGTTTTAAGGAGACGTGAAGATAAGAAAGAAATGTAGCTAGATGGACTGGCTCCTTCAAACCACCAGCCAGACTGACAGCCCTGACCAGGTGCTTCCTCCCTTGAGCTTGCCAGCCCCAGGCTCTCTACTGTCCATTTTGCTGTCTCTTCTGTCCCTTGCTCCTTTCTTTGCCCTCTGTCCTCCTCTCTTTGACTTGTCTTTTCACTGGAGTCCCTCTCCCCTTGTCTGGAGGACAAGAAAGACATTAGAGGTAGGCAGAGAGGAAGAACGAGGGCTGTGGAGAGAGGGTGGTGTCTGCCTTGCCCAGGTAAGGACTTGCCACTGGTCTCCTCTAATTATATATGATGTTTCTTGTTTTTCAAAACACTTTCCCATTAGTTACTATTAAATATCTCACTTAATATTCACAATAACCCTATTATGCCTTGGGAGGACATATTACTGTCCTTATTTTATAGATGAGGAAATGGAGGTCCTCAAAGATTAAGTGACTTGACAAAATTGCGAGAGAGCTACCGACAGAGGCAGGACCAGAACTCCAGTGTGTTTTTATCTGGAAGGGCTGGCAGGTCCCTCCCGTGATGAGCAGCTGTGGAACAGCAGGAGTTCAAAGACTGGGTTCCCAGCCTCCTGTCTGCTGGATGACCTTGGGCCATCTGCTTATCCTCCCTTGGACTCACTTTCTTCATCTGTAAACAGGGACGATAAGAATTGTCTCCGCACAGGCATGTTGTGAAGCTTAGCCGAGACGTTATCTGTGAAAATGCTTGGTGAGAGGCAAGTGTAAGATGATATTTGTATTAGGCATCACTGTTCAATCTGGTGTTTGGCTGGGATTAAATGAGGGGAAGGTTCATCATCGCTTGTTTCCTCCCCTACAAAAGAAATCACTTCCCGTGAGTGGCTCTGAAAGGTGTTTGCTGGAGTACACAACCACACGTCTTTCTGATTGATGGTGGTCGCCCCTGAGGCAGAGGGATGGAACCTATGACTTCCCCTCTCCCAGGAAAGAACTTGCTGTGTGACCTTGGGTGAGTCACTGGATGTCTCTGGGCCCCGGTTGGCTCATCCATGTTGCTATAGCAGCAAGGGAAGTAATGAGTTTGTAAACTCTGAAGCACTATCTGGGCAGTTGGTGTGATGGGGACCCCACAGTGGACAGCAGCTGAGCCTCCTTCCGAATGGATGTGTCCAGAGGGACAGCTGGGTGCTGTGGAGGGAGGGCGAAAGATCACATCCCTTCACTGTCTCTGCTAAGGAGGTGGAGGGGAGAGGAAACTGAGCTCTGTGGGGGGGTGGAGGAGGGTGGTAGTGAGCAAAATCTCCAGCAGGGCCTTGGGGTTTCTGCCTCACTGAGGCAGGTCTGCAAACATAGCAGGCAAGGCTTGCCTGGTGGGCTCCCTCCTTCCTCTCTACCACCTTGTTTCCCCAGGTGACTCCGTGTGGTCTCTGACCTCTGCTTCCTGGCTTGTGTCATGTATGTGCTCTCATGTAGCAGAGCTCTTCCTCCCAAGGCCTGGAGAGCCTCTGACTTTCCTCTCCATTTTTTTTTTTAAAGATTTTATTTATTTATTCGACAGAGATAGAGACAGCCAGCGAGAGAGGGAACACAAGCAGGGGGAGTGGGAGAGGAAGAAGCAGGCTCATGGCAGAGGAGCCTGATGTGAGGCTCGATCCCATAACACCGGGATCACGCCCTGAGCCGAAGGCAGACGCTTAACCGCTGTGCCACCCAGGCGCCCCTCCTCTCCATTTTTGAATGCTGCTCATCCTTTAAGACTTTGCTCAAATGCCACTTCCTCCTTGAAGCCATTCCTGATTTTCCCCTTCCCCTCCACCCTCCTCAACTCCATTTTCTGCATTCTCATTGTACATTATTTGTGCCTCTGTTATAACCCTTATTTTATCTCTCCTCAGATCCATAGATGTTTTCCATCTTTTTAAATCTAGACTATGACTTTCTTGAACGCAGGAAATGTGTCTTCTTCCTTTTTTGTCCAGTGTCTGGTACAGAGCTTGGAATGTAGTAGACATCAATAAGCATTTATCAAACGGAATTAATAATAAAATGTCACTTTTTAAATGTACTCTATGTGCCAAGCACTGTGTCATATGCTTTACGTATATTATCTCATTGCATCTTTATAACGACTCTATGAAATAGCTATTAACAGCCCATTTTATAGATGAGGGACCTGGAGCTCAGAGAGGCTAAGCAACTTGCCTGAGGTCCCACAGCTGGTAAGTGTGGAGCCAGAATTTGAACCTCAAGCCACCTGACTCCAAATCAGTGCTCTTAATGCATATGCTGCCTCGCAAGGAGTGAATGAATCATGAGATTTTACTGGGCCATGGTGGGGGCTGTGGAGACAAGGCTCGCAGGCCAACAGAGCACAAAGAAGCAGGCTTTTTCAGAATGAGGCAAAAGTTCTGAGAACACGTACTCCTAGAACACGTCGTGAGCATCTAGTACATGCAGACTGTCTGCCGAGGTCACAGATGAGTAGGACACAGACTCTGCCCCCAGGCAGCTCACAGACGCACAGGCTGGGGGGCAGGGGCGAGGGACAGGCACATCTAAGAGCAAACGTACCGGCCTATGCAGGTGCTGCGAGAGCACAGAGGACATCTAGCCTGCTCGCTCGGGCTGATGGTCAGCAAAGTCTTCCTGGAGGGAGCGAGAGTGACTACTGTGTTTGGGGGGGGGGGCAGGGTCGTCTACACACTTGAGCCCCTCTCCGTGCCCATCCGTGAGGGGCGGAGGTTTTCTCGCGGCCTACGGCAGAGTGTGCTTGCCTCTGGTACTTGCACGTTGGGAGTTGGCCCTTCTAGGGGAACAGGAGGAGAGGGTGTGATATTGGGGCCACTCGGAAGGTTGTTTCTTCATCCTCATCAATCCCCCCTGAGGAGGGAACGGCCTTGTTCACTAATAGCCAGGGCCACGCCTCAGAGTTTCGGGTGCCTCTGTTCACTGTAACCCTGTTCACAGTTCCTGCCTCCCTCGCCGCAGGTTATAAGACCCTCCTCAAGTGCCTGTCGGGTAAATTCTGCCGCCGGGAGCTGATTGGCATCATGGGCCCCTCCGGGGCCGGCAAGTCCACCTTCATGAACATCTTGGCGGGGTACAGGTGAGGATGAAGCTGGGGTGGAATGGGGGCAGGATCCAGGAAGGAGGATCCCCTGGGGAGCACAGAAGGTGTTCTGAAGTGGCCTTGACCCCCATCCAAAACCAATGTGCCTGCAGGGAGTCTGGAATGAAGGGGCAGATCCTGGTCAACGGGAGGCCGCGGGAGCTGAGGACCTTCCGCAAGATGTCCTGTTACATCATGCAGGATGACATGCTATTGCCACATCTCACGGTCTTGGAAGCCATGATGGTGAGGGCTGGCTGGCTGGCTCCCTCTCTCAGCCCCCGCCATCCCCATCCTCTGTGGTGGCTAAGGGGTCAAGGCAGGGCCCTCCTCCCACACATATCTGACCTGCCTACTCTCTGGGCCTCAGGTCTCTGCTAACTTGAAGTTGAGTGAGAAGCAAGAGGTGAAGAAGGAACTGGTGAGTGGGGAGGAGAAAGGGGTGAGAACAGGACCGCTGCCCTTTTTGTGGTGGAGAGTTCTAGAGCCCTGATGTGGGGGTAGGAGACAAGAAGCCAAGGCTGGGACACTGGAGCCCAAGCGGACTTAAGGGAGCACTTCTTTAAATTGGGGTGGCGTGGGGGTGGGGAGGAGCGGACATTCTGAAGCTGACCTGGGGTGGGTGGGGGGGCTGGGCCAGGTGACGGAGATCCTGACAGCACTGGGCCTGATGTCCTGCTCCCACACGAGGACAGCTCTGCTTTCTGGTGGGCAGAGGAAGCGCCTGGCCATCGCCCTGGAGCTGGTCAACAACCCACCCGTCATGTTCTTTGACGAGCCCACCAGGTAGTTCTCCCCCTCCTCTCCCACCAGGATGCCCCCTGCCTCGGCCCTGAGCCAGGGTGGGAGGCTGCATCCCGCTGTACTGCTGGAGACCAGAGTCCATGCGCAGCAGCCTCCCGGGGCCAAGAGAAGGGCTTACTCCTCATCCATTCCTGCCAGTCCTGTCGCCATAGCAGCCCCATCCTTCACGCAGGCAGAAATCCTATGTCCTCCTTGACGGATGCCTCCCTCTCCTTTTCTTCCCCACAGCCCATCCGTCACCAAATCCTGCTGATTCTACTTTCTTTCTCTGTCTCTCAGATTCGCCCCACCCCCATCCCGAGTGCCCAGGCTTAAGTTCTGGACCTCATCAGCTCTTGCCTGCATTTCTGCCACAAACTCCTACCCCCTTGTCTTCAGTCGCTCCCAGCCAGTCCTCCCTCCAAACCGCAGCCAGGGAGAGCTTTCTAAAAGACAAGTCTAGCAATACTCACTCCCCCGCTTGAAAACACACAGCGATTCCCGTTTGCCCTCAGAAGAAAGTCAGAGGACTTACGAGGTTCCCGTCTGAACCTACTTCCCCAGCCTCACATCTTGCTTCATGCTGTCTTTTATTAGAGCATGTATTTTATGCTCTAATAACACCGAATTGCTTATAATTCCCTGGGCCGGCCATGTGTTTCATGCCTCTGAGCTTTGCACATGTTGTGTCTTCTGTCTGGAATGCCCTTCGCCACCACGCCTGCCCTTCCGCCTTTAGCCGGCTCAGCTCCTTCTTCTTCCACACGCATTCAGGAAACTTCTTTGACTTCCCTCCAACCCCTGGGCAGCAGATCTGAAGCCTCGCCCCCTTTGTCACCTCATGTTTCTACAGCACATTCCACATCATCTCCAGTGATCTGTGCGCTTCTCTCTCTCTCTCCCTCCAGACCAGAGTCTATGTCTTAGGTATCCATCATGGTAGTCCCAGCGCCGGCCACTCAACAGGTGCTTGTTCGATATTTGCTTGTTAAACTGAATGGCGCTCTGGGCTTCTTGGTGCCTCCAAAGGCCTGCATCATCTAGTCTGGACAGGCTGTCAGGGTGGCCAGAGGGACTCCCTTCCTGCCAGCTCCATCCCCTCCGTAGCACCTGCCCCACCCCAAGAATTCTCTTCTTTTGGCTGTGCCCACCTCACCCCCCCCCCACCCCCGGTGGCCTCTCTCTGGACAGTGGTCTGGACAGCGCCTCCTGTTTCCAAGTGGTGTCCCTCATGAAGTCCCTGGCCCAGGGGGGCCGTACAATCATCTGCACCATCCACCAGCCCAGTGCCAAGCTCTTTGAGATGTTTGACAAGGTGAGTGGCTCTGGGCCTCACAGGGGCCTGGCCTGCAGTGGGGAGAGGGAAGGGCGTCAGGAGAGGTGCTAGTGGGGCCCGCCTAGTCCACTGGCTGTGTTCTCCTCACCCTTCCCTTTCTGCCTCAGCTCTACATCCTAAGCCAAGGTCAGTGCATCTTCAAGGGCGTGGTCACCAACCTGATCCCCTACCTGAAGGGGCTTGGCTTACACTGCCCCACCTACCACAACCCGGCTGACTTCAGTGAGTGGGGGCCTGGGCTGTGGTCCTGGGCCAAATCCGGGGGATTGGGTCATACACCTGGGCCTCCTTGGGGAGGTCTCACTGTCCCCTGCCTTCCCCACACACCCATGGAGGGGCTGGCTTGCCCTCGGGAACCAAGGAGAGATCTTAGCCAAGCACTCCCCTCCGTGTCTCCCAGTCATCGAGGTGGCCTCTGGAGAGTATGGAGACCTGAACCCCATGCTGTTCAGGGCTGTGCAGAATGGGCTCTGTGCCATGGCTGAGAAGAAGAGCAGCCCTGAGAAGAATGAGGTCCCCACCTCCTGCCACCCTTGCCCTCAGGTGAGTATGGGTGGAGAGGGCAGAGAGGGAAAAGTGGGGGAGGGCAGATGGACCCTGGACGATGGCCCTGCCAAAGAGGTGTCCAACCAGAGGCATCAAAACCATTAGGGACTAGGAAGAACTCAGAACTTGGAATAGACCTACTGTGAACAGTTGTGTAACCTTGGGCACTTGCTCGACCTCTGTTCCTTTGTGTGTTCAGCAAATTCTTACTAAGCATCTGTAGCGTGTTGTCCTCAGCGCCAGCACGGGGCTACCTGGTAAGCAAACCCGAAGCTGTGTCTCATGCCTCGTGGCCCATGTGTCTTGCTGTCATCTCCAGCCCAGAGGCAATGACACTTAGCTCTAGGGTTATTGGGAGGACTAACGAGATCATCACATAAATCTCTTTGCACCGTAGCTGGTACAGCTGGTGTTCATTGGGTCCTGGTTCTCTTCCCTAAATGAGATACTATAAGCCTTGAAAACGTCACTGAACGGAAGGAGAGCTTGTGCAGCAAGCCAATACAAACGCACAGTGGGCCTGTGCAGTGAAGGGACATAGGCGAGTTACTGGTGTAGGGCCACCCGGGGGAATGGGGAGCTAGTCTTCAGAAGTCCCAACTCCCCAGTGGCTCGCAAGTGAGGGTTTTTAAGGCCAAAATTTGGGGCAGGGGACTCTTGAGAAGGTGGATGTCGTTGACCGGAGACACCTGACGTCATGCCAGCAGGTTCTCCGGCGCTTTTTCGTCTGGCCCCCAGAGGTCTTTTCCATCTTAAGAGACTTGGGACCTGAAAAAGATCCTTATTCTTTATGTTCGAGATTCATCTGGTCCATGTGTTTAGGGTAATGCTGATGAGCCACTTGTAAGCTAGTGGGGTTGCGTTCCTCCAGGTCCCTTGGTTGGTCCAGCTGTGCCTGGGGGCCATGTGACCTCTCGCGTTCATTCTTCCATCTGAACTGACAAGCTGGATGCCAGCTTCAAAAACCAGGAGGGCTAGTTGTAGTGGACGCGGTCAGTATGATGGTTGTTAAATATGATTGTGACACTGGTGGTTTCAAGGTACTGTGCCCTTCGGGTAACTGTTTCTTGATGGAGTAAAGACAAGAAGAGGAGTGACTGGTCTACTCTTAGCCCCCACAGTGTCCTCGACGTGTGCTCTCTCCTCTCTCTCAAGTTTTTACTTGCTCCTCGTGTCTCTCTCCGAATCTCGCTCCAGCTCATGACCCTGAGGCCAGCTTCCAGGCACACACCTCAGTGGTGGAGTTTCCCATCAGTACGAGAGGGACTGGAGGACTCCCGCCCTGGGGAAGGGCTCCAGGGTTTTCCCATCACTGAGCTGGGTGTGCAGTGGGTGGGTGGGGTAGGCTCGCCTGATCCAATGTCCTCTCCCCAGGAAGTGGATCCCATTGAAAGCCACACCTTTGCCACCAGCACCCTCACACAGTTCTGCATCCTCTTCAAGAGGACCTTCTTGTCCATCCTCAGGGACACGGTGAGGCATCAAGATGGGGGAGAGCAGGCTGCTACAGGCCTGGCTTTTGGGGGGCATAAGATCTCAGCAGCTGGGATGGGAAAGCCCTCCCCCCACCCGCTAGCCAGCAGTCTCCCAAGGCACCCGTGGGTCTATATGTCTGTGAGGGCGGCTCTGAGTTCCTACCCCAGTGTGCTCTGCCCATCTCTGGCCTGTGGCCCATCCCCTTTCCTCACTCAGGTCCTGACCCACCTGCGATTTGTGTCCCACGTGGTCATCGGCGTGCTCATTGGTCTCCTTTACCTGCACATCGGTAACGATGCCATCAAGGTCTTCAACAACACCGGCTGCCTCTTCTTCTCCATGCTGTTCCTCATGTTTGCTGCCCTTATGCCAACCGTGCTCACCTGTAAGCTGAGCCACCCTGGGCGGGGGTTGGGGGGGAGCGGGGCACAGGGCCGGAGTCGGGGTGTCAGACAGCTGCGCCTCACCTGCATGTGTCCTCAGTCCCCTTAGAGATGGCAGTCTTCATGAGGGAGCATCTCAATTACTGGTACAGCCTCAAAGCATACTACCTGGCCAAGACCATGGCCGATGTGCCCTTTCAGGTAAACCCCTTCCTCCCTCCTGTCTGTCTTCTTCCACCCTTGCTTGACTCCTTCAACCTCGTCTCCTGCCATTCCTTTCTACTCCTTTTCTGCACTTAGCAAATAGGTGGGGAGTGTCTACTGTGCACGAGGCTCTGTGCCTGCATGGGGATCCGGCAATGAATAAGACAGATGTGATCTTGACCTTGGGGAACTGACGTTCTTGGGGGAACAACCGATGACAAACAGTGATGAAAATAATAACCCTACGAATGACCCTGTAAATCTTGTCCGCGGCAGTGGAGGGTAGCTCGCGCAGGCGCTGGGGCCGTACTGTTACTTGGCAGCTGAGAGATATGGAGAAGCCTCCTGTCTATCTCTGCATCCACATCCCCCTCTATCAAGGGGAATGATGAGAGCTTCCACCTGGGGATTGCTTGTGAGAAGTCAATACGTTAATACACGTAAAGGACTTAGACTAGTGCTTGGCACGTACTCAAGTGCCCAGTAAGTGGTAGCCAGTTTGGGTTGGTTTTATTGTCACTAGTCTCCTCTTCCAAGCTTTGGGGCCACCAATAAGCTGTAGCGCAGCTGTGTGCAAATGAGAAAAGCTGCCCTGTCCTCAGGGTGGATGCTGCCCCATGCCTCGCCATGGCTTCGTGAGAAGAGCGCAGCTGGATCTTGGCCTCTGGTGGCCTCTTGCTTGGGCGCCTAGTACAGGGAAGAGCCTGCACAACTGTCCGCGCTGGGCTTGGACGCCGGCCCCAGGAGTTGGTAGCCTAGAGGGGGACAACACGTGTTCACATGTAGAGTTAATTAATCAACAGGTAAAGAATAATCTGGCCAGTTCAGGCGCTCAGATATGGAGACATCACCGTGCCTGAACTGGTCAGAAGGGGCCCAGTGGAAATGGTGACACTATTTGAATGAAGGTCATCCAGCCAGGAAGCAAGGGGACACATGTCAGCCTGGGGGGCAGCACACACAGAGCGTGGGGGCGGCAGGACTCAGCACAGACGCTCTAGGCAGAGCTGTTCCAGGGGCTCCTGCCCAGGCGGCAGGGAGGGTCTCGGCCACTGTGGCCCTGGCCTGCGCCCCCTGCTCAGGCCCGTGCCCGTTCCCCAGGTGGTGTGCCCGGTGGTGTACTGCAGTATCATGTACTGGATGACCGGCCAGCCAGCCGAAACCAGCCGCTTCCTCCTCTTCTCCGCCCTGGCCACTGCCACAGCCTTGGTGGCCCAGTCCTTGGGGCTGCTGATTGGAGCTGCCTCCAATTCCCTCCAGGTGGGAGGGCTGACCCCTGGGGATCTAGAGAGGGGATGGGGTCTGGTGGGAGGAAGCTGGGGCTGATATCAGGAGTGGAACAGATCTGTGGGAAACTGTGGGCCACCCCATTCCTGGGTCTGTCCCGGTCACTCCTGTGATGGCCCGGTCCCCTTCCCTCCCCTCCAGGTGGCCACCTTTGTGGGCCCAGTTACCGCCATCCCTGTCCTCTTGTTCTCCGGTTTCTTTGTCAGCTTCAAGACCATCCCCACTTACCTGCAATGGAGCTCCTACCTCTCCTATGTCAGGTCAGAGCCACTGTCCTCACCGTCTGTCCCTGCTCCTCCCTGCAGGAGCCCAGGCCCCAGGGAGGAGAGAGTTGCAGCTGGGCCCTGGCAGTTTGCCCAGGGAACAGTGACCCTATGCTCTGTATCCTGCTCTGATGTCCCCGCGTGCACAGGTATGGCTTTGAGGGTGTGATTCTGACCATCTATGGCATGGATCGAGGAGATCTGACCTGCTTGGAGGAGCACTGCCCTTTCCAGAATCCGCAGAGTATCCTCCGAGCGCTGGATGTGGAGGATGCCAAGCTCTACCTGGACTTCCTGGTCTTGGGCATCTTCTTCCTGGCCTTGCGGCTGCTGGCATACCTTGTGCTCCGTTACCGGGTCAAGTCGGAGAGATAGAGCTTGCCCTGGCCTTGCTCTGGCCTGCGCCCCAGCCCCCGCAGCGGAAGCCCTCAGCCCCAGCCCTCTGGGACTGTTTTAACCTTGTAGACTTTGGCACTGGTTGCTGGTGCAGCCACCTTCCCCTCTCTCAGCGCCTCCACAGGTTGGCTGCTGGGCTGTGCTCCCAGCCGTGGCCGTGGCTGTGGCCGTGGGGGCTCCAGCCCTCCCCGCCATGCCCAGAAGTCTTCCCCAGTTGATGCAGTTTGTAGCTTCCTCCCTACTCTCTCCAACATCTGCATGCAAAGACCACTAGGAGGCTGCCACCCTCGTTCCTGCCCTCGGCACCCTCCTCTGTTGTCTGCCTGGGAGCCCCAGGTTCTCCAGGCCCCCATTTACAACTGACCAAAGTGGCCCCCTCTGGGGGTCCCCACCACACAAGTGTTTGTAAACTGGGCTGTTCTAAGGTTTGGGTTCCAGGGCTGGGCCCTGGTGGGGTCCCCTGGAAGTCCCATTTGGACACTGGAATGGAGCAGGGAAGGCTCTGGAAGTCTCTTCCTCCTCCTCACCTTCTCCCCACCCCCAGACTTGGCTGATTTGGACAATCTGCTGGAACAGAAGCTGGGTTTTCTGTCTGGGTCATCCCTCCCAATCCTGGGGATTGGAGAGGCCTGGGGCCCTGGGATGCCCCGTCCCCTTCCCTGTCCCCTTTGGTGGGGGTAGGGTCTGGTGGCACCTCTGCAATAATGTCTGTTTCTCTCCCACCTGCCACTGGAACTGGAGAATGCACTTTATTCTGGGGCGTGAGTAGGAGAAGACCAAGCCTCCTTTCTTGCTTCTCCTGCCCGGTCCTGCAACACTCCCTACCCTCTCCAGAGTTACAGGCACATACATGCGAACAGGCAATCTCAGCCCGACACACCACGCTGTCCCCTCTGGCTCCGAGGAGGAGTGATGGTGGCGTGGTGGTGGCGGCGGTGACGCTGGGAAGGGCAGTGCCCACCTCCTCTGGGGATGCCACTTTGTATGGATGAGGCTGGTGCCGCCCAGGGTGTCCTGGGACCTAGGATCTGCAGGTGTCTACCCCCGAGTCTTCTTTCCCTTCCCAGTCGGGGTGGCACAGAGCACTAGCTCCCCGGAGCTCAGGAGCCAACACAAGCACAAGCATGGGCGTACGTTGGCCTTGGCCACTGCCACCCCGTGGCCCTTCTTTTGTGTGTCAAGCTGGCGTTCTCACTCCCCCACCCCTTCCCCAGCCGCTTGCTGCTCATTCAAACTCCTGTCTGGGTCTTTCCACACCCTTCCCACCTTCCCATCAGCCAAGGTGGGCCCTGGGCACCAGAGCGACAGACACAGAGCACGTCTGGCTTCCGTGGTGGGTCCAGGCTCACGCCACTTCTGATTTCCCCTTCCCCCAGGGCTCTCCCCTGATGCTTCTTCCTGTGCACACACCACTCTTCCTTCTCTTACCCTGCCACGGATTCTCCCCGTCGCCCAGAGATGCCAGTTGTATTTGTGGGACTTCACCCATTATTAATAAAACCTATATTTATATGGTACGCAGTGTATAAATGTGTCTGGCTGGGGCGCCTGATCCCGTGGCCTGTGGCGGGTCTTCAGAGCACTTGGGAGAAGTCTGTGAGCTCTAGAGAGTTTGTGGCAGGGGTTGGTAAGCTAGCACACGTCAAGCGAGCGCATGTGCGTCCTATGAAATACCTGTATTATGCTTTATATGTTGCAAATGCTTCATGCTCATGAGCTCAAAGGCGTCCCGTGCCCGCTGTGCATTATCCCTTAGGACAACCCGTTTTGCAGATGAGAAAACTGATGTGGGTTAAGTAACTTGCCCAAGGACCCTTAGCTAATGGGGGTGAAACCAGGTCTGGGAACCGGGTCTTCTGCCTCCAGACTCCTCATTCTTGGCGTTGGCCGACGACGCTGTCTAGGATGGATCTGCAAGCCGTGTGTGGCTGCGCTGGGTCTGTTGCATGGGTATGTTCTTTTTCATTGTTATTTATTTAAATATTTATTTTTAAACATTTTTTATTTAAATTCAATTAACATATATTATTGGTTTCGGAGGTACAGGCCTGTGATTCATCAGTTTTTTGTGTTTTTTTTAAAGATTTTGTTTATTTATTTGACAGAGCAAGAGAGGGGGAGCAGTAGAGGGAGAGGGAGAAGCAGGCTCCCTGGACCTTGGGATCACGACCTGAGCCAAAGGCAGACGCTTAACCTACTGAGCCACCCAGGTGCCCCTCGTCAGTCTTGTATAACACCCAGTGCTTGTTACATCACATGCCCTCCTTAATGTCCATCCCCCAGTTACCCCATCCCCCCACCGCCCTCCCCTCCAGCAACCCTGTTTGTTTCCTATGATTAAGAGTCTCTTATGGTTTGTCTACCTCTCTGGTTTCGTCTTGTTTCATTTTTTTCCTCTCTTCCCTATGATCCTCTGTTTTGTTTCTTAAATTCCACATATCAGTGAGATCATATAATAATTGTCTTTCTCTGATTGACTTATTTCACTTAGCGTAATACACTCTAGTTCCGTCCACATCATTGCAAATGGCAAGAGCTCATTCTTTTTGGTAGCTGCATAATATTCCATTGTAGATATATACCACATCTTCTTTATCCATTCATCTATCAGTGGACATCTGGGCTCTTTCTATAGTCTGTCTATTGTGGACATTGCTGCTATAAGCATTGGGGTGCAGGTGCCCCTTAAGATCACTACAGTTGTATCTTTGGGGTAAATACCCAGTAGTGCAATTGCTGGATTGTAGGGTAGCTCTCTTTTCAACTTTTTGAGGAATCTCCGTACTCTTTTCTAGAGTGGCTGCACCAACTTGCATTCCCACCAAGAGTGTAAGAGGGTTCCCCTTTCTCTGTATGCTCGCCAACATCTCTTGCTTCCTGACTTGTTAATTTTAGCCATTCTGACCAGCATGAGGCAGTATTTGCATTGTGGTTTTGATTTGTTTTTCCCTGATGCCTAGTGATATTGAGCATTTTTTCATGTGTCTGTTGGCCATTTGGATGTCCTCTTTGTTCTAGAAACGTCTGTTCATGTCTTCTGCCTGTTTCTTGATTGGATTATTTGTTCTTTGGGTGTTGAGTTTGATAAGTTCTTTATAAATCTTGGATACTAGCCATTTATCCAATATGCCATTTGCAAATATCTTCTCCCATTCTGTTGGTTGTCTTTTGGTTTTGTCAACTGTTTCCTTTGCTGTGCAAAAGCTTTTTATCTTGATGAAGTCCCAATAGTTCATTCTTGCCTTTGTTTCCCTTGCCTTTGGAGATGTGTCTAACAAGAAGTTGCTGCGGCCAAGACCGAAGAGGTTGCTGCCTGTGTTCTCCTCTAGGATCTTGATGGATTCCTGTCTCACGTTTAGGTCTTTCATCCATTTTGAGTTTATTTTTGTGTGTGCTGTAAGGAAATGGTCCAGTTTCATTCTTCTGCATGTGGCTGTCCAATTTTCGCATGGGTATGTTCTTGCCGAGGGATACACGTCTCTCTCTTCAGAATTCACCGGGCCCTGGTTGTGCCCATGCTGGGGGGTGTAGTCAGTGGTCATGAAGGGCAGTGAGAAGCAGAGAAGACCCTGGAGCCAAAGCTCTAGGACGAGAATGGCAGAGACCCTGGCTTTCTCTTTTTCTTCCTCTCTTCTCTCACCCCCAGGTACACTTAGCAGGGCCGAGCCATCGGCCACTGGGACTGCGGATGGGTTGGTGGCCTAAGGTTTGGAGTAGGCAATTGTCCAGAAGTCCTTGAAGGATGGTGGCAAGATGACCCAAGAAACAGCACGCTGTCTCACCCTCTGCCTTCCTGATCCTGAAGCTTGGGGACTGAAGGAGGGGACTGGCATCCTCCCTACTAGTGCCACATGCAGAGCTAAGTCCCGGGGCTAGAGGAGTGTCCCATCTATTACAAGTGGGGTACCTGCCTGGAGGTGGACTTTCTCATGGAAGCTTCAGGGTAGTAGTGGGAAGAAGTCAGATTCGTAGCTTCTGGAACTCTAGCTAGCTTTAGGGGGCATTCCAGGATCCACTCTTTCTCTGACACCTGCAGATGGCTTTTTAAAGTCCATGGGCACAGAATCCCACCATTAAGTAGTCTTTCTTAAGATTCTTCCTCTTTACTTTCTCTTTCAAAATGTAAATACTCCTAAAAGAGTAAAACATTTATAAATTCACACTTCTCTAAGTGCCCCTGGGAGCAAAAGGAGACAAAGAGCCGTTCTGGAGCCAGCAAGGGCCATTCAGGCACAGAGAACATCTGTAGAGTGCCTCATGTATTTGCGAAGAAAGCTCTTTGGATTCTGACAATAACCCCATGAGGCTGCTAGGATGAGTATTGTCATTTCCTCCTTTCACAGAGAAGAAAACCAAGGCTTGGAAAAGCGACTTGGGCAGGCTCTCCAGATACTGTGCTCCTGCCACTGGAAGCCACCTGTGATTTCTCCCACCGGGCCCATCGGCCCGCGGACGTGTGGCCCAAATGCCCTCCGCGCAGCCCAGCATGCTTGGAAATGGGCCCGCTCTCCCTGAGCGCCAGCCCTTCCCAGACTCAGAGATCAATTCCTTCCATGCAGCCACCTTCTGTGTCAGGGCCTGTGTGAGGGGCTGGGGGACAGGGATGATTCAGGCCATTCTCCATGCTATGGGTCTATGGGACTGGGGGCCCCATCTTGAGGTCAGACGACAGAGCACATGCCCACAGCGTGACTCATGGTACTTCTGTCTGCAAAAGGCCAGCCAAATTATATGTTATTAATAAAGCCTCCATGCCTGTCATAGCCACTGGAGGCAGGGAGGGGAACAGCCTGCTCTGAGCCATGTCTGGTAACTGCAGCTGGGGGCCTGTCTGCTGCACGTGGCTAGGGAAGTGGAGTGAAGCTAGAAGACCTCCAGGTCTGAAATGTCATCCCTGAGGCTCCGTTCATAGCGTTGCTCTACCTCCCCTCCCCTCCCCTCCCCTCATCCCATTCTAGTCCCCTTTTGGAGCTTCTCTTAAAATGAAAACGTGCCTTTTTCCCTATTGTCTGGAAATGCCCTTCCCTTCCCAGACTTATTTTTTTTTTAAGATTTTATTTATTTATTCGACAGAGACAGCCAGCGAGAGAGGGAACACAAGCAGGGGGAGTGGGAGAGGAAGAAGCAGGCTCCCAGGGGAGGACCGTGATGTGGGGCTCGATCCCAGAACACCGGGATCACGCCCTGAGCTGAAGGCAGATGCTTAACCAGCTGAGCCACCCAGGTACCCCCTGCCCAGACTTATTTAAGATCCAATTCAAATGTCGCCTCATCTGCCAGAGTCAGTAACTTTCTCTCCCAGCCTTTCCAAAGGCTTCCATCAGCCTCTGAAGGACCATCATGTGGGCTACCTGGAGGGGAGCTATGGTCTGGTGCCTGCATGCCTTGTTCTGGTTGCTCAGTACGAACTCAGTAAATGGACATGCCTTCAAGTGTAAATGAAATATCAACTCTGTCTTCAGTCTGGATGGAGAGTAGAGATCACAAAGCCCTTTTCTCAGCCCTGCCCCGAGGTGCCTCTCAATGGCTTCCCCATTGCACACCTCTGTTCAGTGCACATTGCACACCTATGTTTGCCTGTGGGGCGTGCCCTGGCTGTGGGCGGTGGGTGGCTGTTCCATTGGTGACGTGGTCCTTGGGTGTGCCCTGTGTGGAAGCAGGGGGATGAGGGTGAGGGCTTTGGGGACCAGGAAGCCCCAGGGCTAGGCCATGACTGGGTGACAGACGAGAAGAGCAGGTTGGGGTGGGAACTAGCTCTCAGCCCTCATTCCTGCTCCTTTCTTGGTCAAAGTGACCAGAAGCCACCCACAGAGGTCTGGGGTCTGAAGAGCGCCAGGAACAGAGGGAGGACCCAACAAGGCTTTGACTCAGATCTCTGCCAGGAGGTAGGCTGAGCAGGTGAAGCGGCACAGGGGGAAGAATGCCCTGGGGACCGGCAAGTGCCTCAGGAGCGGCCGGGGTGTGGGCGAGGTGGGAAGACCCAGGCCGGGACTTCTGGTTGCGGCCCTGCCACTTCCTCTTGGGTCAACCCGCGCGAGTCAGGTCACCCCTGTGCGCCGCAGCTCCTCCATCTGCACAATGGGCAGAACCGCGAGCCCCGCCCGGATGGGGAGGTACCGGCCGGCACTGGCGCGTGGTCACCTGCAGAGGGCGGTCGGCGCGGCGGGGCCCGCCCGGATGGAGGGCCGCGGCTACGGAGGGCGGGCGCGACTCAGGGGCTGGCCCGGGAAG
This sequence comes from Ursus arctos, assembly GCF_023065955.2. Lineage (NCBI taxonomy): Eukaryota > Metazoa > Chordata > Mammalia > Carnivora > Ursidae > Ursus > Ursus arctos. The sequence goes on from NW_026622897.1 coordinate 14,609,098, forward strand.
GCCCCGCCCCGGGCCTGCTCGCGGCGGATCCCGGCTCCGGTCGCCGTCCCGTTCCTCCGCGGGCCGCCAGCGCCCGGGCCGTCCTCCCCGCTGCCCACGGCCGGGGTCGGCTGCCGGGGCGGGCAGGGCTCGGCGCAGGCGGGCTGGGCGGGCGGGACGCGCCGAGCGGGGGCCTCTGGGAGGAAGCGAGAGACGCCGGCAGTCGCGGGTGAAGGCCCAGCCGGCTCCGTCGCCGCTCGCCTCTCGCCCCCGACCGGGCCGCTGCTCTGGGCGCTTGTGCTGCGGGGAGGTCGCCCCCGGACCCGGAGGACCGAGCGGGTGCACTGAGCGGTGGGCATGCCAGCCGCCTCCCCCCTTGGGCTCCGAAGCCAACGGGAACGGGGAGAGCTGTTGGGGACCCAGTTTGTGTGTGTGTGGGGGGGGGCTGTGGACCCGTGGGAGCACAGCCCCTGCACCCTTCCCGCGGAGCCCCCTCCTTTCCTCTTGGGCCCGCAGAGCTGGGGTGATCTTTGGAAATTGCCCTCACCACCCCCCCCCCCCACCCGCGCCGCGAGTCCCATCTTGAGGCAGTGGCCCTGCAGCCGGTTTGATCCCACTGAGCTGATTTTCCCGAGCTTTCTCAGATTCCCAGGGCCCTCTCTGCACCTTTCTCCAGCCCCTGGGACCTCTGCTCCGAGCCCCAGCCCCTTCACTGGTTGGCGCTGCTGGGGGTGGGGGGGGGAGGTGGGCTCCGGGCAGCCGATTTTCCCAGAGCCTGTCCGCGCTTAAGGAGCCACGTCTTAGCGGAGACCAGGTGCCAAACCAGGAGCCAAACGTGGACCAGGCGCGCTCCATGTAAGGGGCATCAGGAGAGACTTCCCGGGAGAGGGGGCCTTTGATCAGGATCTTAAAAGATTGTGTAGCATTCTGATAGGGGAGTAAGGCCATTCCAAGCCGAAGAAAGTGTGTGAACAAAGGAAAGTGTGAGCACGAATTTGGTGAGCCTGGCAAATGTGGTAGAGGTTGGGGGCAAACTCCAAAAAATAGCTTGTGTGGGCGGGCCAGGGGTTTGGACTCTACAGGTAACCTAGGATTTTAGGGAGGTGATTGGTGGCTGGGATGAGGGCTTGGAACGGGGGTGGGGTGAGACTGAAGGCAGAGGTGGGGAAGGAGAAGGAGGGTCCCCAGAAGTCCACAGAGGGTCTGAGGTAGCACGGGAGGGGCATAGGGACCATGCAATAGGACCAGGCCGGCAAAGCCCTGAGAGGAGGAATCAGTAGGACTGTTTCAACTGTATGAAGGAGGGGAGAAAGAGTTTGAAGACCAAGAGGTCAGGTTCCCAGTATAAACGTGTGGTTGGGAAGATATGCAGTAAAGTAACTAAAAGGGGAGGGGGGAGAGAAGTGTATGGGTGAAGGCTGAAGCAGGGGCAGGATAGCCATATGGAGATGTCAAGTAGGAAGTTCATTCTTTATTTATTATTTATGCCAACCTCAAAGGCAGCTGAGATAAAAGTCACAGAGAAGATAAGATGATAAAATCATTAAAACTCAGCTAACAGGACCTGATAGCTGGGGGGAAAAACACAGAGGAGAGTGGATAATTGTTACTTGAAAATGTAGGTTCAGAAAAGCCATTGAAAATGAACACAGGACTCATCTGAGCTTTCTGGCAGCCAAGCAAAAAAAAAAAAAAAAAAAAGGACACCTAAATAAAGCAGCTGTGCACTAGGGCTGGGACTCAGAAGAAAAGTACCTGTGAAGGCTCGGGGGAGAGTCAGAGGTGGTAGGAGATAAAATGGCATCCGTCACGTGGGGGATATAGGAGAGCGAGTCAATCGGAAGGCCAGCCAGGCGGGGACTTTGGCATTGATGACATTTAAGGAAGGGCTGATGCTCCCGGAGGAGGAAGGCCTTTCTGTGACCTGTGCAGGGAGGTAGTGGTGGGAAGTGTGTGTGTGTGTGTGTGTGTGTGTGTGCCCTTCACACAAGTCTTCTTGCAGGGGAACAGGATAGAAGGTGGCGTGCTAAGTGCCCTGGGCTCTGACCTTCTTCCCTACCATGAGGTGGGGCCGCCATTTGCCCAGGACCTCTTGGGGCTCTGGTCTGGGAGCAGCGCTCCAGTCAGCAGGTGAGCAGGAAGCAGGGGTTTCTGTTTCTACCTCTCCTCTCAGAGTCCAGATAGTGTCTCCAAGAGAGCAGGGATCCAGACACCAGGTGTTCTAGCCCTGGCTCTGCGATTCACACGCTATTGGCCTTGGGCAAGTCACCTCACCTCCCTGAGGTTTCCTTTTTCCCATCCTAAACTAAGGGAGTCAAGCTAGATAATCTTTGAGGGTCCGTGTAGCTACATGAAGTCTAGGATCACTTGTCTGATTTCATTTTGCATTCAACAAATATTTATTAAGTGCGTGCCATGTGCCAGAACTTGTGCTAAGTTCTAAGTATGTAATGATAAACAAAAACAGGTGTGGTCCCTGCTCTCATGGAGGGGGGTGGGGCAGAAACGGGTGTTAATCAGACAATCACACAATGAGATAAAATTGCGTAGTAACTGCTACAAAGGGGCAGTACGTGATGCGAGAGAACAAATAACAGATTTGATGTAGACATGAAGTCTGTATGTTGGTGGGGAAATGTGGATGGCAGCTGGATGTAATTTCTTTCTTCCCCTTTCTCTCTGTAGATGAACGAATCCCCTTCCTGATCCACTGGAGTTGGCCCCTTAAAGGGAAACTTCCCCTTGGGCTCCCTAGGTGAGGCCTTGGAGTCATGCCTTACAACACATCTAGGCACAGCAGAGTAGCCTGGGAAGGGTCAGGACTTGGAGACAGCTTGACCCCCCCCCCCCCCGGGGTGAGGTTGTTTTTCTGGGATGAGGAGGGTACAAAGTCAGCTACCAGGCCTCAGACAAAGTTGGTTTACTTTATCTACAGGACAAGTGACAGTGGGCAGCCAGAGGGAGGATCTGTGGGGGAAGTGGGTGGAGCCTGGTGGTAGCCGGCCTGAGTTCCAGGCAGGCAGTCAGCAGAGCAGGGAGTGAGACCTCAGTCCCTGGGAAGGGTGTGAGAATCAGACAAGGCTCTCAACTTGGGTGTCGAGGGTCAGGGCTAGATCTCAGGAAGCTAGAAGTCCAGCAAGTCAGACGGGCCTGGACTCTGAGCCTGTCCAGAGTCTGAGCCCAGTCGCCAAGCCCCAGCTCATCCCCTCTCCTTGTTCTCAGGGCCTTTATACGTCACCGCGGAAGCTCAGCAGGCAGTCGTCCTCCGTCCAGAAGCCATGGACAGTTGTTCCAGGGCATCTCTGCATGTGGTAAAGGGACGGACTGCTCAGTCGGCCTGAGGGGGGGCCGGCTGGGATCCCAGGGGAGGGGGGATTGGGAGGTGGGGAGCTGGGTCTGGAGGGAGAAGCAGGCAGGAAGAAGGAGGCACAGAGGATCCACTGCCATCATCTGTCCGTGGGCAAAGCCTACCCCGTTGCCCCATTGTCCACCTGTCCATGTCTGCCTTCCTGCAACACTTGTGCAGTGCGCACTCACCACGCTCACCACGTACAAAGCACTGGGAGGGATATAGCATCCCTACCCTCAACAAACCGGGTCTACTAGTCAAGTGGAGATTGTGCACACACAACCACACAACCGTTCAACCAGGTTGGGCGTCACTTGTCTCGTGGCTCGTCCCTTTCTGCCATAGGGGTTCCAAACTTTCTGGAGAGTCTGTTGTCTGAGAGAGTCCTATATACATAGCACTGTCCTGGGTCTCCGTATCCTGGCGCCGCATCTTGCTCTGCGGCCTGACCCTACCACCGCCCTGGCCAGCCCTAAGCTCCTGCATCTTCCAGCCCCTTTCCTTGACCTGTTCCCCGTACCTTCCCATCCAGAAGCTGTTCAGCGCCACCGCCAGAATCTGGCAGAGTGGTTCAGCCGGCTGCCCAGAGAAGAGCGCCAGTTCGGCCCAACCTTTGCACTGGACACAGTCCACGTAGACCCTGTGATCCGCGAGAGCACCCCGGATGAGCTGCTTCGCCCACCGACACAGCTGGCCCTGGAGCACCAGCACCCCGTGGCCGGGCTCCCCCCGCTGGCCCTGTCTCAGCTCTTTGACCCTGATGCCTGTGGGCGCCGGGTGCAGACAGTGGTGCTGTACGGGACAGTGGGCACGGGGAAGAGCACGCTGGTGCGCAAGATGGTCCTGGACTGGTGTTACGGGCAGTTGCCGGCCTTCGAGCTGCTCATCCCCTTCTCCTGTGAGGACCTGTCCTCCCTGGGCTCTGCCCCAGCCTCCTTGTGCCAGCTCGTGGCTCAGCGCTACACGTCCCTGAAGGAGAGCCTGCCTCTGATGGCTGCTGCTGGGTCTCGCCTGCTCTTTGTGCTCCACGGCTTGGAGCGGCTCAACCTTGACTTCCGGTTAGCGGGAACGGGGCTTTGCAGTGACCCCGAGGAGCCAGAGGCGCCAGCTGCCATCGTTGTCAACCTGCTGCGCAAATACATGCTGCCCGAGGTGAGCGGACTCCCGCCCCACCCTGCCGCTGCTGCCCCTAACTTGTCCCCTCAGGACTTTGGTGTCCCCAGCCCACGCGGTTATTGGTGTGGGCGTGCAGGCTATTTCAGACCTGCCCCTCCACGTCCTAGCTGTGTGTCTTTGAGCGAGTCACTAACTTCCCCAAGCTCTGTCTCCTTCTCTCCTGGAGCCATCCCGATCCAGTGAAATCCTGACTGGGAAGCACTTGGCACGGGCCCTGGGTCACAGCGGGGGCTCAGTCATAGTTAGAACGATCATGCTCAACCTCGTCCTCGGACGCTCGGTGTTCATCGGTGTTCAGGGGCTCTCTGGGGAGTGAGGCAATCAGGACACGAAGGTCCTTCTTAACCCTCAACCCTGCGCTCCCCAGGCCAGCATTCTGGTGACTACCCGGCCCTCTGCCATCGGCCGAATCCCCAGCAAGTACGTGGGCCGCTATGGCGAGATCTGTGGCTTCTCCGATACCAACCTGCAGAAGCTCTACTTCCAGCTCCGCCTCAACCAGCCGGACTGCGGGTATGGAGCCGGGGGTGCGGGTGTCTCGGCCACACCAGCTCAGCGTGACAGCCTGGTGCAGATGCTCTCCCGCAACCTGGAGGGGCACCACCAGATCACCGCCGCCTGCTTCTTGCCCTCCTACTGCTGGCTCGTGTGTGCCACCTTGCACTTCCTGCATGCCCCCACGCCGCCCGGGCAGACCCTCACGAGCATTTACACTAGCTTCCTGCGGCTCAACTTCAGCGGGGAGATGCTGGACAGCACCGACCCCTCCAAGTTGTCCCTCATGGCCTATGCAGCCCGAACCATGGGCAAGTTGGCCTACGAGGGGGTGGCCTCCCGCAAGACCTACTTCTCTGAAGAGGACGTCCGCGGCTGCCTGGAAGCTGGCCTCAAGACGGAAGAAGAGTTCCAGCTGCTGCACGTGTTCCGCCGGGATGCCCTGCGGTTTTTCCTGGCCCCGTGTGTGGAACAAGATCACCGGGGCACCTTTGTGTTCACTGTGCCCGCCATGCAGGAGTACCTGGCCGCCCTCTACATCGTGCTGGGTTTGCGGAAGACGACTCTGCAGCGGGTGGGCAAGGAGGTGGCCGAGCTCGTGGGCCGTGTGGGGGAGGACGTCAGTCTGGTCCTGGGCATCGTGGCCAAGCTTCTGCCCTTGCGAGCCCTGCCTCTGCTCTTCAACCTGCTCAAGGTAACAGCCCCAGCACCCCGGGCTCTCAGCACCCCCAGATTCCCCCTTCACCCCTTGCTCCTTCCCCGGGAGGCAACTGCTCCTTCCTGCATAGCTGTGAATCGTCTTCTTGACTCTGGTTTGAGATTTGGGCAATCTGGCTTTTTGTGGGATTGAGACACAAGGGAGAAGGGAGGGGGACAGAGAAACCACAGGCTGGGCAGGGCTTGAAGACAGGGAGGAGGATGTGACGGTGCAGGGCCTTTAATCACAATCCTGTGACCCTAATGACGATTGTCTTTTTGTCTCTTCTTCTCCTCTTTGTGGGTGGGAGGCAGGAGTCGCTACAGTCGGGGGTCTGGCCTCTGCTTTGCAGGCCCAGAAACGCCACTGTATCTGTTCCCCCAGAGGTGGTTAGACTCTGGGAATGATGACTCATCCTAATGAAATCACCAGAGACAAGTTTATAAAGCAGATGCCGTTTTATTCATTTATACCAGGAGGATAAATGGCCTTGGTAATTGACTTAGGATGGTGCAGGCCTGCTCCAGAATCCCAATTACAGGCCTGAGGACTATGTTGGGAGAGGACGGATGCGCTAGGTTTTAGAGGGAAGGAAGGAGGCACCCTCTGGTGAGGTCTATCAGGTGCTTCGTAAATGAAATATTGTGATTCCTTTTTAGAAAAAGAAACTGAGGCTCACAGGGGCTAAGTAATTTGTCCAAGGTCACTCAGATAGTGGAATAGCTGGGGTCTGACCCCAGGTTTTGTGATTCCAGACCCCATGCTCTCTCTGCCAAACTTTCCTGGTGTATGATGGGTATTTCCGTTAAGCTCTGGTGCCTTGCCAGCTAAGCCTGGTCCTCTCTAGGAAAGTTTCGGTATCTCGTCTTGGGAGGGAGAGCTCTGCTCGGTGTGGCAAATTTTTAACAAGTTTTCTTTTTTATAGGCAGCAAAGCACAGGGGTTAGGAATAAGGATTCAGGAATCCAGCTGTGTGGGTTCGAATCCAGGCTCTGCCCCTTACCAACAGTGTGATCTTGGACAAGTTACTTAACCTCTCTGCGCCTCCAAGTCCTTATCTGTTAAATGGGGATAATACAGTCTATAGCATGGACCTCATATGAGGATTAAATATATTCATTCTCAGGACCTGGCACATAGTAAGTTCTATTTAAAGGCTTGTTAAACATGAAAAACAGGCTCAGGCGGCCTACCCCTTCTCCCACCATTGCCTCAGACTGGGGGGGGGGGGCTGGGAGGGTGATGGCCGTTGTCGAGGCCAGCCCACCCCTTTGCAGATGGGCTTGCTTGCTCTGGATTACAGTGAGAGGCAGTGGTCATCGACAGGGCTCACCTGATGGTTAGCACCGCAGCTCCGAGCCCTCTGGGAGGGAGGGTTGCCCAGCAGAGGACCAGTCCCATCTGTTGCTTCAGCCTATTGACTCAGCTTCACAGGGTGACATTTCCTCATCTTGTCACCAGGTGACTGTTGAGAGAGAAGCACTTGAAACTCCATGGCAGGAACCTCACCTATAAAAAGTGAAAAACAACAAAACCAGTCATTAGAGAAGGTGCCACAGAATAGCCTCGTAGCTCCTTGCCAGAGGTCTGGCCCCCTTCTTGCCTTGCAGCCCCAGTGTGAGGCCGGGAGCCCAGGTCCCAAACTGCCCAAACACTGATTTCTCCAGCAAATATTTGAGCCCCTGCTGTGTGCCAGGCACTGTGTTAGATTCTGAGGAAGAAACAATGAACAGAACCCCAGTTTCTGCCCTTTCTGGTCCTCCGGTAGGAACACAAACAGGTCTCCATAACCACGTAATTTCAAATTGTGGTAAGTGCCTGGAAAGCAAAGGTCCAGGTGCTGTGAAAGTGTGTAAGTGGGGGAGCTGGTTTGGGCGGGGAGAATAGGGAAAACCTCTCTGCAGGAAGGGCATTTAATCTGATCCCTGGAGGACTGATTAGCCGGGAGAATTGGGAGGGGTGGCACCCCAGGAAGAGAGTACAGCTTTAAAGGAAGAGAACTGGTACTGTCAAAAAATCCTAATAATGAGAAAAGTCTAAAGCACAGAAGCAGAGTGCATGCGTGTGAGAGCTCTGTAGATGGAGGCAGCGTGGCCGGCAGGGGCCAGATCCTGCAGGGCCTTGAAGGTCAGTCCTTGTTGCTGGGATGACCATGGTGGTGTGGAGGATGGGGATGTCTTGGCAGTGCCTAGCCCCCCTAGCCCAGTACCAAACAAAATGCAAAGCAGATGCTAATTCCTTCCCACCACTGGGCTTGCAAATGTAGGGGGTGTTTGGGAAAAAGAATCTCCTAAGGGCCCGAGTGTATGACACAAGGGTTTCGAGGGCTGAGTCTGGAAAGGTCAAAATGGGACCAAATCATGACACGTTTTCTATTCCACATGGGCAGCGGGGAGCCCTGGCAGGTGCTGCAGGGGGGCAGTAGTATGATCAAACGATGCTGCGGGTTTGAGAGGGGTGGCGAGGCCAGAGCGGGCAGGGAGAAGGCTGAGCGGGTGCACGAGGCTGCAGCCCCTTCCCTGCGCGCTCTCCCAGGTGGTGCCGCGAGTGTTTGGGCGCATAGTGGGTAAGAGCCGCGAGGCGGTGGCCCAGGCCATGGTGCTGGAGATGTTCCGAGAGGAGGATTACTACAACGACGACGTCCTGGACCAGATGGGTGCCAGTATCCTGGGCGTGGAGGGCCCACGGCGGCACCCGGACGAGCCTCCCGACGACGAGGTCTTTGAGCTCTTCCCCATGTTCATGGGGGGGCTTCTCTCTGCGCACAACCGGGCCGTGCTGGCTCAGCTCGGCTGTCCCATCAAGACCCTGGATGCCCTGGAGAATGCCCAGGCCATCAAGAAGAAGCTGGGCAAGCTGGGCCGGCAGGTGCTGCCCCCGTCCGAGCTCCTCGACCACCTCTTCTTCCACTACGAGTTCCAGAATCAACGCTTCTCCGCCGAGGTGCTCAGCTCCCTGCACCAGCTCAACCTGGCGGGTGTGCGCATGACGCCCCTGAAATGCGCGGTGGTGGCGGCCGTGCTGGGCAGTGGAGGGCGTGCCCTGGACGAGGTGAACTTGGCCTCCTGTCAGCTGGACCCTGCCGGGCTGCACACACTCATGCCCGTCTTCCTGCGTGCCCGCAAGCTGGGGTGAGGACCTGTCTTCGGGCACGGCTATGAAGGGTGAAGGGGCGGAAGGAGAAGGTGCTAGGGAGACCAAAGGTGGGGAGGAAGGAGCAGGGGCTGGGAGGAAGAAGTGGTGTGTGTGGAGGTGATGAGCAATGGGAGGGAGGGCACAGTGGGTGGGCAGGCTCCATGCTGAGCTCCTTCCTTGCTTCTCCCCTCCCCTCCGGCCACCTGCTGTTCCAGCTTGCAACTCAACAGCCTGGGCCCTGAAGCCTGCGGGGTCCTCCGGGACCTGCTGCTGCATGACCAATGCCAAATGACCACCCTGCGGTGAGTGTTTCGGGAGGGGGGCTGCAGGGAGGTTCTGGCCTGGTGGCCAGCTGAGGTCAAGGGGAGCCCACACCTGGCGCTGGCCCACCCATGCTATGGTAAAGGGGGTGGGAGCCTAGACCCCGGCCTGCCCCCTCCCCAGGTCCAGTACAAGCAGCAGGGTAGACGAACGATGCTACCAGAATAGGTGCTCGGAAAGCCTCTCAAGTGGCTAAAACCAGCATGGGTGGGGGGGAATAATACCCAGGCCGGTTGCCTGGCAACAGTGCCACTGATGTCCTCCCAGAATGTTCCCTGTCACCTTGCAAGGATGACCCTAATGCTGGGCGCTCAGTAGATGCTTCCAGAGTGCTGACTGATTGACTAGGAGCCCAGAAGCCTGGTTGGAGGAGCGGGAGGGCCCAGGGGCAGGGACGTGTGGGGGGTAGGGGGGAAGGTGAGAAAAGGAGGAAGAGGAGAAATAGTAACAGTGAAGAGAGGGGAGTCAAGGGAGGAGGAGAAGCCGGCTCCCGCCCTGCTCTCCCTCCCCTGCAGTGCGCCACACCCCCTGCTTCTTCCTTCTCTTCTCCTGGGCTGCATTTCTTTGTGTCCCGGCTCGCCTCCACCCCAGGCTGTGTGTCCTTTGGGTCCAAGCCCCGATGCCTTCTGCAGGGGCATCTCCCATAGGCCCTCATAACCTCGGGGTGCTTGTGACTGTAGGCTGTCCAACAACCCGCTGACGGCGGCTGGTGTGGCCCTGCTGGTGGAGGGGCTGGCGGGGAACAGCTCACTGACACATCTGTCCCTGTTGCACACGGGCCTCGGGGACGAGGGCCTGCAGCTGCTGGCTGCCCAGCTGGACCGTAATCGACAGCTACAGGAGCTGAACGTGGCCTACAATGGTGCTGGCGACACGGCGGCCCTGGCCCTGGCCCAAGCTGCCAGGGACCACCCTTCCTTGGAGCTGCTGCAGTAAGTCTGGTCCCTGGGCCCATCGCCCCACCCCGCCAGGAAGCTCTTCCCAGCCCTTCGGCTCTCCCTCCCTGTCTCCACTGTGTTTTTCCTACTGTAGGGCCTGTCCTCTATCCCTGCCTTCTCACGGATCTTCATGGACCGGCTGCTGAACCAACCCATCCCTCTGTGATTGGCCTTTACCCTGTCCTGGTCCCCTACTACCATTTCTCTTAGGGTCCTGGTGGTGTTCTTCCTGTCCCTGGTCCTGCTGAATTCAGGTGGCCTCCCTGCCTCCTGTCGACCCCCACCCTCTGTCTCTGGCTCACTACAGACACTTGCCCCATCACATTCCGTAGCCAGGGGATGAGTTATGAGAATTCCCCTCTCCATCCATCACCCTCTGCCCTCTGTCTTAGGGCTCAGCTGAGTGCATCTTCTCTTCTTTTTCCTTCTAGCCTCTACTTCAATGAGCTGAGCTCAGAGGGGCGCCAGGCCCTGCGGGACTTGGGGGGCACTGCTAAAGGGGGTGCTCGGGTCGTGGTGTCACTGACAGAGGGGACAGCTGTATCGGAGTACTGGTCGGTGATCCTTAGTGAAGTTCAGCGGAACCTCAACAGCTGGGATTGGGGCCGCGTCCGGTGCCACCTTGACCTTCTGCTTCGTGATCTGGAAGACAGCCGAGGGGCCACCCTTAACCCGTGGCGCAAGGCCCAGCTGCTGCGAGTGGAGGGTGAGGTCAGGGCCCTCCTGGAGCAGCTGGGAGGCCCGGGAAGCTGAAGCTGGGGCAGCAGTCACCTAGCTTGTGACCCCTGGCCCCAAGATCCTTCCCCTTGTGGCCTCCTGCTTTGCACTACTACTTCCAGGAGGGCAGGAGGTAAAGAGATGTGCACACAGGTGTCCCATGTCCATCTATGGCTCCCAAGTGTGGAATTTCCAGGGTCATGGAACAGGTCTCCTCCCCATTCCGCGAGGAGGACTGAGAAAGAGTCCCTCACGTGGCATTTTGGCCGCCGGTTGCCCTGTGGCACCACCAACCTTGCCTCTCTCCTCTCGGGAGCCTCTGATTGAGCCACCAGGGGGCGCACTTCTTAAGATGCCTTTGCCAAAGGTGCGGCTGTCCCCCGTGCTGGAGGGCCTGCCCCTTCTGCCCTGCTGCTTATCAGAGGTCGCCGTGGATGCCCGCAGCCACTTTCCTCTCACGCTGGTGCCTTCTCCCCCCCTCACGTCCCCTTCCTCACCACCATACGTGTGCTTGGTGGTCCGAGGGCAATGTGCACTGCCTTGCTTCCATTAAAAAGCTGTGTCTTCCACCTCCTGTGTCCTCCTCCTTGCCTGGTGCTTTCAAGAAAGGGTACTGTTTTTGGTCATTCTGGTAAACTACTGACCACTTTCTGTCGCAGGTGGTTCTCGGGCACTAGGTTCAGAGGCAGTGAGGGCCGAGGGGGTGGGGGCATGAACAAGATCCTGCGGGAGGTAGGGAAGCCATGCTGGGCCATCGACTCCTGTCACCTTTTCCAACATACTTATCCCAGGCTCGGAATTACAGTGACCAGAAGCAATCTGCCTTTGTCTGCCCAGAGCAGAAGCCGGGACAGCAGCCGAGTCTCTGGAGGAAGTCTGGGGCCCTGGAATGGGGGCAGGAGGAATGTGCAGACTTCCCCAGAGGATAAGACTGTCCTCCCGTTAACCATTACCCCACTGCTTCTAAGGCAGTGTCTTTAAGGAGGCGGGCCGTGGCGGGGTAGGTGGGAGGGTCAGCTGGTTTTGATGAACCTTGTCCCCACCCTGAGCTCCGGGTCGCCGGTCCAGCTATGGAGGCAGCTACAGGTAGGAGGCCAGGAGGAATCTTCAGGTGGGAGCTCTAGGGCAGGGAGAGGACAGACTGGGAGGTGGAGGCTTCAGGGACCAGGGTGAACTTGATGTTGAAGCTTGGAGCCCTGAGGCAAATAGACCCAAGTTAGGAGAGAAGAGGTGAGTGGCTAGGTCTGTCTTCCTGGTCCACGCCCTGTCCTGATACGATCAGATTTCTGTGCCAGGGACTAGGAGAAGGGAAGGGAGATGAAGGGGGATGGTCCTTTTGGAGCAGAATGGAGGGGGCAAGTCCTGAGTGTGGGGGTTCCCCTAAGTCCTTTTAGTTAATGACAGTGGAAGAGGAGTTGGGGTAGGGAGAGAACGTGCCCCTCCTCCCCTCATCTCTTCTTCACACAGCAGGTCTTCGGGACACAGCCTCCTTAAGGCAGTTAACTTGGTAAGTGCCCTGCTGGGAAGGGTTGGGGCAAGGGGCGGAGGGAATCCAAGGTGGGGAGGCTCTTCAGCTGCCATTTGCACCTCAAGTAGAGGCCAGGACCAGAGTCCAGGTGTCAGCTCGCTCCTACCTGCATCCCTCGCCTCCTTGCAGGAAGTTTGAGTTTAACCCAAAGTGGGGCATTGATAATCCTGTCCTCTCTCTGGCTGAAGACTACGACCCCTCTGGTAACCCCCTTGCCCTGGGCAACCGTTCCCTTTCCCCAGAGATGCCACAGCTCCTCATGGCCTCCCATCTCCTTGGTAACCACTCCACTCTGCCTCCCTCTGATAACAGCCTTGGTGGGGACTAACTATGTGGAGGTAGGGGGGGTTGGCTGTTTTCTTTTATCCCTGCCACTCTGCCCACATGGTATGTGGCCTCACCGCCCAACCCTGACTGGGTAGAAGCCTGCCCGGTGCCCTAGCCCAAGGGCAGGGTGGGCCAGGCCAAGGTGACTTGTACTTGGGCTGTGTCCCCTCCCCTCCCCCTCTTCTGTTGCCCATCTCCCCCTCTAGATCTCTGGAGCCTGCCACGGCCTCGTTTCTGTCTGCTGAGCAAGGAGGAAGGCAGGGGGTTTGGCTTCCACCTGCAGCAGGAGCTGGGCAGGCCTGGGCCTGTGGTGTGCAGGGTGGAGCCAGGCACCTCTGCTCAGTCCCAGGGTCTTCGGGAAGGGGACCGGATCCTGGGGGTGAACGACCATGTGGTGGAGTGTGAAGGCTATGCTGAGGTGAGGCTGGGCTGGGGGACTCCCTGCGGGATGGAGGGATGCTCCGCAGCGCCTCAGGGAGAGAGAAGCCGGGTGGGCCCCTCCCTGGACATACGGGGCAGTACCCAAGCCTTGACCTCCCCCACCTCCCAGGATCTAGGGCTGTCCAGGTGGGAGTGGTTGGGTGAAGGCATGTAGAGAGCTGGCTCCTGGGTGGAACGTGAGGGTTGCAGGGAGGGGGAGTGGGCAAGAGGGGCTGGCCCCAACCTCACCCCGCGTGCGCTCTGTGTAGGTGGTTCGCCGCATCCGGGCCAGCGGTCCTCGGGTGCTGCTGACGGTTCTGGCACAGCACGCGCATGACGTGGCTCGAGCTCAGCAGGGCAACAGGGCCCACCTCTGTCCTCCTCTCGGCCCGGGGGTCCGGCCCCGACTCTGCCACGTCGTGAGAGACGAGGGTGGCTTTGGCTTCAGTGTCACCTACAGTGAGCTTAGAGGCCGGGCAGGGAGGTCAACAGGGGCATCTCAGCCCTGTTCTGGGCAGCCAGCAGACCGAAACTTGCTTTTTTTTTGGCTTCCAGGCCATCGGGGTCCTTTCTGGCTGGTGCTGAGTACTGGAGGAGCAGCCGAGCGGGCAGGGGTGCCCCCTGGGGCCCGGCTGCTAGAAGTGAACGGGGTCTGCGTGGAGAAGTTCACTTACAATCAACTCAGCAAGAAGGTATGGCTGTCCCTTTCCCCATTCCCTCACCCACCTGGGCCCCGGGGCCTTGCCTCAGGCAGCCAGTTCCTTCCCCAAGTGCCTCATCTCCGAATTTGACCTTGTATCTACCTCCTGCCATCCTTCCCTTTATAGTTGGTCCTAGGTTCTGCTCTCCCCCACCCTTCCCGCCTCCTTCCTGGGGCTCTGTCCTCCCTACCCAGGTGCTTGATGCTGATGCCCCGCTGGGTCCCCACAGCTTTGGCAGAGTGGAGAGCAAGTGACCCTGCTGGTGGCAGGACCAGAGGTGGAGGCCCAGTGTCGCCAGCTGGGAATGCCCCTGGCTGCGCCCCTGGCCGAGGGCTGGGCACTGCCCACCAAGCCCCGCTGTCTGCACCTAAAGAAAGGGCCCCAGGGCTTTGGGTTCCTGCTTCGTGAGGAGAAAGGTCTTGACGGTCGCCCCGGTGAGTGGGAGTCCCAGAGACGGGGAGGGAAGGTGTGTCTTGGGGGTGGGCACACATGTGCACAGAATACCCCAGCCCTGAGTCTCCTCCAGCGTCCCCCTTGGGTCAGTCCCGCCACTTGCCTGCAGTGGCCTGGGCTGGCGCTCGGGTTAGCTGGGGGAGGAGCGATGAGGATGTTTGTGTCCCAGGACAGTTCCTCTGGGAGGTGGACCCAGGACTGCCAGCTGAGAAAGCCGGGATGCAGGCTGGGGACCGGCTGGTGGCTGTGGCTGGGGAGAGTGTGGAGGGGCTGGGCCATGAGGAGACCGTGTCCAGGATCCGGGCGCAGGGCTCCTGTGTCTCCCTCATTGTTGTCGACCCTAAGACTGACCGCTTCTTCAGCATGGTGCGAGCGGAGGGGGGGGTGCTGGAGTGTGGGCAGGAATAGAGCAGGGCTCAGGTGGAGGGAGATGCTACAGGTCTGTTCTACCCACCTCCTTCCAGGTTCGCTTGTCTCCGCTTCTCTTCTTGGAGAGCACAGAGGCTCCTGCCTCTCCCCAGGAAACCTGCTCGGCCTCTCTGGTTGAAACCAAGGACCTACCCGTTGAAGACACAGCCATGCCTCTTGACCCAGGTGGCTCCCGCCAGTGCTCCCTGTACCCTGGGCCTGGTGGTGGCTACGGCTTCCGACTTAGCTGTGTGGCCGGTGAGCCTCGCATCTTCATCTCCCAGGTGACTTATGGCCCATGAACCTTGGATCTTTCTAATCATTTGTCTCCTGATGAGCCTTCATCTGCTTCCCTCCCAAGGTCTTAGAATATCCAGCAACTTTTCCATGGTATCCCATGTTCTGTCACCCCTCTCCTTGCCACCAGGTAACCCTAGGAGGCTCAGCTGCCCGGGCAGGGCTGCAGATGGGAGATGTGATTCTGGAGGTGAACGGGTATCCCGTGGGTGGAGAGAATGACCTGGAAAAGCTTCAGCAGCTGGCCGAGGCTGAGCCACCCCTCCACCTGAAGCTGGCGGCGAGGTCTTGCCAGGGTTCGGAAGCCTGCAATCCCCCTGGGTGTGGAGAGGTAAGGAAGAAGAGACAGATTGACGGTGAGCAGCCAGAGAAGGATAGAGGGCGTCCGAGAGGAGAGCTACAGAGTGAAGCAGTGTGGGGCATGCGGGTCGGGACGTTAGGCCATGGTAGGTGGGGACAGAAGGCCCCATGGAACTAGCGGCTATTACTGGGCGTTGCAGTATAAGTGGGGGCAGGGAAAAGAAACTCTTCTCGTCCTTGAATGACCTTCTCTCTTCTCTCTCTGCTCAGGACTGGGCTCCAGCATCAGAGCTGCTGTAGTTCTCTCCTGCTTGGCACTGATTTGCCCAGTGGCCTTCCTGTCTTCACTGTCCTGCTTGCAATGATAGGAGCTGAGAAGCTCTCTTTAAGCCAGAAGGGACAGCTCTAGGATTCTGGACACTTCCAATCACAGGTCTCCCTCCCTTCCCTTGGGCCCGCCTCCCAGAAGAAGGTGTGGCCAGCGGCCTTAGGCAGGCCCTGTAGGGGGAGGTCTGCCCTCTGCTTCCAGAGGGAGTCGTAGAGGAGCTTTGGGAGTTGTGTTCCCATGGATGAGTGCTGTGATTTTGTGATTTATAATAAATTACACCCCTTCCTGGCACAGAGCTCCTAGAACCCTTGGAATTTCCTAAGTAGTAGGAGTGATAAAGATGTCTTCTTTTATTCATAACGAGCCCCTTTCAACCACACCTAACTGTGTTAAGGAAGTGACTTTTGGAAAACACCTAAGGATGGGGGACTGTTAGGCAGGGGAACCAACCGTGTGATTAGAGGGTTGGAACTTTCAGCCCCACCCCACCCCCATGCTGGACCTCCTGGGAGGGGAGAGGTGCTGGAGGTTGAATTAATCACCAGGGACCAATGGTGTCATTGATCATGCCTCCATAGTGAAGCCTCCATAAAAAAAAGGATGGAGTTCCGAGAGCTTCCGGGTTGCGAATCACGTGGAGGTGCTGGGAGGGTGGCACCCCCCCAAGAGGGCATGGAGTTTCCATGCTAGTGCCTTGCCCTTGGCATACTTGCCATCTGGCTCTTCCTGAGTTGTGTCCTTCATAATAAACTGGTAAACCAGCAGGTAAACTGTTTTTCTGAATGCCGTGAGCCACTCTAACAAATGAGGGAACCCAAGGAGGGGGTCGCAGGGGCCTTTGTTTCTCGGCCAGTGGGTCAGAAGCACAGGTAGCAAGCTGGACTTGACACTGGTGTTTGAAGTGCGGACAGTCTTGTGGGACTGAGCCCATGGCCTATGGGATCGGATGCTCTCTTCGCATCAGGAGTGCCAGAATTGAGTTAGATTGTAAGATACCAGCTGGTGTCCACAGAGCTGTTAGAGAATTGCTTGGTGGGGGAACCACCCCCCTCCCCCCACACCACATACACACACACACACACACACACATGGCCGGAAGTGAAATAGTACTGGGAGTTTTGTCGTAAAAATAGAGGAGGAACACAGAGTTTTCCCTTTATAGGTGAACTATGGGGCTGGCTAGGATTGTCCCAGATACAATTTACTCTGGGCATGACTCCTGGACTCTCGCATATATTGCACGAATTTGGAGACCAGTTACACCTTCCCTCTGTAGGCACATTAGGATTGTGGGGGCTGGTGCCTGGTCACTGTTGGTCTATTATAGAAATGGCCTTGCCCCCACAAATCTGGCTGCCTGTGTTGGCTGGGTGGGGGTAGGGAATGGTGATTTGAAGGGACCAAAACAGCCCAGACTCAAGGCATGGGGCCCAGTTTCTCTAAGAGAGGAGTTGAGAGTTTGTCAAATTCCTCTCCTTCGGTCTTCAGGGTAATGGGTCAGCCCAGAACCAACGTGCCCCCAGAGAGACACTCATATCTGCCAAAAAGCCACAGACCACAGTTCTGTTGAGTTCTACACCAAGACAGCTTTATTGCTGGGGCCTCCAAGAGCCCCAGAGACTAGCGGCTTACAGCTTCAAAGATCCAGGGGGTTGAGTCCAAACTGGCAGAGCTGCTCCTTGTACTTGGCGTGAAGTCTCAGCATAGCCCCATCCCACTGAGGTTTGACGGCTCTCAGCTTGGCCAAGAGTCGGTCCAGGCTGCCCTACAGACACCAAGCTTCAGGCCCCAGGAAGGGAGAGGGTAGAGTGAGGGGTGCCCCAGGTCGGTCTGTAAGCTTTCTTCACCAGTGTCTTCTTCAAGTTCTTACTCTTACTAAGTAGCATGCTTGTATCCCCCCCGGCTGTCTGCCCTCAACACCGAGCAGGGTTCCCTGTGGACATGCTGCTTCTCCTTCCCCCTGACCTATCACTGATGACAGTGATAGCGTGAACTGGTTGGCGTCTGGGGGGATGGGGGAATGCCTGGTGCTAGGGTGGTTGGGCTTCCAATGGTGGTGCTTACATGTAAGATTTCCTCATACTTGGCCTCCATGTCTGCCACGTGGGCCCGGAGCTGAGCCAGAGTCTGGTCCCGCTCTCCGAGGGCCCGCTCAGCCTCTCGCCGTGCAGTCTCAGCCTCCCTCTGGCACGTCTCTGCGGGGCAGGACGGAAGGATGAAGGGGACTGCAGAGTGACGCTCTACCTGTGAACAGAGTCTCCAAAGGCACCTGGAAAGCAGACCTTGAATGGGATCATTCCAGACTCTGCCCCCTACCGCCAGGGTCATCAATTTCCCCACAGTCCATATAAAGAAGAGACGTATACCATTAAGGTACCACAGAAAGAGGAATGGGCTTGGGACAAGGGATGTGGGTCCAAAGTCTGGTTGTCAGTTACTTACTACCTGTGTAACCTTGGGCATGCCTCTCTCTGAGACTCAGTTTCTTCATCTTTAAAGACAGATTGATACAAACCTTACAGGCTGACTGTGAGTTGAATGTGAAAATGTATGGGAAAATACCTGGTATATACAGGAGGTGCTCCATAAATGCTGATTGAATTTAAATTTGAGATAAGGCAAGGATTAAGAAAGGAATTCAGGGTCTGCATGACAGATAAGCAACTCTTGGGTATCTGTAGCTAAACTGAGGCTATTTTAGGGGCACCCGGCTGACTTGGTCAGTAGAGCCTGCGACTCTTGATCTCAGGGTCATGATTTCGAGCCCCACGTTGGGTGTGGCACCTACTAAAAAAAAAAAAAAAGAAAGAAAGAAAGAAAGAAAGAAAGAAAGAAAGAAAGAAAGAAAGAAAGAAACCGAGGCTATTTTAGGTTAAGAAAACTTTGAGACCACAATTGTGAAAGATCTTATGTGCCATGCTAAGATAGTTCAACTCTATCCTGTAGCCAAGAGAGAAAGGAAAAACTTCCTGTTCTTTACATTTTTGCTTATCTGGAAGGTTCGTTCCTTTATTTAGCAATAATTATGTCGGACTTGGCATGCACTCGGCACTGAAGACATGAAAGTAAATAAATATCTTTCCTTAGTTTCATTGTAAAAATCAGCCAGGAGGGAATATGTTTTCCTCATGACAGACATGGCAGGGGTGGGGAGAAAGATCCGGATTTGGAGAGACCATCGAGAGAGGGAGCTGGGGTGAGAGACTCAGGTCTGCTTTGGTTACATTGTAGAGATTTTTGCCATCTTGAACCCTCTGCTCCAATCCTCTGTGGTGGGAGAGTCAGTGGGGAAACTGGTCCAAGAGCCTAGGGAAGGACCATCTTCCGTCCACCCCTGCAGGCTGGACCTTGTCAGTGCCCCTTGGAGAGAAAGGGCTTGGGGGGTGGGGAAGCCTACCCAGCTGCTCCCGAAGGCCCGTCACTTCTTCCTCCAGCTGCCTGCTGCGGGTCTCCGTTTCCTTCTGCAGGGCCCGGCACTGACGACTCATCTCTGTGGTGGGGGCAGAGGGTGACCAGGGACCCGGGTGTGGATGGAGCAGTGGAGAAAGGAAGGGAAGTTGTGGGTGGGGAAGGGCCTGCTTGGCCCAGTGGGACAGGAGCATAACGGCCTCCTCGGTTCTCGTGATTCCCAGAAGCTGGAAGAGTCTGAACACCTGGGGAAGAGCTAGGAAACCACACCCCTTCCCCTTTCCAGCTCCAGACCCGGATTCTAGCCCTTCTCCCCACTCACTCCCATGGCACAAATGAGACAAAGGCCATGGAATTTTTTGTAATCCACATTACAGGAGATGCTTTTTGTAATCCACAAAGCACATGGCATCGGGCATCCTGGAAGGTTCCTGCCCAGGATCCCAGAGGCCTTCCTTTGGATCCTTCATGCCCCTGCCTGATTCATGCCAAGCTGGCGGGAATGTTGAGGTTAGGCTTGGCAGATAGAAGTCCTCGGTTCCCTTCCTTGCGTCCTCTGGCCCTCTTGGTTGTCCTCTTCCAGGCCCCTGTCTCCTGCCCATCTGCCCAACCAACCACACACCTGCATAGATGGCCTTGCCCTCACTTCGGGCCTCCTCCAACTCAGCCTCCAGCACTTGCAGCCTCCGCTTCAGCTGCTCTTCAGAAGCTTTGGCCCGGCGGGCCTCATCCCTCCGCAGAGCTGTAAAAAGTCCCAGAGCAGTCCTCACAACTGGGATCCCACTGAATCAGGCCCCGCGGGCTGGATAGACTCTGCCCACCTCTGGGAACCTGGTGACAGATTCCCAACCTCTCATTCTCTCTCTGGGTTGGTTGGTTGGTTTTTCCCCTAGAATCCCATGAGCTCTTCTTTGCATGGAAGGAAAAACACCATGTTCTGCTTATAAATAATAGATATCCTCACCCACCCTCACTGCCCACCCCTTCCTCACAATGCCAATTCTTTCTCCACCAGGGGATGGGGGAGAGGTCAGATCAGCCTCCTGCCACAGTTCCAACTGTCCAAGCCTCCAGGATGCAAAATGCCCCATTGCCCCACCTCTGTTATCCCAGACCTTACACCCTTCTTACCCAAGTGGTCTTGGAGCAGCTCCTTCTCCAGCACTGCCCGCCTGTGCGTGGACTTGGCCTCCACATCTGCTCTGGCAAGTTGGCAAAGCCTCAGCTTACCATGATCTCAGCCTTCCTCGTGTCTCCCCATCCTCATCCCATACCCTGGACTTTCTTCCTGCAGCTCTGAGGGCCTCTAAAGAAGGGATCTCTGATGGCAGAGTCTACCGAGTTCACCCCTGTGTCCCGGCTGCCCAGCACAGAGCAGATACTCGGAGTTTGGGTGATGAATGTATTAAGGAAGGCACAGAGCCAGAAGGGTGCCACAGAGGGGGTGCACACTGATTTCCCCAGTTTCCCAGCTCCATGGAACCTGGCGGGGGGTGGGGGAAGACATGCAGGGGGAGGGTCATGAAAGCTCCATCTTGTCATGCAGAGGGCTACATTCTCTCTGGAGCACCTCTGCTTGGTCTCCAAGCCAGAGTATGGAGAAGCAGGAGGCACTCATCTCCAGCTGCCCCGACTCACCAGCACCTGCCTTCTCTTTCTTCTTCTGGGCCCCAGTTTTCTTCCCTTTTTCTTTGGTCTTGGATGGCATCTCCTTGCTGTCCTGGGGAGGGAGAGGACTCATATTTAAGCCTGGACATGGGGCTCTTTCCTGACCTCTAGACTGAAGCAGGAGTCCCAGGAGAGTTAGTCTCCAAGTCTATCTCTTATACTTTCTGGAAGCTTCCATTCTGGGTCTCCAGGGAACCTTAGGCAAGGCTAGGGTGTGGGGAGGGTGGAGCTGTTT
Source organism: Ursus arctos (assembly GCF_023065955.2). NCBI lineage: Eukaryota > Metazoa > Chordata > Mammalia > Carnivora > Ursidae > Ursus > Ursus arctos. The sequence goes on from NW_026622897.1 coordinate 14,629,977, forward strand.
CTTTCTATTAGTCAGGTTCTATGGGCAGAAATCATTCCTCTCAATCCTCTTTCAGAGAAAATAAATCTCAGTACTTGTCCCTTCCCTCTTCCCCTCATCCTTACCCTGCCTCTTCCTACCTGTAGGATCCTCTCTGGCCTCTGTTGTGTCTCCCTGTGGGGTGACCCACTCATGAGGAGGGGCAGAGTAAAGGCCCAACCAGCTGGGAGCCCGAGGAGGAGCCTGGGTTCTGGGAGCCAATCCAGGGTGACAAATTTCCTTCGAGGGCAGGACTGAGAACTGCACTGTTGGGTTTCTGGAGACCGAATGTTGTCCAGGTAACTGGGAAACATGGAGCTCATAGACAGGTGGAATGTGCCAAGTACAAAGCTTAAAATAGCAAGATCCCTGAGGGTCGCTTCTCTTCTTATCCCTAAATCCCAAATGTAGTTTGAGGAGAAAGGGCTTTGGAGCTGGTTAGCTATGCTTCATTTCCACGTAGCAGTGCTTGAAGTCTGGAGACTTACAAATTACAGATTTATATATCTGATATGATGCTGTTATGCTGAGACAGAGGAAAAGGGCTGACAGTAGCCATGTTAGGCGATTTACGTGCCTAGGGCTCATGAGCGAGCATACGACATTACTAGGCTTCGGGAAGGCCTTCTATAGTGTATGAGGGAAAGAAGTGCAGGAAAAGGTAGCTGAGTTTCTCGCTTCAGAGAAAGAGACACAGAGGAGAGGTAGACCCACCGACTCCAGGGTGCTGACATAGAAGGAGGCAAATGTAGAAGAAAGGATATTGGTTAGAGACAAGAGCCGTGAGTTCTAGTCCTCCCACCGATTATGTAAACTTGGGCAAGCCACTTAATTTTGCTCAACCTCAGTTTCCTGGCCTTTAAGTCTTTGATTTTGTAAATCCTGAAAGGCCTGGATTTTAACTGGGTATTCACAGGGCTATCTTCCCTTGTGGGGACTTAATTTATTGCCTCACTATTCCATAATGTGGCTGATTTTCAGTCAGGTGCTGAGAAATGACTTTTCTAGGCTCCCCCAGTATTGAGTTGGTCGGGGCTCCCTCTAGTGGACTTGCGTGACCTCTGTTATCTTCTAAATTTTTCTACTTAAATTCTTGGTCCATGTCGGGGTTGGGGGGGTGGGGGGGGTGCCTCCCTCTTGGGGATACTTCCTAGCATCTTGCTGGTGTCATGAGTGGTTGGAAAAACGAATTTGGGGGAAGGGAGTAGAGTATATGATGGGTGAGTTGTCCTTGTCCCTACACTTCTTTCAGCCCTGGGCTCTTCTGGAGCCTTGTCATCTGTCTGCCACCTGGATCTCAGGGCACCATACTGGCTAGAATGAAAACAGTAAAAACAGGTCAGGGATTTTCCCCTTGTGGATTGAGGAACCTACAGACTCTTCAGATATTTCTATCTCTGTCCCCCTCAACATTTTTGGTCAATTGCCTGTCGTCAGGAGCAGATCTGAAGAAATAGCTTTGATGGGGCGCCTGGGTGGCACAGCGGTTGAGCGTCTGCCTTCGGCTCAGGGCGTGATCCCGGCGTTCTGGGATCGAGCCCCATATCAGGCTCCTCCGCTATGAGCCTGCTTCTTCCTCTCCCACTTCCCCTGCTTGTGTTCCCTCTCTCGCTGGCTGTCTCTCTCTCTGTCAAATAAATAAATAAAATCTTAAAAAAAAAAAAATGAAGAAATAGCTTTGAGATCTGGGATTTAAAAATCCTTCCTCTAGGGGGTGCACAGAGATTCAGGTGGGGACTGATTTATGTTTGTCACCGTGGTGGCTGCAGGGTAGTTCTCTGGCCCTTCAGACATTTTACAGAGTGAAGAGAAGAACCAGGCTTGCCTAATAGTTCCTGTACCCCAAGGGTCAGATAACTTTGTGCACAACTCCCAAATCTGGAGAATACTTTTCTTCTCATCTTAAAGCGTGTGCTTCATTTATGCTCCCCCCACCCCCCGCCAGAACCCTTCCCCCCTGCATAGGAACGCAGTAGAGATCCCTGCCCCAGTCCTTCTCCTCATCTAGAAGCCTGTTTGGGGTCATTTTCAGGGAATGATTAGTTTCTGCGTTATGCCGATGCATGGGATGACATTTTGAGGACAGGGTTTACAGATTACAAACAACATATCATGCCTCAGAAGAGCATTTACTTTTCAAATATGTTCAGTCAACCGACTTTCAGGTGCAGAATGAGGATGTGGTTTGGGTGAAGGTGAAATGGAGTAAGAAAATTGCCCCATGTCACATGATGTGATGATACAAACCGAGCCCGCTCTAGGATAAGCCAAGAATGCGAATGACACTGTGATCAACAATCCAGTCCCACCTTTAGTATACTTTGAAAACAAGCCAAGTAAAAACTGTGAGGAAAAAAAGGTCAATCTTTCCTTCTTTTTTCATTAACTTCAGTTTAGAAGTGAAAATAGGAAAGATCATCTCAGCAGAACTCTGTCTTCCTTTGAATAAGATCCCATCTGGGAGTTTTGAAGAGATAGAACTGTCACTCTTTCTGCTTTACTCAAACGTGAGAGATAGGTCATTTGTATATTTAAAGAAATACAGCTTTTTTTTTTTTTTTTTTTTTTTACAGGGAGCCTGAGGGGCACGGTCAGTAAAGCATCTGACTCTTGATTTCGGCCTCAGGTCCTGATCTCGGGGTTGTGAGATGGAGAGCCCCCCCTTGGGCTCGGCATTCAGTGAAGAGTCTGCTTGAGATTCTCTGCCCCTCCCCCTGTTTGTGTGTGTCCTGCACTCACATGCGCACGCTCTCTAATAATTAAATCTTTAATAAAAATTATGGCTTTTTTTCTTCTTAGAGAGGGGGGAGGGTCAGAGAGAGAGAATCTTTTTTTTTTTTTTAAAGATTTTATTTATTTATTTGACAGAGATAGAGACAGCCAGCGAGAGAGGGAACACAAGCAGGGGGAGTGGGAGAGGAAGAAGCAGGCTCATAGTGGAGGAGCCTGATGTGGGGCTCGATCCCATAACGCCGGGATCACACCCTGAGCCGGAGGCAGACGCCCAACCGCTGTGCCACCCAGGCACCCCAGAGAGAGAGAATCTTAAGCAGGCTCCACACCCAGTGCAAGCCTGATTTAGGGCTCGACCTCACGACCCTGAGAGCATGACCTGAGCTGAAATTGAGAGTTGGAAGCTTAACTGACTGAGCCACCCAGGTGCCCCAAGAACTTTGGCTTCTGCAAGCAGAAACAAAGTACAAATTATACCATTACATTCTATCCAGGTGGTACTGAAGATAATACAAATTGGAAGCCTTAAATGAAGCCAGAGATGTATAGATGACCCAGACGAACCCATACAGGCCCAAGGGTTAATTTCTCACCTGTACTCCATTAAATCTAGCATTTGATGATGAGGGGGGAAAATACTCTGTGTACCCACACTGTGGTAGGTACTGTGGAAGACCAAAGTCAACGAGACAGCTAGCATAAATTAATGTGAGGTAGCTGTGAGAATAAATGGTTATGGAAACTTAGAGGAGGAAAGGATTATTTCTAGCTGGAATGTCTGGTGAGAAAGAAAATATTTGAGTTGAGTTCTGAAGAATGGATTGGACTTCAGTAGCATACTTGAGGCAGAGGGAACGCTCTGAGCAATGGTGATGGAAAAAGAATTGTGGTATTTTGTGACTTTGTGAGTCACCCAGCATAAGATACACATATTGAAATGGTATAAAGCTGCAAGGTAGTTTGGAGTTAGATCATGACTGTTAACTTCATCCAGGAGACAATCAACAGGGTTTGACGTTATTTTTTCTGATGCCATCAGAACTATACTTCGGGAAGACTAGTCTGGTGGCAGAATGGATTGGAGGTGGCAGGGAAACCAGTGAGGAAAGGTTTCAATAAATAGATCAGGGGAAAGAAAGGGAGGGCCTGCAACTAGGGTGGTAGATGGGAAGTTTTGACAATACATCTAAGAGCCTTGCCTACTCTTTTCACTTGGGAGATCTCTTCTCTTTCTAGGTAGGAACTGTTTAAAGGAAATTGTACTGATAGGAAATGATAATGTTGACTCCATAATCAACCTTAGGTAAAGGCCATTGAATTGCAAAGCATGGATGTCCAGCTGATGGGTCCTTGAGTTCAGAGATTTTTTTTTCCCCCCTGTGACAGGAGCACACAATAAACTCAATTCCTTTATCAGTCAAGGGCTTTGTGGAAGACCCAAGTGGGGGATCTGAGAGGGAACTGAGTACTTACAGACACACTAGAGCCGGCAAGCTCCCAAAGAGGAGGCTCAGAATTAGCAAATTAGGGCAGGGCACTTCCTTTTTTAGGAAGAAAGTTCCCTTTTTTCAAAGTTTTTCCAACAGAACTTTTAGAGAAGTGGAAATGACTGGGAACTGCATTTCTGTTCCATGAGAGGAGCGAGTACTCCTCGGGCCAGAGCTCACAGCTGTTTTACAGCTTCTGCGGTCAAGGCCTGGTGCTGGCGGTGCTGACCTGCGGTGCAATGCGTGGAGCCCAATGCGCTGAGCCGGGGAATCTTAAGTACATACTCAATTCCCAGAAAAAGGAACTAGTGTTCAGAAGCCAAAAAAGGGGGAAGTGTTTTGTTTTCAGAAGGTCAAAGGGCCTGGAAGAAGAGCTTGCGGCCTGAATGTCTCAAGCCTTTCTGGGGTGTAATCAGGCTTGAACAATCTGCAGCAGTCACATTCCTGTCCTTGGTGCCGACTTAATGAGTTCAAAACACCAAGGGGTGGGGAAAGAACTTCCGTTTGTCTCCCACAATGTGAAGAAGCAAATGACTTTGAGCTCAATTTCCTCATCTGTCAGGTATGGGGGAAAGACTTGACGTTAAGGTTCTTTCCACGGCTACCTGTCTTCATTTAAACATCCCAATGACCCACTCAAAGAGCGCCAATCTTGCAGCCCACAAGGAACATGGAGGGCTCGGCTTCCGTCTAGTGCGCAGACTCCATGCCAGACCCCGCCCCCTTCCTTTCCCGGCTTCTCCAGCAGAGGGCACAGGCGCAAAGGTTCCGCCTGGGCCCGCCCCCGGGGGCAGGGGAGGGGTAGGCGGCGCGGAAACTTGGCCGCGGCTTTCCGGGAGCTCTGGCTCGGGAGGGGGTGGCGCAGGAGCGGTCGCTACCCAGTCCGGACCAGGCCGCCGGCTTCCCCGAGCTCCGCGCGCTCCTCCCGCCCCCGGGCTCGCGCTCTCGGAAGGGGCGCGCCCGCGCGGACCCGCGCTCCCGTCGCCGCCCACTCCCCTCCCCGCGGCCGCCCCTCCCTCCGCCCGGACAGCCGGCGGCGGCGGCGGCGGCGGCCGGGAGAGGCCCCTCCTTCACGCCCTCCTTCTTTCCCTCGCTCTCAGCGGAGCGGAGCCGGCGAACGCGGCTGGGCCCCCAACCCTCCCCGGGCCATGGCCGGCAACGTGAAAAAGAGCTCCGGGGCCGGGGGCGGCGGCGGCTCCGGGGGCTCGGGCTCGGGCGGCCTGATCGGGCTCATGAAGGACGCCTTCCAGCCGCACCACCACCACCACCACCTCAGCCCCCATCCGCCCGGCACCGTGGACAAGAAGATGGTGGAGAAGTGCTGGAAGCTCATGGACAAGGTGAAAGGCCTGCCCGGGACCCGCGGGAGCAGGGGTGGGCGTGGGCGGAGGGGCCGAGGAGGGGAAGGAAGGGACAGAGGAAGCTGGGGGAGGGGACGGGTCTTGCGGGGCTGGGGAGGCGAGGAGCTGGGGCGACCCGGCCGAGGGGTGGGGGACGTGGGGGTGGGGAAGAGACCGGGAAGGTGGGGGGTCGGCGGTGGGGGAAGGGCTGCGGTTGGGAGTGGGGAACGTTCAGGTGGTGTGTTTGGGGTAGCGAGACAAAGATGGGGTGGGGGCTGGGGTGAAGGTTAACTGGGAAGCCACCGGGGCGGAAGTGTAATGGGGGGTGCGGAGTTTGGGGCTCTGCAGGGTCTAGGGATGTGGGTCACGAAATCGGCCCCGGGAGGTAGGAGGGAGGGGGAGGGCGAAGAAGGGTGTGCATTTTACCGGCTGGGGCTGTTAGCTGGGTGAGGAGTCGAGCTCTGACTCGGGAATTAACGTTTACGGGCTCTGACTGAGAGACCTGGGGTCAGGACAACTCTGCAGGCAAACTGCGCTCTCGGCGAGCGCAGAGTTTTTTCTCATTAAGATGTAACACCAAGATAAACCGGGATATTTAAATGGGCGAAGAAAGGAACTTTCCTCCACATCCAGCGCTGGGGCAAGTTTTTATTCTCCAAGACATTGGATGTGATCCATTGCTGGTGCTGAGATTAAACCACAAGTTCTGGTTAGAACCATTATCTTCGGAAAGATGTATTAACTGAGCGTGCTGAGCCGCACATTCAGACTCTCCAGATTCTGCTTCCAGAACTTCCTCCTCTCGCTGCTTTTAGCTGGGTTCTCCTTTTTTCGTGGCCGAGCTGACTCCTTGTTGCAGGACCTGGCTTTAAGCTTGTTAAATGAGCTGCTTTGATTACCTTTTTAAAAACAAGTGTGAAAAATAACCGCTTATTATATTTGGCCCTTAAGTTTGGCGTTTGGGAGAATTTTACTTCTTTATAGTGTCTGTATAATGAAATATAGTAGTCCAGAGTACTCAAAAGTGTTTAAGCATTTCCAGTGAATTCAATACAGTGTTTCCTTAATATTCTTCACATTCATTAACTAATGACTTATTTTTGAAAAGTAATTAGACGTATCTGGCAAGAACGGTGTTATTTCCTCCAGAGTAAAATTGGTTTTCTTTGGTTCCTCTCTAGGTCTAGGTTCCTCTTCTGTAAGTTCTTCATGGATTGTTTTGGAGTAAAACAGCTAATAAAAATGATTATGAAACACTTAGCAAATATAAATCTTCTGTATAAAAGCTTAATAACTCCGGTGCGTGAATTAACACTCCTGCAGTGCATACAAGTGGTTTCAGAGCCACTTTTTTCAGGGCTGGGGTTTCTTATGTTAAATAATTGGTACTGTAATTAATGATACAAGTATTTGTATATTATATTGGTTGTAGCGCTGATTTCACTATTAGAAATCATAATAAAACCATTGCAGAAAGTTAGGCATGTGAAGGAAACTTTGAATTCTTTGACACCTTTAAAAAAAAATCACCAAATGTATTCAGTATCTGAAGTTTGTAGGTTTGCATTTTAGGGATTTATAGCTAGGGACTGAAAGGTTGTGGTGGAATATGGAAAACATTTCTGTTTTTAGTTTCGCATGTAAGATGTGTGTATGCAGTATATCAAAACTATTGACTAAAGACTTTTCCTTAAAAATAAACTTTTTCTCAAACTTTTGAATCTCTGTAAAGTAGTTCAAATAAGATCCTTCTTTAAGTTTAATTCCTTTATTTCCTAAAGTATGTGTATTGATTTATGTTTTCTGCAGAATGCTTAATTATTTGGGAAGAATCAAGAGGATTCATTTTGAGTCCTCTTCAGGTTTTGATAGTTTCAAGGAAAGCAGCTGCCTAGCTTTTCCTTTCTAGTGTTGGGAGAGAGGAATGTTTTATTTTTGTGTTGCTTGTCCTGGAAGGTAATTTTTAGTACTCTTCTTTGCCCCATATCATATATTACTAGTCATGCTGAAATGAAAACGTAGTTGTTCTTTCTGCTGTATTCGTCAGATAGGTTCGTACTGCTCTCCAGATTTTGAGTACTTTTGTAAGTATTAGATTGAACTGTCTCTTCCGTGCTTGCATAGAAGGTCTTTTTTCAGTTTTTTATTGTTAGAGCCTTAAATGTGTCCGTAACCCCTCTTGACTTCATGTGGTATGACGTAAGTGGTAAGGAACTTTCTGTCAAATCCACAAGTGTCCCACACGCTTACTGAATTTGGTGCTAAGTCACCCTCTCTTTCCTGTTTTGTCCTTGTTATTGAAGCTGGGTGGATGTTATTCCAGCCTATTAATAATCAATTTATTGACTTAGCACTGGGAACTGTTGGTGTCCTCCCCTCCCCCAATATTGAATATGTGCAGATGGAGAAGTTGGCATAAGTCATGGGTTCTGGTCAACATAGGCCCGATTTACTAATCCATCGTGGAACTTAAACTCATTGTTGGGAAAATGCTTGTGCTGGAACACTTGTTATTAAACAAAAGACATGGTCAGCCCCTGGGATTTTTTTTGTGCTAGCCTAGTATATTGTAATTAATATTTGTGTAAATACTTGAGTGTGAAGAAGTGGCTAGCAAGAGATAAGTGGGCAGGGGAGTGGAGAGAGAGAAATCCTATAAATTGCCATAAATGTCAACTTGGAAGTATTAAATTTGGCGAGAGATTCAGAATTCCGTTATGGGGTAGAGCAGGAGTTGGCAAACTTTCTGTCGAGGGACAGATAGTAAATATTTTAGGCTTTGCTGGACACATACGTAGTCTTGTTTTCTTTGTTGTTGTTTTACAACTCTTTAAAACTGCAAAAGCCTTTCTTAGCTTGCAGGTGTACAAAGAAGACTGGAGGTTGTAGGTTACCGCCTCAAGTAGAGCAGCCCGCTGGCTGTGTGTTAGGTTCATACTGTGTTTTTCTTTTGAATTAGCTTATATCATTAAAACATGAAGGTGTTGATTTTTTTTTTGATGGGACATAATTTATAAAAGAATTCCTGGGGTGCCTGGGTGGCTCATTCGGTTAAGCATCTGACTCTTGGTTTCAGCTCAGAGGTCATGATCTCCGGGTCGTGAGATCAAGCCCCGTTTTGGCTCCGCAGGGAGTCTACCTGAGGATTCGCCCCCCTCTCCCTCTGCCCTCTCCCCTCTGGTCGGGTGTATGTGTGCTCCTTCTCTCTCTCTAGCTCTCTCTCTCTTTCAAATAAATAAATAATATTTAAAAAAAGAATTTATAATTCCCTTATGATTTATAAGGGAAAAAAAGCTTCCTTTTAAGGCATGAGTTTAAACAAGTATTTTCAAAACATGCTTCTTCTTTCTGCCTATCTTCTGTTTGTCGTCCCCTCCCACCCCCGCCAAAGTACCTGAGTATCCTTCTGTATTTTGGAAGTAGGGTACACTAAACAGAATTTATGATGCAGTATATTTCATTGGACTACTTCCTCCTTCTCTTCTCATCTATCTATCTCCCTCCCTCCCTTCCTTCCTTCCTTCCTTCCTTCCTTCCTTCCTTCCTTCCTTCCTTCCTTCCTTCCTTCCTTCCTTCCTTCGCATGCTAAGTCCCAAGCGTAGTGTTAGGTGTAAATTCTTATCTTCCGGGAGATGACATTATAGTGATGAGGGACCACATAAGTATGTACAAGATGATACTAGATCTCTTAAGTTTAAACATTTTTCTTCTGGGTTTATCTTAACTTCTCAAGATTGTAAACTCCATGAGGACAGCAACTATAATCTGCTTATCTCCTGCAGTGTCCTGCCGTGAGGCCTTACACAATAGTAAGTGCTTTGTAAATGTTTAAATTGCTTTGCGTGTTCCCAAGGAATAACTGAAAAGACGTGGGGGTGGGAATAAATTTTAATTACATTAAACTTATTTCCTGTAGTAGCCCTTTGGTGGTATCATGTCTGTTTAATAGATGGAGACAGGCTCAGAGAGGTTATGTAATTTACTTTAGTGGTGGAGCCCGACTTGGAATCCGGGGTTACCCATCTCCTGAGGCTTAGTTATTCCCTCCATACAGTACCTTCTCGGGTGTACAACAAAGCTGAAGGACAGAAAGCCGTTAATTCGGAAAGTGACCTGCATAGGTATAAAATAATCTTCACACACACGTTCCGCCATTCACACACTCAAGCAAAGTAGACGTTCTCTTTAATATCATTCAGTGAAGTATCGTCTGTTACCTACTTTCAGGTAAAGGGTTTGTGTCTCCAAATTATGTGTACTGGTTCCTTCGCGTGGTGATTACAGAGGCCGTACACTTCAGTATCCCTTTATACTCAGTGTATATTATCTGTGGTAGCATTTACCCCTTTTTTCCATCTGTTTTACCCTCCAGTAGAGCTCTTCAGGAGCAAGGCTTTGTCTTAATTTCAGTTCCTGGGCCTAACACATGATACTTGGTGAATGAAGTGCAAACATTTAACAAAATAAAATGCGCTCAAAACATAGTCGCTCCTCATTCTCTGTATGATTAGCTAGGGGAGTCACGTAGAGAATCTCTTTTTTTGAGTGCTGAATTCAGGTATCATTTACTCAAAGTAGTTTTACCTTTTTCAGTTATAAAGGTAATATATAGTCTTTGTAAAACATGATTGTGCTGTTAAGACCTCCCCCAAAGGATGTAAAATTCTTCATAATTTCCTATGAAATACGAGTTCACGTGAGCATTTCATGTGATTTGTGATAATTTGGAAGGTATGTAGAATAAAAGGTTGGGCCGGGGGAGAAGAGAATCTGTTCATTTTTTAACTTTGGTTGACGGTTCTGGTAACTCTTGCTATAGTAAAACCTGTTTTTAGTATGTAGTTGGTATGTCGTTAGTATACATACATTAAACCTGATAAATCATGGGCCGATTGGCCCCTTACTCTTCACTGCCAACAGAGTTCGTGTTACATTCAAGCATAACAACGTAGTAACGTTTATACTATGAAAAAAACCCCATTTCCCTAATGATTAGCCTAGATCGTTAAAAGAATTAAGTATTAACTTGAACTGAGTCTAAACTTCAATCATATTTTTTAATGAAGTTGTTGATTCTATCTACATGAGGTTTGTTGGAAGTAGGGGGATTGTAACAAGCAAGTCATTGTGAAATGTTTTCGTGATTAGCACATTTTGTGCTGGAAGGAAATAGGTGGGAGTAGTCAACCAGGAGCACTGGAAGCCAGCCTCAGCTCTGTCCCCACAGTGTTCCTTCCTGCAGCAGCTTCCAAAAGGAGGAAGGGAAAGGGGTGCTAATGATGGCATTGGTGGCGTACACCCACTGGGGATTTCAAGCCCTGGGAAGATTCGGCGCCACAATCAGAGACGCTCCCGAGATTCCTTCAGAAGAAATCCCCAATGAGCGGGTCTCCTCTCTGTAGCTTTTTGGGAGGGTGGATGGTGAGTCTTGCTTCCCTAACTCTGCTGCCTGCACCCTTTCAGACGACTGCTGCTTCTCTGACTACTGCCTTTCCTCTGGCTCTGGGATCAGCCATGAGGAAGTCCTAAAATGAGGCCGGCGTATGGATACTTCAGTGAATGGGCTGGGATCCTAATTCCCGCCTCTTCCTTTCTTAGGCCTACTTTGACTAGCAGTACCTAGGTGTAGCGCTCTTGGTGAAAAACAATATAGGAATCATAACATACACAGAGCAAAATGTAAAAGTCCCCTTTTACTCCCCCCCCCCACGTGACTACCTCTCCAGAGGTACTATTATCTACAGTTTGGGTTCTGTCCCTCCAGTCCTTAATCCCTTTCCCTAACTGGCTCTGAAAAGGTTGGATGGAAGCATTGCCCATGAAAGATTTATCACCTTGAGCAAGTTACTGAGCAAGTTACTGACATTTAGCGTTTACTCACTAAAGCTGATAACTGAGTTCTCATCATTCCTCATATTATAGAGCAGTTTACATTTCACATCTGCCGATACATCAGAAAGCTCAGAATAGTGTGAGGAGAATGAAGCAGATTCAGAGAGATTAAGTAACCTAAGTCACCCCCCTCATACTTTTGTTTTTCATGTGGACCTTGAGCTGGTGTTCAGACTGTTAAGTGATTTCTTAAAAGCCAGTGCTTCTCAGACTTTAACATGAATTCAGACCATCTGGGATTTTTTTTTTTTTTTGAAGATTTATTTATTTTTTAGAAGGTGGGAAGGGGCAGAGGGAGAGGGAGAGAAACTCAAGCAGACTACACTGAGCTCAGAGCCTGATGCAGGGCTTGGTCTCCTGACCCTGAGATCATGACCTGAGCCGAAACCAAGAGTCAGACACCTGACCGACTGTGCCACCCAGGCGCCCCCAGACCATCTGGGGATCTTGTTAAAAATGTAGAGGCTGAGTAGATCTGGGGTGGGGCCCATGATTCTGTATTCCTGACCAGCTCCCAGGTGATGTCCACGCAGCTGGCCCCAGGAACCACACTTGAAGTAGCAAGCCTCAGTTGCTTTTATTTTAGGTGAGCTTGACAGACTTTTTTTTTTTTTTCCTTAAGTAGCAGTAGGGTATCTTGTTTATGTTGAAGATTTTAATTATGTTCTTAAATTTCAAAAGTAATTTGTACTCACAAAATACATTCTTAAGCAGAAGTGGGACTTTCAAACAAAAATGGTTCCTGAATTTTTTGCCTTTTAAAAATTTGCTATCCTGTGGAGATTTACCATGTTAATACCACATACAGGTCTCCCTGAATTCTTTTTTAAGGATCGTATAAGATTACATAATTCTGTTTATCTAATAAATTCATATTGATAATCTTCTAGGTTATTTCTGATTTTTAATATTAGGAACAGTGCTGTAGTGACTATCCATTGTGCAGTTTCTAAATATTTCTTTAGAATAAACTCCTAAAAGTGAAATGTGCTGAGTCAAAAGACTCATACATTCAAGTTTTAAAAATACATATATTAGCGCATTGCCCTCCGAAAATTTGCTTCCGTGCACGATCCTTGTCTAGTTTGTTGATTTAAATATGATTCCTTGTTATCTTAGGTGAAAATTATGTTGGCATCTGTCCACAATCACACTTTTATTGAACACAAGCTGTATGCCAGGTGCTGGTGAGTTAAAGATGACCTGGTGTACTCAGAATCTGGTGATCTAACTTAAGGTGTGCAAAGGGCTCTGGGAAGTCTCTTTGGGAATCACTAGGCAAACCTCAACTTCATTCCTGAGGAGTCAAGAAAGGGGATTGGGAATGGGGAGGGACTTGAGAGCAAATCGGTGCCTTGGCAGTATCCTGAGCCACCGTTGTATCTTAATCAGGGTCTGACATCCAAAAGTGATGCGAAAATCATTTCATCTCTAGTTCATGCTGAGTATTCTGTTTGAAGTTGCACCGGTAAGTCTGGGTAGAGAATTATTTTTTCCTTTAGAAAATAGGATCTGTGTATAAAAACTGGATGGTTAAACTATCAGCACGTGTAGGTTATTTAATATCATACATTGTGTTGGATTTTTTTTCCTTGCAGTTAATGTGATAAATGAAAGTAATGAGATTGGTAATTAGTTATAAGTAGCATAGTGTCTTTAATAAATAGTGTTGGGTGGTATTTGAGAAGTGTTAGGTAGTAATTACAGTTCAAGTCCCTGAATGGAGTTTTGAGAAATCAATAATAGAGAATAGTAATTAGAAGTAAAAGGCTTTTTTCTTGGGGCCATTATCTAGTGATGATATGTTTAAAAAAAAAAAAAAAAGTATAGGTTTCTGATTTCTTTTTTAAAAACATTTAAAAGCCTCACTGTATATACTTGTAAAACTGTTAAACGTCTTCAAGTTTCTGTGTTGATGAGTTTTTAAACTTGAAACTTTAAGAAGATGTTAAGAAATTAAAGTTGTAGGAGGCTTTAGAAATTAATCGATCTCTTTCATTTATAGAGGCAGAAATTGAGACCCAGAGAGGTGAATAAACTTGCTTAAGGTCAACATAGCCAGATTATGTTGGTCATCAGGCTAGAACTCAGATCTCCAGACCTGATGTCCTTCGTGCCATACCTTCTGCTCCCTGGAGCAATAGGGAGCCTTTTAAAACTGCAACCAGATTTTACGTGTTTTATGTTCAACTCAACAAACTGAATACTCATTTTGAAGCATAAGGCTTATTTTAATCACGTTTTAACGTATGAAAAAGTTTGAAATGAAAAACGCTTCCATGGATAAGTTGAGGTCTACAGAGCTAAAAATACTTAGTCATTCATAGTCCTATATGCTTTGAGTTTTCTGCCTAATTGGAAATTCAAGTTCCTTAGTGGTAGAAAAGAGTCTGTGTTCAGAATAGAATTAGGCTTGGGCACTGTTCTCGGTACCTTTTCTCTTTTTATAAATTTAGCTTTTTCCAAGCATAATTTTATTCCTCTTTATTGTGATCATAGCACTTTCCAAATTTTTTCTATTGACCATTGAGCCTTGGCAGAAGCAAAGGGAGGAGTGAGGCCAGTGAGAAGGCTATTATGAATGGACTGTATGGCAGCTGTACAAGGATGCTGCTGCTTTCCCAGAGCTAAGCACGTTTCTTTTTGGCATTGTTTTGAGGGATGCTGTATGTACAGGCAGGAGTAAACAAAAGGAACCATTTTTGCCATTGCAAGACTTGGAAGGCCAAATAAAAGTTGGCCAAACGGAGGACACACTGAGCAGGAAAATATTTTAGCTTTTTAGAAGTTTTTTGTTGAACGTTTTTGAAACTCTGTGTCCATTTATGCTTTGGCTAACTACGACTGCCAATTTAAAGTTCACTAAGTAATAAAGGCAGGTTTTCGCTTTTGATGTTTGTTAACTATTGACTTGAATTAGTCACAGAGCCTTTTTTGAACTTTTTTTCTAGAGATTATACATGTTTAGGGCATTTTCTGTCCTTTCTGGAAGATTTTAGTATCAAAAAAGTAGGTCTACTTACATATTTTCTTTATGGCCTGTATTAGTGTTAAAAACTCAAGAGTTGTTAGTGGAATACTGATTTCCGTGGTCATGTGATGATTCATCTCAAAAAGATCTTTAGAAAAGCAGACATTTAATCTGCAAATGATCTTTATAAGGTCTCATTCAAAGGAGGGGCAAATAATATTTGTGAAGGGTATGTGGTACTAGCTTGAAAATGCAGGCAAATCAAGTGTTTTTGGAGACATTTTTAAACTTGTGATATTTTAAATCTGGTGTGTTATGAGGAGTGTTATGTTTTTCAATGAATTGTCATTAACATTGATTGATTGCATGTTGTAAGTTGTGTATTGTATGTAAGACTAAGCAATTTTAGTTTCGTTTTGTTGTTGAAAGGAAGTATATCTTTTTTCCAGAGGTATTAGGCACATAATGCATTTTAATCTAAACTCTGTGAGGTTAATGCATTTACCTATTTAATAGGGAAAACAGGGGGTGCCTGGGTGGCTCAGTCAGTTAAGCCTCTGAGTTGGGCTCAGGTCATGATTCCAGGGTTGTGGGATGGAGCCCTGCATCGGGCTCCCTGCTCAACGGGGAGGCTGCATCTCCCTCTCCTGCTCCCCCTGCTTGTGCTCTCTCTCACACTGTCTCTCTCAGTGAAATAAATATAAAAAAATAAATAAAGAGGGAGAACCGGTGGGTTGGTATGTGTAGGCCCAGATGTAAATGTAAACTCACTGGGAGCTCTGTTGGATTTGGACCTTGGAACGGGGGGATACTGTAGCTTTTGCAGACTGTGGGTCACCCTCTTCTTGGGTGGCCTGCTGCCTTTTCTCTGTCCTTCCGTCATCAGTTAGCAACTACACAGGATTGGCAAGGTAGCAGTGGCATGAGCCGGGATGGCAGGAGTTATGGTCCAGTTTCTGGGAGTCACCAAAAGGTGGTGTGCGGTCTACCACTCCACATACAGTCCGTAATTCCTGCCCACCCTGAAGATAAGCCCGGTCATGATGAATGGAAATGGGGAGCAGAACTAACACATACTGAGTACCCACTTTATTGGAAACTGCGGGCCTTTCATGAGTGCTTATTGTGAGGTAGGTATTCTGTTTTTGCTGGTAGGAGAGCTGAGGCTCAGAGGTTAAGAAAATTAGTGAAGGTAAATGACCGAAACAGGACAGTTTCATATAGTTGGTTGATGGAATCTTAGCAAAATATGAACACATTTGGTCCTCGAATTTCTAACTTTAATTGAAAACTTAAAAGCTTATATTTCAGGCTTCATTGTAATGTCTCCTTGTTAATTCCCTGCCTATTCCACATCTCTCTCTTGTTCTCTCCACTTTGCTCTCTTCATTTTAGTCTCACTGACCTTTTTATTCCTCAAACAGATCCAGACCTGTTCCCACTTTCAGACTGTTGGATTAGTTCCCTGCTCTGGGCTCCTCTTCTGCTGATACTGCATGGCTAACTCCTTCGTGTAATTTCAACTCTTAGTCCAAAAACACGTCTGAGAAGCTTTCCCTGTTCACTGTTCTAAAGAAGTTGTTCAGGGGATGCCTGGATGGCTCAGTGGGTTAAGTGTCTGCCTTCGGCTCAGGTCATGATCCCAGGGTCCTGGGATTGAGCTCTGAGTCAGGCTCCCTGAGCCTGCTTCTCCCTCTGCTGTTCCCCCTGCTTGTGCTCTCTTACGTATCAAATAAATAAATAAATAAATAAAATCTTAAAAAAAAATAAAGGAGTCGTTCAGCATTTTCTTATTCCATTACCCTATTTAAATTCTCTGCATAGAGCCTGATATTTTTCTTTTCTTTTTATGAAAGTATAATTTACATGTAACATTATGTTAGTTTCAGGTGTATAACATAATAAATGATTCTATATTTGTATACATTGCAGAAAGATCACCACAACAAGTATAGTTACCATCTGTCACCATACAAAGTTACGAAGCTGTTCTCACAAATTTTTTTTCTTTCAATGAGAACTTTTAAGATTTACTCTCTTAACAACGCTCAATTATTCAATACATATTGTGTTATTGACTATAGTCACCAAGCATTACATTCCCATGACCGAAGTTTATACATTTTGCTCCCTTCACCTGTTTTGCTGGCTTCCCAACCCCTTCTCCCCTCTGGCAGCCACAAATCTGTTCTCTATGAGTTTTTTTTTGTTTGCATGTTTATTTATTAGATTCTACATATAAGTGAAATACGATACTTGTCTTTTTCCGTCTGGCTTATGTCATAGCAGAATACCCTCAGGGTCCATCCATGTTATCACAAATGGTGAGATTTCATTCTTTTTTATGGCCAAGTAGTAGTCTCTTGTACATACATACCACATCTTCTTTATCCATTCATCAGTCCATGGACACTTAGATTGTTTCCATATGTTGGCTATTGTAAATAGTGCCGCAGTGAACACAGGGGTGCATGTCTTTTCAAATTAGTTTTGTTTTCTTCAGATAAATATCCACAAGTGCAATTATTGGATCATATGGTAAATCTATTTTTAATTTTTTTTGAGGAACCTCCATACTGGTTTCCATGTGGCTGCATCAATTTACATTCCCACCAGAAATGCATGAGGGTTCGCTTTTCTCTGCATCCTTGCCAACACTTGTCTCTTGTCTTTTTGATACTAGCCATTCTGACAGGTAGAAGGTAATATCGCATTGTGGTTTTGATTTGCAGTTTCCTGGTGATGAGTTATGTTGAGCATCTTTTCTTATGCCTGTTGGCCATCTGTGTGTCGTCTTCGGAAAAACGTGCTCACATGAAGATCAGATTGTTTTTTGTTATCGAGTTGTGTGAGTTCTTTAATGTTTTGGATTAACCCCTTATCAGATACACGATTTGCAAATATCTTCTCCTATTTGGTAGGTGACCTTTTCGTTTTGTTGATGATTTCCTGTACTGGGCAGAAACTTTTTAGTTTGATGTTGTCCCCTTTAATTTTGCTCTTTTGCCCTTGCTTTTGGAGATCCAAGAAATCATCACCAAGACCACTGTCAAGGAGCTTACCACCTGTGTTTTCTTCTGGGAGTTTTATGGTTTCTGGTCTTAGAACCTCCTATTTTTCTTCATTTCTTTTTTATAGTGTATTGCCTGATGGCTCTCAGATTCAGGCGTGTTGTCTTTTTACTTCTGTATCCCAGTGCTTGACATACATGTGTTGAATGGGTGCGTTGAGAAAAACCAAAACCATCAGGAACATTCCTTGTTCAACTTACTGCCTTCATATGTCTGAATTTGTGTCTCAATCTGCCCTCACTCCCTTCTGTTTCAGAGGATGGAGGTGTCCCTTCTTTTAATGATGTTTAATGTTCTTAGCTCTATTGTAGACCTCATTTCCTGTTGTCTTCCCAGAAAGCTTAGCTTTTCATTTATCTTTTTCTCTTCTGTTTTTTTCCTCCATATCATGTCCAATTTTCTGTGAAAATAAAAACCTTCAATTGTATATCTGTTGTAGCCTTTGCTGGATCTTGAGATCTTAGTCTCATTATCAGTCTCCCCTACCTTCCTCCATGAACTACCCTCAGGACGGTTTCATTTTAATTATTTTTATTATAAACGTACATTCTATAAAAATACATCCTGCATTATAAACAACTGGCTTACAAGTGAGGTTTTGGAATGTAACAGTCATTGGAGACTTGTATTTGTTTTATTAGCTGAGTTCTTAACTCTTGCACTTAGAATATAGTTGTCTTCTGAGGTAGTCTTTTTTCTTGGCTGTGTTTTTCCCTTTTGGCTTGAAATCTTTAATAGGATGAGCAGCTTCCTAAAACACTGCTAAAATATTCATACATCAGATATTTTTGTTGATTCAGCTTGTGTTTAGTAGGATTATGTGGGCCTGTTTTTTTCAAGAGTTCAGGAAATGGTGTAAAGAGAATAAAATACCTAGTTTTAAAAATTTACTATTATCTGACTCATTTGAAGAGTCATTGATGATTAGTTATTAAATGGAAATTTTGCAGTTATTCTGGCTGAACCTAATGTTCTACTTCTGGGGGATCTGTCTGAAGGAAATAATCCGATGTATGAAAGAGTAACACGCTCAGCGATGTTCATCACGGTGATCTTTGTGATAGTAAAGACTTGAAAACAACATAAATGTTAAAACAGAGTGTGGGTTGGGGGGGTGGTTAAGATATATTATGGTATAGCCATAGAATGGAATCATTTAGACATCAAGCTTATAATGAGCTTTTGTTGACACAAGGAAATAGATGTCAAATTAAATGTGAAATAAAAAAGATGTCAGACTTCGCTTCTACCACTGTTAGACAACGTCAGATTGTTTCAAACCAAATATATTGCTGATAGCTGGAAAAGCTAGAAGGCATCGAAGAGCTATAAAAGCAGTAAGGAATTATGAGGCCAAGTTCCAGAAGATAAGGAAAGCTCTGAGATATTAGCCTGATGTTTGAGGCTGCCTTGTCCATGAGATGGTGGCTGATTCTGGAAGTGACAATTGGAAGGCTGAGTAGAGTTTTCAAAAGGCTGATGTCAGGGAGGACAAAAAGTTGGAATCAGAGCCTACCAGGGTAGAGGGCCCTGGGAAACTCTTGGTTTGGGGGTTGGGTTCCTCAGGGCCTAGATTGTAGGAGAAAGGGTAAAACAAGTAGACTAGTCTTTATAGGGACTGAGGCCCAGCTTTTCAGTCCTTTCAGTTCTGGAGTAGATTAAGATGATCTGGGAATCCTAGTGTTCCTAGCCTATCTGCTTGCCAGAAGCAAAAGTAAACCCTTTCTGAATAACATCATCCATGGCCTCCGATTGTGTTGATAATTTTTTTTTTAAGATTTTATTTATTTATTTGACAGAGAGAGAGACAGCCAGAGAGAGAGGGAACACAAGCAGGGGGAGTGGGAGAGGAAGAAGCAGGCCCCCAGCAGAGGAGCCCAGCGTGGAGCTCGATCCCAGAACGCCAGGATCATGCCCTGAGCCCAAGGCAGACGCTTAACGACTGAGCCACCCAGGCGCCCCTGTGTCGATAATTTTTTATATGCAATGTCCAACATTCAATAAAAAAATAATCAGACATATGAAAAGACGAAATGCAACTGGAAACAGAGAGGAAAAATTGACAATAGAAATATACTCTTAGGGGCGCCTGGGTGGCACAGCGGTTAAGCGCCTGCCTTCGGCTCAGGGCGTGATCCCGGCGTTCCGGGATCGAGCCCCACATCAGGCTCCTCCCCTATGAGCCTGCTTCTTCCTCTCCCACTCCCCTGCTTGTGTTCCCTCTCTCGCTGGCTGTCTCTATCTCTGTCAAATAAATAAAAAAAAAAAAAAAAAAATATACTCTTAGGACAGGCTGAGATATTTGAATTATCAATCATGGATTTAAAAAAATCTATGATGAATGTGTTAAAGGAACTAAAGACAAAATTGATAATTTTGACATTTGAAATTAGAAATTCTGAAACTGAAAAACATAAGAACTGATTATTAAGAACTCCATGAAGGGGTTTAACAGCACAGATACAGCTGAAGAGAAAATTAGTGAAGTGAAAGATAAATTAGGGGGAAAATCCAGACTAAGCCACCAAGAGGCAGGGGATGGAGAAGATAGAAAAGAGTGTGAAAGACATATGGAACATGGTGAAAAGGTCTTATGAATTAAGTCATCAAAGTTCAGCAGGAAAGAAGAAAGTAAATGGCACAGAAGGCAGTTACAGGCATATCTCATTTTATTATATAGTTTTGCACATACTGCATTTTTTACAAATTGAAGCAAGCCTCTTTACAAATTCAAGCAAGTCTCTCTACTCCATTTTTTCCAGAAGCATTTGCTCATTCAGCTTACTTTGTGCCATATGGTCAATTCTCGCAATATTTCAAACTTTCTCATCTATGTTTGTTATGGTGATCAATGATCTTTGATATTACTGTTCTGATTGTTTTGGGGCACCATGAACCGCACCCATGAGAAATGGTGAACTTTTTTTTTTTTAAGGGAGCTCTACGCCCAGCATGGGGCTTGAACTCGAGACCCCAAGATCAAGAGTTGTATGCTAAAACAAAACAAAACAAAACAAAACAAAACAGAGTTGTATGCTCTACTGACTGAGCCAGACACCCCTGAAATGGCAAACTTCATTGATAAATGTTCTGTGTTCTGACTGCTCTACTGACCAGCTGTTCCCCATCTCTCTCCCTCTCATTTGGCTTATTTCCTGAGACACAACAATATTGAAATTAGGACAATTAATAACCCTACATTGGCCTCTAAGTGTTCAAGTGAAAGGAAGAGTCACACATCTCTCGCTTTAAATCAAAAGCTAGAAATGATTAAGCTTAGCGACGAAGGCACATCTAAAGCTGAGGTAGGCTGGAAGCTATGCCTGTTGCACCCGGTTAGCCAAGTTGAGTGCAAAGGAAAAGTTCTTGAAGCAAGTTACAAGCGCTGGCTACTCCAGTGAACACATGAACGATAAAGCCAAGCAGACTTCCTGCCGATGCAGAGAAATTTGGAGTGGTCTGCAGAGACCATCCGATTAGCCCCAATAGTCCCTTACGCCAAAGCCTAATCCAGAGCAAGGCCCCGACTCTCTTCAATTCTGTGAAGGCTGAGAGAGGTGGGGAAGCTGCAGAAGAAAAGCATGAAGCTGGCAGAGGTGGGTTCTTGAGGTTTAAGGAAGGAAACCTTGAAGTGCGAGGTGAAGCAGCAAGTGCTGGTGGAGAAGCTGCAGCGAGTTCTCCAGAAGATCCAGCTCAGAGAGTGACAGTGGCTCCACGACGCAGCAGATGTTTCAGTGTAGACTGAACAGTCTCCTACTGGACAAAGATGCCATCTAGGCCTTTCATAGCTAGAGAGAAAGCAAAACCTGGCTTCAAAGCCTCAAAGTTCAGTTTGACTCTCTTGTTAGGGGCTCATGCAGCTGGTGACTTTAACTTGAAGCTAGTACTCATTTTCCACTCCAGAATCCTAAGGCCCTTAAAAATTAAGCTAAATCGACTTGACCTTTGCTCTATAAATGGAACAGCAAAGCCTGAATGATAGCACAGCTGTTTACAACATGGTTTACTGAATATTTTAAGCCGACTGTTGAGACCTACTAGTAGCTCAGAAAATTTATTTCAAAATATTACTGCTCATTGACATTGCACCTTGTCATCCAAGAGCTCTGATGGAGATGTAAAATGAGATGAACATTTTCATGTCTGCTGACAAAGCATCCATTCTGCAGCCCATGGACAAAGGAATCATTTTGCTTTTCAAGTCTTATTATTCAAGAAATACATTTCATAAGGCTATAGCAGCCTTAAATAGTGATTAGCCTATAGGTAGTGATTGCTCTATGAATCTGGGCAAAGTTAATTGAAAACCTCTAGAAAGGATTCAGTATTCTAGATGCCATTTAAGAATATTCGTGATTCATGAGAAGAGCTCAAAATACCAACATTAATAGGAGTTGGGAAGAATTTGATTACAACCCTCGTGTAGACTTTGAGGGGTCCAAGACTTCAGGGGAGGAAGCAGATGCGGTGGGAACAGCAAGAGAACTAGAACCAGAAGTGGAGCCTGAAGAGGGGACTGGGTTGCTATGTCTCATGATCAAACTTGAATGGACGAGGGGTTGCTTCTTAAGGATGAGCAAAGAAAGTGGTTTCTTGAGATGGAATCTACTCTTGGGAAGGGTGCTATGAAGATTGTTGAAGTGACAACAAGGATTTACATAACTGATAAAGCTGTGGCAAGGTTGGAGAGGATTGGAAGATCTTGAAAGAATTTCGGCTGTGGGTATATTGCTATCAAATAGCATCATATGCTCTCGAGAACTCATTTATGAAAGGAAGAGTCAGTCGGGGCAGCAGACTTCGCTCTTGTCTTATTTTAAGAACTTGCCGCAGCCACCCCAGCCTTCAGCAGCCAGCACCCTGATGCGTCAGCAGCCACTGACATTGAGGCAGGACCCTCCGCCAGCAAAAAAGTTACAACTAACTAAAAGCTTAGATGATGCTTAGCATTTTGTGACAATAAAGTATTTTTTAATTAAGGTATGTACTTTTTTTTTGGACCTACTGTATACTTACTAGACTACAGTATAGTATAAACATAACTTTATATGCACTGGGGAACCAAAATACTCATTTGATTCACTTTATTGAATAGATAAGTGCTTTATTGTGGTGGTCTGGAATCGAACCTGCGATATCTCTGAGGTATGCCTGTATATTCTGGAGATGTACATTTCAATATATATGTATTACAAATATATTCTTTGATTCTCTACATGTGTTTTTATTCTTTATAGGGTATCTTGATAAATAGAAGTTCTTATAAAGTAGTAAGGGTTTTAATTACCTTTTTTGTGTATGTGGTTAATGCTTTATTATAGTCCTGTTTAAGAAGGTTTTCTCTGTAGTGAAGATAATTTTCTTATATTATCTTCTAAAGCTTTATAGATCTGCCTTTCACATTTAGGTCTATAACCCAAGGTCTACTTTTGTGTGTGTGTGTGTGTGTGTGTGTGTGTGTGTGTATGTATGGTTTTGTTTTGTTTTTTGATATAGTGTAAGGTGAGGGTTTAGTTTGATTTTACTTTTTTTTTTTTTTCTATATGGATACCGGATTGTCCCACTACTCTTTTTGGAAAAGACCTTTCCTTTGTGATAAGTGAAGGGCCTATATATGTGTGGGTCTGTTTCTAGACTTTGCCCTTCCACTAATTTATTTGTCTTTTCCAGACACAGAAAAAATCCATTTAAGTGGAAAATACAAAATAAGATGGTAGGAATAAATACAGATTTATCAGTCATTATAACAAATATGAAATGTACTAAACTCATAGTTGAAAAACAAAGATGGTTACATTGGGTTTTAAAAATACTGTTACATGTTCTTTAAAAGAAACCTACATAAAACATAACTCAGAAGTTGAAAGTAAAAGATGGGAAAAAGAATTCTTAGGCAAATTCCGGAGGTCATTTTTTTTTCTTCTTTCTTTTTCTTTTTTTAAGCATTCTCTACACCCAGCACGGGGCTGGAGGTCATTTATATGGCAAGGAATGGTATCTCAGTTCAGCTCCATGGGGTCCAAGGCCCCTCTGCTCCCAGACCTTAGTGGCTGTTACAACTCTGGCCTCTACATCACTTCCGAGGGCAGCCATGTTCTTTATTTCTATCCTTGGGAATTTTCTTTATTGTGTTGTGGGGTGAGCCATGCATTTAAAACAAACTTGTCCTCGTTCATCTACCACTTTTTAGGTGTTATTGGGATGTCTTCCTCCCCCTGCAATGTTTAGTCTGCTATGTAATTTCTTTTCTTTTCTTTTCTTTTTTCTTTTTTCAAGATTTATTTTTACGTCATCTCTACACTCAACGTGGGGCTCAAACTCACAGCCCCAAGATCAAGAGTCGCAGGCTCTACCAATTGAGCCAGCCAGGCCCCCCTTGTCTGCTATGTAATTTCTGGACCATTAGTCTCTCGTATGGTTTTAAGAACCCACCCTTCTAGGGGAACCACTAAAAATGTAAAATAATTGCCCATGGGCAGGGGTGTTATGGATCATTTCTTATGGTCTTGTGCATTTTTTAATATTTCTGCAACAGAGCACATATTTTATAACTTTTTTTTTAACTTAAAAAAGGAGATTGTCCTTAAGATCCTCCAAGTAATAGCCCTTCTTTTCCATTTGTTGCAGGTGGTGCGGTTGTGTCAGAACCCAAAGCTGGCGCTAAAGAATAGCCCACCTTATATCTTAGACCTGCTGCCAGATACCTACCAGCATCTCCGCACTATCTTGTCAAGATATGAGGGGAAGATGGAGACGCTTGGAGAAAATGAGTATTTTAGGGTGTTCATGGAGAACTTGATGAAGAAAACTAAGCAAACCATAAGCCTCTTCAAGGAGGGGAAAGAAAGGATGTATGAGGAGAATTCTCAGCCTAGGTAATACAAATACCACACAAATATTTATGCAGGTCTGTGACTGCCTAAATGGGTACCTCTTAGAAATAGTTGACTTGGTTTTAATTTTTAGGTCAATGAGAATGCAAAGGTGACATTTGATTTAAAGGTGGGTTTTATATAAAACATTGCCTTGGAGGATATTGAACCCCCCTCTGAAAAGTCAGTGACTTTTAGTCATGAAGGTGAGTCGGAGGCAGTAGGTCCGTTAGAGACCCCGAAGGTCATGAAAGTTTGAGGATAGGTGAGAGTTTGAAAGAAGGTTGAAGTTAAGCTGACGTTGGGAGTCAATAATAAGAGGGCAGATTTTGCCATTGCTGAGCTTATTAGAGCAGCCCTAAGTATGGGATAATAAGTAAAAAATAAAATCAAGGTTAAGTAATTTTTGTTTTTTTAACAAAGCAAAGTGAAATGACATTTCTTTTATAAGTAACTTTTCTAGTAGAATAGATAATGACAAATGGAGTGAATTCAGTAAATATTTGACAGACTTCTAGGTGTTCTTTTATATTTATTACCGTATTGGGTATCCCATATGTTATTAGTTTGGCTGTTAGAAATGGGTTGATTATAGTTATTGTTGTATTTGGTTTGGTCCAACTGGAAATATTCACTCATCTAGGACAAGTAATAAAATGTTAATTCCACTAGAATTTTGTAGGTAGTAAATTAATTCTTAAGGAGTGACACAAATTAGGAAGGACAGTAATTTCTGAGGGCATTAAGTAAGCGTGTATTACTCAAGCACTAACTTACTAAATGGTATCCTTGTAGCCTACCTAACTCCTTTGACTCTGTTGGCTTAGATTCTGGGAACTCTTATCTCAGTTAAAATTTTACCCACGTCATTATTCATATTACTTTTACTACGACAGATTACTCAAGTTTGGTCCAGAGTATCAGTCTTTTCTTGTTAAAAAGATTTCTGGTGACTGAATTTGATTTGTAGGACACTTTGCAACTTGTAATTTATATGAAAATGAACTTTATTCCTTTTAAATATTTAATTTTATGACTTTTGTTAAGATAAAACCTGACTATGTGGACCGTAGCTAACTGGTGATTTTGTATTGCTGAGTTTTTAAAAAATAATTTTACTTTATTTAATTTAAAAATTTAATTTAGGGGCGCCTGGGTGGCGCAGTCGTTGGGCCTCCGCCTTCGGCTCAGGGCGTGATCCCGGCGTTATGGGATCGAGCCCCACATCAGGCTCCTCCGCTATGAGCCTGCTTCTTCCTCTCCCACTCCCCCTGCTTGTGTTCCCTCTCTCGCTGGCTGTCTCTATCTCTGTCGAATGAATAAAATCTTTAAAAAATAATAAAAATAAAAATTTAATTTAGCATCTGCAGCGAACTAGGTTCTAATTGTAGGAGGTGAAAAGGGGAGTGAAGCTTTTAATTATGATGGACTGAGGTGGATGCTGTCACAGGTGTACAAAAGGCTGTGTGAACGCAGGTTTGCCTAGTGGCGTCAGGGAATGTGGCACAGAGGAAGTGGGATGTGAGCTAGGTTGTCGAAGGCAAGTAGAAATTTTCTAATGAGATAAGTGAAGAGAAGGCCTTTAACACGGGGGCACGAGCACACACAGGCCCTGTATGTTGAAGGGGCACGAGCAGTCTGGTTTGGGTAGCACTGGGGGAGCTAGGTGAGCTGTGAGTACAGGCGGGGTCAGGATGTAAGTTCCTTTACCTCTAGATGTTCTCCTGTAGGTAATAGGCTGCCATAGAACAGTTGTTCGCAAAGAGCACTTTTGTACTGAAAAAAAAAATTGTAGATTTTCCAGCTTTAGAGCACACCGAGCATTGTTTAACTTTTTTTTTTTTTTTTTTTTTTTTAACAATGGCTTGTTCATCCCTGAGAGGCAGGCAGTATGGTGTACTGGTTAAGAGGATGGACTCTGAAGCCTGCGTTTGAATCTTAATTTTGCCACTTAGCTATGTGACCCCTCAGTTTCTTCATCTGTAAAATGAGATAGCGGTAGTACTTTCTTTGTCGGGGTGTTGGAGTTATTAAATGAGTAAATGTTCAGTACTTAGAATGGTGATCGGCACGATGAGAGCGATGTGGGTTAGCTCTAATTTTAATCATCCGTCTCATTTTCTTTACTATAAAATAGGTTATTGTATCAAGCTGTGTATTAGTGATACTGCCAGATCATAAGTACATAGACCAATTTACCCTTAATAAGTGGCCTCATACTGTTGCTTTCAAGTTCTTCTGCCATTTTTTTAACCTTCCTGTCAGCATCCTTGTCTGTATCAATTTTATTACCCATAATAGGAAGCTTTTAATACACTATGGGCTTTGAATCCGTATAGCGAGGTTTGTACAAGTTATATGTAAAGTGAGAATAAATAAAGTTCAGTTGAGATTCAGATTTTTTTTTTTTAACAAGGAAAATGTATGGCTTTACTGTGTGACCTTTGTGATCTGTATTTCGGTTCCTTAAAGACTTTTTTTTCCTCATCAGTTTTTTAAATTGAGATATTAACATATCATAAAATTCACCTTTTTACAGAATGTAATTCGGTGGTTTTTGGTATGTTCACAAAGTCGTGTAACCGTCCCCACTATCTAATTTCAGAATGTTTCCATCATCTCACCAAGAAACCCCACACTCATTAGCAGTCATTGCCCATTCCCCGTCAGCCCCTGGCGGTCACAAATATCTATTTTCTGTCTCTGAAGATTTGCCTGTTTTAGACATTTCACGTAAGTGGACTCGGAACATGTGGCCTTTTTTTGTCCGGCTTTCCTAGCGCGTATTCTCACAACTCATTCATGTTATAGTGTGGGTCAGTACTTCATGCCTTTTTAATGGCTAGACAATACTCGATTGCACGGGTATACCCCATTTTGATTATGGACATTTGGGCTGTTTCCACTTGGTATAATGAATAATGCTGCAGTGAACATCTGCATACAAGTTTTTGTGTGGCCGTATGTTTTCAGTTCTCTCGGGTAAATACCTGGGAGAGGAATTGCTGAGTCATACGGTAATTCTGTGTTTAACTTTTTGAGGAACCATAGTCTGTTCATCGCAGCAGCGTTTTACATTCTCCAACAACGTATGAAGAGAGTTCTGATTTCTCACCAACACTTGTTATTTTTTTGTTTTTGTTTTCAGTTTTTTATAGCCGTCCTACTGGGTACGAAGTAGCTGTGTTGTGGGTTTGATTTGCATTTCCCTAATGAGTAAAAATGTGGGCTTTTTCATGTGAGCTTTTTGTTTATTGGCCATTAGTATATCTTTGGAGGGATGTCTATTCAAATCCTTTGCCTGGTTGGGGTTCTTTTTCTTTTATTGTTGAGTAGTAGAGTTCTTATTCTGGATACTAGACCCTTATTAGATGTACAAAATTTTATTCCCATTCTGTGGGTTGTCTTTTCACTTTATTTTTAGTGTCATTTGAAGAACGCACAATTTTAATTTTGGTGAGGTTCACTATTTTTTCTTTGGTTACTTGTGGTTTTTTCTCTTCTTTTCTTTTAAAGATTTTATTTATTTGACAGACAGAGAGAAAGCACAAGCAGGGGGAGCCGCAGGCAGAGAGAGAGGGAGAAGCAGGCTCCCCGCTGAACAAGGAGCCTGATGTGGGGCTCGATCCCAGGACCCTGGGATCATGACTTGAGCCAAAGGCAGGCGCTTAACTGACTGAGCCACCCAGGCACCCCTGGTTACTTCTGCTTTTGATATCATGGCTAAGAAATCATTGCTTAATCTGATGTCATGAAAATTATGCCTGTGATCATTTTGAGTTAATTTTTGTATATGGTCAAAGGTATGTGTCCAACTTTATTCTTTCGCATATGGGTATCCTTTAGTGCCAGCACTGTTTATTGAAAAGAACATTCTTCCCTGTTGAGTTGGCTTGATGCCCTTGTCAAAAGTCAACTTACCATATGTATGAAGGTTTATTTCTGGGTTCTCTCTTCTTTCCGTTGGTTATATGTCTATCCTTAGGCCAGTACCCACACTATCTTGATTACTGTAGCTTTGTGGTAAAGTTTTGGAATCAGGAAGTGTGAGTCCTCCATCTTTGTTCTTTTTCAAGATGGTTTTGGCTGTTTGAAGTCCCTTGAGATTCTTTGAGTTTTAGGATCAGCTTACCAATTTTTTTTTTTTTTTAAGATTTTACTTATTTATTTGTCACAGAGAGAGACAGCCAGTGAGAGAGGAAACACAAGCAGGGAGAGTGGGAGAGGAAGAAGCAGGCTCCCAGTGAAGGAGCCTGATGTGGGGCTCAATCCCAGGACTCTGGGATCACGCCCTGAGCCAAAGGCAGACGCTTAACGACTGAGCCACCCAGGCGCCCCAAGCTTACCAATTTCTGCAAAAAGGATGGCTGTAATTTTCATAGGCATTGCATTGGACTGGTAGATCTGTTTGGGAAGTATTGCTATCTTAACAATACTAAGTCTTCTGATCTATGAACATGGGATGTTTTTCCATTTGTTTAGGTCTTTTAAAATGTCTTTCAGCAATGTTTTGTACTTTCCAGTGTACAAGTTTTTCACCTTCTAGGTTTAATTTATTCCTAAGTAGGTAATCCTGGGTGGCTCAGTTGTTTAAGTGGCCAACTCTTGGTTTTGGTTGGGCTCAGGTCCTGGGATTGAGCCTGGGTTGGGCTCTGCACTCAACAGGGAGTCTGCTTGAGGATTCTTTCTCCCGCCTTCCTACCCCCCGTGCACAAGCTTGAGTGCGTGTTTTTTCTCTCTCAGTAAGTAAATAAAAATCTTTTAAAAAATAAAATTAAAAAATAAAAAAGTCTTAAGGGGTGCCTGAGTGGCTCAGTCGTTACGCGTCTGCCTTCAGCTCAGGGCGTGATACCGGAGTTCTGGGATCGAGCCCCACATCGGGCTCTTCCACTGGGAGCCTGCTTCTTCCTCTCCCACTCCCCCTGCTTGTGTTCCCTCTCTCGCTGGCTGTCTCTCTCTCTGTCAAATAAATAAATAAAATCTTAAAAAAAAAAAAAAGTCTTAAAAAATTTTATTCCAGGGCATCTGGGTGGCTCAGTCGGTTAAGCATCTGCCTTTGGCTCGGGTCATGATTCCAGGGTCCTGGGATCGAGTTTTGCCTCAGGCTCCATACTCGGTGGGGAGCCTGCTTCCCTCCTCTCCCTCTGCTGCTCGCCCTGCTTGTGCTCTCTCCTCTCTCTCAAATAAATAAATGAAATCTTTAAAAAAAAATTTTTTTTATTCATAAGTACTTTATTCTTTCTGATGCTATTATAAATGGAATTTTTTCCTAATTTCATTTTTGGATAGTTTATTACTGGTACCCGGAACACAATTGATTTTTGTATATTGATTTTGTATCCTGTAACTCTGCAGGACTCATATATTGATTCTAGTAGTTTCTTACTGGATTCCTTAGGATTTTCTACAAATAAGATCGTGTCATGTGCAAATAGAGAAAGTTTTACTACTTCTCCTTTATGGATGCCTTTTATTTTTTTTCTTGCCTAGTTGTGGTGACTAGAACTTTATGTTGAATAGAATTTATGTAGAATAGAAGTGGTAAGAGCAGACATCCTTGTCTTGTTCTTGATATGAGGAGGAAAGCTTTCAGTCTTTCACCATCGAGTGTGATGTTACCTGTGGGATTTTCATACGTGTCCTTTATCAGGTTGAGATGGTTTCCTTCTCTTCCCTTGTTCAGTGTGTTTTGTCTTGAAAGGGTATTACAGGCCTTTTATGCTTCATTCCTGCTTTTTCTTCTGGGAGGGAAATTTGTAGACTTGTAAAATCCTAGAAAAAGTGAATATATTAAGTTGCACTAAGGGCAGCGATGCAAGTAAGCATCAGGAGTAATGGAAACCGGGGTTGGAAAAGTTGCGGGGACTCTTGCTGCAGATTGATGTCTGAATTGCCGGAAAGCTGACCTCTGCTACATCCAGCGTTTACATCTTGCGGGTTTCCACTGTAGCAGAACCTCTGGCTCGGAGTTTCAGTTTTGGCTTTGGCTTGCTATAGAGCAGTTGATTATCCCCAAACCAGTCAACTCCAAAGAAAAGGTAAGTGCTGTGATTAGTCCAGCGTGGGCCAGGTGTCACCTCTGGATGAACCTGCTGTGGCTTGGGGACCACATTTGTTTCCCTAAAGCTGAATGCTCAGGGGAATTTGTTCTCGGCTGGGTGTTGAGGAGCTGATCCCTTTAGTCTGCTCTGCATATCTGTCAGTATTTAATAGACTTGCTGCCTGTCTTTATTTTAGAGAGGATATTAGGTGAAGTAACTTCTCTAAATATAAATTGCCCTTAGTTCTCTTAGACTTTATAAAAAACGACTTAAGCCAAAACTATAAGCTGCTTTCTTGTCTGTGATCTGTAACGCTGGGTTTGGCACCTGTTTTCCTTCCTGCACAGGCTGTTACAGCAGCAGCTGAGTGGGGTCATGCAGTGAAGTTCATTTGAAAACATCACTGTTTTATTATATATATTTTGGAAGTAAGATGAAACTTGTTTGTTGTTACTGCCTTTTTATTTATAAGCTGAAATGATCAAGATTTGGTTTTATTGTAATTCAGTTGGGGATAACTCAGAACGAACTAAAAGCTCATGTTCTAACCATTCATTAAAGAAAAAATTAGTCTGGAGTACTTGCTCGGTGGCAAGCACTACCCTAGGAGCAGTGATCGCACGCTGGGTGGTACCAACATAGTCCTCCTCTTATGAGGCTTGTAACGTAGGGTTTTAGCTTGTAAGGTTTTCAGTGTTTCTCTAGTGGAACAGTGGTGTTTCACAAATCAGACAGAAGTGTTTGTGCTGCTGTAGTCTTCCCCTAGCACCCCGAAGACAGGTTTTCAGTTCGTGTGCCAAATCTTACCGGTAGGTAATGGCAGTTTCGATCTTTGTGTGGAGAAGTTAGGGCTTGGGGCGCTTGGCTGGCACAGTTGGTTAAGTGCCTGACTCTTGGTTTTATCTCAGGTCGTGATACGGAGCCCCACTTAGAGCCCTAAGTGCAAGGCTGCTTAAGTTTCTCTCTCCCTCTGCCCCCCCCCCCCGCTTGCTGTCTATCTCTCTGTTTCTCTCTCTCTCAAATAATCCCACTTTTTTTTTTTTTTTTTTTAAGAAGAAGTTTGGGCTTGGTTAGAAAAGATTCCCACTTAGATTAGGAATGCTTTTCTAATGATTGGAAAAGGGGCAGCACCCCCTTTTTGGTCCTGGAGAAAGATGATGATGGCTTGAAGCAAAGTGGTGACGCTAGAGATGGCAAGAAGTAGACAGTACTTGATGTGCTTTAAAGCTAGCAAGGAGCGCCTGGGTGGCTGTCGGTTAAGCCTCTTGGTTTTGGGTCAGGTCATGATCTCAGGGTTGATGGATCGAGTCCCGCATTGGGCTTTGTGCTCCGTGCGGAGTCTTCTTGGGATTCTCTCTCTCTCCCTCTTCTTCTGGCCCTCCCCCTGCTCGTGTGTGCACACGCTCTCTCCACCCCTGCCTCAATAAATAAATAAATAAATAAATAAAATCTTTTAAAAAGCTAGCAGAACATGACTTGTTAATGGATTGGCTAGATTTTTGGTGTGAGTAATGGGATAGATGCAATAGGAAGTCATAGAAGGTACAAAAAGGGGGGAAGGACCTGATCTGGTAGTTCATTTACAGTGATAGTGTTGGCTGCTCTGTGGGAAATGGATTAGGCTTGTGGGGTAGCAGTGATGGGAGTAGAGAGCGAGCTTACAGCGTTGTTGTCAGCCAGGTGGGAGGCAGTATACCTGGTCTAGGGAAAAGGCTGAAAGGAAGAAACGTGGACAGACAGATTGGAGGTAGAATCAAAAAGAATTGCGGGGGAATTAGACAAGAGGAGGGCAGGAAAAGATGACAGGGAAGGATCAAGATGACGTATGAGTCTCTGTCATTAACTCTGCCAGTGGGCAGCAGCATTTACTAAGATGGGGAATTCGGAGTATAGACGTGGGGAGAGCTAAATCGGGAGTGAGGGGATCAAGAGTTCCGTTTTGGACTTGTTTACACTGGAGATATTTTTATGAGCCGTCTAAGGCCGTAAGTCACACAGGCAATTGGGTGTATTAGACTTCGGACTTCAGAGGGAGAGGTGTGGGATACAGTTAGAAATTTGGTGGCATTCAGAATAATACTTATATCCAAGAGAGTGGACAGAATCATCTAGGGGGAGAGGAGTTGGCAGTGGGGACTGAGCAAGAAAGAAGGGAGAGAATAGATTGTAGTAGCCACAAAGAAGACTAAAAAACAAACAAAAATCCTCTTCCTAAATAGGAAATTGAGAAAGGAAATGACTAGTTCACAAAAGAAGAAAAATAAAAGAGCAAATATGAATATTAAAAGAAGAATCTAGTTTGCTAGTCATAAAATACTTTTCTTTTGGCTTAAAAAATTGGCAAAAAATGGAAAATTGGTTTATAATTAGTGTTTCAAAGGAGGGTGCAGGAAAAGGAGTATTCCCTTATCTGGTTGTGGTAGGAATGAAATTGGTTTAGCCTTTCTGGGGGCTGGTTTATATAGAAAGATTTAAAATCTTGCTCAGTAGTTCCACTTTTAGAAATTTATCAAAAAGAAGTGAGGAGGGATTTGGGCTAAAATATAAAACCATAAAACTCTTAAAGGAAAATCTAGGGGCGCCTGGGTAGCGCATTTGGTTACGCGTCCGACTCTTGGTTTTGGCTCAGGTCATGATCTCAGGGTCGTGAGATCCAGCCCCGTGTGGGGCTCTGTGCTCAGCGCGGAGTCTGCTTGGGACTCTCTGTCTCAGGGGCACCTGGGTCGCTCTGTCAGTTGAGTATTTGCCTTAGGCTCAGGTCCTGATCCCAGGGTTCTGGGATCTAGTCCCATGCCTGGCTTCCCGCTCAGCTGGGAGTCGGCTCCTTCCTCATCCTCTGCCCAGCGCCACCCCCCCCCCCCCCCCCCCCCCGTGCAGGCACGCTCGCTCTCCCTTGCTGTCTCTCTCTCAAATAAATGAATAAAGTCTTTGAAAAAAATCATTTAAAAAAAGAGATAGTCTCTCCCTCTGCCCCCCACCCCCTGCGTGTGTGCCCTTTCTCTCAAATAAATAAATCTTAAAAAAAAAATCTAGGCAGTAAACTCTTGGACATTGGCCTTAGCAATTTTTTTCTGGATTGGTCTCCTCAGGCAAGAGAAACAAAAGCAAAAATAAACAGTTGAGATGACATCAAATTAAAAAGCTTTTGCACAATGAAGGAAAACATCAACAAAACAAAAACGCAACCCACTGAATGGGAGAAAATATCTGCAAGTGATACATCCAGTATGGGCTTAGTAATCAAAATATATAAAGAATTCCTACAACTCAATACCAAAAATACAAATAATCTGACTAAAAAATGGGCAGAGGACCTGAACAGGCATTTTCGTATTACTGAGAGTTAGAGTAAGTTACCCAGGTGCATGTAGCTAGTTACGTGCCAGAGCCTCTTTTTCTTTCTTTCTTTTTTTTTTAAAGCTAGTCTCCCAACTGTTTTTTACTAATTATTTTGGTTTTCTTTGAATGTAAAGGAATGGTAACTATGTATTCCATTCCGTGTTACAGAAATGATCCCTTGGAGGCCAGACTTCAAGTATCATATGAAATAGTAGACTCAGAGACCTTAATACATTTTTTAACTGGTATGTCCTTTGAACACAAAAACACTCAATAGTGTGATTTACCACAGGATTATGTCTTTACGTAACAAAAGAATTTCACTCAAACTATTTCTTATTGGACATAAGCTTGCTTATGCAAATAGAGGGAACAGGAAGATCTTCTCCCTTGCCTCCTCGCAAAGAATCTGTGATAACTTTTATAAAAGCCAGAACATTATAGAGAAGTAGGCAGTGACTGTCAAGTAGAATGTGCAAAAGCTTTTTCTAATCGCTTTGCTCTAATAGTGCCAACCAAGACTTGCTCTAAAACCATAATACTTGTGAAGTGCACAACTGCATTTAAATTAGAACATCTTAAAGAACAAGCTCGAAGGCTGGCTACAAGAATGTCTTTTTTGCCAGGCTGTAGGGTACGAAGCAGCAAATGCTTTCTGAGGATACCTAGTAGTATGAAAATGCATTGTGAACCTTAATCCTGGCAACTTATTTTTATACTTAGTGTGTATTGAAATATATGTTTTTTTCATAAAGCTTAAATCCAGCGTTTTAAATTTGTCAAAGAAATGGAGTAAGAAGCCCTCGTTAGCATTTTTCTTTCCTCTCTTTGTTTAAACCCTCCCCCTCCTCCTTTCACATGCAAAACACTCACCCAGCTTCAGTGTCGAATACAATATACCTGGATGGTCGAAATACAAGTTTAAGCATTCAGAGTTAGTATTCCTTAACTCATTTCATTCTTATTCTTCGAGCTTCTTCCCCCAGTTATTTACATTTAAAATAGTTGACTTGTATTTCCTTGGTAAAGGTGAACCAGATAATAGTGATCCTTTTCTTTGATTCTCCTGTTCTCACTTCAAAGAGCATGATTAAAAAGGCACTTAGGAAAGAGAATCTTCCATTGTTTGTATTAACTGTGAGCTAAGTTCTGCACGTGAACCTTTGTGTAGGGATCTTTAGACCTATCTCTGTACGAGTGAATATTATCTATTTTACATTTTAATCACTGGATCAGGGTTTTGTAGATTAAATCTTTACTTGCAGATCCTGAATGATATTAAGGCCCTGCCTTATAGCACAGTTTCTCAGTCATTTCCAGCCAGTGACACACGCGCATGTTGGGAAACATGGCATGTTGAGCAGTGGTGTTGAGACAGAATAGAATGAGATGGTAAGTGGGACTGGATGTGTGAGCTGCGTTGCCCAGAGTGGAGCCCTCTGCCGTTCGCTGTCTGTGACCTGAGACAAGGTATTGCTCTTTGCCTCAGATATCTCACTTAAAGCTGTTTTCCTGGGATTGTCGTGTTACAATAAATACGGTAATATTTGGGAAAGAGTTAGAATAATGCATCATTCACAGAAAGCAGACCTAGGTGTTTGCTTTAAAAAAAAAAAAGAGGGGCGCCTGGGTGGCTTAGTTGGTTAAGTGTCTGCCTTCAGCTTAGGTCATGATCCCAGGGTCCTGAGATTGGGCCCCCTTTTTGGGCTCTGCATCAGCTCCCTGCTCCCTGCTCAGCAGGGAGCCTGCTTCTCCCTCTTCCTCTGCCTGTCCCTCTCCTTGCTTGTGTTCTCTCTCTCTCATTGTCAAATGAATAAATTCTTTAAAAACAAAATTAGAGATCCACAGTCATCGAAAAATAAGGGAAGGAGAAAAGTAATCAGTGCCTCATCCACTGAATTATACACTTGAAAATGGTTAAAATAGTAATTTTTATATTATGTATACTTTACCGTAACTTTCTCAGAAGCAGTGTCATAATGCAAAGGCTGTCGAAGTTTTCTTGATGCAAGTGTTCAGTCTGCAGGTGGTTCTGAGAACTTGCGCTCAGTGGACTCTAGGTGCATGTCAGGCTGGAACTTGTGGGTGGAAGGGTGACAGGTACGCAGACCCCCTCTTCTCTTGGTGTCCTGTGGAGAGGTGCGCTTAGGTTGGGGCACAGCCGGCTGTACTGTGAGACTGGGCTTCAGGAAAGAGACCCTACCTCCCCAACCCACCCTGTGCTCTCTCTTTTTATGGGGTGAAGTGTGATGAGTGAAGTAAAAAGTGGGAGTTTATGAACCACCTGTTTGTAGGAGTTGCTGAGAACCAGCTGTCGCACACCTAGAGACTGTGAGAGCCCTTGGGAAGGTGTTTAGTAGAAACCCCTCCTGGCAGAGGGAAGGAAGAGCCCTTGGTCCTCGTTAGCTCATTGCCGAGCTCATTGCCAGAGAGCACAGGATGACCAGTCAGGAGCTAAACCAGTCATCCGGGTGAGATGGTGGTAGCTGGGACTATAGTGGTAACTGGACTGCCATGAAGATAAGAACTTCGTCTGGCTCTATAAAGTGCACGTTTTGTTTTTCTTTTCCTTTTCTTTCTTTCTTAGTTTTTTTTTTTTTTTTTTTTTTGAAGATTTATTTATTTTAGAGAGTTCGCAGGGGTGGAGGTGAACAGGAGGGGCAGAGGGAGAGGGAGAGAGAGAATCTCAAGCAGATACCCTGCTGAGCTCAGAACCCAACAGGGGGCTGGATCTCATGACCCTGAGATCACAACCTGAGCTGAAATCAAGACTTGGATGCTTGACCGACTGAGCCACCCAGGCACCTCCATATTTTGTTTCTCTGTACTCAGTTGTTACAGTGAATTTTATGGTAATAGATTTGTAAAGTTAAACTATCCTTGCATTGCTTGGATTAACCCTAGTTTGTAATGATGTATAAATGCTTCCCTGGATTCTGTTTAACAATCATTTATGATTTCGGGGCGCCTGGGTGGCTCAGTCCCTTGAGCATCTGGCTCTTGATTTTGGCTCAGGTCGTGATGTCAGGGTTGTGAGATTGAGCCCTGCGTCTGGCTTCGCACTCAGTGCAGAGTCTGCTTGAGATTCTCTGTCTTTCCCTCTCCCTGTGCTCTTCCCCCTGCTCATGCTCTCTCTATCTCTAAAATAAATAAATAAAATCTTAAAAACAAAACAATCATTTACAATTTTTATCTATAGAATACATTGTATTAGTATGTATGATATATAAACATATACTAACAATCCTTTACAATTTATTCATCTATATAATTTTATATAGTAGTAAGTGAAACTAGCATGTAATTTTTTTCTCATGTTCTTTGATTATGGAAATAATCACAGTGAGTTAATTCTTCTCTTTCTGTATTTGTGACAATTTGCAAAAATAAGAATTCGCTTTTGTGGGGAATATTTAGCAAAAATTTCTTCTGTAGCACTGTTACGGTCTAATGTGCATGCTTGTGCACACGTGCCTGCATAACTGTGTCTCTGCTGGAGGGCTGGGGAGGGGCTTTTGATCCCTACTCTGTTCAATGGTTGTGGTTTTCTCAGGGTTTGAAATGAAATAGTCCATTTCCCCTAAATGTGTAAGTTTAAGAACAGTGCTTGCCAGATAGTAGGCATTCAGTATTTATGGAATGAGTCCATCAGTAAAAGTTATTGGACTAGAGTTCACTGTAATCCGTTATTAGAATGCCTTCTTTATTTTGTGTCTAATTTGTGTTAGATTTTAAGAGTTGCTGCATTCTGAAGACTTTTACCAATTCATCGTGCTAGAAAGGTTACGTTTGCATTCTCACATAGCTTTCAGATATCTTGTGTTCTACTCAAGGTGCATTTGTGATTTTTTTCTTCTTTATTTTTCCTCATCTGTGAATATACCTCTGCACTTTGACACTGTTGACATTTTATCATATGTGTTTTACTTTGCTGAATTTACTGAACACGGTAAATTTTGTGGACTTCGCAGGCGGCTCTTTTATACAGATCCATGTACATTTTCCTGTCGGGAAGTAGGATAGATGCCACTGGATGGGTGACACAATCCCTACAATTTTAGAATCTGTGAAGATGTGCTAAGATGCTAAATGATTTTCATCAAGTCTGTATAAAAGATACTGATGAAGACTGGGTCTCAAAGAGATGGCATTGATTTCTGCCTTTTGTGAGAACTTACAAATTAGCACGATTTTCTTATAAAGGTGGTCCACTTGGGACATTGCGCAGTATTTCAAAATAACCAGTCACATGGATTTGTCCTGCCTTTTTAAAATTTATTTATTTATGTATTTTAAGTAATCTCCATACCCAGTGTGGGGCTCGAACTCATGACTCTGAGACCAAAAGTGGCACTCTCTTCCAACTGAACCAGCCAAGCACCGTGGATTTGTTTTGCTTTTTATAAGAGAAGTCGGCCACTCATGTTCTGCCTCCATCCCACATTCCTTCCAAAGGAAGACGCTCCAAGTCTTTTCAAAAGGCCATCATTTCAGTTTGACTGTCCTGTGTAAGGGAATGAGCAGCCGGTTCCATTCGCAACAGTGTCAACAATCTTATACAGATTATTTACACGCCTGCTTCCCTGTCTCTTTCCCAGGCTGCCGGCTAGATGTTACCATGTTAATACCTTCGGACATCTCATACTCAGCATGTCTGAACACAGAATGTGTCCTCTTCCTTAAGCGGACCAGCTGCCTCTTCTCTGTTCCGGGATTGGTATCAGGCAGCGGTGGCAAGCTCGAGCTGCTGGGATTGGTTCTAGGCTTAGTTCTTTTGACCTTGGGTTTTTCATCTGTAAAATGGGGGTAATTACTGACTCTATCTTACAGGATTGTGAATGAGAGTTAATTAAGTAAAATATGTAAGGTGCCTGACACATAGAAGCCCTTAAAAAGTATTAGCTTCTATTAAGATATTATTTTTAAGACCCTGTTTCCAATTGTTCAGGCTCAGAGTTTCAGGTTCATCATCTCTTCTATTCAGTCATCTTTTCTTGATTTTACTTCTGCAGTGTCTGTCACATTGGTCTTATTTTATATGTACATGGGACTCGAACTCACGATTGAGCCATAGGCTCTACCGAGTGGGCACCGCAGATCGGTCTTACTTTACCGCCCATGTTCAGGCTCCCATTACCTTTCCGCTGCAGTCCGTCCTGACTGATCCCTGTGCTTTTGTCATTTCTCCTGTACTTCACTCTTTTCTGCTACTGTCATTTATAGCCCTAAAACGAAGTAGATGTTACCCCCAGTTGCAAACCCTTCATGACTTCCTGCTGCATTTGTCATATCTCCCACGCTGCTTGCGGAAGTTTGAGTCCCGTCGGCGTTTTCAGCTGTATTATACGTTCTCGCCATCCCGGTTGGTTTACTAGTCCCGAGATCTTCTACAGAGCTTTGGTCACTCCCTTGGCCTGGAATCCCTTTCCTTCCCATGTTGTGTGGTGAAGTTTCATTGATTCTCTAAAGCCCAAGAGGCCCCCTTAATTATACTAGTTTGAATTGGTGGTTCTCCACCCCCATACTCTTCCAGCACTCGGTTTTTACTTGACTCTGATCGGCCAAAGTGTGTGAGTCTGCTTTGCTAACTAGACGGGTTCAGGAAGACTTTCTTTCCTATGTTATATGGCATTGTCTTTGTTTATGGTTTCTTAATAAAGAATGTTAAATTTGATAAAATACTAACTAAATACTAATTGCCAAAATACTAAGTAATTAAGTACTAATACCAGAGTTGTACGGAGACTCAGAATTGTAAACCTGAGGAGGATTTTTTTTTAAAGATTTTCTTTCTTTCTTTCTTTGTCAGAGAGGGAGAGCGGGCACAAGCAGGGGGAACGACAGGCTGAGGGAAAAGCAGGCTCCCCCCTAGCAAGGAGCTGGATGGCGGGACTCGATCCCAGGACCCTGGGATCCTGGGATCATGACCTGAGCTGAAAGCAGACACTTAAATGATTGAGCCACACAGGCGTCCCAAGGAGGATTGTTTTTCCCTTTCATGGAAAATATATTGAAGAGAATGGCAGTGACAAAGATTTCTCTAGTTTTGATCCCTCCAAAAGTCTTAGATTCAAATAGTTACAGAAAATTCCATATTGGGGCGCCTGGGTGGCTCAGTCGTTGAGCGTCTGCCTTTGGCTCAGGGTGTGATTCCGGAGTCCTGGGATCGAGCCCCACATCAGGCTCCTCTGCTGGGAGCCTGCTTCTTCCTCTCCCACTCCCCCTGCTTGTGTTCCCTCTCTCGCTGGCTGTCTCTCTCTCTGTCAAAAAAAAAAAAAAAAAATTCCATATTCCTTCCCAAGTTTGGGGACAGTAAAGTTTAGTAGCTACTCTGTATTTGTTCAGAGAAACCATATATTTAAATGTCTAATGTGTCATATATTTCGGAGGTAAATAATTAATGATAACCAGATAGACTTTCTGCATATTTGATTAGACTCTCTTAGAGCTGTTTCCTGCTCAGTATAATTTGTTTTGTCTGTCTGTATATCCATATATTTTTAAATTTATTTTTTAAGGTCACAGGACAGGCTTTCTGAAAGGTACCGGGTGGTTTTGGCATTTGTTAATGAGAGGGTGTGAGAAGTTTTTTGAGATTTCTGCATTATGTTACTTACGTGCTTGCATGTTCTTTAAAGAACTGGTGTAGAGAAGTAGTAATCAGTTCTTGGGGAATACACGTTTAGCTGCAGACAAGTGCTTCAGTGTATATAATAGCTTATATACGTATCTTTCAGAACTTGGGTTGAATAAATTCAAAGGTTATTTTGAAATACAGAAAAGTCGGATTATAGTCTTAAACTCTTTAGAAAATAATTATTTTCAAATATCGTCTGTAGTATAAGTGATCCTGTTTTCAGATTAGTTAGGAAAGAAAGACTATCTGTGAAAAAGGAAATCTTTTCCACTAGTAACTGTACAGTGGAGAAGCATGGCAGACACTCCTTAACCCAGTGGTCAAGGTTAACATTATCAGTGATGTCATGGACTTCATGTAGCCCCTGAGAAGGGCATCTCTCTCCTGTGGCATTCTTTCTGTAAACTCAAGCCTTGTCAAAAATATGGACATAACATCAGCTAAACACATTGAGGGATATTCTACAAAATACCTGACAAGTACCCCTCAAAACTCCTAAGGTCAAAGAAAAACAAAGACTAAGAAACTGTCACAGACCAGAGGAAAGTAAGGAGATACGATGTTAACTGCAACGTGTCCTGCATTGGACCCTGAAACAAATAAGGGCATTAATGGAAAAAAACAGGCAAGGCCTGCATTGTCTGCGGTTTAGTTAATAGGACCACACCGATGTTGGTTGGTTAGTTTTCACAGATGTACCACAGTAATATAAGGTGTTAATACTATTAAGGGAAACTGAAACTGAATGAGGGATTTATGGGAAATTCTGTAGTATCTTTGCAACTTTTTTGTAAATCTAAGATCCCAGAGTAAAAAGTTTATTTAAAAAAATAAAATAATATTTTCCAGTTCGGTTC
Organism: Ursus arctos; assembly: GCF_023065955.2. NCBI lineage: Eukaryota > Metazoa > Chordata > Mammalia > Carnivora > Ursidae > Ursus > Ursus arctos. The sequence continues at coordinate 14,671,235 of NW_026622897.1, forward strand.
TACAGATTTACCGAATGCCTGTTCAGTGCAAGGCAGCGTGCTCACTACTGCAGGAGACAGTGTGTGAGACACCGCCCCCCCCACTCCCCCCCCGAAAGGCGTGGTCCAGCTGGGGACGAAGACAAAGGACACAAAGCAGAACGTGGTAGAGCGTGTGCTGAGTTATGAACAAGGTGCTTTGAGGTCTGCGGTTGCAGAGTGGACATTAAATGAAGACTGGTAAACATCCCACACCTGCCCACCCCACTACACACACCGGGGAGATAGCATTTGGGATGAACTTTGGGCAGGAGTCAGTAACCATAAGCTTCAGAAAGGAAATCTGCATCATACAGACCTGCCAGGGCTCTTGAATCAGGTAGACCTGCTCTGCCACTTACTAGCTCTGTGACCTTGGGCAAGTTATTTAGTATCACTAAGTCTTTGTTTCTCACTTGTATGATAGGATTAGTAAGTCCTACTTCAGAGCACTATTACGAGAATTAAATGAGGTATATATGTAGCTTAGCCAAGCGTCGGATACATAATAAGCTCTTAATGTTAACTGTTAGAGGTAGAGGCATGTATTGTTGATGTAACATCATCAGGAAAGGCACGGGGCCCCAGAAAGTATAAAATGTTTGGGGAAATACCCAGTAGTGTGTGTTTAGAAAGATGAATCAGGACCATAACGTAAGTGCTTTGGTTTGTAAGCTGAGCAGTTTTGAACTTTTTTGGCGGTTATTGGGAAGTCCATGAAGATTTTTGTGTAGGGAGGAGTAATGAGATTGAGTCTATGGTTTAAGATTAATTTGTTAGAAATGTGAGGGGAGGGGCGCCTGGGTGGCACAGCGGTTAAGCGTCTGCCTTTGGCTCAGGGCGTGATACCGGCGATCTGGGATCGAGCCCCACATCAGGCTCCTCCGCTATGAGCCTGCTTCTTCCTCTCCCACTCGCCTGCTTGTGTTCCCTCTCTCGCTGACTGTCTCTATCTCTGTCGAATAAATAAATAAAATCTTTAAAAAAAAAAAAAAGAAATGTGAGGGGAGTTTTGGAGATTCTCACGTGAGCTGTTGTCTTCCCATTCACATGGTGAATTAGGTTAGTGTCCCTTGAGCTTTGAATTCGTTGCAACAGGTAGCTCAGAATGCTCTGGACTGTTCATGCTGTGCGACGGTGATCTGGTATATGTGACTTGGTCTGAAGCATGACTGTGAGTATTACAACAGATATATTCAATATGTGTTTCGTATAAAAAAAAGATCATTGATATTTTTAGAGATACTGGCTCAGAACTCCTTTTGTAGGTGATGGTTTTGGTCTTGCCACCCCCCCTTTTTCTTTTAGCAGTTTAAGCAGATAAGAGTTAAACAGTACTTTATTGACTTCCTGTGGAGCTTGTTGAAAGAAGTTCCGTTGTATCTATTTTTAAAGCTGATCACTGTGAGCAGGGGATGCTGCTATTGAGTCACGAACGTCATGACAGTGTGCTCTCACTCAGCAGTCTTTGGATGACACTGGTGTTTGCATATAAGGTTCTCGAAGTTCAGTGAGTGGGAAAGCAGCACAGTTATCACTGAAATGGTACCAGTAAGTGAAATACTTCCAAGCATTGATCGTTTCACCATTCAACAGTGTAATCAATTTATCATCATCTATATGGGGCCTTTAGCTCACACCATGGCTGAATGGCAAAAAAAAAAAAATAATGGGTTATTTCTGTGGCCTTATTTTGGGGAATATTTTACGACTCCAAAATGATACTCTACAATGCACTATAGCTTGTTTATTAATCACTGTATTAAAAGTGCTAATCATTCTGAAGTTTACCCACTGCGAAATAGAGGTTCATTGGGTCCACAAATATTAAAATAGATTGCAGCCTGAATTATTGGAGTTTTCTCCCAATGTTTTATTATGAAAAATTTCATTCATACGGAGAAATTGAATTTTACACCTATCACATAACCCCATCACTAGGATTCTACAAGTAACTAAACTGTAAAAGGAAAGTTCTTCTTTCTTCTCTTTAAAAATCAAAGAAACTTCTTTCTGAGCCTTTGAACCGTTTTCATGTGAGACAGTATTTTGAAATGGCTGAGATGATTTTTTTTTAAAGATTTTATTTATTTGAGAGAGAGGCAGAGCGAACATGAGCAGGGGGAGGGGCAGAGGGAGAAGCAGACTCCCCATGGGCAGAGAACCCAATGTGGGGGCTCCATCCCAGGACCCCGGGATCATGACCTGAGCTGAAGGCAGACACTCAGCTAACCGAGCCACCCAGGCACCCCAGCTGAGATGATTTTTGATGTTTGTTATTTCTTCGGAAATAAAATTGAGTAAAATAATTCACCACACATTCTGGGATTTAGCAAATCCCCAGTGTCAGAATAGAAAACAACATTTACCAAATCAGATAAACTTTTCAGATCCCACATTGGGTTCATACAATTAACTGCTCATTTAAATGCCATGAGACATAAGTTCCTTTAAATTCTTTGCAGGCGGGGCGCCTGGGTGGCTCAGTCAGTTAATAAGCTTCTGCCTTCAGCTCAGGTCATGATCCTAGGATCCTGGGATTTGAGCCCCACGTCGGGCTCCCTGCTCAGTGGGGAGCCTGCTTCTCCCTCTCCCTCTGCCTGCTGCTCCCCTTGCTTGTGTGCTCGCTCGCTCTCTCTGTGTCAAATAAAATCTTTAAAAGTAAATAAATAAATTCTTTGCAGGCAAAAATAAAACAAGACGAAATCAGAGAGGGAGACAAACCATAGAAGACTGTTAATCGGGGCGCCTGGGTGGCTCAGTCGTTAAGCGTCTGCCTTTGACTCAGGGCGTGATCCCGGAGTCCTGGGATCGAGCCCCACGTCGGGCTCCTTCACTGGGAGCCTGCTTCTCCCTCTCCCACTCCCCCTGCCTGTGTTCCCTCTCTCGCTGGCTGTCTCTATCTCTGTCAAATAAATAAATAAAATCTTAAAAAAAAAAAGACTGTTAATCATAGGAAACAAACGGTTGCTGAAAGGGAGGAGGGTGGGGGGATGGGGTAACTGAGTGCATTAAGGATGGCACGTGATATAATGAGCACTGGGTATTAAGACTGATGAATCATTAACCTCTACCTCTGAAACTAATAATACATTATATGTTAATTAATTTAATTTAAATAAATAAAAATAAGATGTTAAAAAGTAAAAAAAATATTTTGCGGGCAGAAATATACTTGTAAAAATGATTTCTTATGAAAAATTATTTCTTATAATTTCTAGTCCTATCTAATAAAGGTACATACTAGCTTGTTTTCTTGCTTTCTTCTTCAGTCCTGTTATGAAATTAAGCTGCTGAAGTTAAGGTTTCTTTTCCAGTTTCAAATCCGTGGAATAGCACAAATTCATAAATTTTTATTGATGGAAAGACATCTGTAAGAGTCATTGGTTCCAGCTGCCTTTTATACTACACCTCAGGGAGTGGCAGCCCAGAGAGGTTAAGTAACTGCCCGAGGGCACAGTAAATTAATGGGAGATCAGGAAATACTTTTTTGTTTGTTTATTTTTAAGGATTTTAATTTTAAGTGATCTCTGTACCCATCCATCCATGTGGGACTCTAACTCAGAACTGCAAGATCAAGTCACATACTCTACCAGTTGATCCCACCAGGCAGGCACCCCAGGAAATACATTTTAGATCTCTAGTCTTCTGCATTATTATCATAGATTATTTTTAGATAACTCTTTTGTAGAAAGAATAAACAGAGCATGCTTGTCAGTTATAGAATTTATCTCTATTAAAATGGAGTTTCAAAAAACAGAACCGTAAATGAGAATATCTTTATGAATACATTGGACAAATTGTTTTATAAATCATATTTTTTTCCCTAGAACTCAATCTCTTAATGTTAATTTCTCAACAGTCCTTTTCTTCATGATATCGTTGCTATACTTCGAAGGGATGGAGCATTCTCATTAAGCAAAGAAGAGTGGTACTACTCTCAGTACTTGTCATAAATAGAAAGGGTTAATTTATCTCCCCACACTATGTTCTTTTTTCCATTTCCTCTTTCTCTGCAAAGAACTCTGGCTATGAGTTACAAGATAGCTTGTTTTTCAGTGTTTTGTGCAGTAGTAAGTTCATCAGTTGGAATCATTTGAAGAGGTTTCTGTTTATCTCGTTCATATAAAGGCTACTTTTCAAAAACACTGTGTTGTTTGATCGTAGAAGTGGTGATTGTAATTCCTCTCAAGTTGTATTTATCTTTCTACTTTAGAAGCTAAAACAGGAACTCTAATTGCCTCTTTAATCCTTAATGTACCTGTGTACTTGTGACATAGAAATCTTAGTCCCTGCTAGCTGAAATTTTACCCAGAAGATGTAACCATTGCTTTAGGCCTGAGGTGCAAAGGTATGTTGGCTTTTAGAATAGGACCTGAGGTAGGGAGAAAAGAACTGACACTGGTCTTGAACTTCAAAAACAAAAACAAAACCAAAACACCTGACACTGCATACTGACTCAGCGTTTGATTACGGGGAAGTTGGGAGGGAAGAGAGAGGAAGCTGGAAACTGTAGGGTAGAACTTGTGGTTACTTAGCTGTAGATGGTTGGCGCTAAAGGTAATAAAAATAACCTCCTTCAAATACCGAGTTAAAGAAAAACCTGTATTACTTGCTACTGCTGGAACTTCAAAGTTTTGTCTTCAGGGTATTTATAAAAAAAAAAATAGAAGAGTTGTGTTCCTTTGTGGATCTTTGGAGAATTGTTAGAACATAGTGTATGAATTGAAGTAACTGCTGAGAGAATTTTGCAAAGTATTGCTTACCTTGTCATAAGCCTAGATAGCCATCACGCCGCATCGTTCTAGGATGACATGTTTAGATGGATCCTGCGGATTAAACTCAGCCCTGTGCACTGCAGACACTCAGCGATAAGCCTATGGCCTTAAAATATTATTGAACAGAATTTCAACTCAGATCAGGTACAAAACGCTCTGACCCATGGGCTTTTATAGATACTTAATTTCCTTTTAAGAAGTGTGATGCTTGTGGTGCACATCTCTGGTGGTTTTAAGAAATGTAAGCTGGCTTTTTGGGGGGATGCATCCTTAAGTAGGAAAGTGTCTCAAATCGATTGTCAGTATCTATTTCAGTCAGCACTTTGAACTGCTCTTACCTACCTGGTACCATTACATCCTTGTGGTCAATAACTTTCCCTTTTCTTGTGGCTTACTTCACATATCAAAATAGCTTTCTGTCCCATTATTATTATTATTATTTTTAAAGATTTTATTAATTTGACAGAGAGAAACAGCCAGCGAGAGAGGGACACACAAGCAGGGGGAGTGGGAGAGGAAGAAGCAGGCCTCCAGCGGAGGAGCCTGATGTGGGGCTCGATCCCAGAACACTGGGATCACGCCCTGAGCCGAAGGCAGACGCTTAACGACTGCGCTACCCAGGCGCCCCTCTGTCCCATTATTATTTTGATGTGTGTATTTTATCTCTGCTCCAGCATAATGCTGGACACTTGGTAGATCTGACTGGAAAAATTATTTGAAAAGATGCCCACATGGCTTGGTCATCCCAGACTCACATCTCGTCCCCGCCTCAGACTTGGTTTAAGAATGAACTCTCGGGGGCGCCTGGGTGGCACAGCGGTTAAGCGTCTGCCTTCGGCTCAGGGCGTGATCCCGGCGTTATGGGATCGAGCCCCGCATCCGGCTCCTCCGCTAGGAGCCTGCTTCTTCTTCTCCCACTCCCCCTGCTTGTGTTCCCTCTCTCGCTGGCTGTCTCTCTCTGTCAAATAAATAAATAAATAAAATCGTTAAAAAAAAAAAAAAAGAATGAGCTCTCGGAGAGAGGTTCCTAAGCCCACTCTCTCTAAAACAGCAATCCTGCGTGACTCTCTTCTCATACACTGCTTCGTTTTTCTTCAGAGCACTTTTCTCCCGCCACCTGATGCTCTCCTATGGGAATGTAAATGCCATAAAACCAGGAATTTTGTTTTGTTCACTGTTGTATCTATCCCTAGTGCCTAACAAGAGTAGGCGCTCAGTGTTTTCAGAAGGTATCCTGAAGGTTAGAAATTGTGCCCGATTCCCTGCGGGATATACGTACACATTAGAAGTGGATTTAGCCCTTGTGTACACAGATAACTAAAGTACAAGATGGGTTCGGATGGCCTGAGAGCTTCAGCGAATACGCTGGGAGTATTTTATTGGCTTATTCTAGCTGGCTTCTTAGGAAATGGCATTTAGGCCGCGTCTTATTTCAGACTCGGGAAACGGATAAGCAGAGGCTCGGAGGTGGGACAGTGAGTAAGGGTGGTGTGCATAAGGAAAGGTGACGGACTCAGTTTGGCTAGAATGTACTCTTGACGAAGTAAGTTAGTTAAAAAGGTCGGTTAGATCCAGGGCAGTGGAAAGTCTTCAGATCAAAGCTGAGTTTGGGTTTTGTCCCACTGGCACTATGGAAATTGTTTTTTTCCCCTCCTTAAAGGACAGTTAGGGGGGCTCCTGGGGGGCTCAGTTGGTTAAGTGTCTGCCTTCGGCTCAGGTCATAATCCTAGAGTCCCAGGGTGGAGCCCCGCATCGGGCTTCCTGCTCAGTGGGGAGTCTGCTTCTCCCTCTACCCCTCACCCCACTCGTGCTCTCTCACGTGCTCTCTCTCAAATAAATAAATAGATTTTGAAAAGGGCAGTTAATGTGGCATGATTGGGCCTGCATAGGAGGAGACTGAAGACTCAAGTTTGTTTTTATTATTGAATTTTTTATTTCAATTCCAGTATGTTAGCAAAGTGTTACATTAGTTCCAGGTGTACAGTGTCATGATTCAGCGGTTCAGTACGTCGCTCAGTGCTCATCATGATGCGCGTGCTCTCAATCCACTTCACCTGTTCCACTCCTCCTCCCCATCCCCCCAGCAGCCGTCAGTTTGTTCTCTAGAGTTAAGAGTCTGTTTCTTGTTTTGTGTGTGTCTTTTTTTTCCTTTGCTCATTTGTTTTGTTTCCTAGATTCCACATTTGAGTGAAACCATATGGTATTTGTCTTTCTCTGCCTGACTTATTTCACTTAGCATTGTCCTCCCTAGGTCCATCCATGTTGTCGTAAATGGCAGAATTTCACTTTTTATGGCTGAATAATATTCCTCTGTGTGTGTGTGTGTGTGTGTGTGTGTGTGTAATATACATATAAACCACATCATCTTTATCCATTTATCTGGACATTTGGGCTGCTTCCATAGTTTGGCTTTTGTAAATAATGCTGCTGTAAACATAGGGGTGCATGTATTCCTTTGAATTAGTGTTTTTATATTTTTTGGGTTAATGACCAGTAGTGCAATTACTGGATTGTAGGTCAGTTCTATTTTTAACGTTCTGAGGAACCTCCATACTGTTTTCCACAGTGACCATTCCAGTTCAATTCCAGTCAACATCCTCACCAACACCTGTTTCTTGTGTTGTTGATTTTATTTTATTTTTATTTTTATTATTATTATTTTTTTAAAGATTTTATTTATTTATTCGACAGAGATAGAGATAGCCAGCGAGAGAGGGAACACAAGCAGGGGGAGTGGGAGAGAAAGAAGCAGGCTCACAGCGGAGGAGCCTGATGTGGGGCTCGATCCCATAACGCCAGGATCACGCCCTGAGCCGAAGGCAGACGCTTAACCGCTGTGCCACCCAGACGCCCCTGTGTTGTTGATTTTAACCATTCTGACAGGTGTGAGGCGATATCCCATGATGAGTGATGTTGAGCATCTTTTCGTGTGTCTGTTGGCTATCTGTATGGAAGACTGAAGTTTGAATTGTAGACTTGGTGGGGGAAGGTAGCAAGGAACTTAGAATAATAATACAATTTAAAGGTAGGAAGACAACAGGGGTCAGCAAATTGACAAATCTGATATGGAGAATCAGGGAAATGGAAAAAACTAAGATTGACTCTAAGGTTTTGAATTTGTGGGAAGTAAGATGGTGTTGTCATTAAAGAGAACATGAAGTAAGAACAGATCTGAGAAGGAAGATTAATTTAATTTTGAACATGTTGCTCTGAGGTGCTGGCATCTGAGTGGAGGAACGTGGTTGGCAGTTGGAGAGCTACCAAGGCTTAAGATTTGGGAATCACTCGCAGAGTAGTTTCTGAAGCTTGAGAATGTGAAGGAGGAGTCAAGAGAGTACATGAAAAAAGAAAGGAAAGTAGCGGAGAGCATATTCTTGGAAAATAACTCTTGTTAAGAGAATAGGAGGAAAAGCCAGAGAAAGACAAAAGCCAGTAGGAGAACCAAGAGAAGACAACATTAGAGAAACCAAAGAAAGATAATTCAGGATGACATAAGAGTCCAGAAAAAGCTCTGTGGTAACCTTGGGAGTGTGATATATATCGTTTTGGTCACATCATACATTGTTCTGCTGTACTGTTTAGCATAGTTCTTTCTTTTTTTAAATATTTATTTAAGTGATCTCTACCCCCATTGTGGGGCTCGAAATCATGACCCCGAGATCAAGAGTTGTGAGGTCTACCTGCTGAGCCAGCCAGGTGCCCCATTCTGTGATATAGTCTTGATCTTTCCGTTTTTTGTTTCCTTTTTGATAAAATAGTAAAAGTTCTAACACAATAATTGAAGGATCTCAAAGTGCAAGGAGGACGACGGTTAAGGGAGCTTAGGGATAGGAGAAGTGCTTGTCTTTCTATCTCACACTTGGTCTACTTAGCGTATGAATTATTTTAGACTGTCTTCAAAGAATATATTATCACTTTTGTGGGTGCTTTCAGAAAACAAATCAGAAAGTAGAAAGAGTAACTTGCTTAAGTGCAAGAAGACAGATCTCAAAGAACCGAAGCTGATTTGTTGAAAGCTGAGTGGAAAGATTTCAGTAGCATTTTGCACCAGAGTCAGGGCCAGAAAGCCTTGTGTCTTTGGTGCAACGTTTTATGTAGGAAAAAGAAAAATCTCTCTATGAAAGAGAATTTATAGGTACTCAGATTTGATCGTGAATTGACTTGAAGTTTTATAATCCACTTGAGAAGAATAGACTTTGAATATATAAATAATGATTGAGACAAGGGGAAAGAAGTGCAGTGGGTAGCTGGTTTGGCGTGTAACGGTAACTAGAGCATCGGTCTGTATCTTGCTCTGTATGGCAGCACATTAAAGATAAGAAAGATACTCTGATTAAAGGACATACCTTAAGTGGAGACATCATCTGGTGTGTTAAATTGGTAGGATGTGGCATCTTTTTTTTTTTTTAATTGAATTATAGTTGACACAGAATGCTACATTAATTTCAAGTGTACAACATAGTGATTCGATGACTCTCTACATTGTTCTGTGCGGCATCTTTATGAGGTTATTAGAATAAAGCTCACTAATTGGTAAAGCATAGTAGTAGCATATGCACTTAGGTAGAAATTGTCACATGGTTTGGATACTAGCATTTCAGTTTTGATATAGGAAGAGGAGTTGTTTTGCTAAAACTTAACCTCTTTAAGGTCTGATTTAAGTGAAAATACTTGTTAGGTCTGGATATTCAAATCGAGAATTGTAATTTATTAATTTATTAATATATTTTTTGATTTGGATGAGTTGATATGATTAGCTTTTTTTTGTTTTTTTTAAGATTTTATTTATTTATTTGACAGAGATAGAGACAGCCAGCGAGAGAGGGAACACAAGCAGGGGGAGCGGGAGAGGAAGAAGCAGGCTCATAGCGGAGGAGCCTGATGTGGGGCTCGATCCCATAACGCCGGGATCACGCCCTGAGCCGAAGGCAGACGCTTAACCGCTGTGCCACCCAGGCGCCCCAATTAGCTTTAAAATCCAGAATAGCGGGGCGCCTGGGTGTCTCAGCCAGTTAAGTGTCTGCCTTTGGCTCAGGTCATGATCTCAGGGTCCTGGGATTGAGCCCTGCATTGGGCTTCCCTGCTCCCGGGTTCCCTGCTCCTTTTCCCTCTGCCCTTCCCCCCACTCATGGGCTCTGTGTGTGTGTGTGTGTGTGTGTGTGTGTGTGTGTGCGCGTGCTCTCTCTCTGTCTCAAATAAATCTTTAAGAAAAATCCAGAATAGCTTATGCAAAGCAAAATAATATATTTTGCTTTTTAAATATTTCCTTTCTTTTGTTAGTGAATGATTATATCAGTATATAAGTTTGTACCTTTATTTGTTATCTGTCATCCTCAAAAAGTAGATTTGTTCATGTTAATTAATTCTCAGAGGTATTAGGCCTGATTCATTTGAGATTAAAAGCCTTAAAATAAATTACTGTTAAAATTTTCCTATTTACTTTACAACATCTTTTTGAATGGGGGGAATAGGAGTGGACCTAGTGAATGCAACAGTCTTCCCTGTGTTATATCTGCATCTTTATACGATGTTAGAACAAAAACAGTTTCTGAAGCTCTTCTTTGAACAAAAATAATATCAGAGTATTTAATAGTGTCAACAGCACATTTTTTCCTCTCTTCTAGTTTTATATATCTCCTAGTTTTATATATCGCTGAATAGTATTTGCCAGAAAGTGTATTTGAAGAGGTTCTTTGTAAATGTATGTTCGTGTTCATATTAATACACACCTGATAATGGTGAATTCAGTGCACTTAAAATAAAAGTAATTTTATGTGTTTATTTAATTATTGCACTTCTGATCATTTGTAGGAGAAACCTAACCAAACTATCCCTGATCTTCAGCCACATGCTGGCAGAACTAAAAGGAATCTTTCCAAGTGGACTCTTTCAAGGAGACACGTTTCGGATTACGAAGGCAGATGCTGCAGAGTTTTGGAGGAAAGCTTTTGGGGAAAAGTAAGTCTCTAAAATAATGAATTTGGTTTGGTTTGTTTGTTTTGTGTGTTTTTTAAGTAGGCTCCCAGCATGGAGCCCGTTGCGGGTCTCAAACTCCTAACCGTGAGATCAGTACCTGAGGTGCTACCAAGAGTCAGACGCTTAACCCACTGAGCCAGCCAGGTGCCCCTCAAAATAATGAATTAGAACTGTGAAGAACTAAAGCTTATGTTGTGGCCTTCTGCTTAATTTTTTAAACATCTTTTATGTAATTTTTAACTTTTTTTTTTTTTTTTTGTAAGTAAACTCTAACCCCAGTGTGGGGCTCGAAATCACAACCCCAAGATCAAGAGTTGCATGGTCTACCCAGTGAGCCCTGTTTATTTTTTTAATTAATGGAATAATTATATCATGGGGAAGCATAGAGAAAAATAATGAATATGTGTGTTCAGTAGGCCCCCCTTATCTGCAGTTTTACTTTCCATGGTTTCAGTTACCTGAGGTCAGCTATAGTCCAGAAGCAGATGGTCGACCTGATGTGTTATCAGAAGGTCAGTAGTAGCCTAACACTGTGTGGTAATGCCTGCGTATTTTCCCTCACCTCATCTCGTCACATAGGCCTCTTATCTCATCATCACAAGAAGGGTGTGTATAGTAAGTACAGTGAGATACTGTGAGAGAGAAAGCCACAGTCCTGTAACGTTCATTACAGTCTATTGGTTATAATTGTTCTATTTTATTATTGTGGTTAATCTCTTACTGTGCCTAATTTGTAAATTAAACTTTATCCTAGGTGTGTGTGTATAGGGAAAGCCATAGTGTATATATAGGGCTTGGTACTGTCTGCTTTTTCAGCCATCCTCTGAGGATTTCGCAGAGGATCCCTTGCACATAAGGGGGGCACTATGGTACCTACCTCCCCATGTTCTGGGTGTGTTTTGTTTCTGTTTTTTTAAAGAAGGCTTTGCAGATTCAATTGAAACCCATGCTGTTTGAATATTTGTTTCTTTCTCTCCCCATGCATTCTGCTGTTAATAGACATTTAGGTTTCACGTTATCTGCTCTCACAAACGGTGCCGCAGTGAACAGAGTTATATTTGTGTTCATATGCAAGAGCTTCTTCACAGTTACATGCCTGGGAGTGAAATAGCTGAATCGGGGCTTCATGTGCTCTGCTTTGCCAAATATTGCCTAATTGCTTTCCAAAGTGGTTATACCAGTTTATATCCATATACACAAATTCCAGCAGCTCCGCGATCTGGCTAACACCGGCAGTGTGAATTGGGAGTCGTAGTTTGCTTTATATTCCTGATGACAAAGGAGATTGAGCATCTTTTCACAATTATGACCAGTTGGGGTTCTTATTCTGACTTGCCTGTTCCTGTTCCTAACTTGTCCATTTTCCTCCTGAGTAACTTGTCTTTTTCCTGCTGAAAGATACTGCTTGTCTGTTAGTTACACATTACAGATATCTTCTTCTGGTCTGTGGCTGGATTTTGCACTTTGTTATATTGTCTTTCGATGTATAGAAGTTTTAAACTACATAGACAGATTTATGAATTAAACTTATGCTTTTAGTAGTGATATAAATGTTTTTGTATATCCTCTGAAATTTCGGATCAAGGAACTGAAAAAAACAGCCATACAACTTTTTAGTTGAATATATAGATCCTAATGTAAATTTCCCTTTAAATGCCTTCTTTTTAAAAATATGTTTAATTGTAAAATATAGAATAATTATTGATTTAAAAACTTAAAGAGGATGGGAATAAATTTAACTTTGTTCCTTTTAACTTAATAACTCCTTTAGAAGAGAGTTCAAAATACCACTTTATCTCTTAATTTTTACGCAGTGAGTACATAAACTTTTCAAAGTCAATGAGCTTGTGTTTACGTAAAGATCTTGAGAACTAGAAATCCCATAGTATCTTACGCTCGTCTTATCTGGGCTTTAATCAGTCTGACGTTAATAATTTATTCCTCATCCCGATCAGAGCTCTGTTCTTCCTGTGCCTTAAGCCTGTTTCCTCCTGTCTCGGCCTTGAGATTGTGAGTTCCTCAAAGAACTCAGAATGTTTTACGTGCTTTTAAAAAGTTAGTTTAAACTTTTCAGTTAGTAAAGGCCTGGCCACAGGTGACATTTATATAAAAAGAGTAATCTCTTTCTTTCCATGTTTCTCTAAAGAGAACAAATGGGGAAGAAAGATGAGAAAGGGGATTAGTTTGTGACGTATTGCCAAACAACACTGGGAAAAGATTTCTCTGTTACTAATTTACTTATTAGAAAGTTAAGAAATACATCATTTACTCCCTTTCTATTCTCAATCCAAAATATAACTTAGCTTCTTTGAGAGAATTGAAATTGATATTGAGACCTTAATGTGGCTTTTTTCCTTGGTTATTATAGCAATGCCCAGAATTGTCTGTTATCTCACTCTGTGCCTTCCTTTCCACCCCTGCTCCCCGATCTAGGACAATAGTCCCTTGGAAGAGTTTCCGGCAGGCCCTTCATGAGGTGCATCCCATCAGTTCTGGGCTCGAGGCCATGGCTCTGAAATCCACTATTGATCTGACCTGCAATGATTATATTTCAGTTTTTGAATTTGACATCTTCACACGACTCTTTCAGGTAGGATACTAAAGTGTTGGCTAAACTAGTTGCTACTTTTCTGAAGAGAGAGCTCTTTAAAAAATAACATTTGGGAGTTTACATTATTATATAGAAGTATTTTTAGTGTAGAAATTATAAGCAAAAAACCCCTCACTACTCTATTTTTATATATTTATTTATTGTTAAAAATAATAACTATATAATCTGCTTTCTTCCCCTCACATTATAATCTTTTTTTGTTAATAAATATTCTTCATTTGCATCATTTTAATGGTTGTAGAACGTCCAGAAAATGGGTATAATATGATCTATTTAATCAGTTTCCTGTTGTTGGACATTTGTGTATGTTTCCGGCTTTTTCTCCTATTGTATTTAAATTCTTGACTGTTAATATTGACATGCATTGATGTTCAGAAAGAACTTTTTTTTTTTTTTTTAAGATTTTATTTATTTATTTATTTGACAGAGATAGAGACAGCCAGCAAGGGAGGGAACACAAGCAGGGGGAGTGGGAGAGGAAGAAGCAGGCTCCCAGCGGAGGAGCCTGATGGGGGCTCGATCCCATAATGCTGGGATCACGCCCTGAGCCGAAGGCAGACGCTTAACCGCTGTGCCACCCAGGCGCCCCAGAAAGAACTTGTTTATCTCTTTCTGTAAAGATAATGTGTGCATGCCATACTTGTATAATAAGCCTTTTTTTTTTTTTTTTTTTTTTTTTTTTGCAGCTTCTTAGTTGTACTTGTAGGCTGCTGTTTCTCTGGTTATTTTGTTTGTTGTTTAACCGCACTCCTGTTGGTTAGAACTGCTGTAAAATGTCTTGAATTTCATTTTGTAATGAAATTTCTTTCTATAAAGCGTCTGTTTGTCTCTTCTTAGCTTTTCTAAGTTCTTACCTCTCAAACATATTTCCCTCAAAGTAACAATATATTTGAAAATTTGTGACAATGAATGGAGAATCGAGGTGGTTTCCTTTCTGTTCTCCATTGCTCTGAGGATGGTCGGATGTCTTGAGTGCAGTGGTCTGATTGAGCTCTTGTTCCCTTAGCCCTGGTCCTCTTTGCTCAGGAATTGGAACAGTCTTGCCGTGACGCACCCTGGCTACATGGCTTTCCTGACGTATGACGAAGTGAAAGCTCGGCTCCAGAAGTTCATTCACAAACCTGGCAGGTCAGTGCCGTGAAGCAGAGGCATTTATTCGCCTACGTTTTACTCTCTTGTGACCTCTGCCAGGATGGAGGAAACGTGGTCTTGCATCGGTTCCCCAGTGGCCCGGTTGCCGCACTGGGATTGCTGTCTGTTTACCAGAGGAATCGACTTCTTCAGATCTTATGATTTGATGAATGCTTTCAAGCCACTTAAGAATCGAGCTTACGTATTTTTTGCTTTTGGTCTGGAGGCACTGTAGAATGTGTTATTGGTGGTCCGTTTGATTTTTGTCTCTGTCTTGCTGTCCACACTAGTATAAGCATATCAAGGGTTCCGTTCATTCTGTTCTCAGTTACATTTTCCGGCTGAGCTGCACTCGTCTGGGTCAGTGGGCTATTGGATATGTCACTGCTGATGGGAACATTCTCCAGACGATCCCTCACAATAAACCTCTCTTCCAAGCCCTGATCGATGGCTTCAGGGAAGGCTTGTGAGTATCTGCTGTTCGCCACTTGCTAGAGTCTCGGAACTCGGGGGTCGTAAACCTCGGTCATCAGTGAGTGACGTGATTCCAGCTGTCTTCACGGTTGGCGGTTCAAGAAACATATTAACAGGTTATATTATTTTGGCCTTCAGGTTCCGTAGGATTTTTGTTGTTATTTAAAAGGATTCTTTGAGTGAGATGATTTTTCTCTAGTGCTTTCGTTATTACCATGAGTAAACTGTTTCTTTCTCCTTTTCCACACGTTGACTTATTTTCAAGTCTATATTTGAAAATATGCCAATTAGCAGAAAACGTTACCAGTTATTTAACTAGCCCACATTGGAGTGATTACGTGTTTTGAATAACAGCAGGCTCAGCGGCCTTCATCTGCCCTGAGCATTTTGGTTTGTCAGTATTTCTTCAGGCTTTGGGCTTTCGTAATCTGTGCTAATATTTATGACTCATACTTATTCCAGAATGCTATTTCTTTGGGAACTCAAATTGATTATCACTTGGTAGGCACTAAAAATACTAGCAGTTGACCACCTGTCAGAAAGCTCCTTGTGTTCTGAAGCAACGAGGAAAGTCCATTAGCCATTAAGCACCGTGTCCTGGAGCAGCGTTGGAGCTGAAGGGGGTGCTTCCCCAGACGTCAGAGCAGGCCGACGCCACAGGCTTCCTGGTAGATGATCTCAGGGGCTTACTTTGCTTCTTGTTATATTTCTTTTAAATTGGTGTCTCTCAGTGTAAAATACCCTTTGAACCAAGGGTATTTTAGGCGTTTGGTCAGAAACAGATGATGTTTAAATTAAGAATTTGGGGACACCACCTGGGTAGCTCAGTGGTTAAGTGTCCAACTCTTGATCTCAGCTCAGGTCTTGATCTCAGGGTTGTGAGATCGAGCCCTGTGTCAGCCTCCATGCTGGGCGTGGAGCCTATTTAAAATAAAAAAATAAAATAAAAATAAATTAATTTGTATTTTGCGGCCATCCATAGATTAAAATAGGGGTTGGCAAACTGTGGCTCACAAGCTAGCGGTTGTGGTATGGCCTGGACGGTTTTCCTTTTTAAAGTGTTATTTAAAAAAAATAACAAAGAATACATGACACAGACTTCTGTGGCTTGCAAAGCCTAAGATATTTACTATTTGGCCCTTAACAGAGAAAGTTTGTGAGGCACTCAGTTTAGAGATAAAGCCTGTGGCATTGTGGCCTAGAGAAGGAGTATCAGTGTTTGGAGAATATCTTCTTGGAACTGTTCTGGGTTATTTATTTTTTGAAGTATTTATCTTTGATAAGTACAAAGACTTATCTTTGTACTTACGCAAAGTTGCCTGTTTATTTGCGAGAGCGTGCCCGAGCAGTGGGAGGGGCAGAGGGAGAACGAGAATCTCAAGCAGACTCCGTGCTGAGGGCAAAGCCGCCGGCGCGGGGCTCAGTCTCATGACCCTGAGATCATGACAGGAGCTGAAATCAAGCGTCGGCCGCTTAACCGATGGAGCCACCCAGGCGCCCCCAAAGGTGCCCTTTTAGATGAGGGAATTCCTAGATACTCTTTGTCAGTATTAGCAAACCGTTATAAATTGGCCGTAGTAAAACCCCAAGGCTGGTTACTCTTTTTACAGCTATCTGTTTCCAGATGGACGGAATCAGAATCCCGACCTGACGGGCTTATGTGAACCCACTCCCCAGGACCACATCAAAGTGACCCAGGTGAATTTTGTTGTGCACCCTCCCCGTGCCTCTAGAGGCAGGCTTTTGTACGCACTTGACGCAGCTGACGGTAGAATGGTACGAAGTGATTGGAACGCGTACGTTTTAAACCATTGACTAGCTTAGGGAATTTAGGTGTGTGTGGTTTCTCTAAAGAACTTAAAACAGGACCAAGACTGTGTGCTTTCTGTGCCGGTGAGAGAAGAGTGACCGCGACTGCGGCACCTCCATACGAGCAAAATCTGTGTAGAGAGTAACAGTCGTCTGTCGTTCTCCTGGTGTTAGTACTGACGGTCGTGGTCATTCATTCGTGCCCCAGACATCTGCAGTCGGCTGAGTAATCTCTTCAATTTTTTTTAATCAAAGGAACAATATGAATTATACTGTGAGATGGGCTCCACCTTCCAGCTGTGTAAAATCTGCGCTGAAAACGACAAGGATGTGAAAATTGAGCCCTGTGGACACCTCATGTGCACGTCCTGTCTCACATCCTGGCAGGTACGGGTCTTCTCCGCCCTGGAATCCCTCAGAAGCATTGGGGGGTTTGTATTCTTTACGGATAGCAAGGATGGCCTGGTTCGGGGCGGAGGTTTTAAGCTTCTGGTTTCTTTTTTTCATCTTTAGGAATTGTGTTTCCTTGTGGACACACAAGTGTCAGTACTTTCAGCTGCATCTGTTGACCGTCTCCCATTTGCTCTGCAGGAATCAGAAGGCCAGGGCTGTCCTTTCTGCCGATGTGAAATTAAAGGTACTGAGCCCATTGTGGTAGATCCGTTTGACCCTCGAGGAAGTGGCAGCCTCCTGAGGCAAGGAGCCGAGGGAGCTCCCTCCCCAAATTATGAGGACGATGACGATGAACGAGCTGATGATTCTCTCTTTATGATGAAGGAACTGGCTGGTGCCAAGGTAAGACTGCAGGTTCAGAGACTGGCAGACTCCATCGTGAGTGCTGTTTAAAGGAATAGAGTACTTGATGACATCCAAACCACAGGTAATACTAGCGGACATTTACTGTGTGGGAGATGCCATGCTCAGTGCTTCCCTTATTTTAACTCCTGTGATCCTGTCCTTGTATATACTCAAATAACCCGAGAGTAGGTAATCTTATTCTCATTTAGCAGATGAAGAAACCAGGGCACGGCAAGGTTAAGGAATTGGCTGAAAATTGCATGGCTGCGGCCAGACATTACGGCTTCAAGGCCTGTGCTCTTTCTGTGTCCTAGAACTGGGCTTTACTCAGCTTGTTGGAGAGAACGAGAGGGGATAAGACAGTGGGGCCCCACTGTGCTGCTGTGAGTAGAGTCCGGTGTTTGGTCTTCTTTCCTAAGGGGGTCCTGGCACTGGGAAGTTAGATTTGGAGGGGAGAGGCACTGTTAGTAGCTAAAGACATGGTGACTGAAGTGACCGGAGGGTGGTAGGAGGTATCACGTAGAAGCTAAACAGACTGGAGAGGCCCTAGTAAAGAGAGGAATCACACAGACTAAGAAGGGATGGATCAAATTCTGTAGCATTAGCGGGTAGGGTGAAGTAGGGATCTGTTCACTAATTAGAAGTAAGGCAGTCCTTGAAGATGTTAGCCAATACAGGGCAAACCAAAGGTTCTAATGTGCTTTAGATTCTCTGATTTAGAATGTTACAAATTCATGGGCAGCCTTCTTTTATAACAGCCCCTCATTGCCCGGCACACAGTAGGTGCTCAGTAAATATCGAAAGAATGGATTCGGGGGTGCCTGGGTGGCTCAGTTGGTTGAGTGTCCGACTCTTGATTTCGGCTCAGGTCATGATCTCGGGGTCCTGGGCTGCAGCCCAGCATCAGGCTTCGCGCTCAGAGGGTAGTTTGCTTGGTATTCTCGCTCTCCCTCCGCCCCACCCCCACCC
The DNA here is from genome assembly GCF_023065955.2 of Ursus arctos. NCBI lineage: Eukaryota > Metazoa > Chordata > Mammalia > Carnivora > Ursidae > Ursus > Ursus arctos. The sequence continues at coordinate 14,689,799 of NW_026622897.1, forward strand.
CCAAAAATAAAAAAAAAAAAAAGGAATGGGTTTGCTCTCTTAAATGATTGCATCCGGTGTGTCTCCTCCTCTCTGTCCTCAGTGCCACTGCCTTATTACAAGGCTGTTACCATCATATCTTCACCTTCCCACCAGCACCAGTCATCTACAGCTCAGACCTGGCCATCGTTTGCCCCATACTCTGAGGACTTCTTGTTACTTCATGGATTAAGCCGTTCTCCTTTTCAGGCACTTTTCCCTTAAAATCCTTTTTCTTTTATGTTTTGTGGTCCAGCAAGGCCAAGCCACTAAAAATCTTTCCATGCTTTTGTCTCGGTAGTTTCTTTTTTCTCTTTAAGATTTTTTAAATTTCTTTTAGAAAGTAAGCACATGAGCATCGGGGGAGGGATAAGCAAACTCCCTGCTGAGCGGGGGACCCTACCCCCAAATGTAGGGCTTAATCCCAGGACCCTGAGATCATGACCTGAGTTGAAACTAAGAGACGCTTAACCGACTGAGCCACCCAGGCATCCCTATCTTGGTAGTTTCTTTGTAATTTGGTTGAGTTTTCATTTCCGAGGAAACCTTTCCAGACTGTTCCTGCTTCCCCCACTCCCAGTTCACATGTGATTACACACGCATCATTTCTGGGTCTGTCCAGGTGTCTCTGAGACACTGAATACGTCTACCATAGAACTTACCGCCTCGTAATATTTTATTAAATGTATTTCCTGGTATATCGTAAATTCCTAGAAGGCAAGAGCCATGTCTCATTTGTAATTTACTATTCAGAATTGAGCACATCGTAATTACTTTGAATGTTTGGGAATTGAAATGACTTCAAAACAGGAATTAATAAATCTGTCTATGCTTTATCCGTAACGGGTAGTTGAGGAAGTCTGGAATGAATTGTACATTTTTGGTTTTTTTAAATGGACAGATTTTTCGAAGTTTTGGCCCCTTATAACAGGTTCTTTGGTTCCATTTTAAGAGATTAATTTGAGGGGTGCTTGGGTGGCTCAGTCCGTTAAGTATCTTCCTTCGGCTCAGGTCGTGATCCCAGGGTCCTGGGATGGAGCCCGCGTCTGGCTCCCTGCTCGGCGGGGAGCCTGCTTCTCCCTCTACCTCTGCCCCTCTCTCCTCATGCACGCGCTCTCTCTCTCTCTCTCTCTCTCTCTCATAAATAAATAAATAAATAAATAAATAAATAAATAAAATCTTTAAAAAGATTAATTTGACCTCTAAAGCAGTTTTATGCTCTTATATAGATTTCTCTCTGTTCAGTCATGAACATTTATTGGTAGCTCCAGGAATATTAGGGAAGCTGAATAAAAAGATAAGTTATTTTTCATGGATATATTTGAAATTAAAATTACCCTTTTTTCTTCCTGAAATTTTATAGATGAATAATATTTACTGTGGAGAAACAGGCATCACATTCAGTGTTGATGTGGGTACAAATTAGCCCATCTTTTGGAAGGACAGTTTGACATCTGTCAAAATGTGTAACGGTCACAGTGTGAGCTAGCACTTCCCATTTTAGGGCTTTATCCTAAAGACATACTCAGATAAGCACACAAAGATGTGGACGCAGTTCTTCTTACAGCATTATTGGCAATAATGAAAACTTAGAATCAACTCACATGTCCAGCAGTAAGAAATTACGATACATCCTTGTGTCTGTATTCTGTTGCTGCCATACAGATTACTACAGATTTAGCAGCTTAAAGCAACACAGATTTATTCTGTTACAGTTTTTAATGGTCAGAAGCCCTACACATGTGCCATCCAGCTAAATCAGGGTATCAGCAGGTCTGTAGTTCTTCTGTAGGCTCTAGGGGAAGATCCATTTCCTTTTTCGTTTGGATTTGGCAGTTTAGTTCCTTGCCAGTTGTAGGATTAAGATCCCATGTCCTTGCTGGCTGTCGGCTCATGGTATCCCAGCTTCCAGTGGTCAGCCGCGCTCTTTGGCTCCTGGACTTCTTTCCTCCCCCTTCAGCCTTATGTCTCTGCTTTTAAGGACTCGTGTTTAGATTGGGCCTGTCCAGATAGTCCAGGATAATTCTCCCATCTCAAGATCCATGCCCTCAATCATATTTGCGAAGTTCCTTTTACCAAGTAAAATAACATATTCACAGTTTCTGGGTTTTGGGGTGTGAATAAACATCTTAGCGCTGGGGGATAGGGAATCCTCATTCTACCTACTATAGTTCACATAATGGAATGCTCTGCAGAACAAGTTCAGTTTACGTATACTTAAGTGGAAAGCTGGCTAATGAATACTAAGTTTGAAAATAATTGTATACTCTGTATAGTATCACCTTATTTCTCTAAGAAAAATTGGTTGTAAAAAAGTGTAACATGCATAGGGGGAAAAATGACTACCCACTAAATTGCTGTCATTTCTGACAGGTTGAGAGGACTTGAACTTTATGAGATAGTTGGATGTTGTATAGTAAACATAGTACTTTTGCTAGGTGTTCATCATGCTGGGTAAGTGGCTCTGTGTTGAGTGCTGTAACTGTTGAGTGAGCTAGGAAACCTGAGACAAAGGCCTGCAAGGAGCTAGTGGTTGAATTCGAGAAGAGAACGTGCGTGCAGGTGAGACAATTTAACACAGGCAGACATTGAACATGGTTTTAGATCGCTGGGTACACGCTAAGTGCTGTAGGACTTTAAAGAAAAGAAGGAAGTGAACCCCTTTTCCATAGCTGATCTGTATGAATGACTTTAAATTTACTTATTTAAATAAAAGTAATAAACGTACACCGTAAAAATTCAGATAGAGAAAAAGCAGCTTCGTGTGTTGTGCTGTCCCTTGGCTATTCCGTAATTTATTTAGTCTCTTAATGGACGTTCATCTTGTTTCCAGACTTACACAGACGGATATTCTTCTCAAGTCTGTAGGGTAAACTCCTAGCAGTGGGATTGCTGGATGAGAGTGAATGTCCATTTAAACTCTTTGATGGAGGAAAGGCTAGAATTAGGGGAGGGGCATGGGAATTTCACAAAGACAGTGCTATTGCATTTCGTGGTGTTCATCATTGTTTGTGTGAATAAACTATTTTACAAAATATTTAACTTCTTTTGAGTAGATAACAAAGTTATCCCCGATTTTTTGTCCTAAAATCACTCCTCAAGGTAGATGAGACTAGGGGGTGCCTGATTGGCGCGTCCTGGGTAGCTGTCGTTCGGGGGTTTGTTGCTGTTTTATTTCAGTTAGTTTTTAATACACTGAATCTACTTATTACAAAATCCAGATGACGAACGTATGTGGATTTTTTGGGTAAGTTTAAAAGACTTGCTAGAAGGCTGGCGGAAACCTTGGCTCCCTGCCTCTGCCGCCTTCAGCTCCTCTGTGGGCCTCACTCAGATTTGTGGGTTCTTAACACCTTTCACACTGTATACTCACACTGCCTTCTCTTGCCTCTTCAGCGTTAGTCATCTGTTCAGGTGTTGTAGAAAAGAATCGATGATCTCCCTCCTTCCTACACCATATCTCCCCACTACGGTTGAGTGTTTTTTGACTGAATCACTATTCGATATGTAAATGATTTTGCTCCTTGCTGTTGCAAGCAATACCCTATGATGTAATTGCTGTTGTTTTCTCATACAGCCTTTCGTTTTTCCTGGGATAATTGCTATATATGTGTGTGTGTGTATTTTTATTTTATTTTAATTTTTATTTTTTTAAGATTTAACTTATTAGCGTGAGCACATGGCGGGGGAGGAGCAGAGGGAGAGGGAGGGAATCTCCAGCAGACTCCCCGCTGAGCAGGGAGCCACACCTAGGGCTCGATCTCACGCCCCTGTGAGATCATGACCTGAGCCGAAATCACAAGTTGGACGCTTAACCGACTGAACCTCTCAGGCACCCCAGATTGCTTTATTTTTATTTCCTTAGTTTTCCGTTTGTACCTGTCACTACCAGGTCTTACCAAGCTGACATCTCTCAGTATAATTTTCTATGAAGTAAATTCTCTAAATACAGTAGATGGTATGTAACATACTGCGGTGACATGTGGGAAACATGGCTCCCACGTTTTCCTCTTTCTTGCTTTACTTCCTTGTTTGGGTGAAGTATGTCCTCAAAAAGGTGAGAGAAAATTTTTGAGACGTTTGATAGCTTGAATGCCTTTGTTCAGCTTTCAGACTGACTAGATACACAATTGCTAGGTTGAAAAAAACCTCTAAATTGTTACGGCTTCACTTCACTTCTATATTCTAGTGTATTTTTGCCATTTGGTGCCCTCTTTCTCTCTATCCCAAGGAGCTCTTAGGTTATTCTCCTTATCCTTGATTCCTTGAAAATATAAGGGCATTTTTGGTTTGTTTGTTTGTCGTGGGTTTTTTCCTTCATTGGGCTGGCTATGCAGTGAACCCTTTCTATATGGATAGTTAGGTCCCTTGGGTCATAGAAACATTCTTGGGGTATTTCTCCGATCATTTCCTCTCCACTTGTGTTTTTTCTGCTTTTCTGGAACCGTATTACATGTCGTGATAACAGAACAGTGCAGGGATGGGTCGGTTATGTTGAGCCACGAAGAGTGCGACTAGCTCAACCCTCTGCACTTCAGGAACGGGAACGAGCAGTGGATGGCGAGAAGGCTTGAGATAGGCAGAGAGGGGCGCCTGGCTGGCTCAGTTGGTGGAACGTGCGACTCTTATCTTGGGCTTGTGAATTTGAGCCCCACATTAGGTTGGGTGTAGAGATCACTTAAAAATAAAATCTTAAAAAAAAGGCAGAGAGGGCTTTTGCAATTGGGAAACAATCTGAAGGGAAGGAGGTAGAAATTCCAGAGTCGAGACTGGTGGGAAAGTGGGAGTTACTGATGGTTGGTTTTTGAGCTACTGCACATTCTAAGGATGGCTAAGCTGGTAATGATGAGCAAACAGATTTGGTGAGATAAGAAACCAGAAGTTGGGAGAATTGCAAGAAGGTGGCTTTAATTAATCAGATCTGAGGTTGGTAAGCAGAATGAAAAGGCAGATAAAGATGCGAGACTCTTTCATGGAAAAATCAGGATACAGTGACTGGCTAGAAATTGATGAAGGGACAAGTAACCTAATAAGTTCTCACTTTCCTAACCCTTGAGGTGTCTGACTGTTCATGCCGCATCACTCATGCCCCAGGGATGTGGAGCCGTTTTTCTTAAGCATGAGTAAACGCGGGTAGCTAATGATGGGGGCTTTCTTTGCCTGCATTTATCACCCGGCATTAACGAGAGGACTAAGTATGTGAATGGTTATCTTCCTGTCATCTTACTTAAGTGCTAGTAATACGTATTTGCCTATATTCCATCTGTTTTGTTCCCTGGGAGAGAATGCAGATGCCAAGTAGCATTTTGTGTGAATTATGCATATCTCTTGATAGCTTGCCTGGACAAGCTTATTAGCCATTCATCACCCTGCTACAGGCTCGGAAATGGGAGAGGTTATACATGCATTGCTTCGTCTAATTTGGCACCTCATTTTTAAAGAACACAAATTATTAGGAAATATTATCCCTTCAAATTGCTGAGTTGAAATACTTCTTCAGAAGGACTCGAGGTGCTTTTTAGATGCTGTTGATTCTTTTCCTCCTAATGTCTTTTTTTCTTTTTTCTATCATAATAAGCCATGAAGAATTTCTCATCTTTGATCTCTTTCATTGTTCTGTGCCTTAATGTTATTTTCCCACGTGATTTGTTGAGAGGTTCTTGTCTGCTCCTTTCTTTTTATATGGGTTCCTATTTTTAATCTTGAAAAGATTTTTTTCTTTCTCTGAAGATGAGGTGGAAAATTGTAATATTTGTTTTCTGTTGTGAGCTAGGAAGCTTTTTGCAGCACAGCCGTGTCTAGATACTTGCCTGTAGCTTGCATCTGCGTGCTATTTCTGTGATTGAGAGCGCCCTCTTATGGTGACACGGAAATAATTCCGGAAGCCTGACCCATCGGTAGTACGGTAGTACAGTCAACGTTCATATGGTACTTGCTGTCTACAGCTTTGGGAGGAGTTGAAAGATGCCACTCCCTCCTACGAGAATAACCTATTGGGAAGTTTTATTTGTGTCAGGTGGAACGGCCTCCTTCTCCGTTTTCGATGGCCCCACAAGCTTCCCTTCCCCCAGTGCCACCGCGACTTGACCTTCTGCAACAGCGGGTGTCCCTTCCTTCAAGTGCTTCTGGTCTTGGAACTGCTTCTAAGGTAAGACGTTACCCATTTCTACAGTTTTCCAATTCTTTGTTGTGGATTATAGTGGGGTTTTTGTTTTTGTTTTTTAAGATTAGTGGGTTTTGATTGATTTGCTTTCCTCGTGTTTCCACAGGTAGCTTCTGGCTCCCTTCATAAGGACAAACCATTACCAATACCTCCCACACTTCGAGATCTTCCACCACCACCCCCTCCGGACCGGCCATATTCTGTTGGAGCAGAAACCCGGCCTCAGAGACGTCCCTTGCCTTGTACACCGGGTGACTGTCCATCCAGGGACAAACTGCCCCCTGTTCCCTCTGGCCGCCTTGGGGAATCGTGGCTGCCTCGGCCAATCCCCAAAGTACCAGTGGTTGCCCCAAACGCTGGTGACCCCTGGACAGGTAGAGAATTAACCAACAGGCACTCACTTCCATTTTCATTGCCCTCACAAATGGAGCCCAGAACAGATGTGTCCAGGCTTGGAGGCACATTCAATGTGGATACCTCCATGGTGAGTCCTGACAAATATTTTTGGATGGCATTTAATGGGTCAGAGTTTTGTGATAGGTTTTGTACAGGATTCAGAGACAGTGAAACATCCCTGCCCTCAGACGTATACATACCCTCCGGAAGGATGTTACTAGAGCAGATAAAGTATGTGTGTAAAGACCACAACAGGTGCACGTCTGTGCACCTGCATATATGTGTATATGTTTGTGTGGCTGGATTCATATAGTATAAATGAGTATTATGAATAGAAAGCATGTAAGTTGTAGAGAAAGGAGAGATTATTTCCAAATAGAGCGAGCAATCACGAGGCCTTTATGGAACAAATGGCATTCTGAATTTGAAGTGTTCTTTCCAAAGTGAATAGTGTTAAGGTCAGAAGTACAATGACACAGATGCTTGAGGTATATTGTGGAACTAGAAGTAGTTTAATTTGAGTGGAGCAGAAGTTTTGTATTTCAGAGGAGGGGAAAGGTCTAGAAGAGGGCATTAGGACTAGATCAGAGGACCTGGAAAATCCCATCAAGGCCAAAAGAATTTGAATTTATTTGGTAGGAACATGAGCAAAATGACAATTTACAGAGAGAAGTCTAGTAGTGTGCAAAACGGATCGCTAAGAGAGTAGATTGAAAAACGGTTAGCGGTTCATTATTTTGTAAGCATGAGATAAGGGATCCAAACCGGGGCGGGGGGAGGTTTATTTGTTCTTTTGTTGGTTCGTTTGTGTATGTGCTTCACAAAAAATCCTACCCTTACAAAGTTTACATCTCTAGTGGAGTAGAGACGAAATAAACACGGTAAGTTAATAAAACAAAGGGCATTCGTTGCTGATGAGCGAGCTATGGAGAAAAACAGTGGAAAAAAGGGGTGTCGGGACAGTTGGAGTTGGGGTGGGGGTACAGGGAGGAATGGGGTACAGTTCTGAGCAAAGATCTGGAGCATTGGTGAGAGCGAGCCCTGCTCATTTTGAGGGAGTCTGTTCCAGGGTGAAGGGGAGGCAGGTGAGTTGGGGAGAGTATGCCGCCAAGTAAGCAAGAGGAAGAATACTCCAGTGCACATTTCATTGACCTGCTTTCTCTTGTGTATGTGAGCAGTGTTATTTCCTATGTGCTACACAAACAGTTGAAGGTTAATTAGCAGTATAACTACATAGTAATGCTGCCAGTCCCCTTCAGACAAATGAAAAAAGGGGGAGAACAGCCTGTGAGCAGGGAAGGTGAGGAATACGGTGGGGCCCTTACATGAACTGCGAACTTCTTGGTGGCAAGAGAAGGGGGGGCGGTCACTTACAAGAGGCCTCAGGTAAAGGCCGTCTAATTTGTGAGAATGAATTAGGTCAGGCTTTCTGGTGACCTCACTGTAGAAAGAGATTTTTTAAAGCTCGAGAGGTTATTTGCGTAGACAGCCAATTTCCTCAGATCTTGCAGAATTAAAACAAAAACCCCCATTTCCTTGGCTCCTTTTAGATCTCTGTCTTCCTCACCCTGACATTTAAACTTTCTTCAGAGCCCGAAAGCAGCTTTGCTTTTGGGCAGATGTAATAACCCCTAAGCATGGCGTTGAGAGTGGGGTCCGTGTCTGTATTACTGTTCTTGTTATTTTGACTAGGTTGGAGAAGTAAGAGGCGACACTGAGTTGTGTTAAGAAGGTTCTTTCTCACCACTTTTCTTTCCAGAATGTGACTAACAGCCCATTAGCAGGTTCAGAGTGTGAGCACCCCAAAATCAAGCCTTCTGCATCTGCCAGTGCCATTTACTCTCTGGCTGCCAGGTGAGTACTAAGGCTGTGTCTCGTGGAGCAGAGCTGGTCCTGCTAAACAGCTTGCTCACAGAACGTAGAAAACCCAGAGCGGTACAAAAGAAGAAGTAGAAACCGATCTGTTGGTCTCACTCTTTTCGTTTCCTCTGTGTCCATGTACATAGATCAGCCTTGCTGGGCTTAACGATTTTATTAATCTTTTCAAAGAAGCAGTTTTGGTTTTGTTGACTTTTATTTTAAAAAAATGTTTTCTTAATTCTTATCATTTTTAATTTTAATTCTTAATTCTTAGGTATCTGCTTCGTGTGTGTGTGGTAAAATACCCACAGTGTACACCATCTTGCGACACCTGGGTGGCTCAGTGGGTTAAGCATCCGACTGTTGATTTCAGCTCAGGTCATGGTCTCAGGGTTGTGAGATGGAGCCCTGTGCTGGGCTCCACGCTGGGCATGGAGCCTGCTTGGGATTTTCTCTCTCCCTCTGCCCCTCCCTCTCCTTTTCTCCCTCTCTAAAAATATATACATATACACCATCTTACTTATTTGTAAGTGTCCCATTCAGTGGTATTAAATACATTCACATTATGCAACCATCACCACCAACCATGCTCGTTAACACTTCGTCTTGTAAAACCGAAACTCTTTCCATATTAAACGAAAGCTCCCCGTCCTTCCCTGCCCCAACCCCTGGCAGCCACTGTTACACTCTGTCTTCAGGATTTTGACTAAGTACTGCCTATGAGTGATCATACAGCATTTGTCCTTTTGCGACTGGTTTACTTTAGTTATAATGTTCTCATCCGTGTTGTAGAATATCGCAGAATTTCCTTCCTCCTTAAGGCAGAGTAATATTCCAGTGTATGTATATACGGTAGTATCCCCCTTATCTGCATGGGATACCTTTCAAGACCCCCCGAATGCCTGAAACCAAGAATAGTACTGAACCCCGACCGTACCCCATGTTTTCTTCTATATATACATACATGGTAAGGCTTAGTTTATAAAGTAGGCACACAAGAGATGAACAACAACAATAATGAAATAGGACAGTTACAACAGTTTACTATAATAGAAGTTGTATGAGTGTGTCCTTTCTCAGAATACTGTACTATACTCACCACCCTTCTTGGGGTGATGTGAGATAAAATGCCCGTGTGATGAGATGAAGTGAGGGGACTGACGTCGGCATTGGGACATAGTGTTAGGCTACTATTGACCTTCTGATAATACATCAGAAGGAGGATCATCTGCTTCCAGACCGCAATTGACTGTGGGTAAGTAAAACCACAGAAAATAAAATTGCAGATAAAGGGTGACTACTGTACCACGTTTTGCTTATCCGTTCATCAGTGGGTGGACACTTGGGTTGCTTTCACATTTTAGCAGTTGCAGTGGTGCTGCTGTGAACTTGGGTGAGCAAACACTCTTCAGGGCCCTACTTGCAATTCTTCTGAATATATGTGTGGAAGTAGTATTCCTGGATTATGTAATTCTATTTTTAATTTTTTGAGACCCCATCATACTGTTACCCTTGCCCTTTTTGTGGTATCTTTAGGCTTTTCTACATATGAGATCATGTCATCTGCAAACAGGGAGATAGTTTTTCTTCTTTTCTGATGTGGATGCCTTTTATTTCTTTTTCTTGCCTAATTGATCTCGTTAGAAATTCCAGTACTGGGATGCCTGGGTGGCTCAGTCGGTTAAGCATCTGTCTTCAGCTTAGGTCATGATTCCAGGGTCCTGGGATTGAGTCCCGCATCAAGCTCCCTCTGCCTGCTGCTCCCCCTGCTTATGCGCGTGTGCTCTCTCTCTCTCTCTCTGACAAATAAATAAAAATCTTATAAAGAAAAAAAAATTCCAGTACGTTCTTGAGTAGGAATGGTGAAAGTGGACATCCTTGCCTTGTTCCTGATCCTTCAGAAAGCTTTCGGTCTTTCACCGTTGAGTATGATGCTTGCTGTGGCCGTTTCATATATGGCTTTTGCTAAGTTTAGGTACTTTTATTCTTAGTTTAGTTGATTATTTTTGTCATAAAAGGGTGTTAAATTTTGTCAAATGCTTTTCTGCACCAGTTGAGATGATCGTGTGGGGTTTTTCCCTTTCGTTGATGTGGTGTATTTATTAATCAGTTTTCATACGTTGAGCCATCCTTGCATTCCAGGTATCAATCCCATTGATGTATAACGATGTATAATCCTTCTTATATGCTGCTGAATTCTTTCTGCTGGGATTTTGTTGTGGACTTTTGTATTAGTGTTCATAAGGCTATTGGTCTGTTGTTTTCTTGTAGTGTCCTTGTCTGGCTTTGTGCAATGATTGTGCCATCCTCACAGAATGAGTTAGGAAGTGTCCCTCTTCAGAGTTTTGGAGCAGTTTGAAAAGAATTGGTATTCGTGGGGCGCCTGGGTGGTTCAGTGAGTTAAGTGTCTGCCTTCAGCTCAGGTCATGATCCCAGGGTGCTGGGATCAAGCCCCGCATCTGGCTCCCTGCTCAGCCGGGAGCCTGGTTCTTCCTCTCCCTCCTCTCTCCTCGTGCTTGCTCTCTCTCTCTCTCTCTCTCTCTCTCAAGTAAATAAATAAAATCTTTCCCAAAAAAAGAATTGGTATTCATTTTTTATTAAATATTTGGTAGCATTCACCAGTGAAGCTGTCAGGTACAGGGCTTTTCTTTGTTGGCTGATTTTTGATTACTGAATCCATCTCCTATAAGTCTTTTCAGATTTTCAATTTTTTGTGATTTAGTCTTGGGTAAATGTTGTGTTTCTCGGAATTTGTCCACTTCATTTAAGTTAGACAGTGTTTTGGCATTAACTGTTCACAGTACTCTCTTAAAATCCTTTTTATTTCGATAGAATTGGTAGTAATATCTCCACTTTGATTTCTGAGTTTTAGTAATTGGAGTCTTCTCTTTTTTTTCTTAGCCCATCTAGATAAAATTTGTCGGGTTTGTTGATCTTTCTGAAGAACCAACTTTCGGTTTCATTGATTTTTCTCTGTTGTTGTGGGGGTTTTTTCCCCTCTGTATTTTATTTACTTCTGCTCTAGTCTTCATTGCTTCCTTCCTTCCACTAGGCTTAGGTTTAGTTGGTTCTTTTCCAAGTTTCTTAAGTTGTAAAGTTAGGTTGATTTGAGATCTTTTTTGATTTTTAATGTAACCATCAGTACTATAAATGCCCTTACCACTGCTCTGAGTTTTGGTATGTCATGGTTTTGGTTTCATTCACCTCTGTTTTCTTATGTCCTTTGTAATTTCTTCTTTGATCCCTTGGTTGTTTAAAAGCGTATTGTTTGATTTTCACAGTTTTGTGGAATTTTCAGTTTCACTTTTGTTACTGATTTCTAATTTCATGGTGTTGTGGTCAGAGAAGATACTTTGTATATCCTTTAAAATCTATTGAGACTTAATTTGTGGCCTCACATATTGTCTGTCTGGCAAATGTCCCTGTTCAGTGAGGGGCCATGCATGTACGCTGTTGTTTTTGAGTGGAGTGTTCTGTTTACGTCTGTTAGCGGTAATTGGTTTGTTATGTTGTTTAAGTACTGTTTCCTTGCTTCTGTCTAGTTGTTCTATCCATTATTGTGGGTGAGATACTGACATTTCCATATATTGGGGCTCCTGGGTGGCCCAGTTGGTCGGGCATCCGACTCTTGGTTTCGGCTCAGGTCATGAGATCAAACCTCACATCAGGCTCCAAGCTCAGCATGGAGTCTGCTTGAGGTTCTTCTCTCTGTCCCTCTGTCCCTTACGTCCCCCCTGCCCCCATGTGCACAGGGTCACTCTCTTCTCTCTCCCTCTCAAATCTTTTTTCAAAAAGTTCCTTTATTCAGTACATTATTATTTGATAGGTTGTCCCCTATTTTTTCAGTATCATAAATAGTACTGTAGTGAATAGTCTTGGTTATTTCCTTAGGGAAAATTCTTAGAAATGGAATTTCTGAGTCCAAGGGTATGCATTTTGGTTAAATATTTTTGCTGAATTACACTCCAGAAAAGTTGTACTAATTTATTTCTAACACTATATAAGAAAGTACTTATTTCCCTGTATTTTTGCCAATACTTGGTATTTTTTTCTTAATCTTTTCAGGTATTTCCCACGAACAATTTATTAAGAAAAGTTTCAAGCATAGAGTCAGGTGACAGATTTTTACAGTGAACGTCCATATACTCCCCACCTGGGTTCTGCTATCAGCATTTTCTTATCCTTGTTTTATCACACATTTCTCTCTGTACTTTTTTTTTTTTTTTTTAATCTCTACACCCAATGTGGGGCTTGAACGTACAACCCTGAGATCAAGAGTCTCATGCTGCGTGACTGAGCCAGCCAGGTGCCCCTCTGTACTTCTGTCCATCCATCAGTCTGTCTTTTGGGACACATTTGAGAGCAAATTGTAGACACTAGTACACTTCCGCCTTAAAACTTCAGCCTGTGGTGCACAAAAAAGTAGTATGTAGACATGAGGGGGAAAATCTCAAGTTAAATTATAGGGACTGTCTGGGTTAGGTTTCTGTAGCATTTAAGTGTCTTATAATCAGCTATTGCTTTCATAATTAGGGAAAATAAACATTGAATAAACACAGGCAAATCCAGGAGGTGCTCCTTCTAGTTCCAGAGTGTTTAGGATGTACAGAAAAAGTATAAAGAGGGAGGGAGGAGATACTCTAACTCGCATTCCCAGTAGCATTTGTGTGTGTGTGTGTGTGTGTGTCCGTGTCCGTCCGTCTGTCTCTGCACACCTGCGTGTTTCTTAGTTTGTGGATTTGTTTTGTTTTCTTATTTTTGTCTTTGGTCTCAGGGGATGGGTAGCAGGAGAAGTTTTGGTTCAAAAGTTCCTGGCTGAGAGCTTGGGGTATAACAGCAAGATCTCTGAAGCAGGAGTCAAGATGGGAGGAGGTCTGGTCTCAGATTTGTTGCTAGGCTACCAAGGCACCTGATCTCTATTTCAGGTGTTTCTTACGTCAGACGAGGAGAAGAGGTGTTTATACTATGAGATAACATATGAGAAAGCTTTTGACAAGCTGTATATTCTTTGAAACTGTAGGTAGATTCTAGAATGGGGATTTGGTAGAGGTTCCTGGCATATTGTCTGAGAGCCACTGCTGCTGCTCGTTTGAGGCCCGGCAGGAGAAAACCTGGCACTCCAGCCCTTGGGCAGGGACTCCCGACTTATCTGGGGCCTGAGACCAACTAGTATCAAGTATTGTCCCCGTGTAACCCATCTCAGACAACGTAGCGGCATCTGTGGTCAGCTGAGAGCAGACATCTATTAGTGCCTTTTGTAATGACCTTTCTCGGCCCGGAGAAGGAATAGTTCCCTAGGTGGCATCCGTTCTGCTCTGTCAGATTTGAGTTGTGGCCTGGGTTGAAGGCAGCTTGTTAATTGTTTTCATTTTCTTTCTCTGTCTTCTATTCTTCATCTTCCAGGCCTCTTCCTGTGCCAAAGCTGCCCCCTGGGGAGCAGTGTGACAGTGAGGAGGACACCGAGTATATGACCCCCTCCTCCAGACCTCTAGGGCTTCCAAAGCCAGATGGGAAACGGCCTCTGGAGACAACCCAGAGTTCACGGTAGGTTCACGACAGTCCCATCTGGGAATGGGGTGACAGCATGCACCTGCTTGGCTGCTGCCTGTGTGATGTCATCCAGCCAGAATTAAAGCAGAAAGATGTGTGTAGCCCCTAATGTTCGGTCTCTTGCAGCTATAAGCGGTCCCACTTACACTTCCTCACTGTCGCAGTTATTTCAAAAACACGTCTATTATGCATCAGAGGAGTCAGTCTTGGGACATTTATTAGTGATCCTGGCAAAAGGGGTGTATGTTCTCTCGATAGACTCAGGGTCTAGAGTAGTGAGGAATAGATGAGTCTTAAGAAGTTTGCAGGTAACAGAGCTCTGTTTCTGAAGATCGTGTGCTCCTTTGCTTCTGGTTCAGAGCGTGTGAGTGTGACCAGCAGACCGAGAGCTGTACATATGAAGCAATGTATAATATTCAGTCCCAGGCGACGCCGCCTGCCCCGGAGAGCAGCTCCTTCGGTGAGTAGCTGTTCTGCCACTTGGAAAATCATTGCTGTGCCATCGGAATGAGCCTCTAATATTTGGCGGTTTGAGACAGCTTGATCTTAGCAGTAACTTCTTTTAAATAATTTCCTTTGCAAAATATCTTTGATCCACGGGCAGCAAAACCCTCTCCTCTCTTTTATTTCCTGTTCCCACAGCAAGTTCCCTTTGTGCTTTTTCATCCTTCCAGGGCCTAGAGACATTCGGGTTATAGGGCCTGGGCCTGCAGTGCCGGCAGCTCCCTTTTATTTCCTTTGCTTTTGAGCATTGATGAAATTCTTTTGTGTGTGGGTGGTGAATACTCCATTCCCGTATCAACTAGTTTGTCAAGTAGAAAGTTCAAGAAGGCAGCATACACAGGCCCTTTGGCTAATCCTCCAGGGTACAGTGCCGTTAGAAATGGAGAATGGATGCTATGAGATGGTGCGAGTCCTTGGTGTCAGCGGCCTCCACCGTTGGCAGGGGTAGCTTTCGCTCCGTTCAGGAAAGCAGAGCTGCAGGACTGGTGTAGACCGCGTTTTCTCTGTTCTCGTATCCCCACCCGCAGGGCCTCACGTGGTGGTTGGCCCGGGGTAGACAGTCGGTAACTTTGATGCCGTAGGTGCGGGAACGGATGGGCTGTGTTAGCGGATGGGGTGTGGAAGAAGGTGATAACGGCACGCACTTTTCTCCAGGCGAAGGGCATGTGGCTGCGGGCCGTGCAGGCGCCGGCCCCGAGGGATCAGAAAATGAGGAAGACGGCTATGACGTCCCTAAGCCGCCAGTGCCGGCCGTGCTGGCCCGCCGGACCCTCTCAGACATCTCTAACGCCAGCTCCTCCTTCGGCTGGTTGTCTCTGGAAGGCGATCCCCCCACACGTGAGTCTCCAGGCCGGCTCGGGTTTGTGCCGAGTTGCCGGATGGTTCCTGGTTAGGAAGTCAAACTGGAGTCCAATTCTTTAGGATTCTGCCAGACTTAGAAAGGAGGTTTTTCCTTAAACCCTGGCTCCTCCTGGCTGGTGGTAGGTGGGACTTCTGGTTCTTCCGAGTGTGTGTTAGGACCCTGGTGACGAAGCTTGATGGTTCAGAGCACGCGTTCCTGCCTTCCGGACCCTGTCACTTCGCCAGGAGGGCGTGCTGGCTCTGGAGAGCCCGCGGAGTGGGCTTGGAGCCCAGCCCGCGTTTGGGCCTTGACCGTCAGGGGCTGCCCTCGCACCTGTGGCTGTCTGGGAGGGCGGCAGCCGGGGTTGCTGTCCTTTCGGAAACTGAAGCCCGCGCGCAGACAGCTGGCGAAAGACAGACAGCATCCAGTTGCCCGAACAGGCGGTGACCCCACCCACCTGGCCTCGCTTCCTGCCGCTCCACGGCAGCTCAGGCGTCTGTGTTCCTTCTTTGTCAGCGGAGAAGTCTAGTGTCTTCTCTGGCCCTGTCAGAAACGTCGTTTTAAATCATCCAGGCACTAGCGCGCGAGCCCTCGTTGCGAAGTGTATAGAGCGCGACGCGGACGCAGGTGTCTGCGCTGGGGACAGCAGTGTCCTGTCAGTGCAGCAGGTGCGTGGTATATTTAGAAGGTTGCCCCCGCCAGGAGGAGGAGGAGGAGGCGGCTAGCTGCTGAAACGTGGAACCTGTAAAGCCCGGCCCTCTGAGAGCCCCAGTGCCCCGTTACAGTAGGTCCGCTTGGTCCTGGCACACGGTTCCTGCTGCAGGAGGGCTTCCCCCCACATTTGCAACTCTTTTCTGTTTGATTTCTTCTAGACTTCGCTGAGGGTTCCCAGGTTCCTGAGAGGCCTCCCAAACCGTTCCCTCGGAGAATCAACTCGGAGCGGAAAGCAGGCAGCTGTCAGCAGGGTGGCGCCGCGGCCGCCTCCTCGCCGCAGCTCTCCAGTGAGATCGAGAACCTCATGAGCCAGGGGTACTCCTACCAGGACATTCAGAAAGCCCTGGTCATTGCCCACAACAACATCGAAATGGCCAAGAACATCCTCCGGGAATTTGTTTCTATCTCGTCTCCCGCCCACGTCGCCACCTAGCACAGCCCTGCCCGCGGTGGCGTCAGAGGACCAGTGAGCCGGGCGCTGTTCCCCGGGTGGCCCCTCGGGGCAGAGGTTCCCTTGGAGCCTTCACAGTGAAGTCTTGCCCTCTCTGTGGGATTCCACATCTGTGGTTCCAGGATTTCAAAGCAGTGGAGTGAACGTGGAGCAGCTAGTGTGTTTTATTATTTTATTTGTTTTGAGCGTGGATTTGAAGGTGTTCTTCAGTCCCCACTTAGAGTGTGGATTTTTATTAAATGGTAGCCTACCAGGGGAACAGTCCAGAAAGCGGTGGGAGAAGTATTGTGCTGTAAATCCTCACGGGGGGGCTTGAGACTCCCTGGGTTAAGGGTGTGTGTGTGTGTGTGTGTGTGTGTGTGTGTGTGTGTGGTGGCGTGTGTCCTGTGATGATAGGATGACCTGCTGTATGTGTTAATCCCGGGCAGGGACTTAGCGCAACAGGAAGGAACCGTCTAAAGACTTCCATCTACTGTGGTATGAGACCCAGCCCCGGCGTGTAGTACAACTTCAGCACTCCCCTGCGGCTTGGATTACCCTGTGCATAGCTCGAGTCTTGTATTTTTAGAACACCCTCCCTCTGTCCTTTCCCCTGCCTCCTGCTCCTGCTCCGTGTCTGTCACTGGCAGTGGCCAAGTGGCTTGTAGGATGTTCTCTCTTACGTGTGGTGGTGTGGATGGCTTGGTAGATAGGTGGGGCAAAAAAGAGGACTGTTGCTGTCTCGTTACAGTCCTGTTTGGTCCTCGCAGCTAACCCCGGTCACTCCAAAGCACTGCGGCTATAGGAGCATTGATTCTGTTGCAGTACGACGTGTTAATTACCCTAATTGCACAGTGACCGTGGTGAGGTAGAGGCCTTCAGGTACATTCCGCGCCTCCCCAGAACATAGTCTGCGGGAGCCCGCCGCCTTCGTGCTGGGTGTGTGCGCTCACGTAGGTCCTGGGTGTTCGACTCACTGGGAAGGGAAGAACATTCGTTTCCAGCCTGGCTTTCTGGCCCGAATACCACAAAACTTTTAGGAAGCTTCATTCACATGCTCCTTACCTTGTTATGCAGAAGATGCACGAAATCGACAGTTAGGATTTATCTGTTTGGTTTGTCTTCCCAGTGAATGAGTTCCAGCTTGTGTGGGCATCTCCCTTGGGACAGGAGTGAGGTGATACTTCCAGAAGGTTTTTGTCCTTGCCCGTGGAGGGGAGGGGGTAGCACCCCTGGTAGCACAGCACTGTGCTGGTAATTAGCACCAGTCCTACACTGGTAATTACGCGGTCCTACACCAACGACGTGGTTCTCTCTCGGGCCTGTGGCTTTGGGAATGGGGCGTCCCCTCCCCTCTTCACACTAGTCCTCTGTGCTGTTCTCGGACCGCGTTCTCCACGGTGATTACACTCTGTAGTGTGCTAAGATGACCTCACGGTGGCCCAGGATGTGAGAAGCCAGCAGCTGATGTGGGTGCAGGTGTGTGAGGAAGATTCGGGGCCCCGCACGGGGCAGCCGTGAGAAGGTTCCCTCAGGTACTGTGAGATGAGCCTTGGTCAGCGCTCTGGCCTGTCTTTGCTGACTTCCCAGCAGGCCGTACCCTCCCTCGTGTCAGAAGCAAGCCTGCTCTTGGCTACATCTGCCCTCCTCAAAATCTGATCATCAGGCTTTCGTCTTTAAATGCAGACAGAAATGAATCTCTTGAGGTCCGTTTTCTTTCCCATCTTTTCGTCTATGGAACTAAAATGTTTTCTGACTCTTCTCTTGCCTCTCAGCGGTTCCTAGACCTTTTGGCTTTATGTTCTTGCCTCAGAGCCATTCACATTCCCAGGGTGGACGGTACGGGACCTCTCGTTGACTGGCCACGGCTCCCCAGTCGGCATGGCGGGGAGCGGGACGGTGGCCGTGAATGGGAAGCGGTGACCTGGCGTCTCCTTCTGAGAGCCAGTAAGGAGAGAGTTTCATTTGTGCTTAACGCTCAGTTTGCATTTTGTTTAGATGCTGAAGAGCCAGACAGAGAACTAGAAAAAATGGCAGCATTTTCCGTGCCTGTCCACTCTGGAAGTTTTCTGTGTCTGCAGACGTCCGTCGTCTGAAGATGTGTCAAGAGAACAGAGCCCTGGTTCTGCGTATCTCTTGCCGAGCCGGTGTATCCCACATCTTCTTTGGAGATTGTGTCCTTCCTCCTAGAGGCCAAGGGCAGGCTCATCCCTGTTTTCCTAATCGAGTACCCCCGTGGCTCCTGGGGTCGGCCCTGAGACCGGGCTGTCAGGTGCTAGGGTTGGACAGACACGTCAGTGACCGGCTGTCTGCTGCGGTTTTCCGGGCATTAGACCGTTCTGTGAGGTTTGCTCCCCTTGGGTACTCTGAGGACAAACCTCGTCCATGCCTGAGACTGCCAGCATCACCTCAGGAAAGTTTGCACGTGGGCGTTTGTCTTGAGGGGACTTCCACAACTTTAATTTCTTAACTTTTCTTTGGACCAAGGCACAAGTAACCCTTCTTCATCTTCCAGTTGTATGGCAGTTTCTAATTCCTGGGCTCTGCTCGGAATTTAAGATTGCCCTTTCAGAAGTGGGCTCTGAGTTTTGCCAGTTTGGGCAAATCCCTCTCCTTTCTCCCTCCGAAGTGCAAGTGGTTCCTTCTCTGGTCCCTTCCCCGATGGGTAAGATAAAAGCCACTTGGAGGTTTTGTCAGATGCATGAAGCTCTTTTCAGTGTGATCTCCTCTCCCTCTGTCTTTCTGGCTTGTTCTGCACAGGCTGCCTCGTCGTCGGGTGGCTGCTTGGCAGTAGGTCGTCTACTGCTCCTGCCAGGCTGCTTCCCGGAAAACCTGTGGGCTCTGTGATCTACCTCCCTTGAAGAAATGAGGAGATCAGGCAGTTTTTTGTCTCAGCATTTACCTGTTAATGTTGATGTAAATAGTCTGTTCTCCCCTGGCCCTCGGTCCCCCCACAGCCCCGCTCGACACACTCTGCGCGTCTGTGCTCTTACCCACACAGCCTCGGGGCCCAGGATGGGGGAGAGTGCTCTTATCAGTTAGCTGTTCTGTGGATTACAATTTTTGGAGGGGGGTCGCCCTTCTTCATACTTATTTATTTCCTCTGTAGAAAAGTAAAATATAACCCATGGTCCACACAGCAAACATACAAGTGAGTTTTTGTAAGTTTGCTAGCAGAGTAGGGACCAAGCTCTGTATTCCCTTTAAGGCACCATTAACAAGATCGACACGTGTTCTGGGTGGTCAGCACAGGTGTTGATGCAGAATATTCTCCTACCTCACGTCATGACAGTCAGGGTTATAGACCTTCTTCCTAAACTGCAACTTCCCCTTCCTGCCATTGGCTTCCGGCCTCTGGAAGCCGCGCCCCGGGCAGAACGGCGTTCGGACGGTCGGCCCGGCTGTGCACCAGGTAGCTTCTTCCTTCGGCAAATGGCTGTGAGTGATGCCCACGTGCGGAAGTGCGGCTCCACGCTCCTGCCACCTCGTGGGGACTTCCCGAGGCCGGTGGACTGTACGTGGGCCGCCTGGCCCTTGCATTTGGCCCCAAAATAGCCCTTCCCAAGAAGATTGTGCGGTTTGTGTTCATAGCTCTTTCACATAGACATGTATTTCCTTATAGAGCTGTCCTGGGTAAGAGCAATTCAGGCTCTTCCGTGAGCCCGTTGTCTTCCTAGAGGCTTGATCACGTCTGGGAGCGTCCGCGGTGTCGTGCCCGCCGTCCAGGATGCGTTGCAGTGGAATCTGTGTGGTGGCTCAAGGCGCAGAGTGACTCCGAGTTGCACAGTAGGGCAGTTAAATGTGGAAGCGAAGCATCGGCGCACAGTCCCCTCTCCAGTCTAGTGCCTTCCTTGATCTTTTTACTGAACGGCTTTGAGTCTTTAATCCCCCTTGTTGCGAAGTTTCCTTGTCACCCTCCTGGGACCTGTCACCATCTCCCATTCTCTTTGGGACTTGTTTCCCAGTCCTTCAACGACCTTTGCAGCTAATCCCATGTCCTAGAAGGGCTGAAGGTGTGGGAGAGACGGGTGGACACCTGTCGTTGGGTCCTGGTCTTGAACGGGTATATGTGCTCTCCCAAGAGCCAGGCAGTAAAATAGATGGAACTCAGTCACTTCTCGGAAATGCCAGCCTTTCCCTCCCGGGGTAGGCAGCTCAGGACCCTAGAACTTAGGACCAGGATGCACACGTCAGCGTAAAGTGGCCCTGGCACGACTTTGACCTCAGCCTGTGTCGCAGTCTTTCTTTAGAAACGCGTCAAGCCATTTGTGCACGGAGGGGAGGGTGCATAGTGAGAGGAGGTCACGGTGTTGTATCACTGACTGCCCTGTTCAGGAATCCTTAGATGTAAGAAGCAGGTATCCAAGCTAAAGGAAGGGAGTCCGAAGGATGCAGGGTATTTTATAGACCCTGGTATAGGAAGTACAGCGGGTTCTTGAATGGAGCTGGGACTGTCAAAATTTTCACCTAGTCCTTTCTCCTGCTTGTCATGCACTGCCCCGGACTGGCCACCCCAGTCTCCAGGTCCACGCGACCTCCCGGCTCTGGAGATCACCGTGCAGATTCCCAGTGCCTCTTACTCCTATTCTCAAGAAAAAAACACGATGAGCCCTGCACGTTGCTCTGGTGTCTACCCCTGACTGGCCAGCCTGGGCGCAGGGGGTGGGTGGCAGTGGCCTGCCCCCTCTGCTGGGGGTGGGGGGCGCTCTCTCGGAGAAGAGGCTTCAGACGGGATAGATAACCTGGAAGTATTTTAGTAGCAAAACTGCTGTCGTACTGCCCTTTTTTTTTTTTTTTTGAGAGTGGAAAGGCAGGGCACAGGACTGTATCTGGGACATTGAGGAAATTCTTAGGTTTTGCTTAATTTGGGTTTCTGTTCTCTTTGTTGCTTTATTTCCTATTTTAATTCCCTTTACCAGTCTTGGCATCCAAGGTTTCTTACCTCCCTCTGCAGGAACAGTTTCCTCTTCCGGAGCTAGTCTGTTCTTAGGTGACATTTCTTCACCTTCATTCAATCTCAGGTGTTTAGCCTTCTTTCGTATTATTTGGAGAGCAGATCACAAACCCCACTGTAGCCACCCATGGACTTCTGGGCTCTTTTCAGGTGTTAGCGCTGAAAATATATTCATTCTGTGGGCCTGTGGCCCGTGGCCCCTCCAGCCCTCTCCTCACCCTTGCATTTGGTCTGTGCTGCGGGAGGAGAGCTCTGCAGTAGTCCCCTTAGGCCTTCCGAGGTACTTCAGAAACTACTGCCCTGTAGCAAGAATATGTTGGGACAGTTTCAGGATGTAAATGAGACGGAGATTCCAGTTTAGAGGAGAGTTTTGACCGAGAGCTCTTTAGACCAGAAACCTTGTCTTCCCCGTCCACTTGCTTGCTTTGTAGTCCCGTATCAAAGCCTTTATTTGTTGGATTTTCACAGAACTGCTTCTGCTTGCCTAAGTGTTTTGATCTTACTTACCTCATCCTAGGGCCTGGCCCGTGTTAGTAAGGCATTTCATAATTACTTGTAACTTTTTTAAACTATTGGAGTCGTTTGGAATACACAGAAGTAACCTAGTAATCCAAAGATACACATTGAGGCACATGATGAAGGGTGGGTCGTCGGCCTTTGCATTTGATATTCTGGACTTGGCTCCAGAATTAAGGAGCAGAGGGACAGCAGCGTCATGGGCCTCTGTGTCCGAGGAAATCTGGGTTGGTTTCAGAAGGGAGTAGCAGTGTTTGTGGTTCTAGTAAGTAGCACGGGAGTGAGGTGTGGGGAGACAGGGACGGGAAGAGCGAGCTCTGCGTGGAGGCTCAAGCACGTTTAGCTGGGAAAGTCAGAGAGCCCTTCTGAAGGGCCAGCTGTACGTGCGGGGTAACAGCTGTCTGGAGATCTCCCTGCCCCTTCCCTTGGGTAGTGCTTGAGAGAAATGTGGCGGACCACTCCCTCTTCTTGTACAGAGCAAAGGCTGAGAGCCAACCTCCGCTGTCCTGCTGATTCGGCAGCCAGACAGGTCGCAGAGTTGTGATGACCCGGCTCCCTACTCTTGACTTCTTCCTACAGTGAACGTGAGCCGCACCTCTGCATTGCCTCTCACAGATTCTCCTTCCACCCCTGCACCAGACAGGGAGACCAGACAGGGCCAGGGGGGTGGCTCAGGATGGGCCCCCTGCCACGCCTCAGGCCTCAGGCCTCAGGCCTGGCACCACCTCTCTGCTCGGCCCTGCCGAGGGGGCTTGGGGATGGTGTGCAGGCCAGACCACGTGCCAGTGCTTCGTGCCCTGCCATCCGTGTGTGTCTGCTCCCTCCTCCCTCCCTACCTCTGACCCTGTTGTGGGAGAGGGTGGCTATGCTCATGGCTGTCTTGAAACTGAAGAGGCAGAGAACTACTTAGGAGTCTGGAGACCACATGTTTTCTCCTCCTTGGCTTCTTCCTTCTGCTGTCTGGGTAAGCCCGTAGGCACAGTGCCCGTGAGAGTGGATGCCTCCTGACCTCCCCGCCTCGGTGTCTTGGCCTTGACCTCCTACTGAAACGTGGTAGCTGGGAGGTACATCCTACATTTGCTTTCTGGCTGTGGTGACTTGGGATTTTTAACCTTATATATCTTTTTCCTTTATTCAGAACAGAACAATTTTTAGCACACTGAAAAAAAAAAAAAAAAAGCCAAACATTTTGTGCCTTTCTAAGGCAGCACTGTATCCCAGGCTGCATTTTAGGACTTAATATGGAAATACCAGAGTCTTAGCTCCTCTACCTTGAGTGTCAGTCCTTAGAGTCTAGGGGGGGAGGAGGAGACGCTGTGGGGGGCTGGGGAGAGGGCACCTAGGTGCGGCAGGGCAGCGGTCCCTTCCCCCTGCCACCGTGCTTTGTCGGAAGAAGCGAGCATTACCCTGGGATCATTTGGTTGGTTCCAATCAGAATCATAGTTAATCAGGTTGAATGCTTTGTCTCCAGCAAGAGGAGAGACTGTTCCAGGATTTCCAGGAGGGCTCTGGACCACTTCAGGCATGCCAGCCTCCTGGTCCCGAGGACCCAGCTGCGTGGAAGAGGGTAGGACAGACTCTGCTGACAGCGGGAGCCATTTGTTTGTTTGTGTCTTTTCTTTTTGCTGGATCCTGACCTGGCCTAGACCTCCTGCCTCTCCCTTCAGACTTGGCTTTCCTTTTATTTGAAGACTTCGGTCTTAAAGCATTAAGCAGCCAGTGCCCTTGGCGGGGTCCAGTTTTCCCCTGGGAAAGGCAGCAAGGCCCCCGTGCCAGAGCCCAGCCTCAGGACTGTGGCCGCTGTAGGTTTCAGCAAAGAGGGAAAAAAAAAAAACGTTTTCTACATATTTTACTTCTCCCTTTCCCTTTTCAGTTCTTCCCTGCCTTTAACTAATAAGGAATTGGGAGAGAAACCATTCTTTCTCAAGTCCTCCCTCTGTAGGATTTTGACATTCTTGGCCTGGGTGGGGCTGAGGAGAGCTTGATGCTTTCTCCAGAATAAAGAGTCCCAATTTGTATATCAGTGTTAAAAATAAAACAAAACGAAAACTTAGATGAGATTTTTGTGGACTATTTTAAAAATGTGTCATTAATATAAAAAAAGTTTATATTAGCAGTATTTAATCATTCTCACCTGTAAAGAATAAGAAAAACAGAAGGTAAATATTCTTACAGAAGAGCAGAGCTTTAAGATTCATTTTCAATTTTAAGTCCCTTTTGTCTTGCCAATGTATTAATGTTTAGAGGTCTGTTATACTAATGTTATTTATTAATTTTTTTTCATTTCCATACACAGTTAACTAAAGAGCTTTTTCAAGCACCCATGTCTGTAAAAAAAAAAAATATTTTTAAATAAAGTTTCTTTTGTTGTAGCAGACCGGAGTTCTTGCTCTTCTGTGGGGGTGGGAGAGCGACCGACTCGGCCCGGCCAGTCGTCACGGTGAGTCTGCTGCTACCGCAAGGCGGGTCTGCGCAGCGGGAAAGCAGGGAGAAGGGCCGTCGCTCCTTGTCCACAGCCCCGCCAGGCCCCGCAGGCCGCCTCTGCTCAGTTATCCTCTATGGTAGACCTTGAGCCAGGTGCTCGGAAACAGAGGTAAGCCCTGGTCCCCGCTCCCAAAGGCAAAGGTTTCATGATCCTTTTGGTGCAGTGCTGGATCCGGAGGCCCCAGGCTGCTTGGCACCGTGATGAATGAAAAGCAGTGAGATTTCTGGGACAATTAAGCTTTATTTTTCATATATATATATATATACATAATATATATATATAAAGGAAATTTGCAAATTTACACACAAGCTAATAAAACAACATATACATACTCTCACCCGTGCGCACACATACACACCCCAAAGCTCTAGCCAGGCCGCTTCTCGTCCCTAAGTACCGTTCTGCCATGAGGGCCCTTCCGCCAGGGCCTAAGCCCATTAGCTCAGTTCATAGAAATCTGGTGCTAGTATAGTCTTAATGACGTGACCCCTTGACTGGGCAGCGGGAGCCGAGTGAGTGGCGGGTCAGGGGGGCTTGGGCTCAGTGGCCTAACTGGAAAACTGCCCAGCTTCCTCCCTGCAGGGGCAGTGAGATACCCCCAACACCTCTTTCAAGAAATGACACCAGTCCTGGCTTCTGCCCAGAGAAAGGTGGGCCACAGAAGGGCTTCCTGAAGCAGGCGGGCCCACCGCTGGGAACAAAGCTGGGGTGCTCTCCAGAGCCGGTGTGAGAGGGGCCTGGGCTCGGTGAGTCCTCACTTCGGCCACACGACTGAAGGACGGAGGCAGCCTTTGGGGCAGGAAACCAGCTCAAGACCAAGAGGGTACCTGCTCGGCCGCCGGCAGGAGACAGGTACGCACACGCACGACATGTATACGGGGCAGACACGGTCTGAGAAAGTCCTTCCCGCTCCCTGTTGCCGAGGCCCCTCCCTGGGATGAGCGTCAGCCAACAAAGTGAGACGGTGGCAGGTTGTCCCCGATGAGGACCTTCTTGGGACGGCTCGGCCCTCTGAAGTGGGGCCCGCGGGCCGGCCGGAGCAGGGGCCTTCCCCGCAGCCTGCTCTCGAGGCTGTGGCGACCATCCTGAGCGCTGGGAGGGAGGGGGGAGCAGGCAGCAGAAGACGGTCCCGGCGCCAAGGGCGCTCGGTGTGACGGGCGGCTAGTGCCTCAGATCGATGTATTTCTCTCCCTAGAAATGGGGGAAGAGGAGAGGTAAGGGGGGCTCGGTGGGGACAGGGACGGGAGTCCAGGGTGTGAGCGCCGAAGGGACGAGGGACTGAAGCCAAAGCTGGTGGACGAGGCACAGAGGGAAGCAGCGGGAGGCGGTGGTGGGACAGGGTGGGAAGGCCTGGGCCCCCAAACCGGCCTGGCCACACTGCACCTGGTGACCTGAGCCATGGCACTGTTGAGGAAAAGGCGGGTGGTGACGGGCAGTGTTTGCTCTCAGTCCCGAGAGCCACCCCCTGTCCAGGGTCCCTCGGCTACTCGGCTACTCGCCTCAGCCTACCATCTGGGACTAGTGTTAGGAAGCCAAGACGGGCCTGCTCCCAGTCTCCAACAGGGGAGGAAGGGGGGAGACAGAGTTAGTGTTGGGGACACGAGCGCCGTCAGCCCTGCTGCTCCCGAGCCCTGAAGCGGCGTCAGGCGCTGGCCCCAGGAGCTGCCTCGTACCTGGTCTCCGGGCGCCCTCTGGTCACCGCTGCTGCCCTGTAGGAGGCCCATCTCTTCTGGGAGCTTATCTGACTTAACTTCAACTACATATTCGCTCTTACGCGACGGGGGCAGCGTGCTGGGAGGAGGGAGGGAAGAGGTTGGCGTCTGGGGCGAGGAAAGGGAGGCTCATTGGGAAAGATGCGGACTGGGCGGTGATGGGCTCTTAGGTGCTCTGGGGTCAGCTCAGGGAAGGGGAACAGGCGATGAATGGAAAGGAAGTGGGGGTGATGGCAGCTGGCCAGCGGGCAGGGGGCGGGGAGGGAACGTCCCCGCCCAGGCGACAAGCTGGGGAGCGCGCGCCGGGTGGGGCGCAGGGTCCCGTGCTTACATCTCCTGCTTGCCTGACCGCCCGCACGGCAGCTTGCCCTTCTTGTAGAAGAAGTAGAGGACGGCACCCAGCACGGCCAGGACCAGGACGCACACGGTCACGGCCACGATGGCCACGCCCTTGCTTTCAGGCTCTGGCAGCTTCTTCTCTGTCCCACAAAGACGCTCCGGGTCACTCCCGGCCCCCGGAGGCCCTGTTCCCACCACAGCCCCCCGCAGCCCAGGGCTGACAGAAGACGGGCCCCCGCTCCCCTCTCTCGGGAGGGCTCCCGGGGCAGGGGCAGCGCGGGAGGCTGCCCGGGCCCAGCCCGGATCTGGCGCCGCTTACCCGTGGAGGTGCCGTTGGCTCGCACGGACGGGCTGACGGTGGAGGTGCTGAGGCCCGTGCTTCTGTTGGAGGCTGGAGAGCGGCGACACGGGTTGAGAGGCGGGTTAGGAAGAGCCCCCGCTCGTGCCCACGCCAGCCGCGCGCGGGCCGCGGCCCTTACCCAGCTCCAGGAAAATGGCGGTGGTGTTTCTGCCCAGGGAGTTGGAGGCCACGCACTCAGCTCCCGTCCGCAGCAGCTCTGGGGTCACCAGGACGCTCAGGACGCTCAGGACGCTCTGGGGATCCTGGTCTCGTTCCTGTGCCTACGAGGACGGAGGCGCCGGTCAGGGCAGCGGAGCCTGGGCGGGGGTTCCCGAGCGCGGGCCCAGGCGCCTGCTCACCGTGCCCTCGACGCTCCAGGAGATGGTGGGCCGCGGGTGTCCCGAGGCCTCGCAGGACAGGTTCAGCACCGCGTTCTCCCGCACCCACATCTTCCTCTCCTTCAGCGTCATCCACGGGGGCCCTTCGGGAGGGAGGAGCGCCGTGTGGCAGCCAGCTCCGCGGCCTGCCTCCCCGCCCCCACCCCAGCGTCCCGGGCAGCAGGTGGCTTTTTGTCCCCCAAGGGCCCGAAACCACCCAGCCCCGGGGAGCTTCAAGGGGCCGCCTGCTCTCCGCCCGGAGGGGCTCTCACCGAAAATGGCCACGTGGACCAGCCGCGTGCGGTTCAGGCCCGGGACGCTGGGCACGGACGCCACGCAGCGGTAGCCTCCGCCGGCCTCGCGCTTCAGGCCGTGCAAGCGGAGCTCGGGCCCGTCGACCAGCACCCGGCCTGTCTGCGGTGAGAGACGGTCAGGGGCCCGCCCGCAGCCCCACGCCGCCCGCCGCCCGGGCCGGCCCGGGTACCTTCTCTCTCAGCCACTGGAACTGCACGGCTTGGTTACTGTCCGCCTCACAGGTGAGGGTGAGGCTGCCGCCCTCCTGGCTCTCCGGGGCCGCGGGGCTCACCCGCACGTCGGACACGTCTGGGGACACGGCGGCGGTGTCAGCCCGGGCAGGGCGGGGCCGTCCCCGCTTGCCCCCGCCTGCTCCCCGTCCCGGGCCCCTCACAGTTCACCAGCAGCTCCTGTGGGTCGCTCAGCAGCGAAGCCATGGTCTCCAGGTCCAGGCCCTGGCACTGATAGAGCCCGCTGTGCTCCTTCCGGGCGGACTCGAAGACCAGGGCCCCGTTGTCCTCGGGCGTCATCTCCTCCATCTCCTCGGTGCGGAGGCTCTGCGAGAGGCCGGAGGGGTGAGCGGAGCGCCTCCAGCCGCGCCTGCGGCCCACGGGCCCTCGCGGGGCGCCCTCCGCACCTGCTTGCTGATGGTGAAGTGGGGCGGGGGGTTGCCGTCCGCCAAACACCGGATTTCCACGCGGTCCCCTTCCTTCAGCGGTCCCGAGGGCTCCACCTCCAGCCACACCTTCTCCGCCGGGTCTGCACAGGCACAGGGGTGGCCCTCAGCCCGCGCCGGGGAGCCGGAGCTGCCCCCAGCCCAGGGCCGCACGGGGACTCACAGAAGACCTGCACGTTGACTTCCTGGGACTCCTTCATGTGGTTGCCGCTGGGCAGCCGGTAGTTGAGCTCACAGTAAAACCGCGCCTCGTTGTCCTCCTTCACCAGCCGGGCCTTCAGGACGCTCTGCAGGGTGTACAGGCCGCTCGACTCCGCGATCTGCGATGACTGAATGTGAACCCCTGGGCGGGGAGAAGGGGGAGAAGGGCTCGGCCTCGGCCCCGCCTACGCCCCCAGCCCAGGGTCCCAGGGGTTCCCGGGGGGGGGCACCTGAATAGGGACCCCTGCCCCTGCGACCCTTCAGCTCAGCGGTTTTGTGTGTCTCGGCATCTAGCTATGCCGCCGCCACTTGCACACACACGACGCTTGGCTGCAGTGACATCCACCAACCGGGGACTGCGTGGTTAGCCCCCCTCCACCGTCCCCGTCGTGGGCGATCCCGGGCAAGGGCGGGGCAGCGCTGGAAGGAGTTCCAGGACTCACCGGCCAAAGAAAACGGATACCATGTGACGACATATGCCACACCGCGCCAGAGGTCAAGGTCTCGTGACCTCAGCGCGACCTCTGCTGTGGGGGGGCTGTCCTGTGCACGAGGGGGCGTTCTGCAGCAGCCCCCCGGCCTCTGCCCACTAGGTGCCCGTAGCACCTCTCCATTCACGACAACCGGAACTATCCCCGGACGTGGCTAAATGTCGCCGAGGGGAGCAGCCTCCCCCCTGGTTGAGAACCACGGCTTCAGATAAAAAAATAAAAGCCTCCATGTGCCTCGATGTATTTCTGTGTGTGACTAAGTACCCAGAAATTGTCTGGACAGAACAAACACTAACTGACGGCAGAGATTACTTCTGGGAGGGGACTGGGGGCAGGAAGGGAATTTTCCTTCTAGATTTTCTGTACAGTTTAAATTCTCAGGAAAAGACGTGTACTTGAAGCAAAGAAAGCACAATGAAACGCCAGGGGATCCCTGCGTGCTGCTGTCAGCATGGCTTCTGGGGGCCGAGAGGGTGACTCACGGTTCTTCTCCTCCTTCAGGGAGTGGCCATTCTTATACCAGATGACTTGAGGAACGGGGGTACCCATTTCTGCCCACACAGGTGGCCACCTGGGAAGGCAGGGTTTGAGTCTCTCTGCCACGGAGGCCCCGCCAGGCCCCACCTGGGCTCGTGCTTCCCACCTGGCCAGTCTCACCTCCACAGGCTCCTTACTGCTGACCGAGATGCCCAAGGGATTGACCTGGATGGTCGGCTCCTCCGGAGCTTCTACGAGGGAAGGAAACGAGGGGCCTGGAACCTCCCCGGCCCATGACCCGCACCGCCCCCGAGGTGCGGACGGGCACTCACTGTAGACCCGGAGTTGGATGCGGTGCTCCTGGGACTGAGGGCGCTTGCCCTGGCACAGGAAGACGCGCTCGTCGTGGGGGGTGACGTGGCTCAGGGCCAGCGTGGTCCCTCGGTCCTGGAGGCTGAGCCGCTGCTGGTACTCCCCGGGTTCGCTCTGGCCCTGGCCCTTGCGCACGCGGAAGATGAGCGTCGGCTTCTCCTTGTGCACCTAAGGGCAGGTGTTCGAGAGGACGTGATGGTGCTGGGGCTGCAGGAGGGGTACAGCCTCCCACCACCCTCTCCAGGGCCCGCGCGCTCACAGAAAACCAGTCCACGTGGCTGAAGTTGGCCTGGGAATGCGAGGGGCCGCACTTCAGAAGCGCCGTGCCGCCCACTTCCACCTCCACCAGCTCCGGTGTGGGGGGCTCCGCCTCTCCAGGCACACCTGGGGGTGCAGGAGGGGCCGGCCCAGCAGCTGCGTCAGCCCCAGCTGCTCTCCGTGCCCTCCCCTCACACCCCCTTCCCTGCAGCTGTTCTTCCTGCCACTTGGAGGGTCCGGAGAGGGCTCTGTCCTCGTAACCCTCAACCCCTCTCTACCTGCTGCCCCAGGCAGCCCGCTCCCCCGCACCCCCTCCCTGTTCAGTGGAGCTGAGGGCGACCGTCTCTGGTCATTGCAGCAGAGACCCTGAGCAACAAGCATCTTCCAGATGAGGCTGGCAGAGGGGCAGCCCAGGCTCCGGGCCAAGAGGAAGGCCCCTTTCCTTCCAGGCCCCCACCCCTTCCAGTGAGCTCAGAGTGTGGGAATGCAAGGCATGTGCCAGGCTGAGCCACACAGGCCCCTTTGTGTCCCCATGCCGAGGGGAAGACATCGCTGCTCTGCCCCCCAAATTTCCCACAAGACTCAGTGGGCCAACCCTGGCCAGAAGCTCCCATCACATGCTCCCTAAGCAGTACCTCCGTGAACATCCCACAAACTCAGAGGCCCCCCTATCCTGGGAGTGTTGTGAGCATGGAGGGGTCAGAATCTCCCCCAGGGGTCAGGGCAAGGGCCAGGCAGTGGGCAAGAGTGACGTCAGTGGTGCCAGCGTGCTGCCTGCCCTGTGAGGAGGTGATGTCACTCAACGCCATCTGGCTGGTCTCTGGGATGCCTGGGCTGTTGCCCCGGGCTGGCTCCCGGACAAGGAGGGCAGTTGGAGTGGTCTTCAACCCAGAGCAGAGGCCTCGGATCCCTGACTCCGTTTCCCCAGAGCTAAAGGAGCAGGGCAGGGTGGGGCTAGATATGCCGCAGCTGCGGAGCCCAATTTAGCCCTTTCCCCAGAAACCCAGCTTGGAAGCCAGCAGCCGGGGGTACCCCAGGGACACTGTAGGCACCGGGCATGAGGCCAGCGGGCCGGGTACTGCCTAGCCCTCCCCTTCCCCAGCCGGACAGCGGCTGGGACCTGGGAAAACGAGCCAAGAGAAACACGCGACACCGCTGCGGGCCATACAAGGGCAGCGCGCACCCGGAGCGCCGGGCTCCCAGGCAGTTCCGGAGAAAAACTCCGCGGTGCAGGGGCGCTCTTCCCACCTGAATGTGGTCTCATTCCGGGAGGCGTAACGGATCTGGGGCGCTTCTACTCTGGGCACCCTCAATCCTTCGGTTCTGCCACCTGTGATCCCGTCACCCGGGTAGGCGCAAGGCGACCCACGCCGCCCCCCAGCTCCTGCCAACGCCCTGCTCGGGCGGGAGCCGCCGTCCCTTCCCCCCTCGCTCACCTCCAGCCTGGCTCAAAGCCCAGGCGGGAGAGGAGGCGTCCGCGCACCCCCTCCCGCTAAGCAAGCTGCCTTTTTCCAGCAACAGGCGGGCGCAGAATTCGGGATTTGGGGATGCGCTCTAGCTGCGCCTCCCGCCGCCGCTCCAACCGCGGGCCCCCGGAGTGGGCACCTGAGGCAGAGCGCTCCCCAGCTCCCCGAGGGGCTCGGCTCCACCCCTTCCCGCTCTGGGAAGCAGCCTCCTCCCCGCCTCCCCGGTCATCCTCCCGGGGTACTCCAGAATCCAGGCTGCAAACTGGCTGCAAAGAGTGGCACGCGCGCAAGGCGCCCGGGCGCCGGGAAGGAGGAGCGCACGCCGGAGCGCAAAGCCCCGGCCCGCACCGCGCTGCCGGCTCTGCGGCCCGGCACGCCCCGCCGAAGACCCCCTGGCCCGGGCCGTTCGGGGCGCGGGCCCCCCCACCCCGCGAAGCCACTCACCCGCGGCGCGGCGACAGCAGCAGCAGGCGGCGAGCAGGAGGGCGCAGAGGAGAGCGGACGGCCCCATGCTTCCCGGCCGGAGGGCGAGCGCCTAGTGAGCGAACCGCCGGCGGCCGGGGGCTGACGTCAGGGGGGCGGGGGAGGGGGCCCGGCCCGCCCCGCCCCGCGCAGCCCCCCGCCCCCGCCGCCGCTCCGTGGGGGCGGGCCCGGAGCTGCGCCTGGCCGCTCGGCCCCAGCTAGGCCGGGCCGGCTGCCCAGCAGCACCCCCGCCCGGCTTGGGTCGGCCGCCCGGCTTGGGTCGGCCGAGGGGCCAGTGACAGGTGTCTCGAGGCCGGGCTGGCTGGCCGAGGCGGCGGGGAGGAGAGGCTGGCCCGGATGCCCAGAGTCACGCCGGGTCAGAACGAGCCAGGCTCGCCCCCCGCTCAGCCGCTCGCAGCCGGGGTGGCCGTGGCGGAGCGCTGGGCCGAGGAGCAGCAGACCGGGTCCTCCGGGGCCACGATGGGGGCGTCCCGTGTAGGCTCCTCTTCTCCCGCCTCCTCCTCCGCCCCGCCGGACCCCTGCCACAGAGAAATTGGCCGGCCACCGTCGCTTCCCAGAACGATTGCACCACTGCGGCTGCCGCCGGCCTGGCACTGCCCCTAAGGCTCGCACACCCCCCAGCCTCGCAGTGCCAGCAGCTTTGAGGGAAGAACCCTGGGCCGGGTGCCACAGACCCAGAGGTACCCGTCCTGGGGAATGGAGATGGGGCCTTATGAGCTGCCCCTTCAAACCCAAGCTCGCCCAAGTCCCGACTAGCGGGAAGGGGAGGGGGCTGAATTCACAGGCCCAAAGTTTTCACACTTGTCCACGTCCAGACCTTGAAAATTCTGTTTTTGCCCTCTTCACTCCGTGAGCCTAGCTGGGACTCAGTTTCCCCTCACCTGAATGCAGAAAAGAGGGGGAAGGAGGGTAAATGGGTGCGAGGCCTCCAGCTTGGCCCCTGCAAACCTGTTGCCGTCCTGATGGTTGAAAGGACCCCCTGCAGCAGGGCTTCCCGAACACCCCGGTCCCCCCACTGTCGACTGTGGCTCAGGAGCTGGGGGTGGAAGCATGGAGAGGGAATGAGATCTGGTTTCAGGCAGTCCTCCACACAGCAAGCTCCCCCTCTTCCCAAAGTCGGGTCTTCTGGCCTCTTGAACTAAGGCTCTGGGGAGTAGGATGGGCTCTTGCCTCTTAGAGACCCCAGCATCACATCTGCTGCGGCTCCTGCAGTGCGAGGGTCAAACAGAGGTCTGGATTTGGGGTGGAGGCCCATCGCCTGGCAGGGCAGCCTTTCTGCAGGGTGGGGGAGGAGCAGCATGAGGCAGCAAACGCCGGAGATGGGCAGGTGACTTGAGAGAAGGCTCCGGGTGGTATTTTGATGACGCAGAGATGACTGGCAAACGACCTCAGCCTCGGTTTTTCAGAACCTTGCTGACCCCTCCTCTCTCTCCATCAGTCTCCAGCCAGAGGCAATGCCAAGCCGGCCAAGGCAGGGACCTGGAGCCTGGGGGGACAGGACAGTAGCTCCGCATCCCCCAGAGTGAACGTATGGACTGGCCCAGGGCCCGGAGTGGAATGGATGAGTTTGTCTACAGGGGCAGGAGTGGGAACGGCTGAAGGATGCTGTTTGCCCTGGCAAGCCAGAGCTGGGCATGGAGCTCTGCTTCCCTGCCCCCACTCCCTTCCCTTCACTTAACACCATTAACTAATCGTTCTCCTCTCTGCCTGAAAACAAAGCCAGCTAACCACCAAGGACAGTCAGTTCGGAATTCTTCTGCCCGAGCCCGAAGGAAGCCAGGTGGGGGTGGAGGAGCTGTCTCTGCGGTGAAGGGGAAATGAGGTTAGAGCCCAGGGTGACATCCTTTCCCTGTGTGGCCCCACCAGACCAGCACAAGGACTGTCCTTTAAGGAAGCTGGTAGCTTGGGGCGAGATTGGGGCTGCCAGGGAGTGGGTGGTAGGGGGTAGGGGGCAGGCAGCTTTGGGATGGCCTCCTGAGGGGAGCACGTTGGGATTCCAAACCAGAGAGAGATCGGCACTTTGGAGAGGATTCAGAGGAGTCTGGAAGCAGAAAGAAAGGGCAGTGAAGGCAGGAGGACCAGGGTAGGGGGAACAGAAGGTGGTGGAGAGTATCAGCCCTCTGGCTCCTTGCTGCTGCCAGAAGACAGCGGGGCAGCCGTAGCGGAAGAGCAAGGCAGCAGACCCGGAACTGTGAGCTAGAGGACTGTGACCCGGCTGAAGGCGGGGACCAAGGGGGCAGCGATGGGCCTTCCACCAGCAGACTCTGGCACCTGGGCTGGGTGGGAAGCAGTGTTGCCCGGATGTAGGCCAAGACGAGAAGAAGAGGCCCTGGACCAGAGTCCTAATTCTTTGTCTGTTTCCTTTCCAGAAAGGAGGGGTAGGAAGGCTGCTTTCCTCCATGGTAGACCCAGGGTACACAGAGATGAGGGGACCGCTGTGTGGAATGTCCTCTGTGTTGTCTCTCTGGCATAGGTCTGACCACAAGCCGAGAAACCGAGGCTGGGTGGGGTGGTGGCGCTTTCATTTGGGTGTAAGGAAAAGTGAGAAGAGCGGGGCCCCAGCCTCAGTAGAGTGGGAGGTAAAAAGACAAGGATGGGCCTGCCCCCAGGGGCCCCTGGAGCCAGGTTCTAACCTAGGAGTCCTCCCGTGACAGTCCTCTCTCAGCTCCAGCATAGTGGGCACAGCGGCCTCCCACCCACCCCTCTGGCCCAAGGGCTTGAGCAGGAGGAAGATATGAGAAAGGCGGGCTGGGCGGAGGAAGGAAGCTAATAAAGACATTGCAGCTGCAATGAGGAAGGAACAGGGGGTGGAGGGGGGTGGCCCAGCAACCTTGGCAATTATGGAGGCTGGGGAACCCCCTGGCCTGGCCAGAAAATAGAGACCAGTTTGAGTCCTTGGAGGGGAGGGGAGAGAAGTTTTCCAGAATGGGGGTCTGACTTGGGAGGAGGCTGTGCTGAGGGAGTGGAAAACAGGGTGGGAGGAGGGTGGGGGGCAATTGTTGCTGAGGACATCATCAGGCCAGGAAACCGGATACTGGGGGGCTGGGTTGGAAGATGTGGGGGAAGAGACTGAATGGGGGGAAGCAGCCCCTATCCTGGCCGGACGCTGTCTCACCCATGCCCTTTGCACCTGACCCAGGGCAGGAGGAAGGAGGTGTAGCCTGGACTGAGGTGCGCCCCAGAAACACCGGGGAAGGGGAGGAGGGTGACTTGGGGGTGGGGGGATGGGAGGGGCTATTTTTAAACTTAGAAAAACCTTGAGTGAGTTCATCTCCACCCTGAGTACTGGAGGCGGCAAAGGCCCCATTGTACAGGGGTCCAGAGAAGGGGAGCGGGGAGGGGGTGAGCGGCACAATGGCGAGAATTATGTTGGAGTAGGCTGGACAGCCGAGGGCGGGGGAGGGGACTCCTCGTCACAGCTGGCCTACTGAACTCTGGGGTCCAGCCAGGCTGGGGCTTGGAGGGGTGGGGTGGGGGTTCCACTCTCACAAAGCCCCCTGGGGGGGAGCTGGGGTCTCTGGCATCCGGTGGTCCATCCTGGGGAGGGGGCTGCGGGTGGGATTCCCACAGCCTGGCTTTCCCAGGGACTGCAGGGCCTGTTCCCAGGCTCCCAGCATTCCAGCGACTCCCCTGGGAGCTAATGGCCTCTCTTCTCAGCCCCTTCTCTGCCCGGGAGTGGGGGGAGAGAAGGAGAAAGAGGATGTGGATGTGTTGGGACTCTTCCTGGGGACTAGGGACCCTTAAGCCAGAGGCAGGGGGGCCGCCCTCCCATCCTAGTCCCCAATCCTGCTCAGGCCTCAGAATGGGGACTGTCCTTCTTGTCCCCTCCGACCCCAGGGGCCTCTCCACGTTGGCAGCCCTCCAGCACCCAGGCCCCAGCCCAGGGGGGATCCCGCTGGCATCCCAGGAGCCCTGCTCATGGGGTCTGGCCCAGCGGGGGCCGCGGGAGGCGCTGCATCCGGCGCCGCTCGCACCAACCCAAACATTACCTTAAATGCTCAGGCGGCCGCCGCGGGCCGGGGAGGGGCTCGGCTCGGCGGGGGCCTTGGGGCTCTCCGGAAGCCCGGAATCGGTCTCCAGGCCTTTCCCAGCGCGGCCGGCAGCCGTGATTCAGTCCCCTGGCCCCCCTTCTGGAAAGCAGGAGAGGGAGGGAGAATTGGGGGGGGGAGGTGTTGGCTAGAGAGCCGCGGCTGCTCAGGGAGTCCCTGGGGGCCGCCTCCTGGGCGCACAGCTACCTCCGATCAAGGAAAGAGTAGGACCCTCCAGCCAGGATCTCAGCATGGGGACAGGAGTGGGGGCTTCTGGGTCTCCCTCTAGCTCTGCAGGACCCGCTCCTGTCGGCTGTCCTGATGGAGCCCCCTGCACCCCCCCCATCCTGGATCTCAGTTCTCTGGCTTCAGAGGGCCCTGCCACTTCCTCCTCCCACCCTAAATTTGGAGAAGGGAGCCTGTTGGTGGGGTTGGGGAGAG
The DNA here is from genome assembly GCF_023065955.2 of Ursus arctos. Taxonomy (NCBI): domain Eukaryota; kingdom Metazoa; phylum Chordata; class Mammalia; order Carnivora; family Ursidae; genus Ursus; species Ursus arctos. The sequence continues at coordinate 14,726,185 of NW_026622897.1, forward strand.
GGCACGGGGGCAGGATGCCTGAGCCTACACCACTCCCCCTCAGGGAAGTTCACATCCGCTCCCCAAAATACCACCACCCAGAAGGTCCCCAGAGAGCTGTTTAAATCTGACTTGGAGTTGTCCCTGAGGAAAGGCCAGCGAGTCCACCGCAGAGAAGCCTAAGGGGCTCCTGGCCCTCTCCTCCCTGAAGGCCACTTCTGCATTGTTTTCCTTCCACACAGAGCTCCGAGCCATCCAGGAGACGCCCTGGAGGAGGGGGACCTGCGGTCCCCACTGTAGTTACCACAGCTTACCTTGGAGGCGGGGAGAGAGGAGGAAAGAAAGAGGGGAGACAAGCGTGGGGCCTGCTCCCTGCCTCCCTGCGCCACACCCCCGTAGCTGGGGCTTCCAGTGTGGAGAAAGAAAACAGAATTTGGAGTCAGGAAAAAGCCCCAGACTAGGTAAGACTGGGGCTGTGCTCCCTGCTGGCGCCTTCCCTTCGCATCCCCGCATCCCGGGCACACCGGACAGTGTCTGTTCAACTCTGCTCTCAGACAGCTGACTGTAAACTCCATGACAGGACTGGTGGCTTCGAGACGGCCCTGCCACTTCGTTAGCTAATCTTGGGCAAGCGACTGAGCCAGTGGCCGCTCAGAGGGGCGGATCTGCTATTCGTACAGTGCTTTACAACTCAGATGTTTCACATCGGGGTCATTTTCATCACCAATATTTATCTTGATCTGTGCCCCCAAAATGAGGAAACTAAAGAACAAAGAGTGACATGGTCTAAAGTCACACAGCCTGTGAGAGATGGAACTATATATTCCCCCCCCTTTTTTTAAATTACTTATTGATTTATTTATGGTGTGAGAAGGGGTAGGGAGAGGGAGAGAATCTCAAGCAGACTCTGTGCTGAGCTCGGAGCCCGACGTGGGGCTCGATCTCATGACCCTGCGATCATAACCTGAGCTGAAATCAGAACTTGGTCACCCAACAGACTGAGCCACCCCGGCGCCCCCTATATATATTTGTTTGCTGTGGTAAAATACACAGACCATAAAATGCACCCTTTTCACCATTTTAAGTGTGCAATTCATGGCATTAAGTACATTCGCGATGTGCCACCATCACCACTGTCAGTTCCAGAACTCTTGGATCACCTCAAGGAACTAAACTTTGAAGCAAGATTGCAAAAACCAGTGCACTATACCTGTAACAATTTACAGCTGAATTAAGTAAACATATAACGGAAATGAAAGTCGAGGATGGGAAGGCACTGAATTACGTCCTATAAACAGGAAGCGCAACTGGGATCCAGCAAAGGGAGCATCCGTGTGGACCTCTGCCTGCACGAGCTAGGGAAAGTCTTTCTGGAAGTGTGGAGGCTTTCACGAAAAGGCAGGTTTTGAGAGGGAGCAGTGAGGATCGATCATTCCAGGCAGGGCAAGTGGCAGGAGCAAAGAGAGAGGAATGAAGCTAAAGAAAGAGGCATTTACAGTCACAACTGCAGAATTTCTGTATAAAGGGTTTCCGAGGAGCCATCTGGCTGGAGCGGAGGCTAGGGGACGGGGATTGCAAGTTTATTTGCATCGCAAGCCCACTGCTTTCACTTCCATTATACGTTTGTTTGCAGTGCCTTGAGGTGAGCTTTAGCGGCTACTAGCACCTGTGGCATCACCCTTATGCAAACAGCTGGTACTCAATAAAGAGCGTTACATGGCTAACCAGAAATTCAACCGGGTACAGGGTGCATGCATGTGAGAGCTTGGGCAGATGAGGGGAAGTTAGGGCACAGGGGAGGAACTGGGTCTTAAGATAGAGTAAGCAGTCGGGAGCCACTGCGGGTTCTTGAGCAGCCCGGATGATGTGACGCCACTGGAACTCAGGAGTCGAGGGTTTCTCTATTTCTTCTTTGCCTGAGAGCGCCCCCTGGTGCCCCTAGTTTAAATTGTTCCCTCATCTGAACGGAGTAGGTGGGAGGATGGGACACTGAGAAGCAGGACTAATGAGTTGGAGACGCCAGACTCTTGGGCCACATTCCAATCCGTCCTGAGTGATAACAGTAGTGAAACAAAAATACAGGCGACATGTGGACAGAGAGGGTTTGATGTGAGGGAAACGGGCACAGCGGTGCTTCCCTCCTCTGTCCCACCTTGGTCTGAGCGAGGATATTGGGTGTCAGGTAGGAAGGTGGAGCTGGAGTTACGATGATTGCTGAGACAGGGTCCATGTTCTTGGGGAGCTTGCATGCGAGGGAGTAAACAATTAGAATACGAGGGTGCAAATAGGCACATACAGCAGTTACTGAACGCAGCCTGAGGGGGTCAAAGAAGGCTGCCTGCAAGAGTTGATACCTAGCTTCATTTTCACGATGATAATAGGTAACCGTGGGCTACCTGGGTGGCTCGGTTAAGCATCTGCCTTCGGCTCAGGTCATGATCTCAGGGTCCTGGGATCGAGCCCCATGTTGGGCTCCCTGCTGAGAGGGGCGTCTGCTTCTCCCTCTCCATCTGCTCCCCCCCCCCCCACCGCTTGTGATTTCTCGCTCTCTCCTTCTTAAATAAGTAAATAAAATCTTTAAAAAAACCTAGTAGGTAACCGTGGCGTGTGCTGTTTAAAGTGTGACCTAGGGGAGGCGCCTGGCTGGCCCAGTCGTTAGAGTATGTGACTCTTGATCTCAGGGTGGTGAGTTCAAGGCCCACATCGGGTGCGGCACTTACTTAAAATAATTAAATAACTTTAAAAATAAATAAAGATAAATAAATAAAGTGAGGCCTAGGGACACCTGGCTGCCTCAGTCAGTGGAGCATGCGACTCTTGATCTCAGGGTGGTGAGTTCAAGCCCCACACTGGGGGTAGAGATGACTTAAACATAGAATCTCTAAGGTGTAACCCGGCCCGCTGCGTGCCGCAGACTACCGGCAGTTGGTTAGCACCTTGCAAGGGAAGGAAGAGTTTAGTGAGGGATGAGGCCAGACAACAGAGGATTTGTAAACTATGGTTAATGATCTAGAGCGACAGGGGGACTTGTGCGTCAGTCAGCCCCTGCTGACTGGTTTAGACCCATCCGAGCTTCAGGCCCCAGAGGGACAGAACGAGAGGCCCCATTTCTAAGGTCCAGTTTCCCTTCTTGGGTCCCTCCCTCTCCCCTGTGACTGAGGCTGGAAACATCCAGTCCCTCCCCGGAGGCTGCCCTACACCCGGGTGCGGCCTTACTTCAACGGGCCGCCAGCCAATGCAGGTGATCACAAGAGCTCCGCGCCAGAATGAAAGAGGAGTGTTGGGGAACCTCTTCCCTTCTGTCACCCACATGGGACTGAGACCCTTTTGGAAGCCTCTGCACCCCCCCATATCCAGCTTGAAGTGGGGTACAACACTTTTTTGAGTGCCCTATACATAATCCTTGACTAAACCCACACAGTGGAGTACTACACAGCTATTAAAAGGATAGCGATCTCTGTATGCTGATAACAGAGCGATGGCCGGAACATCATTTTAAATTAAAATTAATATATTATATATTAATATAAATATAATATTAAAATATATAGATAATATATATAAATAAAAATAGTTATTTATATAATATATAAAATATATATTATTTATATAATATATAAATAAAAATAAAATACATATAAATATATATGTTATATATATACAATATATATAAAATTAAATTAAAAACTATACAGAGAACACTATACAGAGAATGCTGCCTTTTCTGTAAAAATGGTCAGACATTTTATATCTCACACATCTACATTTATTACTTTCAAATAGAAACATTAGAAGGACTAAAACCAGATAAAAATAGTTACCCACATAGAGAGGTGGAAGGAACAGGCCTACCCCCAGTATTTGTGGGGCTAGGTCAGAGTACAAATGAGGGTTGACATAACCTATATCGAAATATTCGAGTTATTTGAAAGCTGACTGTTAAGTATGCTTTACCCCCTGACCTTGACGAATATACTTTGTAACGACACAATAAAAAAATGTGTAAAGTGATGGCTTGTGTATGACTTAAAGTCAACAAAATATCCAAGGAAAAGTAGCTCCAATTTTTATAAAGATTTTATGTTTAAGTAATCTCTACACCCAACGTGGAGCTCGAACTTACAACCCCGAGATCAAGAGTCACAGGGTCCACCGACTGAGCCGGCCGGGCACCCCATAAATTAACTTAATTATTATTTCACACGCCTGGGTATTCTCATGATGGGCCAGCAATGTTTGGATGGAATAACACAGTCATATACAACTCATAAATTATTATATATTTATTCCATTAAATTAATTTTTCTTGCCTTAATTTTGGCAAAATCCCTAATTGTATTGTTGTAATAAAATTTTTCTCATTATGCATATTCTGTTGCCAGTTATGCCAAATTAATCAACCTTTCTTGAATTATTCTTGTTCTTAGATGTTTAAAAATTAATTCCAATTTAGAGAAACTTTGCTCCAAACTGAAATTATTCCTAATATTTTTAAACCAGTGTTTTGAGGGGTGTCTGGGTGGCTCAGGTGGTTAAGCGTCCGACTCTCGGTTTTGGCTCAGGTCATGATCTCAGGGCCCTTAGATGGAGCCCCGTATGGGGCTGCGTGCTCAGCGGGGAATCTGCTCTCTTTCTCTCTCTCTGCCCCTTCCCCCACTTGTGTGTGCGTGCATGCTCTCTCTCTCAGATAAATAAATCTTAAAAAAAAAAACCAGAGCTTTGATTCAGAATTGGATCATACACTTTATGTCATGTTTAAACATTATATAGGCATTACATATGATAAATATTTGATTCCAGAAACTATTTAAAGTATTCTCTCATCATATTAATCTTTATTATTCATATTGCAATTTTCACCATCTCTTAAAGCAATATCTAGATCCATTTGGTGTTTCTTGTTTTACTCTTTCAATGTTTAAAATTTTTTCCTCAGAATTTTATTTATTTTATTTATTTAAAGATTTATGTATTTGAGAGAGACTGAGAGTGAGAGAGCACAAGCAGGGGGAGGGGCAGAGGGAGAGGGAGAAGCAGGCTCCTCACTGAGCAGGGAGTCTGATGCGGGGCCTCCATTCCAGGACCCCGAGATTATGACCTGAGTCGAAGATACATGCTTAACCGACTGAGCCACCCAGGCGCCCCAGAATTTTATTTTAAAATTTTTTATTTGATCCTAGCTGACACACAATGTTGCATTAGTTTCATGTGTACAACATAGTGATTTGATAACTCTCTATATTATTATTTTTTAAATAGAAAACCTAGATTTGTTGGGGGCGCCTGGGTGGCTCAGTCGTTGGGCGTCTGCCTTCGGCTCAGGGCGTGATCCCAGGGTCCTAGGATCAAGCCCCACATCGGGCTCCTCCGCTGGGAGCCTGCTTCCTCCTCTCCTACTCCCCCTGCTTGTGTTCCCTCTCTCGCTGGCTGTCTCTCTCTCTGTCAAATAAATAAATAAAATCTTTAAAAAAAAAAAAAAAGAACTGCAAATATTTTATATAAAAAAAAAGAAAACCTAGATTTGTTAAACTATTACTAAGACAGAACAATTATCACTGAAGTACTCTGAGACTTCATCCTAATCTCACTTGTTGTGATGGAAACTGACCCAAGAGGTTAGAAATGAAAGGATGTCACCGAAGAGGTATTGACAAATTAATGAATTAGTAAAACAGACCCCTTACCCCTGTGAAGATAGAGCAGAGGCCAGGATTTCTCTGAGATCTCTTTGTCTTTCTTTCTAAGGGGATCCTTAGGCTCTAAAGGGCCGTATCTTGGATCCAGCCTCCGTCCTTCCCGTCCAGTCCACCTGCGCCCTCGAGCGCCCGCGTTCTCACCAGGCAGCCTGCCCGGCCCGGAAGCCGCGTCTAGGGAAGGCAGCAACGACGGGCCTGCTCAGAGAGCACGATACACACAAAGTTTTGGGGTAGATGATAAGCTACAGATACCCTCTTGGTTAAGTTAATTCACCTTTGTTAATAAAGGTCATAGTGTCTTCTGCAGGTGACAACGTTTTGTCTCAGTGCAGTCTGTCTCGGAAATGAACTGGTTCGGGTAAATTCTGGAGGCAGAAAGAGACTTTCGTCGACACCCACCCCACAGCAGAAGAGGCAGCATGCTCTTTCCCAGTTACGAGAATCCCACAGCCGCAGAAATCATTCTCAGTGATCAGCATCTGCTCCCTCACTCTCCAGCCGCCGTCGGTGGACTGTCTGCCTCCATCCCACCACATACGTTCTCATCGGATCTTCCGTCCGGACTCCAGCCATGGGACATTGGCCACTCACGGACTGAGAAAGCATTCCTTCTCATCTCTCCTGTGGGGCTTGGCCTTCTGCTGTTAAATGGGGTAATCCTTCTTCATACGTATAACATGTAGCGATGTCCCCCGCCCTTGGTCATTTGTTCTTGACCATCGTAACCATCTCGACGCTCATCCTCAGGATCAGGACGCCAAGCCTGGCAGTCACACCTGCAGCGAACATCGCCTCCAATGCCCATTGACCACTAGGCGCAAGTACGTTCAACGTCATCATCACGGTCGTCTTCTTCTTCGGCAATAGATTCTTTCGATTCTTCTCCACAGCTGGCATTCACCATGACATACACATGCGCTCACAGGTAGGCATTTAGGTCCCTGGCCCCCGCGTGCAAGCTGATGGTGGGGTATTCCAGTGGGAATCTTCATCCAGAGCCATCTCATGAAGACAGGTGGCTCTCGGCGACGTAAAGGGTGCCGGGGCCGAGGGCTTTGCCGCTCAGTACAGCCTCAGTCTCTGGCTACTGCCATCGGAGCCCCTCTGCCCAGCCAGGCAGCGGGACGCTCGGAGGAAGCTCATTGCAGCAGGGAGTGCGGGGACACAGGCCATGACTCTACATTATGCTATGTTCCCAGGTAGAGCGGCCAGCTGTCCCCGTACGAGGGTACCACAGTACCGTTGACTGTGTATTCCCTCTGCTGTGTTGTTTTATTTATTATTAAAATTCTTCAAGGCTGAGACCTTTTAAAGAAAACTCTGAAAAGCAGTATGTTGCTACGTTTCTTCGAATCTCTCTTCAGTTGCGTCTGTCACTTGACCTTGGCCAGAAGACAGTCCCCGTATAGACATCGGTTTGGGGAATATTTGCATGTGAATCTTTTCCTTTATGGTCATGCACACATTTTTATTTCCTTGTTTTAGTTTCCATATGTATACATTTAATTCTATTTTGAAATAATGTCACACATTCAGAAAGTCGTAAGTAGCAGAGAGTCCTTGTAGACCCTTCACAGGGTATTAACATTTTACCACATTTTTTGCTTTTTTATTCTCTAAGTTAAAATTAATACTCTTTTTTTTAGTAATCTCTACACCCACCATGGGGCTCTAAGTCACAGCCCAGAGATCAAGAGCTGCATGCTCTACCGACTGAGCCAGCCAGCCAGCCGCCCCAGAAATTTTATTTGGTATATGTGTGTGTATATGTATAATTATTTTTCTTATGAATCATGAGAGTAGATTGCATACATCGTGCTCCTAGGTCCCTTAATACTTCAGTATTTCCTAAGAAGGCTATTCTCTCTCACTCTTTTTTTTTTTTTTCAGTTTGTTTTCTTAAATAATCTCTACACCTATCGTGGGGCTCAAATTTACGACCCTGAGATTAAGAGTCGCACGTTCCTCTGACTGAGCCAGCCAGGCGCCCCAAGACGGCTATTCTCTTACAGAACCACAGAACAGTTATCAGTTTAAAAGACTTAAGTTGATACCAGACATGTCTACTCTACGATCCATATTCCAGTTTGACAAGATCTCAGTAACATCCGTTGCAGGCACCGTGTCTCTACTCCAGGGGAGGACGCAGTCCAGAACTCTCCATTACAGTTAGTCCTCAGGCCTCGCTGTTCTTTCATCTGCGCTGATTCCCCAGACTCCGTCTTTCCTATTTGCCAGCTTGGATTTTTCTGATGTATCCTTGCGCTTCAATTATGGTGACGCGCTCAGGCTGGAATACTACACTACCTACGGTAGTGTCCGCTCGATGGTTCTGGCCCGAGCAGTTTTCAGTTTTCGCTGCGATAGTTTTGAAATGGTACTTTTCTACCTCCAGCCTCCCTCCCTGTGTATGGGTCAGCACCCTACGGTAAAGAGAAGCTCTCCTTTCTCATTTACTGACCTGCCTTACCAGTTTAGACTAACAGATTCCTATGTTATTCCATGGGTTTTATTCCTTTACTGTCCTTATTTATTTTGAAGCCGAAATTAGCCCAGATTTGGCCACCTTTGAGCTGGCTCTTGTAATCTTTGGCATTCTCTCCCCCACACACCATAATTTTTGGCATTATTTTCTTTCTGGCACACCAGGTTTACCTTGTACCTTTTCTGACCCAGCCCTGTAATCAACCATTTTTCCAAGGAACCTCAATTCTTTTTAGTGGGAAATGGTAGTTAGAAACCAAGATCTAGGGGCGCCTGGGTGGCATAGTCGTTAAGCATCTACCTTCGGCTCAGGGCGTGATCCCAGCGTTCTGGGATCGAGCCCCGCATCAGGCTCCTCCGCTGGGAGCCTGCTTCTTCCTCTCCCACTCCCCCTGCTTGTGTTCCCTCTCTCGCTGGCTGTCTATCTCTGTCAAATAAATAAATAAAATCTTAAAAAAAAAAAAAAGAAACCAAGATCGGGGCATCAGATATGCTCCTTGCTATTGGGTGTTACTGTTTCTCGGCCCTTTCAGTGGATAGAGCTGGGGAAAAATATGTACATACCATATCCGTATAATATAGATGAAACATATAACATAAATGATACATATATAAAATATCTATACTAAAAATACATATGTAACACATCTAATATATATTATACTAGATATATTTTACATACTATATATTATATATCTAATCTATTATTCTTTTTTTAAGATGTATTTATTTATTCATTAGAGAGAGAGCACAAGCAGGAGGGGCAGAGGGAGAGGGAGAAGCAGACTCCTTGTAGAGCAGGGAGCCTGACTCAGGGCTCGATCCCAGGACCCTGAGATCATGACCTGCGCTGAGGGCAGATGCTTAACAGACTGAGCCACCCGGGCACTCCTAGATCTAGCCTAATATATATAGAATATATATGTGTGTGTGTGTGTATACGCTAACACACACACATATAGTATATATTATATACATTATAGTATGTATGTATGTGTATATATATATATAGTATATATAGTGTGTGTGTATGTGTATACTCTAATATATATATATGTATACACACAGTATATGATTGTTAGAAAGCATGAGTTCATGCTGGTAACTTCCAACGCTGATCCAGCTCCAGGGGAGTCTACCTTGCCTTCTTGCATTCCGTATTTATGTCTCCCTTCTTCCAAAGAACTCTGGCTCCCAGCAATATTTCAGGCTTGCTACACCCATACCACTACAAAAAGTGAAGCTAATAAAAATAGTTCAAGAGGTCTTTTCCTCCCCCAGGCTGAAGACATAAAGTTAGTTCGTACTTGTCTCCTTTCTGGATGGTTATAATATTCATATGAAAGATAGCTGGGTTCCTTTGTTTTGGTTTTCTTTCAGTTTTGGATATTTTTTTTCTCATTTTTGTGGATTTAATTTTTATTTAATTTTATTTATTTATTTATTTATTTATTTATTTATTTATTTATTTTTTAAAGATTTTATTTTATTATTTGACAGAGATAGAGACAGCCAGCGAGAGAGGGAACACAAGCAGGGGGAGTGGGAGAGGAAGAAGCAGGCTCACAGCGGAGGGGCCTGATGTGGGGCTCGATCCCATAACGCGGGGATCACGCCCTGAGCCGAAGGCAGGCGCTTAACCGCTGTGCCACCCAGGTGCCCCTATTTATTTATTTTTTAAGATTTTATTTATTTATTTGACAGAGACAGCCAGCGAGAGAGGGAACACAAGCAGGGGGAGTGGGAGAGGAAGAAGCAGGCTCACAGCGGAGGAGCCCGATGTGGGACTCGATCCCAGATCGCCGGGATCACGCCCTGAGCCGAAGGCAGACACTTAACGACTGCGCCACCCAGGCAGCCCCCCCCTTTTTTTTTTCCTAACAGGATATTGCCAAACTCCTCCCCGTGGGTGGGTACCATTTTGCTCTCCTACCAGCAATGTACCAGAGTGCCTGTTTCCCCAGAACCTTGCTGAAAGAGTGTTCTGTCAAGTTGGTTTCCTTAAGAGTTTATTAGAATGTAACTTCTTTAGATTTAGAAAGTAATTTAAGAATTTAAAAGAAGTTATTTAATCCCTCGGGAAGTAAAACAACTACTAGATAGTCACATGCAAAAGAATTAATCTAGACACAAACCTTCCATGTTTCACAAAAATTAATCTCATAGACCTAAATGTCAAATGCAAAACTATAAAGCTTCTAGAGAACATAGGAGAAAATCCAAATGGTCTTGGGTTTGGTGCGACTTTTTGGCATGATCCATGAAAGAAAAAAAATTGGTAAGCTGGACTTCGTTAAAATTAAAACCTTCTGTTTTGTGGAAGACACTGTTGAGAGACTGAGGACACAAGACACAGACGGGGAGAAAATATTTGCGAAGCACATATCTAATAAAGAACTGGCATCTAAAATATACGAAGAACTGTAAAAGCTCAACAGTAAGAAAACAACCCAATTAAAAAATGCGCCAAAGACCTTAACACACACCTCGACAACAACAAAAAATGAATGTTAAAGAAGATGTGGTATCTATCATCTATCTATCTACCTACCTACCTACCTATCATCTATCTGACATCCATATAATGGAATATTCCTCAGCCATCCAAAAGAACGAAATCTTGCCATGTGCAACGACGTGGATGGAACTAGAACGTATTATGTTAATGAAATAAGTCAGTCAGAGAAAGACAAATACTGGGACGCCTGGGTGGCTCAGTCAGTTAAGCATCTGACTCTTGGTTTCAGCTTAGGTCATGGTCTCAGGGTCATGGGATCGAGCCCTGCATTGGGCTTTGTGCTCAGCACCAAGTCCGCTTGAGATTCTCTCTCCCCCTCTCCCTCGGCCCCTCCCACTGCTCACTCTCTCTACATGAATAGATAAGTAAAATCTAAAAAAAAAAAAAAAAGAGAGAGAGATAAACAGGTAGCAAATACCCATGTGAAAAGATGTCAACATCGTTTGTCATTGGGGAACTGCTCCTATACGTCAGAACGGCCAAATGTCAAAACACCAACACCAGATGCTGGTGACGATGTGGAGCAACGGGAACTTTCATTCATCGCTGTGGGGAATGCAAAATGGTGCGGCCACTTTGGAAGACAGTTCGGCGGTTTCTTACAGAACTACACATACTCTTTCCCGTATGATCAAGCAGTCATGCTCCTTGGTATTTACCCAAATGAGCTGAAAACTTCTGTCCACACCAAAACGTGCCCACGGATGTTTACAGCAGTTTTATTCATCCCTGCCAAACCCTGAAGCAACCACGATGTCCTTCAGTAGTACAATGGATCAACAAATGGGGAGGTACATCCAGACAGTGGGAAATTATTTTTTTTAAACATGTTATTTATTTGAGAGAGAGAGTGAGAGCAAGCACAAGCAGGAGGAGCTGCAGGCAGAGGGAGAAGGAGAAGCAGGCTCCCCACTGGGCAGGGAGCCCAAAGTGGGGCTCGATCCCAGGACCCCGAGATCATGACCTGAGCCGAAGGCAGACGGTTAACCAACTGAGCCTCGCTGATGCCCCTACAGTGGAATATTATTAAGGGATAAAAAGAAATGGGCTATCAAGTCACAGAAAGACATGGAGGAACCCTGAATACATATTGCTAAGTAAAAGAAGCTAATTTGAAAAGGTTCTGTACTGTAAGACTCCAATGATCTGACATTCTGGGAAAGGCAAAACTATGGAAACAGTAAAAATATTAGTGATGGCCAGGAGCTAAGGGTACGGAGAGGGAGGGAAGGAATGAAGAGGTGGAACAAGGGGATTTTTAGGGCAATGAAAATATTCCATATGACACTGAGTGGTAGAAACATGGCATTATACATTTGTCAAAGCCCGTATACAAAGAGTCAACACTAATGGAAACTACGGACTTTAGTTAATAATAAGAATAATATATTAGGGGTGCCTGGGTGGCTCAGTTGGTTAAGCATCTGCCTTCAGCTCAGATCATGATCCCGGGGTCCTGGAATCGAGTCCCACATTGGGCTCCTTGTTCAGCGGGGAGTCTGCTTCTCCCTCTGCCCTGCTCTTTCTCTCTCTCTCAAATAAATAAATAAAATCTTTAAAAAAATAATGTGTTAGTATTGCCTCATCAGTTGTAAACAAAGTAAAATAGCCAAACAGATTTAGATATTTTTGGTTAAATTTTTGTCGATATTATAAATATATATGAAATATAAATATGTATCTGTATATTTTAGAGAGGGAGCGAGAGAGGGAGGGGTGGAGGGCCAGAGGGAGCGGGAGACAGAGAATCTTAAGCAAGCTTTATGCCCAGCGTGGAATGAAGCATGGCTCTATCTCACCACCCTGAGATCATGACCTGAGTTGAAATCAAGAGTCAGACACCTAACCGACTGAGCCACCTAGGTGCCCCTCGATATTTTTAATATTACGCAACAGTCCATCTCAAATATCTGTGAATACTGCATATTCAATAGTAATTTCATTTTCCACCCAAAACCATAATTTGCTCTTTATTTGAGAATCTTCTGTTGTTTTGCTTAACTCTCCAAGTTCTTTTGATATCTCATCTACACTAACGATACTTGTTGTAACAGCATCTAGCCAGCATTCCCATCATGTGTGCCAGAGAGGTAGTAAGGCCAAGTGTGACGTGTGTCTTTCTAAGATGTTTCATCTTTGGGCAGATCCAGAAAACACTGTATATAGTCTTTCTGTTGTTACAAAGAATGCCATCACGGTCAGCACAACTGAGGTCAGGTCTAGTAACAAGTTCAACTATGTGCCATGCAGGGCACGCGGTACAAAAACCCTTCTGGAGTTTTGGTCCAAAAAATGATCTTGCTCCCCTTTACCTTTGGTAACCATGTCAGTTCCATCATCATTGACTTGCCCTCAACAATCTTTTTTCTTTTTCTTTTTTTTAATTAAGTAGGCTCCACGCCCAGCATGGAACCCAACACGGGGCTTGAACTCACAACCCTGAGATCAAGACCTGAGCTGAGTTAAGTGTCAGATGTTTAACCAACTGAGCCTCTGAGTCACCCCACCCCCAACAATGTTTTAAATCAATGCCTAATTATGGGGTGCTAATCTTTAGTCCTTTCCTTATATCAAAACAGAGCTAAAACCACTTAAATATGTACGCAAGTTTTATCTAGATTTACATATATACACATTTTTAAAAATGTGAATTAATATTACAAATGTTCCTCGGCTATTGCATTAATTTGAGCACTTCTGGAACCGTAAATTAGAACAAGAAGAAAAGCAAGAGGATTTGACTAGGTAATTAATGTATTTCTTTTCTTACCGAAGCACTTCAACTTCTCAAATCCTCCCCCACATAAAAATTCAGGAGTTTTGTTTGTGGTATTTGGACACACTCACCTCATGTTTCCAGGATGTTAGGAGATGCAGGAAAGGGCTTTTCTGGGCCTGAATGGGGTCATTAGCAAAGCTGATGTTTAAGGTTATGAGTTCTGCTGGGCCAATGCCAAGCCCTGGATCCTGATGGACCAAGGAAAACATTTTTTGGTATGTTTGTGGTTTGTGGGGCCCTTAGCTGGTGCTGGGAGGGAACAAGGTGGCAGGGGCAGAATGAAAACAAACCTATGAATGTACCTTTTAATATAGTTTTGACATTGGGGCCCTGTAAATGATTTGTGTAAGTGAAAAGCAAAATGAGATCAAAAAGGAAAAAAAAATCCAACTCTAAAAGCCGCGGCAGTAACGTAGATTATACCGAATGCTTGATGGGGAGCCGAAGGGGAGCGCGATCGTACACAAAATCCCACAGTCAAGACCCCTGATTTGGATGTTCTTTCATGGTTTTACCCCATCTCTAAAATCCCCTTTTATTGTCCCTGTGAGCCTCTCTCACCTAAAATCCCTGCAGTTAGTACCTCAGCCTGAGGGCTTCAGTTCACCCTACTCCCCACTACAACTTCCATTACAAAATTCTGCAAGGATAGAGAGTACGTCTAGGCATTCAGTTTTCATAAGAACTGGCTGATTTCCTTCTCCATCACTGCAACTCGCACTAGTAAGCACCTTGAACTTTTTCCTTACTGCCAGTTGGTATCGGCTCTTTCCACCAACATTCTCGTCTTCTTTCTCTGGCCTCTGAACAGATGATGACCCCCGCTTTGGCAGCTGTGGGTTTGAAGAGGCTCTTATCTGAAACACAGTCCTGGAGGAGAGAGAAGCATTATCACCTTAGTAGAGCTACCACTTGACTCCAAACCCAACGACCATTTCCATGGTCACCTCAAGGGGAATGGCGTACAATCTCTCAGCATGGGGAAGGACGTTGGCTTTTCAAGGCGGTGTCGTCTAGCACTTCTTTCGCATTGTGCTCACAGGGTACTTTTCAGCTTACGAATGGATAGCACTTTTGTAGCACAGCAATTCATTTGTTGCAAGAAATGTGGCCGCACATAACCTCTGTCTGCCCGCAGCTGTGTGCCCAGCTGAGTCAAAGGTTATAGCTCATTCAAAGTGGCTCTGGTGAGTCTCAGATCACTCAGACGGGAAGCTTTGGTCCCAAACGAATGGAAATATTGTTTTAAAGGATCCTGCCAATTCCAAGAAGGTCTTTCTTGGTGTGTAAAGCTGGCCGGTTAATTGCGCACAGCGCAGGCATAGCAAGTTTGCGGAGTTTGATTTTGGACATGTTGAGTTTGTTTGTTTTCTAAATTTTTTTTAAAAGATTTTATTTATTTATTTGACAGAGAGACAGCCAGCGAGGGAAGGAACACAAGCAGGGGGAGTGGGAGAGGAAGAAGCAGGCTCCCAGCGGAGGAGCCTGATGTGGGGCTCGATCCCAGAACGCCGGGATCACGCCCTGAGCCAAAGGCAGACGCTTAACGACTGCGCTACCCAGGTACCCCCTGTTTTCTAAATTTTTTAAAAAGATTTTTATTTATTTATTTGACAGAGAAAGAGAGAGCACAAGTGGGTGTGTGGGGGGGTGGCAGGCAAAGGGAGAGGGAGAAGCAGACTCCCTGCTGAGCAAGGAGCCCACTGCAGGACTCGATCCCAGGACCCCGGGATCATGACCCGAGCCGAAGGCAGACGCTTAACCAACTGAGCCTCCCAGGTGTCCCTGGACATGTTGAATTTGAAGCACCAGTATGATATCCAGGCGCTATGTCCAGGAAGCTGTTGCAACCTGAACTTTGCAAGACAGATTCAGGCTGAAGGCACAGATTTGGAAATCATCACGTAGGGAGGAGAGGAGGTCATGAAAGAATACAGGAGAGAGTGATGTCCAGGGGCCCAGGGAGGAGGAAGTGGCCACTTGTATCAAGTGCCGTAGGAAGACAGGCTAGGAACACAGGAGGTGTTCACAGAACAGCTAACATTTCTGAAGAGGATGGGTTACGGGTGGGGAGATCAAATATCTTGAAGGGAAGGTGGGTGTATACTCCAAGATTTGAAATTGGGGGAAAAGGCACAGTTGGGACAATAAAAACATCAGCAGCAATAACCACAACAGACCATGCTCTGAGCAGGAGGCTAAAACAAATCCTTGTATTATTCTCCCTTGTTTGGAGGGATTAGCATTTTGTGGTTAGAGCTTAGCTTGGGTTGGGGGTAGAGACAGACTATGCTGTAAAATCAAATAACAAAATAGGGAGTTAGAGTCTGATGGCTAGAGAGAGGGAGGGGAAATCCCAAGAGGAAGAGGAAGAGGAAGAGGAAGAGGAAGAGGAAGGGAAAACACGTCCCAGAGAAGACATTGAGTTGGGGCCTAACAGGTGTGAGAGAGAGGCTGAGGCAAAACCAGTGGAGTTTTAGAAACTGCAGTCCTTGCTCTGCACTGTGCTGTCACCCCTGGTGGGACGGCCACATCTCAGTAAAGGCTTGTTGCATAACTCAGCTTCCTATCAGTGGAGCTTTGGGGAGTGAGGGATTCAGGTAGCCTTTGGGGTTGGGTGGGTGAAGGGGGACAAACATTTTTAGGAGCCCAGGCCAGGATGGAGATGAAGAGTTCAAACAAGCAGGTGACCAGGGGAAGGATGAGACCCTTAAGTGTCCTTGGCATTAGTAGAGAACACCAGGTTTTCCAACAGATTTGGGATGGGGTCTCAAATATATTTTGAATATTAAAGGGAAGGATAATTTATTGAGGAACCTAGAGCCGTCCAGGTGTAGATATTTAACTAGAATGTTCAGGTAAACAAATTAATAGGGACTAGTGAAGGAGGGTGAGCTATTTCTGGTCTGTGACCTCCTTGTCATAATGACAATGAGATAATCTCCTGAAGATGCCTAGAGAAGCTGATGACGCTGGAGGAAACAGTTTGGAACAGCAGCTTGGGAATCCCCTGTAACAATGTGTTTCCCCTTGTGACCGGCTTGAGAGCGGGCACAACCTCTTAAACATTTTTTGTATCCCCCATGTATTCGCAGGAGCTCAATAAATGATAGACTAAATGAACGAATAAATGAATAGAGGACGAGACAGAGAGTCTGAGGAGGGTGTGGAGGCGGTGCAATCCCAGAGCCCAGCTCAGAGGCAGTAACCAACTCTCACCTAAAAAGTTCACGACCAGGGAGGGGGGCCAGGAGAAAGAACAGCACGGGTATTCAGCCCAGTCCAAAATCCGGCTGTTAGGGGGCGGGGCTAGGAGGAGGGCCTAGTCCGCTTCTGCCCGTCAACTGACCAATCGCCGCCTCAAGGGGGCGGGTATTTCAACCTGTCTCCGCCCCTCTCTTTGGAGAGTAAATATGTTTGGGCGCCGTTCAAACGGACCAATGAGTGCTCGATGTTTCCTGCGGTTGCTTCTCAACGATTGGCCGGAGTTCGTCGTCCCGCCCTCCTTGTCACGCTTTTCGCCCCACCCTTTCGCACACAAGATGGCGGCGCCCAGCGGAGTAGAGGCCGCGTTTGGGGTTTGCTGAGGCTGACTCCCTTTCCCACTACCCCTTTGGAGGCAGAGCGCCGCGAGCCCAGAGGACGGGGGCCGGGCGGGGACAGGGGTACCTGTGTAGCTGGACCGCGAGCCCGCGCCCAGCCTGCGCCGCCCCCACCCGGCCCCGGCCCGAAACCATCCGTTCCCGGTCTCCTCTCGGTCTGACCCACTGCCCGGCCGTGGTTCGCCATCACCAGGCCTCCAAAGCTGACCTCTCTCTTCCAGCCCGGGCTCACCTGCACTTTAGAGATGTTTGGCCTCTTCCTTCCCAGACAGCCCGCCTTCAAAACCGGGACTCCTGGACCGGCACCTGGCCCCCTTTCCCTCCACTGAGACTCCGCCTCCCTCTAACCCACTTCTTCCTCAGATTCTTGGTTCTCCCTGGTTTGGAGACTGCTCACTTCCGTTCCAAATTAATTCCTGTCGCCCCCAAATATTATCAGCCTTGACACCCCCCTCAACCTGGGGCCAGACTTCCTTTTGGATTAACCTCCACAGCACTATCATGGAGGCTGTGTACCTGATAGTGAATGGGGTGGGCCTTGTGCTGGACCTGCTGACCTTGGTGTTGGACCTCAACTTCCTGCTGGTGTCCTCCCTCCTGGCTTCCCTGGCCTGGCTCCTGGCCTTCATCTACAACCTGCCACACACGGTACTGACTAGTCTTTTGCACTTGGGCCGCGGAGTCCTGCTTTCATTGCTGGCCTTGATTGAAGCCTTGGTCCGATTCACCTTTGGGGGCTTGCAGGCCTTGTGTACCTTGCTGTACAGCTGCTGCTCTGGCCTGGAGAGCTTAAAGCTCTTGGGGCACCTGGCCTCTCACGGGGCACTGAGGAGCCGGGAGATACTGCACCGGGGTGTCCTGAACGTGGTCTCCAATGGCCATGCTTTGCTGCGCCAGGCCTGTGACATCTGTGCCATTGCCATGAGCCTGGTGGCCTACGTGATCAACAGCCTGGTCAACATCTGCCTCATTGGCACTCAGAACCTTTTCTCTCTGATGCTCGCCCTGTGGGATGCAGTGACGGGGCCATTGTGGAGGATGACGGACGTTGTAGCTGCCTTCCTAGCCCACATTTCCAGCAGTGCCGTGGCCATGGCCATCCTCCTCTGGACCCCCTGCCAGCTAGCACTGGAGCTCCTAGCGTCAGCTGTCCGTCTCCTGGCCAGCTTCGTGCTTGTCAATGTCACCGGCCTGGTGCTGTTGGCTTGCGTGCTGGCAGTGATGGTGACTGTGTTGCACCCGGACCTCACTCTGAGACTGGCCACCCGGGCACTCAGTCAGCTCCACGCCCGGCCGTCCTACCACCGGCTCCGAGAGGATGTTGTGCGGCTGTCTCGCCTAGCACTGGACTTGGAGGCCTGGCGCCGAGTCTGGAGTCGCAGCTTGCAGCTGGCCACCTGGCCGAACCGGGGAGGGGCTCCTGGGGCCCCTCAGGGTGGCCCTAGGAGGGTGCCCTCATCCAGGACCTGGAGACAGGACACTCTTCCCGAAGCAGGGCCCAGATCAGAGGCAGAAGAGGAGGAGGTCAGGATGGCCAGAGCAACAGCTGCCCACGGCCGGGAGAGGCTCAATGAGGAGGAGTCTGTAGCCGGGCAAGACCCATGGCAGTTGCTCAAGGAGCAAGAGGAGCGGAAGAAGTGTGTCATCTGCCAGGACCAGAGCAAGACGGTGCTGCTTCTGCCCTGTCGGCACCTGTGCCTGTGCCAGGCTTGCACTGAAATCCTGATGCGTCACCCCATCTCCCACCGCAACTGCCCCCTCTGCCGCCGGGGCATTCTGCAGACCCTCAATGTCTACCTCTGAAGATCCTCCCCTTCGTGCCCACTCCTCCATGCTTCATGAAGCCACCTGCGCTAGGACAGCTTGAACACCTCACCTCTTGGTTCCTGGCCTGAATCCCCTCCTGCCCCCATGGCTGTCACGCCAAGCCTCCAAGCCATACGTCCAGGACATTGAGATAGGATACTCTGGAAGACTGTGAGCTGGGTGGGGCAGGGTAACCGCTTTTCCTTACCCAGTGCGTCCCTGTGTGATGCCGGAGGTGGTGAGTGTGTCACTATGCAAGGCCCTGAGACTGCCGTGGACTCCCCTCCAGCTTGCCAGGGCCCATCCAGATGCCAACCTTTGGGGCTCCCCCTTACTTCCGGTTTTTCTGTTGGGGATTTGCAGGTCCTCTCCCTGGCCCCTCCCCAGCTTCTGCAGCCACAACACGTCATTGTCAGTTTGGGTGTTTTGGTAACTCAGGGGCCTTGGAACGATCTTGAACCTTTGCTTTCAGCCAGAGCACCTGTGAACTGGTAGGCCTTGGGGATAGTATCTCTCAGGTGCCCTTAGAGTTACCACTTCTGCCTGTCTTGATCTTACGAGGCTCCCTCCCGACCTGATCCAACAGCTAGGATCAAGAGTTTACCCCTTGAGGGGTGGGTGTCTGCACCTGGCTTTGGGACCATATTACCCTCTGGCACCCCAGCTCCCCTGGGAGCCTCAGGAGGGATAACCAGATTTCTACTCCTACCCCTTTCACTCCCCACATCACAGAGAACAATGGCATTCCCATTCTGTTTGTCTCTCCCTGGCGTTGGGGAGGGCAGACTGTGCACATTTCACTAGGGTCCAAATACGGAAGGGGCCAGCTTAGGAGTATGAGCATCCTGATGGGTCTGTCTGGCCCTGATGGTTCTGTCTGGCCCAGTTTCTGGTGAATAAATTTCTTTTGACAGCTCTGACGGCCTCGGTGTGCATCCTTACAGGGACGAGCAGTTGGTGCCCCAGGGTCCTTCAGTCCTGCTGGAGTCACTGTGGTCTGGAGGGGACCTAGTGGGGGAGGAGATAAGATAGGAGGTGAGGACTGTGCCTTGGGGAGAGCCCATGCCAGGTGCAGCTGAATTAGCTTTCACGGCCTCCAATTTGTGCCCCTCACACACCTGGCTTTTGGAAAGCCCTGTCTTTTCTCCTTTTGCCAGAATGAAGCCCTAGTAGAGGGGAGTGTGAACATTCTCAACCCTTGAGTAAGCTTCCCAGCTTCTCTAGTGCCGCTCTTCTCAGGAGGGAATTTGGGGTTCTTGCTGCCTGGAGTCCAGTCTACCCTCTGATCCCTGGAGGAGCCTGGTGCTTGTCCTTGTGTCTCTTGGGCTGGAGTGGGGCTGTGAGGCCTCCTGGTGGAGAGCTGGGAGTTGAAACCCAGGACCCATCCCAGTCCTCACGTGCATATCGGCACAGCGTGGGGGTGGGGTGGGGGGGTGTGGGGGGTTGGTGTGTGTGTGCACTCCCGCATAATTGTATGTTAAATCTAGGAGCATAATGCCAGGGGCGGCCTTCTGGCAGTTGGGCAGTTGCGGGGGGGGGGCAGGGTAGGTCAGAAAGAAACTGAGAAGAGGCCCCCCTCCACATTCTCTGGGGTTGAGAGGCTGAACTGATTGTGGGTCTGGCAAGCCCTGGGTTGTTAGTCATTGGGCGGGGGTGGGGCTGGGGCTGGCTTCTGAAGGTCAGAGGAGGGGAACCTTGAAGGGGCTTTGTGGCTAGCCTCAGACTTAGTGGCGCGGCCCACCCAGGCTATGCCCAGCACGGTGGGGGTAGTTCACCACATCCATCTTGGAGTTGGGAGGCCTGGGGAGGGCTTTCCCCGCCCAACGCTAGGGAGGGAGCGGAGCAAGGGGAGGCTCGGCTCCTTCCAGTCTCTGTTTAATGTGAGGATAAACATTTTATGAGAGAAGATAAACTTCCTGAGCTGGGAGCAAAGAACCCCCTTTTCCTGCACCCCCATCTGGAATTACATTGGCAGACCTCAATACCCGTCCTCCTCCTAGCTACCTTAGCAATCGAGAGCTGAAGCACGCCAGGATCACTGCTGCATTCTGGAGTTGGGACGCCCTCTTGTGGTCAACTCAGAAACTACTTATCTCTAGCCACCCAGGAACACACCACTTCCCTGGTGTGGGGAACAGAGAAATAGCTTTCCAGCCATCTAGAGAGCAGGCAAGCAGCCAGAGCAGTCACGAATGCAACCCCGGGGATCCTTTTTGTTGATCAGGGTAGTGGTGTGTGTGGGGAAGGTAGCCTCCGCCCAGTTTATATGACATCTTTGAGTTAGAAAAAAGTGGTAAGAGCCCCATGCCAGAAGGGCACTCTCTTCAGCCAAGCACCCCTGTTCACAACCAACACAACTCAGGGGACAGCTCTATGGAGCGGCGGCTCATTCACCTGGGCCCGCTTCCTGTATCTCCTGCTGCATGGCTCCTCCAGGCCAAGAGCCCTTCCTTCTGCTGGAGCACCACCCTGTACATCTTCCCCATCGCTCCCTCTCCCCTCCCCCATCCTTACCATCAGGGCATCCCCCCCACTAAAGAAGAAAGGCTGAGCCAGTAGGGCTTATTTATTTATTTATTTATTTATTTATTATTTATCATTTTTTATTGAATAATCTCTGAGAGAAGGGCCCAGGAATAGGAGGGACAAGGGAGGACCCAGAGAAGCAGAGCCCCAGGAAGGGGACACCCCACCTCTGGGGCTCTGGGCCAAAGCAACTGGGGGACCCACACCTGCCAGCACAGAGTGCTCCTTTGGTTTTGGGCAGAAATCCAGCCACTGCCCAATACTGCCAGCCCTGATCTCAGACAGCCTCTGTCCCCATTCTCTGCCAGCAGCAGGACGGAGTGGTTCACAACATCCCAAGGGGGGCCAGCCCTCCCGGATGATGTGGCTGCCAGTGTCACACCCTCCTTCCGCAGGAATGAGAGAGCTTGAGCTCGCTTTCCAGTGGGCATCAAGCAAAGACAGGGGAGTTGTGCCAGTCAGAATACACCAGAAATCCCGAGAAGGTGCTGTCTGTCTTGATGCTGGCATAGATGCCTATGTAATCGCCCACGCCTACCTGCACCCACACCTGGTCCTCTGGCTCCAGCCTCACCATGGCGCCCCCGGAGAGGGAGGCTGGTTTGGGCCACCCCCCAAAAAACTGGAAGAAAGAGGCGATGGACTCGCCGTTCTTGACCAGATCGAACTGCAGGCTAGCCCGGTAGACGGTGGCGTGGACCGCAAAGTAGTAGACCCCGGGCACCTGGCAGGTGAACTTGCCGGTGGTGGCGTCGTAATGTCCTTGCTCGTTCACCAGCACGCGGTCGAAGGGTAGGGGCGCGTCCGACGGCGGAGGCACGCGGCTCTCGGAGCGCTTGGCGCTGAAAGCGGAGCGCGGAGGCACGGAGCACTCGCCGGCGGGCCCCGCCGCTCCCACGGGTCCCGCCTCTCCTCGCGGCCCGGGTTCCCCCCGCGGCCCCGGCAGTCCTGCGGGGGTGTGGGGCGCGGTTAGGGCGAGCGTGGCTGCGGCGGCGGCGGTCCGCAGCCGGAGGCGCGGGGGGCGCCGCTCAACGCCCTCCTCACCCTCTCTGGGGCTCCCGGCCGCCGCTTCCCGGGCGAGAGCCGCCCTGCCGCCAGCTCCCCGGGCCCCGCCGCCCGCAGGACAGGATCCCCGGAGCCGCGGCCGCCGCGCGCTGCGTCACCCTCCCCGCGCCCTGCTCCCGGGGCCGGCGGCGCCCCCTGGCGGGACGCTGAGCCCCTGCCCTCGGCCCGGCGAGCGCCGACCGCCCGGTGGACGGCGCCCCCGCCGCCTTCTTACCCGGACTCCCGCCCTCGCCTTTCTCTCCCGGAGCCCCGGGCGCGCCGTCGCGACCGTCGCGGCCGTCCCGGCCGGGCAGGCCCTGGCTGCCGTGATGGCCCGGCGTGCCGGGAAGCCCGGGGTGCCCCGGGCACAGGCTGGGGATCTTGTTGTCGTCCAGCGGGGGCGAGCCGGCCGCCAGGCCCAGGAGCAGCAGGGCGACGAGCGGCCTCATGGCGCTGGCACGGGGACTCCGGCCGCCGGGGTCCTTTCGCAGTCTGCGGGCCAGGCGGGACGGGAGTCGGGACCCAGAATCCCGGCACCGGCCTCGCTTCCCGCCCCGGCGCGACCGGGTGGGTCCCCACCCCACTGCCACGGGCCTGAGGCTGAGCGGCCGCGGGGGGATGAAGGAGGGGCGCCCCCAGAGCCGAGGACCCGGAGGGCGCCGGGGTGGGGGGGCAGGAGAGGCTGGCCGCTCCCCCCCCACCCCACCCCGTGCCGTCTTTCCCCCAGTCCCTCCCGTCCCCACCCCCCTCCCGTCCTCCGCCGCACTCACCCCGTCCCGTCTCCCGAGGCTTCCTTGGGGCGCTCGCTACTCCGGACCCTTCAGATGACCCTTGCCCCGCCCCTGCGCTTCTCCCCCGTCAGGCGTCCCCTGCCCTCGGTGTCCCCCTGGTCCGGGTTCACTCCCTGCCGGCTCCGCTCTGCTCCTCCCAGACTCCAAGAGGAAACCAGTTGTTCAGGGGCCAAGAGCTCCCGGCCGGGAAATAGCAGGGAAATAACTCGTGGTGTCGCCCGGCTGCCGGCCAAGATTTGGGGGAGAAAGGAGGGGGAGGGAGTGTTAGCTGGGCACAGGGAGGCAGAGCTGTGTGAGACAGACACTCGGGGCACCCACTGCTCCAAGGAGCCCGAAGGAGAGAGGGTGCGGTGACAGAGAGCAAGGACAAGACAAGTCCAGGGGAGACAGAAGCTGAGAACGGCCGGGTGAGAGTTTCAGAGGCTGAAGGCTGGATCTCCAGGACTCAGAACAGGGCCTGCCACATTACTAGGCACTCAACACATTTTTGTTCAATACATGAAAGAGTCAGAAGGCAGGTGGTGGAGAACCTGAAAAAGCAGGTGGAGAGGGGAAGGCGGGAGACTGGCAATCTGGGTCAGAGGCTTGGGTGGGAAGCAGTCCTCACGATCAACGGCATGGTGTGGAGCTGGGGCAAGAAAAGGGTCAGGGAAGCTTCCAGTAGCCCTGCCGAGGACTTCTCTTCCCCTACTTGGGAGGCTCCAGAGAGGATGGGCAGAGTCTCATGCTGGTCCTCCTTCCTTTGTCCCCTGCCTGCCCGCCCTGATTGGCAAAGGTGGACGGGCAGGCCGAGGGGCAGGGGCCGGCCTTCAGGGTCAGGGCCGTGCACAGGCCTCCAGGCCGGCCGCTTCGGGTAGCCTGTTGCAGTTGAACGGCCAGGGGGTACCCAGTAGAGCCAGGCCAGACTGGCACTGGCGCTCAGCCTCCTGGCAGACAGAGCGGCAGGGGGGAAGGACACTGCCTATGGGGGTGCAGTGGGGCACAAGCAGCCCACAGAGGAGCCTCCGGAAACTCTGGTAGCAGGGCAGACTTGTCAGGCTCTGTGGAAGGAGGACATCAGCCCTCAGGCACCATACTCCCTAGGCTCCCTCCACTTCCTGCCCCCCCCCAATCTCTTCCCAGAGCACCTTGTAACCTCTAAGGATCTCCACCACCTCCTCCTGGGTGGCCATGCCCACCCAGACGTTAGGGAAGGCCGTGGTGTTGTAGCTCAGACCGACGCACATCTCTACCTGGACAGGCTCACAGGCCAGCTCTGTAAGGGGAGAATCACTGTGGGGGGACACTGCTGGTGACCCAGGGCAAGTCACCTAACCGCTCCCTCTGGGTCATTTGGGGGTTGTTGTGGGAATCAAAGGAGCTAACATGGGGAGATGCTTTGCACACATCACAGGTGCCCATTATCCTCAAGAGCCCGCCCAAACGTCCTTTGCCAGCCCTGGGCATCACGCAGGTGTCTCTGATCTCGGGAACATGAGACACTGACATTGGCAGGGCCTGCGGGGCACCTGGAAGGAACTCCCCAGCTCTTGCCTTCCTCCTCCTCCTCATCTTCTTTTTTTTAAGTAGGCTCCACACCCAACGTGGGCCTTGAACTCACAACCCCAAGATCAAGAGTCCCATGCTCTACGACTGAGCCAGCCAGGTGCCCCTCACCTTCCTCTCTGAGGTGGGCTGTGCAGAGGGGCTTTCTGTGTGAAAAGGCTGGGCGGTTCTTGAAGCCCCTACCATTGACTCCCAGATTCCCACTTGCCTTGGCAGTGACGTTAAGTACCATTGCCACCACCGGGTGAGAGTCCCTCCCCGGACTCTGTGGAGTCCCCCCATCGGGGAGGATAGGGGTGGGCTGTGATGAAGGGTGCCAACGGGGTTTCTATGAACCGACCCCCAGCCTCCTCCTGCCTTCTGGGCCCTGCCCACAGTGCTCTGGGGCGGCTTCTCACCTGGGGGTGGGAACAAGGGGCTGCTGCAGCTGTCATCGCTGCTGTCCGGGCAGCGTCTCCATGTATCACACGTCCACTGCGGACTCTTACAGCCTCCATCACGGCAGGAGAACTCTCCGGGCCCACAGGGATCTGTAGGCAAAGGGGGTATGGCGGTGCCCTGGGACAGGGGTCCAGAGCCCTTCCTCGTTCTGCTGGAGGCGACTCCGCTGCCCACACCTGCTCACCCAGGGGCACCCACTTTCTGTGGCATTGAGGGCCTGGTAGGTGGCAGAGAAGCCCCCGGTGCTGATGCCACGGTCTGTCCGAAAGAACACCACCAGCTGCTGGTGCGAGGAGATGAGGCGAGGTGGGGGCTCCGTTCCACAGAACCTGCCGGAGCCAGAGAGCAGCCCTTGGCAGGGGGCCCTTGGCCCACCCAGGGTGTTCCCACGGGCCTCCCTCTGAGCTGGTGCTCTGGGCTGTGCCAGAGGGAATGGGACACAGGGCCGCTGACTCATGGCGCTTAGTAGGCATATTTAGTAGGCAAAGAATTTAGCAAACTGCTTGAATTTGAGCCAGTCGGAGATGGGAAACACCAGTGAGGGTTTGAGGGGAAGTGGGAGTGGCCCCGCGGGGCAGGAGAACCAGGCGGGAAGGGTACAGGGAAATGACCTTCTGCGCAGGGGCAATGCCAAACAAAGGCTTTGGGCTGAGGAAGGACAAGCCTCTTCCTAGGGTGACAGTGAAAAGACGTCTGGCTTAGAGCGGAAGGAACTGGAAGCCAGGGAGAGAGCAGGGTGAATCTGCGGGAGGCCTTGACCCTCAGACTGCGGAGGATGGAGTTTCTCCAGGGCTCCTGCTCAGGGGGCTACCTGCCCAGGAGGCCAAGAGCCCCTGTGTCGCTGGCCTCATACACGGCCACGTAGTCCAGCTTGCACTCGTCCTGAGCTTCCAGGCTGAAGTTGTGGAACCGCAGTTCTAGGCCGTGTCCCGCCGGCACGGAGATGTGCCAGGTGCAGAGCTGCGGGAGGGCACAGATGGAGTCGGTCAGGGTTCCTTCTCCCGTCCCACTCTGGGCACCCAGGCAGGGCTCCAGAAGGGCTTTCTCCTTGCTGCAGGCCGAGCAGGGCGTGGGAGGGGGTGGCCCACCAGGCTCTTTGCACTCCCGGTGGAAGGGCCTTTGAACTTGTCTGCTCTCAGAGAGAAGTTTGCCCAGCACGGGAACATGGGGCTACCTAGTAAGCACTGAATACAGTTCCCTTGCTGCCTGTTGGAGCTCTGACCTTCCCAAGAACCAGGCCACGTCTCCCATGCTGTTCCCGGTCACATTAACCCGGTGCACAGGTGTGGGTCTGCAGGTGCCACACCGCCCTCCCTGTGGCGCACCAGCTTACCTGCTGACGAGGGTACCTCTGCAGGTCGCGGGGGGCAGAGAAAGTGCCCTGGAGCCCCGTCAGATTCCCCCCGCACCCTGAAGAGAGGAGGAGGGACCTGAGTTTGCCAGGGTCTGTGCCTTGGACAGGGTCGCACGGGCAGGGACTGCAGGGGAGAGTTTGGGCCAGGCCCATGAGGAAGCAACTTCTGGGCCAGGAGCGTATCTGGGCAAGTTGGGGGCTAGGCCAGAGCTGGGGAGCCCAGGCCGAACCCGGGATCGGATGCCTGGAGACAGAACCCGCCCTGTGCCTGGCGGGGCCCGTACCCAAGAACTTGGCACTGCAGCTGGTCTCATCGCTGCCATCAGCACAGTTGGCAATACCATCGCACACTGAGTCAGGCAGCAGGCAGACGAGCTGGTCACAGGGGAACTCATCGTGAGCACAGCTCCCTGTGTGTGTGAGGAGGGTGCGTCTGCATTCAGAACCTCCCAGAGTCTCCAGCCCTTTTGCCAGTGCTGCGAGTGTTTGGGGTGGGGGTGGGGGGAGCAGACGCTTGAGGGACAGCCAGAGGCGGGGTGGCAGAACACTCACCGTTCCCGGGAGTCACAGCCTGGTACCAGGCGTGGAAACCAAATCCTTCCACACTGCTGTCAGAGACGAAGGCCACCCGGAGGCGGCTGGCGTTGGTGTTGAGGGTGGGGGGAGGCACCCTCCCACACACTCTGCAAGGAGCCAAATTGGGGGGTGATGGAGGAGGCTCAGAGCTCAGGGCCAGCCGGAGTGGAGGCTGCCTGGACCCTGCCGTCCTCTTGCCTCAAGCCCTGACCCGAGGAGGACGGTGTCAAAAAGGGTCGTTTCATTTCCCAGGGAGCTCTGACTCTCCTGACTGCCATGTCCCTCCTTGTGGCATTTATTCATGGACAACGGGGTGGGAGCTCCATCTGACACAGAGGAGCGGTGACCTTCCCAAGGTCATGCAGCAGGCTGGTGGCAGAGCTGGGCCCCTGAGGTCAGGTTTCTCGGTTTCTTCCCAGTCCAGCCTTTCGCACTGGCGCAGGGCAGGGGTGAGATCTCCGGGGGCAGGGGGCCCCACCTGAGGAGGGGGCCTTCAGGCTCAGGAGAGATTTCCAAGCGATCGAAAAGACAGGAGGCCACGCTCTCCATGCTGAGCGCTTCGATCCTGAGCTGTACCGCCCGGTCTGCGGCCACCTGGATGTGCCACACGCAGTGGGCGTTGGGAGGGTAAGGGTCCGGGTAGTTGGGGCTGCTGAAGAAGCCCCTTGGGCCAGAAAGGAGGCCCCCACAGGCTGCAGAGATGAAGGTTAGAGTTCCAAGGTCAAAAGGAGAGAGACCCTTTTATTTCCAAGGCTCTCCTTCCTGGCCCCTCCTCCTCCTGCCATCTTGGACTCTTCTCCCGGAAGATCTGCCCCGGGTACTCACTGGGCTGGGGTGAGGGGCTCATGCCTGCCTCCTCCAGCTGTCCTTTTGGGTTCCCAGATGCTGGAGAGGTGGTGGTGATGTTGGAAGGGGTGGTGGGGGTGGGGGTGGTGGTGGTCCCACTGGGGGTCAGGTTTTGGGCAGGCAGTGGCTGATAGGAGGCCCCAGACAGGGGTGTAGCCCGCAATTCTGGAGGTGGGAAGATGGGGGAGTGGGATTCAGAGGAGCTGGTTCCCCAGAGGTGACGCATAGAGTGGCTTATGGAATCTCATTCAAAAGCCCTTCTCCCACGCAGGGCCAGGGACTCACGGGCTAGAATGATGGCCACCAGAAGCCCGAGCAGCAGGAGCAGGAGGCCAGCCAGCAGGAGGACGCACAGCCAGGAGAAATGGCAGTCGGGGCGGAGCCCCCGGGGGCGCTGACCTGTGGGTGGGTGGGTGGGGTGGGGTGGGATGTTGAGGGCTCCTTGGGCGTCGCTCACACTGTTCTAGCTCCTAGGTCTCTGTTCTCCCCCATGCGGGTCACTCCCTGAGATGGTTACCATGCCAGGGAGCCGGGATGCTGCAGCTGGCATCCTCCCGGAAGGCTGCTGGAGGGCAAGGTGGCCCTGATTCAGGCTCAAAAGCAGGATTGCAGAACTCAGTCTGAAAGGGAAAGACTGGAGGGCTGAGGGCCATTGGCCACACTGCCTGGCTGGCATGTCCCCCGGGGCACGGCCAGCCCTAGGCAGGGATCTGGGGCTTGGGAGAGGGTCCTATGAGACCCTTACCTTGCTCAGTTCTGTCGCCTCCACACACAGGATGATATCCGAGCATTCCTTCATGGTTCGAGGCTCTGCATGGCTTTCTGGGAGTCCCTGTGATTGCCTAAGACCGCCAAGGGCCCACTCCCCGATCCCAAAGTGCCTATCAAAGGGACAGCCTCTGCTCCCTTTGGGAAGGGGCTGCCAGATGAGACTGACTCTCAGACTGCCCTTGGCCGATTGGTTCAGGACCTGGATACTCTGTCCCTGTGTTGGGGAAGGAAGCAGCCAGAAGGAATTCGCAAAGGCATGAAATGGTCCCTTAATCCAACTCAGCTGAGGTCGCTAAGGGCTAAGGTCGACAGCTTGGCCCAGGACAGCAGTCCTTAAAGGCACAGGCCGTGGTTGCGAACACCCCGCAGAGGAAACTAGGTGCTTGTGGGGGGAGGGTGTGACCAAGGGAGCTGACACCCCCTTTCCTCACCTCACCCAAAATATTGAGTGAGCACCGAGGGGTGCTGGGAGGGAAGGAGGACTGTGCAAGCCTGAGGGAGCCTTGGAAGCTGGGTGGGAGGGTTCTGCAGCTTTAAGGCCTAGGAGCCTGAGGGGACGAAATCAGCTGCCCTCCCATCTGGGGCCTGGGGCGTTAGCCAAGCTCGGGTCTTTGGGAGGCCCCCGTGAGCGTACCTTTGTGGCCAGGACCAGCTAAGGCAGTACAGGAAGCACATGGTACGTAGGGGCTGCTTCTCTCCGTGCTGATGTGCTAGGGAAGCTGGAGGGGCCTGCCGCCTCTGCCTGGGACCCTTTGGCCTGCAGACAAAAGGCAGGGGAGAAGAAGGAAGAGGGGCCAAGTCCTTGGACAGGGTGGCCGGGGCAGGCCCTCCAGTGGCTGTGGGGCCTGGGAGTTGGTGCTATCTGCTGCTGCAGGGTAGAAAACCCACCCTCTGCAAACTGGACACTTCATGCCTCTTCCTCCGTGACGACAGTCTCTTGGAAAAACCCAGCCTGGCCCGGCCGTCCTCGGGGAGAAAGGAAAGGGCTTGTTAACCTGTTTTGTGTTAGCCATGCTCGGGCGGAGTCGGGCAGCGCGGGACTAGGGAGGCAGCATCTTCGTGGCCAGCATTTGCACAATGTTACGTATTAGGCCCTGGGCAAGAGGCCTTCCGTGTCGTTTCCCTCCCTGGGTCACACTACGAGGTAGCATAACCATCTCATAAATGACAGCACTGAGGCTTCCCCAGGGTCACACAGTGGGTGCGATACAGAGCCAAGAGTTGAATCTGGGGCTGAGGAAATCCAAAGTGTGTGCTTCCCAGGACACA
The DNA here is from genome assembly GCF_023065955.2 of Ursus arctos. Taxonomy (NCBI): domain Eukaryota; kingdom Metazoa; phylum Chordata; class Mammalia; order Carnivora; family Ursidae; genus Ursus; species Ursus arctos. The sequence continues at coordinate 14,756,212 of NW_026622897.1, forward strand.
CCTCTCTCACCCTCCGCTGGGGTGAGGCCTGCTGGCAACATCGGGGAACAAAGTGAGGAGCCCAGAGGGGAGAGAAGAAACAAAGGAGACAGATTATCTGATGCTTATGCAGCTGTCCTCATACTCTAGGAGACCCTTCACCCCCAGGTTATTCTCCATTCATCCCCTGGGGTGCCCTGGGCTGCTTGTGTATAAGGGGGCAAGCCTTTTTTCTTGGATCCTTGGATGGGGACTGCTTTTAGAGGGTTCGAGAGGTCGAAAGTATTTCCTTCCACAAGAACACTAAAATATTATTTGCCTTTTCATTTGTGAGTACACAGCACAGTCTTCCAGAGGCTGTGCGGGAAGCTTCTGTCTGGCTTCTGCTGTTTTCCGTGGCCATCCTCTGGGCAAAAGGGACTTAGGGTGCTGTTCCAGTGGTTTCTGGCTCTCTTGGGCTTCTGCTTGTATTCCTAAGAGCATGACTTCCTGTAGCTTCCCCATGCTGACCCCACACACCGTTCTCTCTCCTTGACTCTCTGTGGCTCTTCTGCCACCAGGAAGGGCGAGGCCAGCCTGAGCTTGGCTAGAACATTCTGGGACTCCAGGCTCTCTGGCTTGCTCTCCTGCTAGTTCTCTAGCTCAAACTTCCACTTCAGCCAGACCAGCCTCTTCATTGTCCCTGGAACATGATGTGTCCTTCCTACGAAAGACAGGTGCCCAGACTTGTCCTCTCATGTAGAACGCCTTCTTTTTCCGTGTTCCCAGGGCCAGCACTGGAGGCGTGCATTAGCATCTGACTCTTCTTCCCCACCCAAATCTGTCAGTCGTCCTCCTCCTCTCCTTGTTCACTGCCACCCCTAGCCTTGACCCTCGTCCCCTGGCTTCTGGATCTTCCCTCGTCTCTAGAAGCCCAGAAGACTGCAGCTCTATTCCAGCCAGCCTTCCTCGATCTCCCAGGGGAAGGCCACACTGAATAGCAGGCAACCAGAAATGCCCATCCCTTGGATTTCGGTCGTCCCTCCGGTGGCCGTACTTCACGAATTCTGGGCCATGCTGTTACTTACTTTGCATTCCTGAGCCTTTATCATATGTTGTTTGGAGGAGAAAAGAAGGCACAAGCATCCCGAGAGGCTAGGGGTCCAAACGTTGGCTGAGCATCACCCACTAAGAGAATGTGAATGTCGATGGCGCAGTCCTGGAGATGTGGGGCTGTGTGTGGGACATGGACATTTGAATACCTAGTATGTTCCAGACACAGCTCTCAGTAGCTATTGTTATACTCAGATTACAGAGGAGGAAACTGAGGCTCAGGACGATTAAGTAATTTGCTTGGAGTATAAATGCTAGTCTCTTTCTGCTGCCTCCTGCTCAGGTGCTTGTTTCTGCCTCTAGAGCAACGAAGGACAGGAGCCCTCAGAGGTGCTCGGCCTAGACCCTGCGGGGCCCAGGTACGTGATAGATGGTGCTGGCGTGTGGATGGATGGAATCAGGGAGTTTCCTTGCTACACTGCTGTTCAGCTCAGTTCCTAACAGACACGAGTTTGGAAAGTTTGCTGCAGAAAACTCTACCCTGCAAAAAGCTGTCAATTATTCACCCAAAAAGCGGAATACTCGAGTACTCAGATGGAAAGAGAACCGTCCTGCCTCAGCCGTTGACAAACCAGTGGACTCGAGCCAGCCTTCTCTAGCACTTGTGTCCTCACTGGCAAAATGAGAATGTGGACAAGGTGACCTCTATGGTCCTGACTTTGAAGCTCTATGGAGAGAAATATGTTTTTTTTAAGATTTTATTTATTTATTTATTCGACAGAGAGAGAGAGACAGCCAGCGAGAGAGGGAACACAAGCAGGGGGAGTGGGAGAGGAAGAAGCAGGCTCATAGCAGAAGAGCCTGATGTGGGGTTCGATCCCACGACGCCGGGATCATGCCCTGAGCCGAAGGCAGACGCTTAACCGCTGTGCCACCCAGGCGCCCCGAAATATGTATTTTCTGAGCACTGGTCATTAAAAAAAATGTAGAGTAACTCTCAAAAACTGAAACCAGAGGCACGAAAGGGCCCCTCACTTGGGACTTTGAGGCACGTATTTAGAGAAGTGACTTAGGAGGAGGACACTTGAGCTGAGAACTTCAAGGTCCAATCTCCTTAACTCAGATGAGGCACAAGGCCCAGAAAGAGGAAGGTTCTTGCTCAAGGTCACACCAGAGCAGTTGCAGGGGGAGAGCCCCCTTCCTCCCCATGGGGAGGCCTGCTGGAATGCAAGCAAAGAATGGGGGCAGAAATCCCAGTTGCTAGGAGGCAAAGCTGATGGATAAAGAAACATGGGGACAGATTGTGTTTGGGATCTGTGTAGCACTGGGACCTGTTGCCATGGGAATGAGAGCACCACAGGTTAAGTACAGAAGGGAGAGCTGGGAGCAAGGGTGGGGCAGGCTGAGCCCCTGCCTGGACAGTACCGGTAGTCCCCTGCTCCCCTGTGGAAGACAGCGGAAACGCACCGGTGGCCTCCACAACCAGAGAAAAACTAGTCAAGACACAGGTGTAGCAAGTCACACTGATTTGGGGCTCACCCATCCACTTTGCTAGAAGCCTGTTTCCATTTTGAAGACCATCCTGTTGACCTGTGGTTTTGGGGGAAATCATCTGCATTGGAAAATCTTACCCTGGGTCAGGCCGCTTCCAGGGCTGGCCAGGGTGAAATCTCAGGGTTTGAGTCACTGTTTTTCCCACTTCTGGGAAACGCCCAGAAGCAATGCTCCCACTACTGTCTCATCCCTTGATGTGAGTTTGACAGCAGGCACTGCTGTCTCAGCAAAGATCGAATAGGCAGGCCTTGATTTTTCAGTGCCTGGAGCAGGGAGGTAGCTAGGAAAAGTCCCGATAAAGTACTCTAAGTTCAACTGGCGGGGGCTTCAGCTTCCAGAGTTCTAAAATCAGGGGCAGCAATGCAAAGTCTGAACAGTATTAAGGGCTAAGAGAGAAAACCAAAAGAGACAAGCCCCCGATGCCCCAAAGAGGCAATCTCTTGAAAGGGTTAAATCTGTTTAAACCTTGAAAAAAGCGCTTTGGAGAACAAGACCTTTAATGTAAAAGTGGCTCTTTCTAGGTATTACTAGGGCAAGTTGAAGTCTTCTCGTTTATCAAGGGCCAAGTCTTGATTCCTCCACATCGTGGTACGGCCACTCTGCTCCAAGAGCAAACCTGGTTATGTCCAGCCTCTGCTAGAGCTCGTCCTAGGTCCGTACAGGCACCCAGTGTCACGACAACTGCAAGTGCCCACACCGGCCACTCAGTGGCAGACTCCATGTAAAGAAGCGTCTGCCAGCTACGCATTTCTTACGGGGGAAGATGGCATTGAGCTTATGTGGGAGATGCATGCTGAAGTAGTTAGAGGTGGCAATGACCCCTCACCCCTCCATGTTTTGCCCCCAAGAGTAAAGTATCCGGAGACAAGTGTGGCAAACTGTTACCTGGTGAATCCAGATGAACAGAATGTTCACAACGTGTGCTAGTTCAGTTTTGCAGCATTGAAAAATTTAGATTAAACAGTGGGCAACGGATTTGAGAACTTGGAATTCACGGTCTAGTCGAAGCAGTAAAATTCGGGGTGGCTAATCGGCTCAGAGCGCTTCCTGGGGGCAGACCCTTCCCAAATCAAGATGCCGGCACTTACCAACTTCTCAAAGCTATTATTTATTCTGTACAAGGTTCCACTGGACATCGGACATTCTTCTACTCTTGCTTACATGGTAAACAAGTGCACACCAGCCCTTTGGCTCAGGTTCACAGGGCTTCCCTGGGGAAGGGGGTCAGGCCAGTTAAACTTGGGGCGTCTTTCTCTGATGCCTCCTTCTGGGAGCACTGGGAAGCTTCAGGCTCCAAGGGGCACAAGCTGGGCCCAGCCGTGTGGATGCACAGAGCTCCGTGCCTCGGTGCTGAACAGCTTTACTCTGAGACAGCACCGAGCTCTGTCCAACTACTCAGGGCAAAATCACGCCCATGGGAAAGAATCGTATAGCGGAGGCAAGATGTCCCCAAACACCCAGGCTCCCGCTCCCGGGGTAGGACTGAAGACCGATGCCAAGAGGGGCTGAGGGGTGGCATGGCATCCCTGAGAAACTCGGTCCAAAGGGCCTATGTCTAGGAGGCTCTGAGAAGGGGTGGGGGCATGGAGGTCAGGAAGAAAAAGCGCATTAAAAGGGAATAAATTAAAGGTGAGAGAAGCTCTAGGGATAAGGGGCTTGTGCTATCCTTCAGTCGGCTGGGGGAGTAGACCAGGGGTGGCTTAGAGGAAGTGGGCAGGAAAAACTTGATACACTACCAGAAGAAATCTCCTTCTACCTACTCTCCTCTCCACCTCACTGCCATGCAAACCGAGCCAGGGAGCCATCTCCCCCAGCGAGGTTGAACATGGCACTGGGGAAAAGGGAACAGGCTGAGGGATATTTCAGGGAGGGGCAGTTACCCCCTGGTCCCCAAATGCTATAAGGCACAATTCTTGGAGGCAACTAGATTCCATCCAAAACATTAAAAAAAACAAAACAAAAACTTGTTCGATCCCGGGTCTACTGTGGCTGTGCTTGGGGCCTGGCCAACAGCCATCTAGCACCACTGGGGGCTAGCATTAGAAAAGCTGTATTTGAAGAACTAAAAACAAATGACCAGCACAACGTCCCAGCTGTGAAGAGGTGTGAAGGAGAGCATCTCCAGTCTGAAAACTTTAGTTATGGTAATTAAAAAAAAAAAAAAAAAAGTTGGGTTTTTAAAAACCAAAATCAGCTTTTTTCAAAGTCGTCCCCTTGTCTGTCCCCCTGGAGTTAGCAGCGTTAAGAGGGCTCTTGGCTCATGGGTGTTCTTCTTGCTTCTGGACCGGTGAGCGGGGTCCAGGTGAAGACAGGGTGCTGGCTTCAGGCGCCGGTGCTTCCAGGCAGCGATCCTCCCAGCAGGCTCCAGAGGGCGCTGTCTTCTTGGGAGGAACTGGGGGCTGGAAGGGCAGCAAGTGGACCAGGATCTTCTCCCCACAGACCGCTGTTGTTTATTACACACAGGAAAAAAACCACAAGCTTAAAAATGCAAACAAGAGAAGCCGAGGGGGGCACTGTGCGGGCTCCAGGCTGTGTCCTGTCGATCTTCGCGCTGGGTGTGGTTCAGGAGCGCCCGGCTCCCCGCTCCAGACCCTGACCAGGCTGCAGCAACTCCTGCTCGGCAGCTTTAGTTTACTTTATTTTTCTCTCATTCGTCAGGTTTTTTTTTTTTTTTTTTTTGGTCTTAAAAAAAAAAAAAACTTAGGGTGTGGGGCCACCACGGGGAAGGGAGAAAGGGCTGTAGCTCCTCGCTGCTACATGCGGGAGGGTGGACTGGCCAATTCGTAGAAGAGCAGATAGGCGTCGCTGGTGCGCACTTGGCTGGAGGACATGGGTGTGACGCTGTGGAGAGAGGGGGAAAGTCAGAGCCCTGGAGATGGGGCCACCGGGACCCACACGGAGCGGCTGACAGACGGGACCGTGAGGGCCCATCGCTCCTCTCCCTGGGTGCCCCCGAAGCCAATCTCTTCTGCAATCCTCTAGAAATTCTGCAAAGGAGCAAGCCGACTCGGACGTGTTACACGGCCTTGTGGCTCTGACCTCTTCTATCCCGTACAGGTGGATGAGGCATGGGTGTCTGGCAGTCGGGAACCCAGCCCGAGAGCTCTGTCTCACCTGGAGTCATTGAAAGTGTGCCATTCGCCTGTCACTGGGCTCCGGCAGTAGGCTGTGTAATGGCCGCCCATGGTGGTTCCAGAGTGATTGGACACAGCGTACAGGTTGTAAACAGCGTGGTCTGAGGAGGAAGTACAATGTTTCAGGCCCCCCAAGCATTCCTTGCCCCACATTCCCTTTCCCTCCTGCCTCTATTCCTGATTTTCGTTAACTCACTCTTCAGCAGCTTCCTTCCACCTCTTGGCCTCCCATCTGGATTTTAGGCACTGGCGCCTTGATTCTGCCCTCCCAGCTGAAAATACTCACTGGTGTTTTCTGAGGCAAATTCTCTCAAGTCCAGGTCTCTTAATGGGAAATTCACAAAAGTTGTGAGCTTGCTGGTTCGTATCCTGGATTCTGAGAACCGCTTCAGATCTGGGGTTGACGTGAGTAAAGGACAGAGAGGGTGGCAAGGGTAGTCAAAGTAAAGGGGACTGGGTCCTAAGAGGGAGAAGTCCTTGTCAGAAGCGAAAGAGCAAACCGGGAAAGGAAAGCCTACCAAGTTTCCTTTTTTTCTACTCTGCTCGCCCTCAGTTTGGCCCCTTGTCATCAGTCACTCCCTAAAGGCAAGCCTCTACCATGGTGGATTGTAAGGATACGGAGCACCAAGATCTTTGGGAACCTCTGGATGGAGAACTTCTTTATACATCGTTTTCTGGCTCGGCAGCGACAGCATGTCTGCAAGACATGACAAACAGAGCTAGCTACAGAGGACTTGGGGGAGAAGAGATGGGCCAAGTCCAGTCACTCCTAGGCTGCATCTGCTGGTGACAGCTCTTTCCCAGGGTGGTCTCTTGGATGTCTGCTCCTGCTCCCATGGAAGGGGACTTACCGGCTTTTCATCTCCATCAAGCACATCCTCTTTGGTGAAGAGCCTCATGCAGTCCATTAAAGTTACCTCAGGATAACCTCGCTGGGAGAGACAAAGAGTAAAAGTCACAGAGGTCGATGACATGAGAAGGCAGGAGTGGGCGCTTCCCACATGGGGCAACAGAGGCACATACCTTAGCGATGGGCAGTGAGAGGTCCCAGAAGGGATCAAAGACTGTAGAGCAGTAACCACAGTCAGTACACGTCAGGGAGCTCTTTAGCTGCCCAACGAAGAGATCTGCAGAAGAGATGGGACAGCGGAGCTTAAACCCGGAGAAGGAGTGCACGTCTTCTCTGGACTGCGTGCCCTCTCAGTGCTCCTGCGTCTGTTCGGGGGCCACTGGGCAGGAGGGTCCCCTGAGAGGATGACTCTTAGGGCTTTTCATGCTCATGCTCTACTCAGGCAAAAGCAGTTAACAGGGAAAGCAGCTCTTCCTCCCATTCATGCACTTACCCCCAATCCGACTATCTTCCCGTTCTAGATATTTCCTCCACATCTGTCGTCCTTTTTCATCATCACTAGGAACCAGAGAGAGGGAGACAACTGGGTCAGAGCTCACGCCATGAGAAGTTTACAGGTCCATCAGTCTAAATCCTTAATATTTAAAATTCTTTCCAAACTATTACCCTCAAAGAAGTCAGCCAAAAACTCAAGTTCACCAAGTTTTTCTTCCCCACAGCATTCCCCTCTTACTTACGGAAGGTGATCAAGGTTCTCAGGGTTGGACTTGGGCCTCACCGTCACTCGGTTCACCTCGTTGTGGAGCCCATCCAGAAGAAAGCGAAGAAACTCCTGAGCATCTTGCTGACTGAGTCCAAAGAAAGGAGAGCGAGCAATACCTCTCATTCCAAGAGCCAACCTGCTGTGGCCGGCACCCACCCCGGGGAGGACACGTCCGCAAGGCTCTTACTTATAGCCAACGAAGCGTGGCGCATATCTCTGGATCTGGGTCTTGAACTCAGAGGGGCTCACCACATCATTGGGGGATGAAGTCCATATGGTCTGGATTAGTTTTGCGAACTCTATTGGAAGGAGAGGGTAGAGAGGGCGCATGGAGGACAGGTGGGACACTTTCTGTAAGAAACTCAGACTAGAATCCCACCAAAAAGAAGCCGAAGAAAGAAAAGTAGGAGGGATACATACGACACCCAACTACTAACAGTGGAGCAGGACAAGGGTCCGGGCCGGGCTCCTCACCTTCCATGAGGGCCGTGTGTACATTGCTGCTGTGGCTGAGGTCCCGCATGTAGAGCCTCTGGAGGCAGTAATCCCTCAGCTCCCGCGTGTTGCTCAGGCACTGCAGAATGGAGTTCATGAAGCACTGCGGAGAGCATCCACTCGGTGAGACAGAGCCCTGCCTGGCACGTCTACTCACCTAGTCCCAGAGGCCCTCCCGTTCATCTACCCCAGAAACGAACGCTCCCACAGCTTCAAGTTCCTCTTTTCGTAAGGGAAAGGGGCGCTGTGAGGCCAATTCCCGTTGCCGGCTCAGGTGACGTAACTGGTTATTGACTGCAGAGGTGTACGAAAGGGTGTGGGTGAGCTGGACAGAAGTGGGTGGGAAGTGATGGATGTCCTTCAGGAGAAGGATCCGGGAAAGTAGCTGACAGTGAAGAGGGCGATTCTCCTTAGCAGTGCTTCCTGCTGGGGGCCGGCATTGAGGCAGAGCCCCAGCCATTCTGTAAAACCCACCAGCCAGGACGGACAGGTATCAACTGGCTTCTAGAGGATAGGGAATCAGCTGGAGCCAGGAGGGAACCCTGGTCAGATGGTCCCACTGGGATAGTAGGGGGTGGCCTTAGGAAAGAAGTGGGCTGGGAAGAGCTCACCGTGTTCCCAAGGTTTCGAAGACCAGCCAGACCCTGGGCGCTCTTAGAATTCTGTAAGCAAAGAACACATGGCATATGAGGCTGAAGGCAAAGAGGCTGGGCCTGTGCCAGGCTTGCTCATGCACCTCTCCGCCAGCTGGAGCCAGGAGCATCAGGCACACACATTATTCTCTCTTCAACACACAACACAACTATTCTTCAGGGCTTTCCTTTCTTTTGTTGACATGTGTTTTCCCTGATCTGTACATGCCTCTTCATTCTCTGCCATACTGGAGGCTGGAGATCAGAACTAGAGCTTAGGAATTCGTGTATTTGATTCCAGGCTACAAGGAACTCCGGGTTCCAAATCCGGGCACTATCTCAAATGACCCACTTTTCTACCCTTAGATGTCCAATACATGAAGCAGCTGTCATAACAGGCACTTCAAGGAGATCCTGAAATGTTCAATGACAAAACATCTGAAGTGAGTTTAAGATCTTCAGCTGAGGAAAACTGAAGTTGGCCTGCCATTCTGAATTGCCGGAGACAGGTGGAATTCCTTCCAGCTGAGCTCAGTTCCTAAAGACTGATTAAAGCCTGGGAGAATCCTCCCTGCCTGGCTCAGGTTTCAGCATCCTGACTGGTCACTGGCTGGGAACCCTTCTGACGGCAGAGGTAAGCACCTGGCTGAAGGTGCCACTCTTGTTCTCGTCCCTATTGTGGAGGCTGGTGAGGGCGTTGGAGCGAGACAGCTGCTAGGTCCAGGTCTCTTGGCTAATTCTGGCCCTACCTGCAAGGAGTCAGAAAACCTTCGGGCTCAAAGGGTTAAAGAAACAGTGTGCAGATGAGCCTGCCACCCCCTCTCTCAGGGAGGGGACCAGGGAGCCGGCAACTCTGGAGCAACACTGACTGGGGCATGCGTGGGGCCAGCTCAACCCTGATCAGAACAGGAGCCTGAAATAACTCAGCTAAAATTACTCATGCCGTGTGCTGACAGCCTCTGAAGCTGTCAGCAGCTCAAAGCCCATGAGGTTGTCAGCTCAAGGGGGGAGGTGGGGAGAGGCAGGCTGAAGGAGGGCTTTTCTCAGGAATTGCCCTGGTGATCCCACAAGTAAGAGGACCTCTTCTTTCCAGTTGTCAGGTCTAACACTAACAGGTAGGGAAGGAAATATCCTTGGAAGAGAGACCTGGTTTCCACCTGCAGTTAGAGAGCAAAGCTTATTGGCAGCAGGTGGGCCTAAGCCTCCTTGAACTCTGCCAGTGCTAGCAGTATATGGCCCCAAACACAAAATTTAAATCTTACCTTTCTGACAGTCTAAACCCTGATGTTCCAGTAAGAGGACCACAACACAGACAATTCCCTGGACAAATATCTTATCAGCATTTTCAGGTAGACCTGGAGAAGGACTCCCCTGGGGCCCAACAAAAACACTGAAGTCTTTGTGTTGCCCATTCGGAACTAAACGGTTAAAGCCTGTCCACAACAGGATACCCGTCCTCACCTCCCCCAAGATCCACTCTTGCTCCTATTTTTGGCAGTGCTTGTTAGTTCTTACCCCCTGTGCCTCAGACAACATCTGTATAAAGGAGCTGTAGAAGCAAAGCCTGGTGATCATGTCAATGTCCCCCAAACTGGGCCTCCAGCTGAGACCGTAGTCCCTCAGCACTAATGGGGGCAGGGCAATGGAAAACTGGAGGCGTCTTTGTACCGAGGCATTTCTGTGGTGTTGACACTTTTAACTCTGACCCAGTGCAGTGAGGGTCAAGAACAACACGTCGTCACCTATGCTTACTGCTCTTGAGCATCTAACTCTACTCATGGCCTGGAGAGATGGGGAAGGCTCCTTTAAGGCTTCGCTAGGACCCTCTGTTCATTTTTCTTTTTGTAGGGGTGGGGGTGGCTCGTGTCTTTGTCTAAAATTTCCTGAGTTCAAAACTACTTGCCAATTTCTAAGCGCTCTGTGTAGAAGGCGGCTGGATGAGAGGAGTTGGGGGGTGGGAGTGGAGGGGAGAGCAGGGCTGTTCTATGCCCAGCCAGATATTCTTCTGCCATGAATAGGAAATCAGGAGCTCAAGGGAAAGTCAGCACTTTCCATTCCAGAGAGGAACAAAATGTCCCAGGAGTGACCTTTCTTATGGGGAAAACAATCCTACCTCAGGGCTGACAGGGAGAGGCTAGAACTGGAGAGGTCAGGAGACCCCACACAGTGAGCCTCTCACCGGGGGAGAAGGAAATGACTCCAGCTGCTATGTGGAGCGCATATGCAAAGACTTGAGAGAGTCTGGATCAAGAACTTCCTTAAAATTAGTCATCAGCAAACCTAACCTTGACTTAGGGGCAACCACTGTTCTAAAAAGCAGATGCCACCTCCACGGTTAGTAAACAGACAGCATTCACCCTCCGTGAAGGAGCAGGGGGCTCAGGGAGAGCCCGCTCTGGGTTAATGGGGAGGGAACATTGGGGGATGTGGGTCGTATAAGCAAGGCTGATTGAGGATTGTGTCTTCACACTCAAGACCCCAGTAAAGGGCTTTCCTGCTTACTTCACCTGTGCCATGAGGGTCAGCCATGAGTCCTGGCTGCGGCCAAGGAGCCTGCTGTGGCCCTGGCACGGGGCAGTGCACGCACTGCCAACTCGGGAGCTGGTGCCTGTTACATAAGATCTGTCAAGCTCTGGCTCCTTCTCCCTTCCCCAAGGGGGCAGTGCCCAGCCTCTGGCCCCAGCATTACCCTGGGGTGGCTACTTCATTTGAGGGATCCAGTGCCCACTTAGCAGAACTGGGGGAGGGCCGAAAAGGAAAGGGAAGCTGCCCTCTTTCACCTGTCTGCGACTCCTCTGCCCTTCACAGGGTCAAAGGACCCCCGTTACCAACCCTTCGGGAGAGCGCCCTTTGGGACCAGTGAGGAGGGGGCGGCTCTTTCCGACCAGCCTTTCTTGCTGGGTTTTGGCCTTGGAGGAGTCAGTCACACCCGCAGAGTCCAGCGTGCTGCCGGCTCCCTCACACAGCGAGAACTAGTCAAGGTTACGCTTTCCTGCACCTGTCCTGAGAGGTGCCAGGAATTAAGAGCCCAAGGGCCACCTGGTGCCCGGGTCAGGAAGAGGGGAGGGGAGGAACCTCAGGGGCTGGGACCTCAACAAGGGGAGGGGGCCGCGAGTAAGCCTGAGATCACCTGGGGAGGGGGCATTCCTTGCCGGGAGACCCTGGGAAAGGAGGGTGGGGACTGGGAAGAATCGCCCCCCCCCCCGCCCCGGCCGGGGGCGCGCGGCAGATGGGGGTGGGGGGGCGTCCCGGGGAGGAGGCGGAAGCCCAGGCCCTTCGGGTGGGGGTCCCGGAAAGGGGCCCCGCGTACCTTGGCTTTGTTGAGCAGGAGCCCCACGAAGGTGGAGAGCAGCAGGGAGGGGGAGAGCGGGGAGCGCGGCCGCAGCTCCTTGGCGAGGGCGGGGAAGGGGGAGGCCGGGGGCTCCTCGGGCAGGGTCACGGTGTACGAGGTGCGCATGCTGGGGGGCGGGCGGCGGGCTCGGTCCCACGCCTAACGTTGGCAAAGGGGGCGCGGGGGAGGACCGCGCGGTGCCACGGTCCGCACGCCGAGGCCGGCGAGGCCGCCACAGGACACCGTCCGCGGCGCCCGGCGGTAACCGCTCCGGCCGGCCGACCGCGCGCTCCTCCGCCTCAACCTCCCCGGCGCGCGCCGCCAACCGCCCCGGCACCCGGCTCTCGCGCTCCGGCGGACTGGCAGTCCAGCCGGCGCCTAGGGTCCCACGACGTCAGCGCCGGAGGCGGGGCCAGGGCTCCAGCCCCGCCCCTGGCGCCCGCACGCGGCCCGGAGCGCGGCAGGAGCCCCGCCCGCCCCCGCGCCTCCCGCAGCTCTGCCCCCCACCCGGGCTGCCCCCTGCCGGACGACCCCGCGGGCCCGGCCGCCGCCGAGACCCGCCGTCACCGGGAAGGTCAGGACGGGCGCTCCGAACCCCGCGCCGGCCTCGGGGTCGGGACTCAGGAGGACCCCCACAGGACCGTGTGAGCACGGGTGAGCTCCCCCCGCCCCCCCCTCCCGGCCCCGCCGGGCCACTTACAGTTCCTGACTTCCGGGGGCTGCCAGGCATTTGGCGCACCCCGTGAAAGTTCCGTGCTCTCCTCGGGGGGACAAATGCACTTGCGCACAAACTTTTGCACATCGTTCAGGGGAACTCAGGCCCTCTTGGAGCCCGACACCCACACAGCTCGCGAGGGGCGTTGAGCCCCTGGGTTAGGAGCATGGATTTCCGTGGCGTCGGCACTCAGCACCGCCCCCCTTCATCTTCCCCCAGTCCCAGTTCGTCCCATTATGAAGAGAGGCAGTGCTCCTATTTTATAAGGTACGAGAGGTCACTGTCCTATTTGGCCCCAGGGAAGAACATTTTCTGTCTTCTTTCCAGTTACCCAACTCCATCTCTCACAGAATCTCCAATTTTGGTTTGTTTTGGGCGGTGGGAAGAAAGCACCACCGCGACGGGGAAGCAGGTGCTCAGTTGGGGTGGGGGCAAGCATACCGCTCTGACCCTGAGGGCAGTGATGCTTGAAGAGCAGAGGTCTTTGCGTTTTATTTCGGATGCTCCACCCTCCCTCACCTATCAGGGACCCACACGGAATCTGCCTAGAGAAAGTATCTTGTTTGGAGCCTGCTGGCTATTTTTAGCCAGTATTTTTAGCGTTTAAAAATACTCTGAGAAGCAGCAGCGTGTGCTGTTACTCATCTGTGGCCTCCTTCTGTTCCTCTTGGCATGCTCCTCGCCACATGTACACGCGCCCTGCACACACGACCGCAGCCATATGGGGGATGTGTCCAGGACACACGTATGTGAGTGGGCATGAGGCAGGAGCGGCAGGGCATTCTACCTGATGGTCAGTGAGGGCACCGGTGTGAGGGTGGTGAGCTCCCCAGTCCCTGTCCTCACGCCGTGACCAAATCACGGACACACTGCACCAGCCTTTTCCTCCCTGCTTCCCTCTTTCTAGGCACACCTTTTCGAGTGAGCCCTACAGCGTCTGCAGCAACGCTGGCATTTGGTTACACCACACTTCTGCCCCCAAACACCTCTAGCACCTGACTCCTGCGTCCGGCCCAGAAGCTGAGGTAGCTCTGTCTGTGAGGCTGTCTGTCCATAGGCTCCTTCCATGGTCACCACCCTCGTACTTCTCTGATCCCTGCTAACCAGCCTGCTCTTATTTCTCTGCTTCAGCACCTGCCTTCTCTCACTTAAAAGACCAAACTGCCACTGATTAAGTACTTACTAAATGCTAGCACTAGCTAAGTGCTTTATATATATATATAATCCCAGTTAACTTGCATCATTAACACCGTGATGTAGGAACTATTATCTCTATTTTCTAGATGAAAGACCTTAAGTCCTGAGAGGCCAAATGACTTCCCAGAACCACAAAGCTAATAAATGACAGTGTGGGGCTTTGAACCCCAACCTGTCTTACGGCAAAACCCGTGCTTTTAACGATTACCAGGAGATTCTGGAATGCCCTTCCTGCTCCCTGCCAATTACCCGCTTGTAAAGTCTGCTCAAAACTTGTGTTTTCTACCAAGCCCTCTCTAAAGAACTCCATTCAGCTCAAAACACCCGATTACTGCATACCCCCTGACTACTGGCGTTCAGCTTACACTGTGTTAATTTATCTTAATATGTTTATCTTTGTTTTATAAGTGTCTTTAAGGTTTCTGTAAATGGTTTCAGATCGTGTGTGGCTTGTGCCATCACACTGAAACCTCCTGGGGCAGGGCTGTGGATTCTCTTAGTGGGTGCTTAATAAATGGTGTTGATCTCATCTCTAAGTGGGGGCCAGGCCAGGCTCTGTTGGGTGTCCTGGAAGTCCCACTGAGCCTCACAGGGTGGGGCGAGTCTGGATTTGCATGTTGAATAAGCGTGCTGTGGTAAGCACTGTCTTAACAGGTGCTTACCCACTAGAGTATTTGGCCTCTCGCCCCATGACTTAGGCCAGCAATGTGAGTACTCCCACCTGAGGACATCCTGGCATTCTGCGAGCAAGCTCACTCCCTCTTTCCTGGGAGGTAGAAGGTTAGGGGCATCGCTGGGAGCAGGGAGGCCCAGATGAGGAAAGCTACCTGCAGGGGAGCTCTTTGAGAAGCCTGGGGTGAGGGGGAAAGAATTCACATAGGGTCCGGTCTTGTCAAGCAGGTCTGACTGCTATAGGACACAACCAGCAAGGAACTGTTGCTCATTTCTCAACTGGCCAAACCCTCATGACACCTTTTCTCCTCAGTGTCATTTCTTGAAGTGGGATGGGGAAAGGATGTAGTCTTCTGGGATCTGAATCTGGCTCTGGGTCCATGACTCTTTGCCTCAGGTATGCTGAGCTAATCTGAACAGGACTCATTCCTACAGCCTGAGACTGCTGCTTTCTCAGAACCTGTGCTTGGCCTGTCCTCCCTGTGGTTCAGAAATTTTCTTCACCTCAAATCCTTTTTGGCCTGGATGGAGTATAAATAAATTAGAGTCACGGTTAGCTCTGTGAAGGCAGGACTGAGAGTATATTCTGCTTCCTCAGCTCTCCGTGGCAGCTTGGTTCAAGGGTTTTGGAAACACTGCTCAGACCCAGGCAAATGCTTCCCCGCAAAGCATGCACCTGTCATTACCATCACAAGTGGGTAGACTGGTGGCCTGATTGACTGACTGAACCGGTAGGGGCTCAGAGTCCTTGTTGGGGGTTGGGCTTTCAGCCCTCAAACGCCCCTGGGGACAGAGGGCCCTCTGCTTCCTTGCATCACTCCGGCCCCAGGAGTCCAAAAGCTCTGTACTCTTTCCAGCCCTAGGGCAGTCTGGCCGGGACCAGCTGGATTCCAGAGGCCCACACACTTCCCCCTCTTGCTTATATTTCTGTGTGGGTGCCAGTTTTACCTATCCATTGAGGTGAGAGGGTGCAGGGGGCCACGTGTGCAGCTCCGGGCCCTGAACATGATGTTCATTTCTGTAGCTGCTGGTCAGTGGAGCGGCTCCCCCACGGGCAGGGAACATTTTGCCAGGCTCGGATTAACCTCTCCATTGCTGAGCCCCACGCCAGCACCATGTCAACTCATGAAGACATCCTAGAGCGCGGGTGGAGGAGGAGGCAGGGAGGGTGATGCTGGGCGAGGATTGAGACACGGAGCCCGGGTAAGGCACCACTGGGGCCACCAACCAGGTCACGGTGCATAGCCTGTCTTCAAGGGATGGAGAACATTGGTGTCTTGCTGACTCTAAACACAAGCCCAAACTGCCTGTCCTTTCTCAGCGGCTAGTACTGGTCCCAGCCATGGGACCCTCTGGCTTAAGGTCTCCTCTGAGCAACCTTCCCATGCTGTCAACAGAGATTCAAGCCCTTAGGAAGTTCCGCTTCCTCAGGGCTGCTGATTGGGTGAGGGCAGCGCCAGGGTCTCAGGCTGCTAAGCGGGACAAACAAGACAGCGGGGTGCACTTCAGCGTGGCTGAATAAACAGAGTGAGAAGGCAGGGGAGGAGAGAGGAAGGTCACACTTCTCCACTTCTCACCCAGGACCTCTAGGGCAGTTCCTGCCACCTTCAACTTGTTCTCTTTGGAGTAACTTCTACTCACTGCATGGCAGCAGTCAAGTTCAAAGTCCCACCCAAGAGTAAATCACATGACCTCCGCTTATATAATCTCCCTGTCACTGAACAGCTGGGAACCCAAGCCTTGGGGAGATGAGTCAGCAGCCCCTTGGCAAATAGGACCCAGGTACTCTAGGTTCCCAGACCTTTTGCTCCTGGCAACAGGTTTCAGAGCAGAGGGCAAGTGTCTGGAAGAGGCTGTGTGGGGAGACTAGGCTGGCGGGCTCTGAGCCTCACTCCCTAGCTCTGCAGCTGAGCAGCAGGCACTCGGCCTGATGACTGTGCTCTGGAGGGCCCTGGGCCAACCCTGGTGTGTCTTGGGGAGAGCAGAGGGTGGCCTGGGCAGGGCAGGGCGGGGGTGAGGGCAGGGCTGAGGCTGACAGGCAGAATGCCAGGGCTGGGGAGGGAGCAGTTGGAGGGGTGGAGTGGGGGAGGATTAGGATGGATTGTAGGGGTTAAAGCGCAGCCCTGGCAGGTCTCAGTGGGAACAGCTTGTCCTTCTATAGGCCCAGGGAACAGGAGAGGTGGGGCGGTGGGGCCCATAACCTGGGTGCTTCGGCTGCTGGCTTTCTGCAAGGCCAACCCACCTGGCTTGGCTTGGAGTCCCCACAGGCAATGGGTGGGGGTGGTAGTGAAAGCTTTTTTTTTTTTTTTTCTTTGCCAGTTCTGAACCATCAGTCCCTCCCTTCCAATCTGTCTGCATTTTAAACAGAAGGTGGAGCCTGGGGCAGCCCTCATTATCCTAAGCTGAGCTGCACACCCCCGCCCCCCATGGACTGGTGTTTTGTTGGTGCTTATGCAAGCATGGGGGGATTTTCAGATTTCACATTGCCCCACCACCAGTCCTTTACTTGTGCTCAGCTGAGTCTGTAATACTCCAAGTTCATGTTGGCTGTTATTATTAATGACGGGAATGAGCCTGGTTAGAACTGTTCTACCTCCCTGGTTGGGGCTTGCTTTTGACTTCCCTTTATGAATGTCAACTGTAGTGCAGGTCAGTTACCCGGAGATCCCCTGGGGCCAGGGCCACCCCAGGGGACCCCAGAGGAGTCAGATTATGCTGGACCCTGCCACATGATACAAGTGTGTTCCTCTCCCTGTTTCACTCAGCTGCCAAATGCCCCTTTTCTGTCTTCTTCTTCTCCACCCACTCTTCCATAGCATTTTATAGGTTTCAGATTCCTTCACGGCCACTGTTTGCTTGAAGCCTCATGACACCCTGTGAGGTGGGCAGGGCAGGTATGACCCATCCCTTTTATGGATGAGGAAACAGAGCTCAGATGAGAGGTGTCTAAGGTTAAAGAGGAAAACTGTTCCTTCCAGCCTCAGGTGACCTCTCCCTTTCCCACCTCCTATGACACTTAACGACACCTGGGGCTGCCTCCTCTCTCAACTATTGTAAGAACTTATTTCCCCAAGTTCCTTGTGAATGCACTGAGGGCAGGGACCATGGCTTGCATCTCTCTTGCTCCCCAGAAGCGCCTAGAAGGGTACAAGGAGGACTAACATTTATCGAGCACCTACTAGATGCTGTACAATCTTTGATTCCTCACAAGGATCGATGAAGTGGGAAGTATGAACACTCTCATTTTATAGAGGAAAGAGGTTCAGAAGTTAAGGAACTTCTCTGAGGTGGCACTGCTGGTAAGCTAAGCCCTGAAATGAATGAATGAGAAGGTTAGATCCCCAAATGGAGATCTGAAAAGACACCAGACCCACTTTTAGAAAGAAGTGGTGCAGGCCCCACGAGCAGGGTTGTTCTCACCTCAGGAGATGGAGTCGGCAGCAGGAAGTAAGGCTGAGGGCGGTAAGGGGTGGGGGGAGGCTACAGGAGGGTCTTACACCACTGACCCATGAGGGGCCTTTCCCATTGGCAGTGTCTTCTTGAGTGTGAGCTCAGGTGAGACACTAGCTTCATTGTAGGGTGTTACTGGCTACTTAAGTGTGCTGTGAGCTGTTTCTGGCTGGGAAGGAGGGATGTTAGGGTGGCTGAGTTTGCCCCAGGGCAATCTGCCACCCCTTTGCAGTCCTCTCTCAAAACTCTCCTCATCTGGCCCTGGAGGTGGAGGAGGGGCTGAGGTGTCTCCTGCTGGGGGGTGGGGGCAGGGAGGGCAGCAGACTCCAGGGAGGGAGGTTTGAGATACGTCTGTGTAGGAAGGAGGCAGAGTCCCAATGGAGTTTGAGCCCCCATAAAGGAGGAGACCGTGCTCTCATAATTGGGGCTGAGCGTGGGTCTGCAGTTTCGTCTGTGGAGAGGAGCTTTTCAAACCTCAGCATGCTTAAAGGTTACCTGAGGAGCTTATAAGAAGGACAGATTCCTGGGCGTATCCCTAGAGAGTTTGATTCAGGGGACCTGGGTGGGCCCAGGCCCCTGACTGATTAAGCCCTGCAGCCCTGATTCCTGCAGACTTCACTTTGAGGGACACTGCTTACCATAGAAAACCTTTCTCCTATGAGCAAAGGGAGGGAGCCTCCCAGAGGCCTTTCGGGCCCATCCGCTACGAGCTGCTTTCGGATTGCCTCTGAGATGAGCCACACCAGACCCCTCTAAGTGAATCATGCTCCAGTCCAACCACATGTCCCTCTGAGAACACATCCTTCTTCCAGGCCAGCCCTGTTGTCCCCCACTTCTCTTCCACCCAGCCCTCCAACGTAGCCAGCCCTGCCTGGTCAGGTTCTGAATGCTCTGGGAGGCACCAACTTTTGTGTCTCCCATGGCCCTTCATAGACAGCCCAGCAAGGCCAAGACTTTAAGTAATGTTATCAAAGTTGTCCCCTCAAGACCTTTAGTTATGACAGGGTTAAAGGTCTATGAACCAAAGCCCTGCGCCTATCTTGCACCCCTGCTCCATTTGTCTGGAAAGCCCACTAAGCAGCATCTATTTCTTGCTATGCACCGCTCTTATTTCCAAAAGGCACCTGTCCTAGAAGTACGGGACTGGTACCTAAGGTATGAAGAAAACACAATACCCAGCTGTCCTGCCCATTGGCTTGTCTGTCCACCTGCCCGTCCATCCATCCACCCACCCACCCACCTGTCCATCCATCCATCCATCCATCCATCCATCCATCCATGTACCCAGTCATGCATTCAGCAGGTTAGCTGAGCTCTGCACAGTGCTGGGCACATGGGGAGGCATCTAGAGATGTGATTTCTTTTTCCTTCTTTGAGAGCTTGCCACCTGATGGGTACACTAATAACTAAAGAAAAGGCAGAATGTAGTCAGTATCCCAGAGAGGTGTGTTCCCAGATTAGATGCAAGCCAGCCCTTACTGTCTCTGGCAGAGCCTCTTCCCTCATTCTAGTCCAGGCAGGACTGCAATACAGAGGTATGGGATTGTCTAAAGCCCTAGACAAAAATGTCTCCAGCATTTTCTCTGAAGACACATGATAAGCACTGCTGTCCAGACACCCTGGTCCTGACTGGTGTCCGTCAGAGGGGAGTCCCTCTCCCCCTGATGTCTTATGCCCAAATCGAAAGCCAGGTCCCCAGGCTGGGAAGTAAAAGCCCGAGCAGGAGGAGAGATGCAGCCAGAGCAGGGGGGCCTCTCTTACCACAGGGAGCACTGGTGGTTGGGGGGCCTCAGCATTCAGTCCAGGATGGTGCAGGGCCTGTGGGGGACCCTGGCATGCTGGGTGGCAAAGCGGAGGGTGAACACTGCAGTGTATGTGGGGGTATCCGAGCATTTCCGGGAGCACTGCTGGATTGGCGTCCAGTGCATGAGTTGTGAAATAGGTTTCCTGGGGAGAGTGGGAAGGCCCCTGAGCAAGGCACTGAGCCACAAGGATACCAGACATGCTGAGATGTCTTCTCTGGCTCGGGCTGCAGGAGCAGCTGTCATGAGGTTTGGGAAGGAGACCTCTGCTTTCCATCATCAGTCAGATGGGGAGTCCTTCCCTCAATCTTGGGTCTTCTACATCATTTGCTGCCCACCACTGGGTCCCCAAGGGGCAAACTCACCATGGTGTCTCGCCCTGGGGAGCTGGAGCGGCTGGACCCAGGGGCCTGGACCTTGTTCTTCTCCCACAGAGTGTAACGGCCACTGGGTCGGTAGGTGGGGCTGAGGACTTCAGGGACCCGTGAGGGAGGGGCCTGGGTGGGCATCTGAGGTGCACTGCCCTTTCGACCATAGTTTTCCAGGTAGTCGGCCAGGTACTCCGAGCGGCTGGCTGCCTGATAGAGCCCCTGCAGGGCGCATAGCTCCTTGCGCGTGCGGGCCAGCATGGGGCTGCGGCCCAGGCTCCCAGGGTCTATCCGGTAGCTATCTGAGGTCCGGAGGCTGGAGAAATCCCGCGCCAGGTCTGATTGACTGTTGGACTTCTTTTGGGTCAGGGTTCCACCCTGGTCGCGGGCAGGCACAGGCAGGTAGCTGAGGGAGTTGTTGGTCACTCCATAAGGGAATCCACTGCCCCCGCTGAGTCCACTCCCTGAAGGCCGCTCAGGGCCCCGAGTCTGGCTCTCGGCCCGCTTACTGCCCCCGATGATGTCGGGTCTCAGCAAGGGGCGGCCCCTGTCATAGTCCAGGATGGAGGAGGGACCGTAGGTACGGGGACGGGTGAGGAAGCTGGTTGGGGGGCCTGGCTTAAAACCAAGCTTCTCTTTCTCCAGGAAGGAGGCAGCCAGGTTGGCCCCGTAGGAAGAGGGGGTGTAGGTGCCATAGCCCGATTTGGCATAAGGCACATCTGTGTAGCGGGCTGATTCTGTGTAGCGCTTCAGGGTGGAGGAGAGCTGGGACATCCTTCAGGGCGGCACTCAGTGGGGACTGGGAGCCTCATGGGCTGAAAGACAAGGAAAGCAGTGGTCAGAGGGCCCTGACACCCCCATACCTGTTCTTCAGGCACCCCCATACCTGCTCTTCATTTCTAGCTGGCCGGAACCGTAGATCTCAACCAGAGACCACACGGTCCATTTCCATGAGACGCTGGCCCACCGCTGAGAAACACACCTATGCACGTATGTACATGCACGCGCACCTGTGTATTCACACCTGAAGGAGAGCACAAGACGTGAGCTGGCTTTTACAAACCACGCGGGGCCATCAGTCAGCACGTCCTGGCTGCTCCAAGTGCTCCCTTGCAAAGCCCCAGACATGAGAGTGGGGACTGCCCTCCATCAGGTGACCCGTAGTGTTCTAGCCCAGATCTCATCTGCTTCTCTCTTCAGCTTTGGGAGGAGGTGCTACTGCCCTCAACCTCTGGATTGAAAATGCTGGACATTTGAAGAACTAAGTCGTAATTCTTTCTGCTGAAAGGAGGGGCAGGAATCTTTTTGGAATCATACGTTGTCTGAGCTCGAATGGCCCGAGGATCATTTGGTCAGATCCTGGTGAGGAAGAGAAGGCTCCTGAGAGGAAGCAGTGGGGCTAGGGGAGGTGGTGGTGAGTGAGCGTGTGGCAGAAAGCGGACTTGACCTCAGTTTCCAGATCCGATCCCACAGTTCTTCCCTGGACTCGGTCACCTGCTGTGGTGGGGAATCCTCGTGCGGCAGAAACTACCCTCTTCATGGATCTAACTCACGTGTTCTAACTGGAGTTGGGGTCCTCTGGCCCCCCAGGGGTTCCTCTACCAACATCTAAGCCAACCAGCTCATGGTGATGACTCGTGCAAAGGGGGCCCCCTAGAGGCTAAAATCCTTCCCTATAGGCAGTACTCCCTCTCAGCTCACCCCGCTGTGGCAGCTGGGGTGGGTCTGATGAAGGCACACGGAAATCTCTGCACTGAGGAGTTGTAAGGGTCCTAAAGAGTCATTTGTTGTTGTTGTTGTTTTAAGATTATTTTTTTGCGAGAGAGAGAAAGCAAGAGATGGAGTACGAGTGGAGGGGGAGGGGCCGAGGGAGAGGGAGAAGCAGATTCCCTGCTGAGGATCATGACCCGAGCAGAACACAGATGCTTAACCGACTGAGCCACCCAGGCACCCAAGAGTCATGTTTTAACCTCTCTGTTGTACAGATGGGAACAGAGACACTGATTTGCCCAAGGTCACAACTAGCAGAGTCAAGATTGGAATTCAGGTCTTTCAGGTTTCTAGTGCATTGCTCTTCCTACTGGACCTTGATTCACCCCTCCCGATCAAGTTTAGCCTCACTTGGGTCCACCAGAGTCCCCCCATCACCCTAAATGTGCAGGCTTCATCTAAAATGGAGCTGGGGGGGGGTGGGCAACGGTGCTTTGGAGAGAGGAACTAGTAGGATCAGGCCTCTTTCTTTGAGGACATCAGGGGTTCTTGGGAGGTTCCTGCAAGGGGGGGCAGAGCCCTCCAGGAACCTCAGAGTAGTGGTACAGGGCTAGTTTTGGCTTGCCCCGTGACTGACTAGCTGGGTGATTTTGCACTAGTCATTCAGCTCCTCTGAGCCCCAATCTCCTCACCTGTACAATGAGTATAATCATCATCATTATGGTTCCTGCCTCACAGGGTTGTTGCGAGGAATAAATGAGATAATAACATGTGGAAAGCCCTCAACTCTGACAGTGGTTATTATCTCTTCCCCCAACCCTGCCAGGCTCTGAGCTCCTCCTTCATAGGCCTATAATAATGTCAGGGCTGGCCGTCTCCCGGCCTGGCCGGCTTCTGACCTCAGCGCGGGGCGCCAGTCTTCCCTTGTATCCCTCAGTGAGATGTGCGGATGAGCGGGCAGTGGGCAGAATCTAGCCGAGCTGCAGACACTCGCTCGGGCAGCCCACAGCCTGCCCTAGTCCGGGAGCCCAGCCCGTTTGGGCAGAGAGGAGCTGGTGCCAAGCCCCAAATGCTGATGGCTTGGCAGAGAGCCCTAGAAACTCAGTCCATGCAGGGCGTGGGATAGGTGCAGGGGTGGGGAGATCAGCAGGTGGCAACCTCCATATGGATCCCAGAACAGAACTTCTAGACCCTGCCAGAGACCAGCAGCAGTTTTCAGTCTAGGCTGGCTCAGAAAGGCCTGGTCTACATTTACTGTGTACGCTTTTCCCACCTGGCCTGGGGACCCCCATCTTTGTATACATGCCCTTGCCTCCTGAGCTCCCACCTCCAGCACAGCTCCCACTACTTTCTAGGAAAAAGTAACTGGAAGGGGACCTTGTGCAGGGTTAGAGGGGAACCACAGCTCTTCTTCCATCTGCTTGGCTTTCTGGGGTCCAGAGAAGGAAGAGCGTGAAGGCTGAGGGAGGCTGGGGGAGGCACAGACAGAGGCACCGGGGTGGGGGCGTGGGACGAATCCTGCTCTATTTCACTTTGGAGAAACTCCATCAATAATTCAAAGTCAAAGAGACTCCAGGTCTCAGGAACTGGGCTCTGGGACACCAGGCAGCCAATCAGATATGGCCTGCCCCCCCCCTACATCTCCCCCAGGGCATGAGCTCATGCCTCCTCCCCACGGCTCTCACTCCCCCTCCTCCACACTAAGGCTCCCAGGGAACTGGTACTCTGCAGGCACTGCCCCAAACTCGTGACCTCTCTTGGCCCCGCTAGTGACGCAGAAGTGCTGGGGCCAAACAAGGTACAAGAGACAGGGACAGACAGCCCTGGGGAGGCCCGCAAGTATTCCTTGGGAAGGGCTGGGGCTAGAGGTGGAGTTATACCTTGAATCCCAGGAAGGCTCCTAAACCCCCGCTCATCTGTCTGCTCTAATCTGGCAGGCAAGTGGCAGGACCGCCCCCCCTCCCCAGCCAAAGCAGCCCTGGTTGGGGGTCATGCTGTCACCACCAGCTCCCTGGCAGCTGCCTTCCAGTGCTGACATCAGGCTTAGAGTTCCCCTGTCTGGACAGAGGGTCCCTACTGGGGCTGAGGCCTTGAGCATGACTATCCCCTCCCCTAACCCCTAGTTTCACTTTTGAGAAAAGTGTTAACACCTTCCAGGTGAGCCGACAGCTTGGGTTGGTGCCCCTTGGCATTACCTGGCACGGCTGTCCCTGGAGACTGCAGAACACACCACAAGTGGGAGAGCAGGCTGGGCCCTGGCTGTAGCCTCGCTGCGCAAGACAGGGACAGGACGGGCACTCACATGGCTTTGAGTCTCCTCGTTGCCACAGGAACCGCCTGGACTGAATGGCCCTTTCATGGGGCAGTGGGAGGCGAGCCGATTGGCTGGGATCCCCCGTCCCCCTCTCTGCCGGGCGTGGGGCCCCTGCTGCCCGGCTCCTTTTGCTGTTTACCCAGAGCTGGCAAGTATAGGCATGTGGCTCTAGGCAACTCCTCCCTAGGTGCCCGCCACCTCGGACAGCAGGGGCACGCAACCTGCCAAGCTCCTCCTCTGTGTCATCTTCGCACAGGCACCTCCACTCTTCCCTGCTCTGCCAGTGCTCCCCCTCACTTTGCTCAGTTTCCCCCTCTTGGGAGGTGCAGCTGCATTCCCTGCACAGAGCCCTCAGCCTCCTGAAAGGACACGTGAGCCCAGCGACCGTGACCCGCCAGCAGGCACTGAACACCTCTGGACAGGCAGCGTGCTGAGCGCTTCTCGTGTAGCTTCTCGCGGGGCCCGGGTCACGGCAGCCCTCCCTGGAGAACTGCCTGTCTGGTGCTCTTCGAAGTGCACTTCCTGCCCAGCATCCCCAGAGCCTCTGCGCACTTTTAGGTTTTAATTCTTTTGGAGAAAGAATTTACACTCACGAGCATCGTGTGAAGGTTCAGTGATTTCCATTAAATCAAAGTTAGTAGTTTTATTCAAAATTCAACAAATAGACAAGGAATGAAATAATGAAACTTTTAAATGAAGCATTTAGCATTCTTATTTCTGAAGTTACTGAAATTTGAAACTGCACGAAGGCTTTTGGGACACCACGTACCAACATGCTGATCGTCACGGTTGCCCTCAGCAGTGGGTGCCGTCCTCATGCCCACTTGCTGATGAGGAAACCAGCGTTGGTGGAAGTGACGTGGATTTCCCAAGGTCACGCTGCACCTGTGCTCTGCCCCCTAACAGCCACCCTGAAGCCAGTGCCCCCACTTCGCACTTTCCTGGCCTCTCCCTGAGCTGGCACGGGGCAGGACCTGTGGCACGGGGTCCAGGGGATGTAGACATCCACTGTCTAGGCCACCGTGTGGCAGGTACAGACTCCCGCAGGAGGCGGCCCTTCGAGTTTCCACTGCGGGCAAATGAAAGCGAAGCCAAGTGCAACCTGAGCGTCAGTACAATTCTGATCGGCCAAGAGATGGTCCAGGAGGCCTCCATTTCACCCGCAGTGCCAATCTCCCAAGTGTCCCTGGGCACCGGCCTTTAGCGCCAGCCAGGGCCCTTGGCCTGAGGCCTGGTTATGGACATGCCCCCCAGCCTCCTACCCTTGCTGCAGCTTGGCCCACTCCCCAAGGTACCCAGGCTAGATGAGTCAGGGGTTAAAATGAGCCCTGTCTCCCTGGGGGAGCCAACCCCTGTGCGTCAGCTACTGTCATTTCCTGTTGCTCACGTGAAGGGCTCCCTAACCTGCCCAGCCAGGGGAGGGACTGGCTCCCCAGGAATCTCAGGCACTCCTGGCCCCCAGGGTAGGGGACGGGTAATGCCCCACATCCCAGCAGCTTTCGTGGCCCCTCTCTGCCCGGATCTGCTCTGCTTTCTGGGGTGAAGGCATGCCAGTCTGTGGCCTTGCCACTGCCTGAATTGACAGCCCCTAGCTGGGTTTCATAGGTGTGCCTCAACAGAGTTCAGTCCTTCCCTCCTACCCAGGTGTCCAGGACAGGTGAGTGGGGAATCCCAGCCAGTCCCACCAGGTGCTTGGGAACCTCCACATCGGTGACCTCAGAGCTTCCCAAAGCCACTTGCTAACACCATCGGAATGAGGCGCTGCTGCTGTGCTGACCTTGAAAGGTAAAGAGGGCTGAGAGAGGGGTCCTGTCTCCCTTCATTTACACACTCTGACCCTCACTTCTATCTGCTTGGGTCTGTCTGGGCACAAGCATCAACTCCTAGGTTGACGGAGGTCCTGGCAGGTGTGAATGCAGGTAGGGCGGAGGACCCGGGTGGGGGCTGTTTGCGCTTGCCTGTTCCAAGAGCTCTGTGGACACCTCTCAGTCCCCAGCAGCCTCAATCTGCCCCCTCCCCTCCAGCCTGTCACTAGTAGCTCTGTCTCTCAGGGGCTTGCACCCAGCGGCCCACCAGTTTAAATGCCTAATCCTCTTGCATGCCTTGGCAGGAGACCATTCAAGAGAATTTGGGTCCATCTCTGTCTCTCTTGCCCCCAGTAGTTGCCCAAGGGCTGGGAGAGGGGTGAAGGGGTGAGAGAGATTGGAGATGAGGGTGAGAGTCCTGACTGGTGGAGTAGGGGTTGAGCCCAGGGTAGTATGTCTATAGCATACTTATTGATTTAGGGTTCGGAGGGGGTAGCCATCTCTACACTTCGAAGGGAAGGCAAAGGAATGGGCCCACAGGCGGTATCCTTAAATTCTCTTTCCTAATCACCTCTGTCGGGAGCTCTCCTGCTGCCCCTACCCCATGGGAGAGTCCCAGTCTCCCTCCCTTTCCTCCAGGGCTTGTCTTTCCTCTGTCCTCGTTGCCCCTGCCTGCCTCCTCTGAGCCTTCACTGTCCGTCTTGCCCCAAGCACGCTCCAGGCCCAGTTGGGCAGCCTGTCACATGCCCCCCCAACACACAGGGCTCTCTGGACAGCGGCCCCATGAAGTTCACATACTACAGGGGCAGCTACTGACCTGTGACCGGGGGCACTGGACTGGATCTGGGGGCTTCTTTCCCAGTGAGGCAGGGAGCGCGGTGGAGAGCCCAGAGGCTGGAGTCTGACTGGGGCTGGGTAATCCGGAGCTCAGGTTACTGACTCCGATATATATAGTATCTTATCTGACCTCACAGAGATGGCTAGCTCAACTCACTTGCATTCCAAGCCCGGGGAGAATTAAAGGGGCAGTGGTGGTAGGCCATCCCTTGAGGGGCTGCCCTGACGGGCCAGTGCCAGGCGAGGAGATGACGCGAGGGCTCTCTGAAGGGGGACATTTTGAAGTGGAACAGAAGAGGGATCCAAGGGGAAACAAGTGGAAAGAGGATAGAGGGATGGGGGTGGAATGGAGAGAAGAGGAGGAAGCCTTGGTGCTAGTCCAAATCCTCCCTTTTGAGGGGGAGTAGACCAGAGATCCGGGGTGCATAGGTAGTGAGACGCAGGTGGGACCTGCCCTCAGGTGCTCAGTCCAAACTCTTTTTTCTAATGGACTTCTAGGCCTGGCTTGTATTGGCTCTGAGACAGTGGGCAAGTCATGTAAGCCGTCTGAACCTTAGTGATTTAATCTATAAAACAGGAGTAAAAATTATAATAATGCTATACCTCACAGTTGTGAGGATTAAATAATATTTGTAAATTTCCTGACACCTGGTAAAAGTTCAATAAATGATAACGATTATACTGAATACTTCCACTAATTATTATGATTAGTGGCAGTATTTGTAGTAGTACCTACCATGGAAACCTTCTTAGGGAGAATAGGGCCTCTGGGCCACCCCTTGGGAGTCCTCTGTTCTAAAGCCAGACAATAGCCCCATGGTTTTCTGAGCTGGTCCATGTCCCATAACTGGCAAGGGCAAATGACTCTTACTATATTCCCAGATGTCCAGCCCATCCAGTGGAGAATGGCCAGGCCTATTTCGGCTCCTTCCCCCTTCGCTTAGAAAAATACAGCAAGTGTAGCTGCCCCAAGGCTACCAGGAGAAAGCCGCTCTGGGCTGGTTCCACTCTACCTGTCAGAATGCTCAGGATTCCAGGGCCACAGAGCTGGGCTGGGCAGGCTCACAGGAGGATGGTGCAGGATTCTTAACCTCTTGGGCCTTGGTGCTCTTGTCTGCTCCCAGTCTGTGTCTCCTGTTTCTCGACGGCTCTCCCTGAGGACTGGGAGTACCCAGGATGGTGCCTCCACCCTGTCTCAGCAGAGGCTACTGACTCAGCTTGGGTCCCGGTGATGCACTTCAGAGGACGCCCTCGTCCCTGGCCCTCATGCCAGTCCTCATTCCGACTCCAGTTTGGCACACATCTACAGTATCAAAGGAGTGGGGGATGCCCCAACCCCAGCGCAACCAGCTCTCCTTTCCTCCACTTTACGGGGTTGGACTTGGGGGAACCTTCTCATGCCCATGCCTGGGGAGGTGAACATCACCATGATCTCCAGCTCAGCCCCATTCTAAAAGCAGGAGGATTGGGAGGCAGACGTTCACTCCTCAGAGAACAGCTAGAATGGGTTGGCCGAGGCTTGCCGTGGCTGTTAAGTGTAAGTTACTCGCCTCTGAGCACCCCGTGCCTGTTTCTGGTTTGGGATTGGTGAGAATTTCAAAGATGCCTCTTTTTGGTTTGGGATTGGTGGAAAATCTCCCCTGCCACTTAACTGCTGCCCTACCCCCACCCTCACCCCTTTGGCAAACTGACCAGAGACAGCCCCCAGGAGCTTTAACAGGGCGGAGTAAGTGAACTGGACGCACACGTCGGGAAGGGGTTGTCAGTGTCCGGGCGTCGCTCTTAGGCCATATGCTGCACAGGGCACAGAGACGCGGACCTGCCCAAGCAGCATTTCCTTAGAACACACTGATCTGCACACAGATGGCTCTTCCTGGCACCCTGGGCTGTCAGCTGGCAGGTCCCCCACCCCCAACACAACTGGCACCCACAGCTGGAGCTCCAACGCACAGCTGGAGCTCGCTCTACATTTCTAGTGCCCATTCTCCCCAGGCTGTCTTTGACACCTCACTTTCTGAGCCAACAACGGAGATGACCTCCGCATCCCTCCTCCCTAGTCTTCGACAGGTGGCACGTACCTTCCTCTTCGAGGATGGACGAGTGGAGCCGGGCACAAGCATGGAGCTGTGGGTGAGTCCCGGCTGGTACTGGCGCGGCGAGCAGCAGCTGACGCAGAGGGCTCCCTGGCCTCGGCTCCTGCCCGCCTCTCCCCCACCTCCGCCGGGGGCCCAGTAAGGACCTCCCCGGGAAATCGGCGCCACCCAGCGGGCAGCCGCCTCATTGCGCCCCGGCCGGCAAATCCACACCGCGCGTCTCGCGTCACTGAGAGGCGTCACGGCTATTGGCTTGTTCCTATTGTGGCGTCAGGAGAGCTCCGCCCGGCCGGAGTCTCCCAGGCGACCGGTATATACAGAGAAGCACGTGGAGGAAAAGCACGCGAGCTCGAAGGGGGTGGAACGCGACAAGAAGCGGACCGGTATGTGGCAGGACCGCGACGAGGAGGGGTTCCGGGGAGGAGGCCCAGCATTTGAGCCCTAGGGTATATATATCAACTTCCAGGTTTGAGGGAAGGCTAAACGTTCCCGCTCCTTCCCACCGGTGTGGGAGGAGGCCTGTTCTTCCGCCTCCCCTCCTCCTCTCTCTTCTTAAACACACTCTTGGCTCATTTTACTAACAAACCAGTGATTGGTGATGATTGATGATGGCTCCCTGACCGGGTACACGGAGGCCCTCAGGTAGTGGAGGGGAGTCTTTTTACTTTTTCAAGAAAAAGCCGAGAGGCAACTTCGACACTCCCATTCGTTGTGTATCCCATGCTGTTGAAGAAAATTGCGCTGCCAGGTAGATTGGTGCCGAGGTAAACCCAGGTTTTCAATTTCACCTGGATTGTCCTCCCTAGTGTCCTTAGCTCCTTTTCCCCTTCTCCATGGCTGCTGTTGTGTCCATCACCATTCTCCTCAAGTCCTTCCTTGTCTTCTATTTCCCAGAGAAACTAGGGGCAACTAAGAGGAAAATACTTGAAATTTGTGCCTACAAACATAATTGAATCCATTCTTACCTCTGCTCCGGGGCAGTGAAAGAGGACGCTTCCTTCTTCTGGTCCAAGATGAATCCCTTCTGATCTCATCTCTTCATACTCCCTTGGGGCCCTCACTCCATCACGTGTTATGGATAGCTGTTGGATGTACTGGGCACTCTTCTAGGCACAGGGGAAACAGCAGTGAACAAAACAGGCAAAACTTTGCCTTCAAGGAGCTTACATTCTAGAAGAAGCAGAAATCAATTACAAAATAAGTGAAATCTGTAGTATGATAGATGGCAGTAGGAGCTATGGAAGCAAATAAAACACAGGGGGATACAGAGTGTCTAAGGTGTCATCAGAGATGGTCTCAATGAGAAGGTGACATTTGAGTGAACAGGAGGTGAGGGAGTGAATCATCTGGCTATCTAGGGGAAGAATGTTCTAGGCAGAGGGGGACTATAAATGCAAAGGTTGTGGTGAGGTAGAAACACACTTGCCATTTTTGAGGAAGAACAGGAAGGTCAGTGTGGCTGGAGTGAAGAGAGGGAGTGTGGGAGATGAGGTCAATGAGAGCAGGCAGGGATTGCACCATATAGGGCCCTAAGGCTATTTTGATGACTTCCACTTTTACTCTGAGATGGGAGCCATTGCAGTATTTTAACCAGAGGATGGACATGGATCTGACTTTTATTTTAACAGAATCCTTTCAGCTGATGTATGAGAACATATCTGAAAAGAGCCAGAGTAGAAGCAAGAGACCATTTAGGATGTCACTAAAATGATCTGGTGAGAGATGGTGGTGTCAGTGTGGTAGGTAGCAGGAGGGGTGGTGAGGAGTGGTTGGGTTCTGGATGTATTTGGAATGTAGAGCCAGTAAGGTTTTCTGATGGATGAGGTGGCGTGAGAGAAAGGGAGGAGTTTGGTTTGAACATTAACTGAGAAGGTGGGGTGGGGGGGAGGGCAGGAGCTTGGTTTAATACATGTTAATACGTATTAAGTTTGAGTTGCCTCTTAGGCGTGTCAAGATGTCAAGAAAGCGGTTGGATGTACAAGTTTGGCAGGGTCTGGGTTGCAGATAAAGAATTGAGAGTCATTGGCATATGGTTATTCTTTAAAGCCATGAGATTGGGGGAGGTCACTAAGGGAGGAAAAATTGAGACGTGCGAGGACTGAATCCTGAAGCCCCCTGACATTAAATGGCTGTAGAATTGAGTAGGAACCATCAAAGAGACTGAGAAATGGCTACGAAGTAGAGAAGAAAAAATCTGAGGGATGTTGTTACACCATAAGCCCAGAGAAGGGAAGTTACCATGGAGGAGAGAAAGATTGGTTGTGTCAAATGCTGTATATGGATTAAGTAACACAAGTCTGGGAATTGATTTACAGGGTGTTGGTGACCTTGACAAGAATGGTTTTGGTGGAGCGGTGGGGTGAAAGTCTGTGGATAGGCCCAAGGAAGGATGGGAGGAGAGGAATGGGGTACAGTGTGGGCAACTCTTTGGAGGAGTTTTGTGGTAAAGGAAGGAGAGAGGTTGGGTGGGAAGTAAAAGAAGTGAGGTCAAGAAACATTTTTAAATGGGAAAAATAACCATAGTTTGTATGCTGATGAGAAAGAGCCAGTGGAGGGTGAGCACTGGTGATGTGGAGGAGAGAAAAGAGCCTGAGCAATGTCCTTGAGGCATCCTTGAGGGGATCCAGTACAGAAACCAGGGCACAAAGCATCCATCCAAAGTACGAAGAAGAGAGTAGGCAACACATTTGGGCCCAGATGCAGGGAGGAGGGTGGATGTGGCAGAAGTGAGAGGACACTCTCTCCCGATGGCCTCTCTCAGTAAATTAGGAGGCAAGGTCAGCTGAGAGGGAGGATGAAGTGGGAGGGGGTGGACGTTGAAAGAGAGAGTTGTTATAAATGAGTCATTGAGGGCAGTGGTTCTCACTTGAGTGTGTAACAGAATCATCTAGAGAGTCTGTTAAAGCCCTGCCCCGACTTTCTGATCCCAGAGGTCTGAGCTGGGTGGGAGAACTTGCATTTCTGACAAGTTTCTGGATGATGCTGAAGCTGCCGGTGGGAGGACAGCCCTCTGAGAGCCACTGTGCCAGCGAGCAGGACGGTGGCCGGCCTGTGGAAGCACAGCGGGGCTGTCAGGCAGCATCCAGGGCCCGTGTGAGGTTCAAGTCATGGATAGAAGGTGTCTCCAGCGTTCTTTCTCTTCTTGCTCACAGTCACTGTCAAGGTTCACAGGCCTGTGTCTTTAAAACTTTACTCTTCTACTGACTTCCCATTCGCTGTATAATAGTCTCTAAATTGTTCTCCTTTTTGAGAACGCAGATTCTAGCCCTCTCCTCTTCACAGCTCTCTTGGGAGAGTCGTGCTCCCCGTATTTCCCTACCTCCCGGTCCCCACAGCGCCCACACATCCTCTGCCTCCCAGATGTCAGGACACCTCCCTCCCCCGGGCATTGCAATCTCCCAAGCGCAATCCCATGGGCCTGTTCAGTTATAATCAGTTACTGGATCTTTT
Source organism: Ursus arctos (assembly GCF_023065955.2). Lineage (NCBI taxonomy): Eukaryota > Metazoa > Chordata > Mammalia > Carnivora > Ursidae > Ursus > Ursus arctos. The sequence goes on from NW_026622897.1 coordinate 14,788,395, forward strand.
GCAAATTTGGTGCCTCCCACCAATCCCTCCTTGAAGTCCTCTCTTCCTTTGGGTTTCGTGATTTAACATTTCCTCCTGACATCTCCTTCCTGCTCTTTGCTTCTCAGCTAGATCATAGCATGCAGATTGTAGATTTCCTGGGGTGACTTCTGATTCCTCTGGTTACTCGCTCTGAGGCCTGAAACATTGATTATCTGTTTCGTTGCATGTCAAAAAATGAGGTTAGTAGGAGTACCTGCCCCATAGGGTTGACCTGAGGATTAAATGAGTTAAAATATGCGTGAAACACTTAGGGCAATAGTGAGCTCATGAGAAGATCACTGTAGTCTGCTCCTTATCCATCAGCTGCTGCATGTGTGGACCCCATGATGCCCAAACCCGTAGTTTCAGGTAGACCTCATTCCTGAGCACCGGTCCTCATTATCAGGCTGCCCCCTGACATGCCTGTGGACACCCGCTCAGCTTCTCACCCTCAACACATCCAAACCTTCAACTCATCATTCTCCACTCAGTTTGCTCCCATTCCTTTATTCCCTACGTCTGTGGATGGTATCCTCTATCCAGTTTCCTAGCCAGACATTTGCTGGTTTCCAACTCCACTCCCCCCTCCAGTTCTTACAGAGGGATTATCTTAGTCTGCCAACTCAGAGATGTAGGAAACATAACGTTGTTTTTCTGTAATAAACCTACGTTTCTACTTGGAGTGGTGGACGCTTAGTTTCAGATGGTGGATGGAGTCGCCCCTCCTTTCTCCAAGGATTGCCTGAATCTTGGCAGAGTGTCCTATATGTTTTTGCCAGAGCACTAGAGGAAGTGACCCTTGTTCTTAAATGGCCAGCCAAGTATCCACTGAGATGGCTACTGCCTGGTTCCTACTTGCGTGGCTTCTTTGGGTCTGGTGTCTTTCTGCTGCTCCCAGGTCAGTCTTGGATGGCTAGGAATCATTCTGGGGTAGCGAGAGAGAGAGAGAGAGAGTGACAGTGTCCAAGGTTCCAGCTGGTTTGGACGGTCCGAAAGAGGTTACCTTCTGTAGTCATTTCCTCTTTCTGGGCCCGGGGTCTCCTTTCTGAGGCTCTCCCCAGGATGTTGGGGTGGGGCCCTATCACTATTGGATCTCAGAAACCTGATTGAGGTCCCTGAGGACAGAACCCACCAACATCTGTGCTCTTATTTCTTCCCCTCTGGCTCTTGTCTGCTGAGGGTAATGCCAGTGGGAGGCCTGGCTTTACCCAAGATACTGTCCCCACATCTTTGGTAGAGGTCTCGAGTCCTTTCTGTTTTATTAAGGCCTAGGCAATTAAAATCCAAAAGCCGGAAATGGCTTCCCATTTTTTCCCCCTGGTTTTTGCTGTCTCATCCCTTTGTTGAGGCATAAGCACAAAAGCTTGGCTGCTTAAAGTGGGACTATGTGGAGAAAGGGAAGAAAAAAAAATTTCTATTTAGAAATATTATCTCACCACATTCCCTACATCCCCTGGGGACCGTATCTTTTTGATTCTGTCTCTTTGTTCCCCTAAGGTTCCCCTCTCCATCCCTATTGCTTCTGTCCTCTTTCAGAGTTTTTATTCTATTTCTCCTGGGTCAGGCAATATTCTCCTCTTCAACCGGTTGACAACCGAGGTGCTGAAACAGTAGGAGGTTTTGCATCTGAAGACCCTTGATGAAAAATAAGATTAGGATGACTGAGTGATCCTATGAAATGCCTGATACATATTTTATGTTGACTAACACCAAACACTAAAAGCTTAGCACAGTAAATAAAGGAAGTATCAGTAGCATTTTGCAGATCTTAAATTAGCGGTCATGTATATGGGATCGTCCCTGAGTAATTGCGCCTTTTTCAGATGCCCTGCCATTTCAATAAGAGTGTGGTAAATCTAGTTTGTTTTGAAGCACATGCTATATAGTTGGGGTTCCTCTCATGCCAAGTTCCTTCTCCAAGCATCCAGTACCTTCCTGGCTTCAGGTCTTCCAGTTAGTATGGCCCCAACTGGTCCCTTCATGGTCTTCAAGTCAGCTTTGGGGAGACTTCTGTCTGGGAGCCTGCCTGAGACTGGGCTCTATGATTTTTGGCACCTTGGTAAGGAAGTACAGGAAAAGCCAGCATTTAAAAGTTGTAAGCAGTTTTCAGTTTCTAGAGAGAGAGGGCCTTCAATTCACCTTGGGGCTGACAGAGTCTTTGCTTTGGGAAAATCACTTCAAAGTGCTTTTAGTTTTCTCAGTGTAAAGCAAGAATCTACCACTGAGCTGAGAAGAATGTTAAATCTGGTGAAATGGGAATTGTGTTCTCACCTCTTGCTTTTTAGAAGGCAGTGGGGAGAGAGGCATTTCTTTGCCTTTAGTTTATTTTTTTAAAAGATTTATTCATTTGAGAGAGAGAGATAGCAAGCACGAGCAGGGGGAGGGGCAGAGGAGAGGGAGACAAGCAGACTCCCCACTGAGCGGGGACCTCCCCCAATGTGGGGCTCCATCCCAGGACCCTGAAATCACGACCTGAGTCAAAACCAAGAGTCGGATGCTTAACTGACGGAGTCACCCATGCGCCCCTCTTTGCCCTGAGTTTTGAGTGTTCTGTGCAGAACACTGTTGCTGGGTTGTGGCCCAGCAGGTGTTTATAGGAACCCAGGAGCAAGACAAAGGGCACTGGGAAGGACAGGAGGTGATAGAGGTGAGAAGGAACCAGGTGGAATGTGAGCATCCTACAGACCTATTGGTGTCCTACACAGCGGGAAAATATGGGCATTTCTGAATGTACTGAGTTGGCATGTGTTATGACTCTGTGAGTGGCTGGTTAGGGTTCGAGGCATACCATGCCTTTGTGGGTGAGGTTGTGTCTGTGTTCCTCTGAAGGACTCCCACTGTCAGTTGTGCTGAGGCAGGAAGTAAAGAGTGCGGGGGTGGGGGGAGCTGGTGCCGTAGACTAGCGGTAGGAGGAAACTTTCCCCTCTGTGGGCCTCACGACACTATGTTCTGGGCTCAGAGGTGTTGCTGTGCTCAGAGCATTCCTGGGGCTGGAGGTGAGTGGGGCTGAGAGGTTTCCCCTAAGGGCCCTTCTGTTCTGCCTCCTTTTCATGAGTTCAGCCCACTGCTGAAGGGCAATGGTTCAGATAACCATGGTTCCTGTCCACTGTCCAGCCCAGCTCTGTCCAACAGAACTTTCTGTGAGGATGGAAATGATTTCTCCTCTGTCCAGTGTGTCAGCCAGTAGTGACAGGCTTTTGAGCCCTTGAAATGTGACTGGTATGACTGAGGAACTGAACATTTAATTTACTTAAATGTAATTCCTTTAAGTTTATATCTAAGTAGCCACCTGAGGCTAGTGGCTACCATGTGGGACAGCTCAGGTCTAGATGACAGGAAACTTTGAAGATGTCAAGCCCCAAAACCTGAGCCCAGAGCTGTGATGACAGCTGTCATCATCTTAGGACACGGAGGCTCTGAGAGGCTGAGTCACCCCCACGTGGAGGGTGGAGCTGCCCCAGAAGGCCCTACAGCAAGAGAGGGAGTGTCCTGGCTGTGTCAGGGCTCATGCCCAAAAACTTAGTGGCTCTAAACAACACAGTCTATAGGTCAGAAGCCCTGATGGGATCAGCTGGCTCTCTGGCCAGAGTGTCACAAGGCCAAAATTAAGGTGCTGGTGGGGCTGGCTCTTATCTGGAGGCTCAGGGCAAAAATCCACTTCATTTGGACTGTTGGCAGAATCTGAATCCTTATGGCTGTAGGTATGAGGTCCCTGTTTCTTTGCTGGCTGCTAGTTGAGATCTCCTGTCTGCTTCCAGAGGCTGCCCACATTCCTTCTCAAGTGGCCAATAGTGGCATGTTGAATCTCGCTTGTGCTTCAGGTCTCTCTGGCTGCCTCTCTTTCTCTTCTGCTGCTAGCCAGAGAACATTCTCTGCTTTTGAAGGGCTCATGTGATTATGTTAGGCTTACATGGATCTCTTTCTCTCTTTTTTTTGGGGGGGGGGAGGGAGAGGGAAAGGGAAAGAGAGAATCTTGGGGGCGGGTAATCATAATCAACGCGGGGCTCAATCTCACAACTCTGAGCCTGAACTGAAATCAAGTGTTGAACACTTAACGGACCGAGCCACCAAGGTGCCCTAATAATATCCCTCTTTTAGGATCAACTGTGCCATATAACTTAACACAGTCATGGGGATGACATCTCATCTCATTTACGGACTCCAGGGATTAGGAGGTAGGGAATCATGGGAGGCTGTTTTTAGAATTCTGCTACCATGTGCACTTTTCGATAAGACTCTTTTATATTATCTACTTTTCTCAAACCTGTGTCATCTTCCCTCCGTCTTCTCAATCACCTGATGACCTTGCTGCTTGTGTGAAAACCCATGACCTTCCCATCCTCAGGTTCATAAACCTCCCCACCTCCACACATGTCTTCTTTGCCTTTCCTCCTTCTAGATCCCTCCTTCTGGGCTTCCTAAGGACCCTGCTTTGTTGCCTCCTTCTTCCTCTCTTTTGTCCATCTTTCTCTGCTCCGGGAATAATCACCATCAACATACAGCCATGCTCTAGTATCTCCCATTTTAAAAACAAACCAAGCTCTCCTGGACTCCACCTGCCACACCAGTCACAGCCAGACTTCCTGAAAAAGCAGTCCATGCTCTCCCACTTACCCTCACTCATCACTGCAATCTGGCTTCTGTTACCAAAACCCCACCGAACTGCTCTTGTTACAGTCACTGTCTAGTTATCGATTGCTCTATCACAAACCACTCCAAAATTTAGTGACTTTAAACAATTTATTAATCTATCTCATGCTGCTGTGGTTGATGGAAATTCTCACTTGAGGTTTCTTTCTCGTGAGGCTGAGGTTGGTAGCAGCTGGGCCTGGAGTCATCCAAAGGCTCAGCTGAGTTGGACATCCCAAGATAGCGCACTGACATGACTGGCAGTTGATGGCGGCTGTTGGCTGGGAGCTTAGCTGGGTCTGGTGACTGGAGTGCCTACACATGGCCGCTATGTGACTTAGGCTCTCAGAATGGCAGCTGGGTTCTAAGAGGGAGTGTCCCAGGAATGAGCATTCCTGGAAAACCAGGTGGAAGCTGCAAGTCTTCTTATGACCTAGCCTTGGAGGTCACGCAGCATGACTTCTACCATATGCTGTTGGTCATAAGCACAACACAGGGCCATGCCAGGTTGAAGGGGAAGGGATTACAACAAGGGCATGGTTTATTGAGAGGGCTATCTTTGGAGACTAGCTACCATAGTTACCAACAACTTGGTCCTCCTTATCTTCTTGACTTTTTTTTTTAGTTTTATTTAATAATCTTACTTGACTTCTTAACAGCAGTTGACCTACTTGATCTCTCTTTTTCAACACTTTCCCTTCTCTGGCTCCACAGACCCCTGGCTTTCCTCTTCCCTCTGTCTCCTCTTTAGTCTCCTTTGCTTCCCCCAAAACTCGAAATATTGGACCACCTCAGATTCTAGGCCTGGGCTTGATTGTTTCTCTGTAACATCTCCCTGCGTAATCTTACTTGTCCCATGGTCAGTGCCCACCACCCAAATGCTGATGTCTACCACATTTTACCTCTAATGCTGCTTTTCCCCTGTGCTCAGAACTGGGATATGCAGCTGTCTTCTTGTTACTTCTATTTGGATGTCTGATGGGTATTGCAGATTTAATACATCCACTTCTCCACCCCCGTACTCCTCCAGCCTTTTCTGTCTCGACAGATGGCATCATCATCCATTCACTGCCCAAGCAAAAACCTAGGGGTCATCTGGGATCCTTTCTCCCCTCCTTCCAACACCTCCACTTCCATTCAAACCGCTAGTAAGCAAGTCCTCTCTGTTCTTTGGGGGCAGACTTCAACATATTTCTTTAAATATATTTAATTTTTATTGCCTAGCAAACTGACATCTTTATGGAGAAAAAAAAAGGTGTTATATTACCAGGTTTATCACGTAAAAGCAGTCTGTTTCCCCATCCTGAATTTTCATTTCCCAAAGCAGCCACTCTCATCTACTTTGGCTGGTTTTTCTGCCATTTACGTCTGTATTTTAGAATTTCTCATGTAGATAACTCTTTCCTCCTTTTTCAGTTTTTAGTATCATCTGTTTACTTTCGCCTGTGGGAAAGAGGTTTTGCTTTCTTATATGCCTGTTTCGTGCCCCCCCCGCCGAAACACGCTTACTCTTCGTGCATCTCCGGGACAGTGTTATCACAACTTTTGGTTAAAATTTCGTGCTCACCACAATTCAGTGTTTGCATATGAGGATAACTATGTGAGTGTTGTTTACAGCCAAGCCTGGTAATGTGCTCTGATTAGAATTCCTTTTTTCCTCCCTCCGGAGTTAGTATTTGACATCTTTTTTTGGGTGTGTGCTTGCTGTTGAGAAATTAAAAAAAAAAATTAAAAATAATTATAGATTTTTGGGACATTGCAAAAATAGTGTAAAGAGGTGCTGTGTACCCTCCACCCAGTTTTCCCCAGGGGTAACATCTTACCTAGCTGCAGTGCAACGTCAGAACGGGGAAACCGATATTGTAAAACCCAGACCTTATGCAGATTTCACCAGGCCTCTCGGTTTTAACTGCGTGTACCTGAAAGTCACCACTTCCCTCCACTTGGACACTACAATTCTTGTCCAAGATGCCATACTGTTTCCTAGGATGATCATAGTAGTCTTTCTACTGTTGTCCTTCTCCAATCCATTTCCCACTGAGCAGCAAGAGGGATCTTCTAAAAACATTATTAGGTAGGTCAAATCCTTTATCACTTCCCTGTTGCCCTTAAAATGAAATGCACACTTTTCACTGTGACCTGCAAGGCCCCAGGCTCATGCCTGCCTCTTCAGGGACATCGGACGTGTACCACCCCTTGCCTGGACACCTTGAGCACCTCCTTACTGTTCCTCTGCCTGCATACCCTTCCTGCTGCTCTTGAAAAGGCCGGCTTCTCTTCCAGGTCTCTGCCTGATGGCCCCCTCCTCAGGCTGTCCCCGGTCATACTAACAAAAGTGTCCCTTTATCACCTCCTACATGGAGATGATCCCAGTCTATACTCGTGAGACTCATTCATTGGTTTACTTGCTTAATGTCCATCCTCTGTACGAGAGCATCAGTTTTGTGGGGTAGGACCTTGTCTGTTATCATTCACTATTCTGTTCCCATCGTCCCGCACAGGGAATTATACTTTCTGGCATGGAGTGTGCACTTAGCGAACGTGTGAATGAGTACTTACTGGGTTGGGGGCCCCTGATGATAAGCCCATGTGCTCGGAGAGCTGTTATACCAACCAGCAGTGGTGAGTTGCCCTAGAAGAGAGGCCAAGGCCTGCCCTCAGACTGAACCCACAATAGCTTCCTTTCTCTCTTCCCATGTCTTTCGGGATATAGAAGAAATAAAATAATGTTTTTTTCTTTGTAATCAGCTCATAAATTGTAGAGCCTCCTTTTTACGCGAACTCCCACCGATGACTCCTCCTCTGGGAAGCCCTTTAGCCTGGCTACTTAGAGGTATTCCCATGGTACCTTACAGAAGTCTAATTTACATTTAATGAAATTCACCCATTTTCAATACGTAGTTTGACCAGTTTTGACCCAGCAAACGTGCACTCATGTAAGCATTCCAGAAAGTTCCTTTGTGCTTAGGCTGCTGCTGCTTTTTAAAAATTGTGGTAAAGTACACAATAAATTGACCATTTCGGCCGTCTGTAAGGGTGTGGCTCGGTGGTGGCAGGTGTGGTTCACATTGTGCCACCATCACCACCATCCATCCCCAGAATGGTTTTTGTTTTGCAGAACTGAAACTCTGTACCCAGTAGACACTAACTCGCCATCCCCCCCACCCCGTCTCCCTCTCCCAGCCCCTGATAACCATGATTCTACTTTCTGTCTCTTTGAATTTGACTTTGGTGTCTTCTTCTTTTTTTTTCTATCATGGTAAAAAACATATAAGTTTGATCATCTTAACCATTTTTAAGTGTATGATTCAGTAGTGTTAAATAATGGCTTTTTTAAAGGTACGTTTGGGTTTAGTCGTGAGTGCAGAAAACTCCAAATAACAGTAGCGCAAACACGGCTGTCCACAGCTGCTGTGACAGCTTTACCAACACTAAGAATCTTATGCTTTGTCCTTTGTTACACACAAAGCTTCTACCTCATAGTCCAATATGGCTGCTCCAGTTCCAGCCCTCGAGTCTACATTCCAGCCAGCAGGAAGGTAAATGGGGGAGAAAGGCATGTGTTTTCCCTTTAAGAGCACTTCATAGAAGTTACATATCATTTTGCCCTTCTGTCCCATCAGAAAGAACTTAGCCACGTAGGCACATCTTGCTGCACGGGAGCTGGGAGAGGGAGTCTTTATTCTGGACCACATATACCAGTTGTAATTTGTGGGTCCTAATGCTGAGAAAGGAGAGGAGAATGCATGTTGGGGAATAGCCAACAGTGTCCACCACAGCTTGCCTGCCTCATAGCACTGATCACTGCACTGAAATCAGTTCTTTGCTTCTTACTAGACTGTAGATTCCCTCAGCCAGAGGCATTGTCTTTTACCTCTCAGCCCAGAGCCAGGTCCTTAATGTTTTTATACAAATAAATGAGTCCAGCCCAACCATGTGATTTGGAACAGTAGAGAAGTGAGGCTTTGAAGAGTGAAGTGGCCAGGGTCATCCAGTCTGGGCTCCCACCGAATTCAGGAAACTGCTTTCCTGCAGACAGGAAAGACTGGTGGCCTCCACTGACCATGCCCACTGCTGGGCCCCTTCTGGCTGTGGAGCCGCACTCGGCCTCCATGGAACTCTCGCACTGGTCCCACGTTGCCCCCTATGCCATGCGTCCACTTTACACACCTTTCCCTTGCTCCAGGCCTTACTCCGCCAGGCAGAGATGGCTCCTGGGAGTCTTCACAGGACATGCTCCTCCCTTAAGGGTAGGGCGTAGCACTCGGGGGGCCTGAGTCTCCTGAGGCTGAGAGCCCTCGGGCAGGAAGGTAATGCCGCCTTTGTCCTGGGCTGAATGGGAGAGAGCCCACCTCGTCGTCTGAGGTGGCTGCTTTTTCGTGTAAAGACAGACGTGCCCTTCGCAGCATGGAAGCTGCAAACACAGGGAGGAGGCTGGAAGAGGCAGATCACAGGTCCCCTGGACACCGTATAGGTTTATTGGTTGGCCGGTGAAAGAGTTCCTGCCTCTCCTCATGGTGACCTCCTTGCCCTTCCCGAAGGAGTCCCTAGATGTTGGAGAGGCACTTGCACTGTGTCCTGTGCAGCCAGTCCTCTGTCTCCATGGATGAACCAGTCAGAAATGGGGGTGTAGAAAGGGGCTCTGTTGCTATCGGGCAAGAAGAATTCCATGCCCCAAGGTAGGGACCGAGGCGGCTGAAGGGGACCTGGGAGGGGGTGAGGAGGAGTGGGGAGTAGGTTGATGGGGTGGGGTCTGGGGCATGTGTGCAGGAACCAGGGCAGGCCCCAGGCCTCTTTAGAATTAGCCATGTCACTGTGGACGTCCCGCAGCCTCTCTAAGACCTTCTTACTTGCCCAGAGAGGACCCAATGGCTGTTGTGGCCCGCCTCTGAGAGCCCACAGCATGCTCTTTCTTGGCTTACGTTGTGAGGCTCAAAGGCCCAGACTTTAAGTTGTAGCCCTTGCCCCCCCACCTTGCCTGTTCCCCTCTTCTGTTTTCCTGCCTTCCTAGAGCCCCTGGTTTTCTGATGGCCTCTTTGTGGCTTCTTAAGCTAACCGCCCCCCCCCCCCATAGGCCTCCAGTTCTCTTCCCCCAAGTGTGGCTGCAGGGGGCAGCATGGTCTCCCCAGGACCCTCCCTCTGAGGGTGGCTGCTAAACTCAGGGGAGCCACGTGCCAGGGTATGACAAAGGCCCCATAGGAGGCATTACACAGGTGGTATTCTCAGACCTCACACCTGACTTCCAAATTCCTTCCAGAAGGTCCTTTCAGCTTTAACTCTTACTACCCCAAGGGTGGCGTTCAAATTCCCTCCCCCCACAAAGGCTTCTTTTTATTTTCTTGGCATGGCACTCAAAGCTCCAAGCAGGGCAGGACAAGAGGAGCCTGTGTCCCCTGGTGTCCTCTGGAGACCCCAGGCTGGCTGCGCTATGCTGAGTGACGTGGGCCTCGTGGTCGGTGATACAGACGGCTACCCCTCCAACTTGCAGGCTTCTCTTGCCATCTTTGGGCATGGTCCCTGCACGGCCAGGGGTAGGGCACGGGCATCGATAGGAGGTATCAGGAAGAGTGGGAGCCAGTGGCCTGAATTTAGATCCTGTGCCTTTAAGTAAATGCTCAGAAGCAGCCTACCTCATGGGGAATACCAAATGAGTAAGCCTCTGGATAGTCACCACCCTCTTCGCCCGCATTTCCTGGCAAAGCTGGACCCTGGACCACCCCGTGGTCCCATTCTAGCTTCCAGCAGCAGGATGACCACTGATGTTCACATGCTACTCGTTGATTTTTAGGGGAGGGAGCCAGGCCCAGATGGCCATGTTTTCTCCCCCTCCCCCACTCCCCCCATCCTGGATATAGGTGTGTTGTGTCAGATTTAAGAAGAGATGCTTGTCCTTACATCTTGATGCCGTGGGCTGCCACTGTGCCACCTCCCGTGCTTCCTCTCGGTGCCCTAGTACCTCCCTTCTCTCTAGCAGATGTCACTTGAGGGGGTGTTTCTGAGAACAACCAGATCCAAGAAGAAAAAGCAGACTACCCCGTAGCACTTGTTAGCCAATTGGGCCACGTGGCTCGGCCCACATATGGGAAGGTTTGTCTGTCCTTCCTGCCAGGTGAGTCAGTGGAGGTGGAACATTCATTTACTGGGGCAAATGTGCCATGTTAGAGTCATTCTGAAAAGTCCAGCATGCGGTGCCTCCCCCTACCCCCCCCCCCCCTGCGGGCAGCAGGGGAGGGGAAGGGCTGATGAAGGCAGGGGAGAGGGAGAGTTCAGGGTGGCAGTTCGGACCTCCTAGAGAGGCGGGCCTGGGGACAGATGGGGGAGCAGAGCAGAGAAGGGCAGGCAGGTGTTCTCCAGAGGCTTGGTTTTATTGCGCAGTTCTCTTTTTCTTCGATGAGATACCATAAGCTGTGGTGCGCTACACACAGTCACATGATAGGGGACAGCTGCGGGGGTGGGGGGCAGGGAGCTGGGTGTTGGGAAAAGCCATCTGTCGAGGCACTCCACGGGCTGCCTCAGACCCCCTCTGACCCCCCAGGTCCCCAAGAAGCCAGACCTGTGGGGCAGAGGGCTGTCGGAAGGCTTAGCCGGCAGCCACCAGGGGCCGGCACTGACGGGGCAGGAGAGAAAGAACCTCGCAAACACTCGGGCCAAACTCTCCTCTGCTCTGGGACTCACCTGGCCCGGCTTACTGCCTCCAGGTCAGAGTTCTGGAAGCTCTTAGGAGCTTGGAACAGGCTGGGAGGAGGCTGGTCCTCTGGCACCCTCTCAACTGCTGGCTGAGGCAGTGAGGGACAGTAGGCTCTTAATTTTAGTTTCATCAGGTAGAGAGGGACGATGGACCCTCTCTTCTACCCCGTCTCCAGCCCTCTGTTAGCACTGCTCCCAGGAAGAGTCTGCTTTTTCACTGGGCCCCCAGGGGACCTCTGCAGTGGTCAAAGGATGGCTTCTTGCTGTGGCGGAGAATGCTTCTGGAGATGTTCAGTTCTCTCCTCTGGTGATGGGCCACAAATGCTTGGCAGTGCCCTCACATCCGGGGTCTTTGGGCACCATCCTCGCCTGCTGAGGGATGTGCTAGGCCCGGATGTACCTCCTCCCCCTCCAGGTCTCTCCCAGGCCGCTGGTCCTGGTGGGCAAGGATGACCCCCCTCCGTCCTCCTGGGACTGGGACCCCTCTATCCTTCTACCCCTCCCACGCCCTTACTCTCTATCACGTCCCCAACCCTGGCTTCCCTTTTCACAAACTCCCAAAGAAAAGGAAGGATAAACCAGACAGAAGCAACTTTGGGACAAAGAGTACACACACACACACACAAAAAGCCAGTGGCGTGCGGAGAGGGTGTGAGGTGGCAGAGGGGCGGAGGGGCAGGCAGATGATGCATGCGGCACTGGGATTCCTTATGAAGGGCGGGGTGCCCATTGCTCCTCGAGATGTGTGAGGGATTGGGGGGAGGGGGTCAGCCAACTCAGAGGAGTAGGGTCTCTGGACTGGGCCGCGTGGCTTCCTGCCCAACCAATCACAGGGAGATGAAGTCCATGGCCTGTAGGAGAGGCAGCGAGAGCAGGAGCAGCAGCAGCCCCGAGGTGTTCTGGGCCAGCAGGCTTATGCCCTCACACTTGACCAGTTTGTCTGTGGAGAGAGAGTGGGGAGGAGGGCAGGGCAGGAATGAAGAGGGACCGGGATTCAGGCAGGCACAGGCCCTGAGCTGGGGCACATTCCCTTGGGCAGGCTGGCGTCATGATGTCTTAGCTGGAACCAGGGTCAATCTGCTCTGGTAGAACCTACTAGCTTTCCCTTTTGCAGGTTCCTGAGCTCTTGAACAAATATCATATCAAATCTTTGATCAAGCATCTTCAAAAGAAAACTGGGGGTGAGGTAGCTAGTGTCATCCCTGTTTTCCAGGTGGGGAGGAGGAGGACTGGGGAGGCCGAGTGATTTGCCCAGTCATGGTAGAAGTGTCTGCAACACCGTTCCGCCTATCTCACTCTCCCCTCAGCCCTTCCCCCATACACACAGCAGGCAGTGGTTCCCCAGGGTGCCAGACAGCAGCTGGGGGGAGCAAGAGGGAGGTTCTGGGGCCCCTCTCATCTCCGGCCTGGCCGAGGGGACTGCCTGCTGCCTTAACCAGCCCTCTCCTCCCTAGCCTCCCTCTCCCAGCTCACTTGGCCTTGTTGGGAGTTTGCCTCACCTCTGAGCACAGAGACATTCTTGCTGGAGGTGATGGGAGGCTGGCCAGAGAGCCGGAGTTCACATGTGTACGTCCCCTCGTCCTTGGTGGTGAAGCTGGATAAGTAGAGGACCTTGATGTTGTACTTGCTGGTGAAGTTGGTTCGGGAGCGGTAGGAGTGCTCAGGCACCCCCATAGTGCCATAGAGCACATGCTTCTTTTTCTCCCTGGTCAGGCTGAACTCATACTGGATGGGCGAGGTGGTAGTATTCTCATGGCGGCAGTCCAGGCGAAGGCTCTGGTCCACCAGGCAGGCTGTCAGGCTGGTCACTTTCTGCCCACGGGCTACCTGCAAGACTGGCACCAGCAGTGCCCACTCCTAGGTTGGGGGGGCCTGCAGAGCAGGGGGCCTCCAACCCACAGTAACAGGAGAGAATAGGCTTGCCAGGGAGGGCACAGGGGTCTGCTCTTGGGGCGCCTCTCCCCACCCCAGAGGTCTCTCTGGGCTACTGCCACTTCCCTGCTGCAGACCCAGCCTCCTTCCCTCATCTTCTTTAGTCTTGGGTGTCCCCGGGGGCAGGAGATCTTGGGGAGTTGATGGAGGCTCCCGGTTCCCATTTGGAGATTCCAGCTCAGTATGGGGCAGACCCAGTGGACTGTTTTTCCAAAAGCAGCCTCAGGCAGCCGGAAGATCAACTAGGTTACTCAGCAGATTTAGGGATGAAAAAGAGCCCTCTCTCCCTCAATCACCTCCCCGTCCTGATGTTGGGAGGAAGAAGCTAGCTTCTCTGAAGGGAAGGAAGCCAAGGTGCTTAGAATCCCAGCCCTGCCCATTGCCCAGTACCTGTCAGCAAAAGAGCGAAGCCGATGGTGGGGTTCATGGTGCTGGGAGCTCAGTCCTTGATCTGGGGGTGCGACAAGATGCGAATCAGCCAGGAGATGGGGCAGGTGGGCCCACACTTATTGCTAGGGGTGGGGGTCTCTGGGACACATGCCGTGATGGCCATGGCAGTCACGCAAGCTTCTCTTTACGTTTCTCCCCTCTCACTTATGAGTGACTGTGACACGGCCACTTGATGCTTCCTCCCTCGGGGAAAGCAAGGGAGGGAGAACACACCCTATGATGGTATGTCTCTGCGTGGAAAACTTGGAGTAAAGTGACTTTGACCATTTCCTTTTTCCTTCAGGAAAGCAGAAACATACTGTTTCCTAATTGTGGCAAAGTAGAGCTAACACAAAATTTGCTATCTTAATCATTTTTTAAAAAGATTTATTTTAGAGAGAGAGAGACCACGTGTTCAAGGGAAGGGGGAGGAGTAGAGGGGGAAAGAGGCGGGGGGGGGGGGAAAGAATCTCAAGCAGACTCTTTGCCCCCACCTAGGGAGACCTGGGACTCGATCTCACAACCCAGAGATCACGACCTGAGCTGAAACCAGGGGTCAGTTGCTTAACCAACTGCATCACCCAGGCACCCCTGTCTTAATCATTTTTAAGTGTATGATTCAGTGGTGGTACGTTCACTCATATTCTTGTGCAGGCAATCTGCAGAACTCTTTTTATCTCACAACACTAAAACTCTACCCATTACACAAAAAAATCTCCATTTGGGGACTTTTCTGTTTCTTGTTCAGAAGAAAATCCCCAATGCCCAAACAGTTCCTGGCATATGATAGATACTCAAAAGATCCTTAACGAACGAATGAATGAGTGAACTTTAGATACCCCAGGATTGTGATGGGGATTAAGAGGAATGACAAACGTCTGCCATGAGGACTGCTCCACAGTGAGTGACCCATAAAGGTTAATTCCCCTCCTCTAGAAAGGGCTGTGTGGCTAAGGTGCTTCCAGATGGGCCCGTAGTTGGCATACAGCAAAGGGCCTTCCGACGGTGCTCTGTGATTGTATGTGTTCTCTGACTGCATAGGAACCAAGATGTTTCCAAATGCCAGCTCTCTGGGCAGGCCTCCTGGGCCTACAGTTTTCCAGTCTGGTTTCAATAGACTCCCTGCCTAAGCTCTTTGCCCTGCCTTTTTCGAAGTCTGGACCAATATCCCGATGTCATGAGCAGGTAGCCCCGCCTGTCAGCACTGGTGCTTGAGGGCTTGTGGGGGAGAGGCCACACAGGAGGGCCTTGCGCCTGGGAGGGGCGCGGGGTCCTGCCCTGATGCCAGCGCCCAGGTGCACTGCTGGCTGCATCCAAGGACCCCCCCCCCCCCCCCGTGGCGCTCAGCCATGCGGCAGGGCGAGGCTGGGGTACCCAGCGGGGACTGCAGTCTGTACACTCCCAGAAATATAACCGAGAGCGCCCCCAGGGTGCTGTTGGGGAAGACAGGGGGTCGGCATCTAGCTTTGATTCACAGACACTGAGTTACAGAGAAGGGGTGTGAGTTTGAGATCTAGGAGGGAAAAGGGGAAGCCTAGGCTAGAACGGGGATGAAATGGGGCTGGGGCTGGAGAGGGATGGAGAGCCAAAGGGACGGTTAGAGAGCGGTAGGGGAGGCACAGATGTGTTCATTTCCTCTGCCTGGTGTCCCCGGCAGCCCAGAACCCGGAGAAGTTCTGCACTCCCTCCCTCTCCAGCCCCCGTTCGACTAGCCCCACCCTCATTCCGTTTCCGTGTTCCATCCGTCTCCTCTCCCAATTGAGGTCCCCCTTCCCCCTCTCATCCTTTCCCAGTTCTCCCCTCCCCCGTCTGCCCGCCTTCCAGTCCCCGCCCGCGGCACTGCGGTTTCCCTGTCCTTTGACGCCCCGCACCCAGCCCGCCGCGAGGTCGCAGGGCAGAGATTCCCTTCAGCTCGCATGGTCAAACGTCCTCTCCCGCAATTTCAGCGCCCCCACCCAACGCCTTTGCAAAGCTAGGTTTGGGGACGTCTGCGTGGAGAGCGGAACCCAAGGCCGTCCTTGGCGCCCTTCATCCCGGTTCTCCTCCTGCATCCCGGCCCCAAGTAACTGTCCCTTCAGCGGGCGAAAGCCGGGGAGCGCTTTCCGCAAAAGGCGGGGTGCGGCACAGCCCCTGGCCTGCAGCAGTTGGTCCCGCTCCCCCCTACCTGTGAAGCAGACCCCTACCCAAGCACGGCGAGGCTCCTTGCCAGGGCGCCCCCGAACCTTTTCTCGAAGCCTCGGGTTGGGAGGACTTGCCTGGGCGCTGGGGGCCTCGCCCAGCGCCCCGGGTCCCCCCCTGGCTCCCGTTCCCACCTGGGATCCTGTCCTCCGCTGCTGCAGCCTCCCCCGGGCGCGCCGCCGCCTCCAGTTGCAGCACCCTGCCCGCGCCCGCAGTTTTCACCAGGGGTGGGAGTGGAGGAGAGGGGAGGACCCTGGCCGCAGCCAATCAGAGACTGAGGGGGGAGCGAGGAAGGATGGCAGAGGGAGGAGGAGGCGGTCCCGTATAGATATGGGAGAGTGGCCGTCTGCCGCAGAAGGGGGACCTGGCAGGCTAAGCCAGGGATGGGAGGGCTCAGGGCCCCGGGATCAGGGTGGGGCAATGCCGGGAACACTAGCTGGTTCCCAGAACCCCGAAATGATTGCTCCCCTTTTCAGGCTTTAACCCTTTCTTATGACCTAGGCTTCAGAAGCCTGTGGGAAAACCAAGGGGTAAGGAGTGGAGGATGCAGGCCAGTAACCCGCCCCTTTGGTCAGTGCCCACGCCTCCTCCCGCCTTCTTTCCTTTTCCGCTGGAGCCCACCTTCATGGAGCCTCCAGTGAGAAGTTTGGGAATTGGAATATTCCAGGCTTTCTCCAAAGGAAGATGGTGGGGGTGTTTTTCCACATTGGAGCGGCCCTTCAGAGGCAAGGCAGGCACCGCATCTCATCCTTCCTGGTCCTGAGCCCTGCCCCACTCCCTCATCCATCCTAGAACACCCCCCCCCCCCCCTTCAGGGGCTTTCTGCTCTGGGGTGCTCAGTCTCCCTCAGTTCCTGGGCTGGCACCTCCCCCAGCAGATAGCTAGAAGGTTCTTCTCGATTTCATAACTCCTCCTGACACTCCCCTCCCCACCTCGTCCCTGAGTAGTGTCTGCTTGTTTGGTCTTCAGATGAGAGAAGGAGTACTATTTTCTACCAAGCACTGTGCTGGGCTCATTACATCCATGGCTGTGTTGACCCCACAACAACGTGCTGGGTTCATCCCATCCCACTCCCCATCCTGTTTCATGGCTAGGAAGTGGGAGAGCTGGCCAGTCCACGGTTGCATCCCAGCTCAGTGGGAGGGGACATCGTGGTACTGTGGGAAAGGGGAGGAGACAGGACTGTCTAGAAAGGAATAGAGGAAACCAGGCTCTTAATCCTGTGGGGCACCCGCCCTAGCCCTATCGATTCAATTTCAAGTCACCAAAAGCCCTTGGATTTTTTTTTTTTTTTCTTTTCATGGCCAGTGCCAATGACTTGTCTCTCTCACCTACAGGTGAGGTGAATTTTTTTGAACGAAGATTTATTTGTTTGATCTGCATCCTCATTGTGTCTTGTGCATTCTGGCTGGGACATCCTGTGGGCTGGCCCTGCATCCCTGCCATCTGCCTGCCCATTCTCCTATTTCTTCACAGAAGTGAGCCCTGGCACCTTAACTGCAGTTTCCATTACCGCACTGCTACTGTTGGAAGTCGTCCCTGGGCTAGCAAGTGGGAAATTCACTTCCCTCTCCCTCCCTGGGAGGTTAGGTGGCCTCCCAGCATTCAGAGTGATGGGACTTTCTAACTGAAACGAACTTTGAGGATGGTCCAGTCTAGGGGCCATTCACTGGGGTAAACAACAGAAGCTCCGGTGGTGGTGGTGATTTATGAAAAATGCAGGTGGCCCTGCCCACCTGGGATCTCCTTAGTCTAGCAGTACGCTGCCGGTGTCTACACTTTTCATAAGTTCCCCAGGTCTGGAAAGAACAGAACACTGGTCTGGTAAGACCATCCCTCTTCATAGATCAGGTCACCTGGCTTCTCGTTGTCTGCGCCGTGATTTTTAAGGCCCTGGATGTCCTGGCTCCTGGCTGTCTGCCGTCACCACCACCTCATCTTGCCCATTCATCTTCCTGCTACATTCCAGAAACGCTGGCCTCCTCCCTGTCACTGCATGCATGTGGTCTCTCCTGGTTAACAACGTTCTGATTCTCAGTCTGAGGTTCTTTCCTATCAGAGCACAGTTGCTTTAGGCGGGGGCCTAACCCTCCTTTCTCTTTCTCTCTCTCTCTCACACACATATACACACAAGCACACATACAGATGGGACTGGAGACAGTTCCTTATCTTTTTGGCAGAACATGGGGATACCCAGAGGCCTCTTAACTACAGAAGGTATCTGAGCTCTGGCTGAACAGGACCCTGGCTGCCGTTTCCCACTCTGTGGCGGAGTCTCTGAGTGTTGCTGGATGGAAGACCTAGCTGTGCTATTTTGATAAGGTCATGAGGACCTGGCCTACTTTCTGGGTCCCCAAGCACTTTAGTTCAGGAAGGGGAGGGGAGTGTGGACTCTAGAGGGTATGGCAGTTGTCTGTCTACTAAAGCAAGATCTCTGGCTGGTTGGAGTTAATGATTTGAATGAGACAATCTGGGGGCAGGGATGGAACACAGAGTGGTAAAGGGGAGGAGATTTAAAATCTCCCATTTGCTAATGGGACAGGATCAGGGTGCTGATATCAGGAAGGGGTTAAAGGAATCCACCCAAAGCAAGATTTCCTGATATCAGGAAGGGGTTAAAGGAATCCACCCAAAGCAAGATTTCCTGACAGCCTGTGGCTCTTCTGTTGGTTTCTTAGAAGTAACTCTCCCATCATCTCCAGTTGCCCCAGCTAGGGACACATGGGATAAAAACTCTAAAAATGCATATTCCTTTAGGATGACCAGTGGACTACCAGCCATTCACTTCTTATTCACCGATTTAATCAGATTGGCTTTATAGAATCACAGAGATGACAGAAGCCATCCTATCATTTTATAGCTGGAGACTGAGGTCCAACAGAGGAAGGATTTGTCAAAGGACCGACAAATACTTTGGAGCATTGCCAGGCCTGGCTATATCCTAGATCTCCTGACTCCACATACAGTGCTCTCCACTGCTCCCTTCCAACTCCTACTAGACTGATTTCACTGGTCCATGGTGAATAAGAAAAACAAGGACAGTGAGGGATGCTCTAAACATAGATGTGAGGTCGCCCCCTTGTTCTGATCAACTCCTCTTCACTGTGTTGATGAGGGAGAGATTTTTACCCTTGGGTTTTGGAGATGGCTGAACACATGACCCCTGACACCAGACAGGTGAGATGGACAGTAGTTTATTAGTCACGTGTACTCACAGCCCAGAGGAGGACACCACACACAGAAGTTTCACAGGAGCAGAGTGAACAGCCCGGAGCTATGGGAGGCAGGCTTTGTTCGTTAAACATTGGCTTGCTGAATAATTCTGTGGGCTGGCATGGAACTGAAGCCCACTGCTCAGAGATCATCATGCCTAGTCCCCATGATATGGAGGGTGGATTGGCTAGAGGAACTTACTAGCAGAAACTAAGTTGGAAGGGGGACTTATGGTGAGGCTGTTGAGGTGCTCCAGATTTTTCATGTCAAGACAGCACATACTGTTGAGTCCTAATTTGGGGCTAATTGAGGTCTTATGCCACTTACCTGCCCTTCCTTGGGAAGGCCTGTGTTTTCATGCTAAGGTTATACCTCTCTGCTTCTTTGAAGTGGCAGTGGTAGAAAGCATGTGTGTTTTTAATGTCCAAAGGCAAAAAGAAAAACAAAGGAAAATTTTTTTTAAAGATTTTATTTATTTATTTATTTGACAGAGAGAGAGAGAGAGACAGCCAGCGAGAGAGGGAACACAAGCAGGGGGAGCAGGAGAGGAAGAAGCAGGCTCCCAGCGGAAGAGCCTGATGTGGGGCTCGATCCCAGAACTCCGGGATCACGCCCTGAGCCGAAGGCAGACGCTTAACGACTGAGCCACCCAGGCGCCCCAAAAGAAAGGAAATTTGATAACTTTCTGTTGATCTGCAAATTTCTTTGGAAATGTGACTAGTCTATGAAATTCAAAAATCTTGGAATCAAGGGCTGTGCACTCTGCTGCCTTTCCTAATCTCTAGTTGAGGTCAGCTCCCCAAGTGAGGTCACTCTCTGAAGAAGTGCATGTTTGGTTGGAGACTATGACAAAAAATAAAAGTTATCTCTTAGAACACAGGGCAGAGGGCAAGAGGACAGAGCACCAATGGAGATATAATATTTGACTATTTATTTATTTAATTTATAAGATTTTATTTATTGATTGATTGAAGGAGAGGGAGAGAAACATGGGGCTCATTCCCAGGACCCTGAGATCATGACCTAAGTCAAAATCAAGAGTCAGAGGCTCAACTGACTGAGCCATCCAGGCACCCCTCAACATTTATTTAAAAAACTTTATTCATGGACATATAATTAAATAATTAAAAGACATTCTTGTTCTAGGTGCAATGTGCTAGGCACAGGGCAAGACCCTGGAATTACAAAGATCAACAGAGCACAATCTCTACCTTCAAAGGCTTGTCCAGTGGTGGAGACAGAAATGGTATAGAGATAGTTAGAAAGCAGTAGGATAAGGGCAAAGGTAGGATGTGTATAGAGTATTGTGGGACCGCAAAGGAGGGGCAAGTGATGACCCAGTCTGTCAGAGAGGCTTTCTTTGGACGAGGTGAGATATGAATTGAGTCTTTAAAGATGAAGGAGAGTTGCCCAGGTGTGGTGGATTGTTATCTTAATGGTCTCCAATGAATCATGCATCCTGGTACCCATGCCCTTTGTGTGAGTCCCTTCCATGTTTATTCTGGGCTTGGCCATGTGCTTTGTTTTGGCCAGTGGGCCATCAGCAAAGAAGATACAAGCAGAAGCTTGATAAGTGTTTGTATGTTGAGACTTGCCTTCTTGGAATTCAGTTGCCATGTGAGGAAGTTTGAGCTAGCCATGTGGAGAACTGAGGTGCTTCAGTTTATGTCAACCACCATTTGGGATCGGCTAGCCCCCAGTTGACTGCCACATGATCACAAAAGCATGTGGAGTCACAAAAGCATGTGTGATCCCAGCTGATGCCACAGAGAACAGAAACCATCCCAGGTAAGCCTACTAAGGTGGTTCTAAAACCTGGGTACAAATTCTTTGGTATTGTGCTTCAGTCAACAGAATATGGCAGAAGTGATGCTAAAAGACTTATGAATTTATTTTTAAAAAAGGTTTTATTATTAGAGAGAGAGAGAGAGAGAGCGCATAAGCCAGGGAGAAGGGAGAAGCAGACTCCTTGCTGAGCAGGGGGCCCAACATGGGACTCGATCCCAGGACCCTGAGATCATGACCCGAGCCACAGGTAGATGCTTAACTGACTGAGCCACCAAGGCACCATAAGACTTTTGAATTTAGATCTTAAGAGGCCATATAGCTTTTATTTTGTTTGCTGGAATGCTCCCTCTTCGGGCCGCGGTATAAAATGCCCAACTATCCTGAGGCCCTGCTCTAAGAGAGCCCTAGTCACACGAGGAGGCATTATGTAGTCACTTTGGTAGACAGTCCCAGGAGAACTTAGCCTTCAGAGTCATTTCAGCCCAGGCTCCAGACATGTAGATAAAGAAACTTCCAGATAATCTCAGCACCAGAGCTGTTTGAGTTGTCCACCTAGTGGCTCACGGTTTCAAGCTGAGGCCCCAGATGTGGGACAGAGACAAATCTGTCCACAGAATTCATGAACTTAACAAAATGGTGGTCGTTTGAAGCTATGGTTTTAAGTGGTTTGTTATGTAACAGTAGATATCTGAGACATAAATTGGTACCTAGAAGTGTGGTGCTGTCTTAAAAGCCTGAACATGTGGCATTTGGAACACGATGGTGGGTAAAAGGCTTGAATGACAGGCAGCAAGGGTTGTGAGTGCCCTGGAAAGGGAGCTGGAAACTTCTTGGACCAAGCCTGATCAGCATTATATAGTGTTGAGGCCACTGGCAGAAAGTGTGCCTAATGAATTTGTGGGTTTGGCCTAAGAGATGTAGAGATGGGATGTTAAAAGTGCCATCTAGGTGCTTCCAGCTGGCATGTCAGGTGTTATAAGGGAGAGATGAGCTAAGTAAGGATCTGTCCAGTTTGCTGGGTTGGAAAGGAAAACTAGTTCTCATTTTCAGTCTCTCCAGCAGGCAGCTGGCTTAAAGGTGAAGATGAAATCAAGGGTATGATTGTAGAACCTTTGTTAATACCCCAAGAGGATTTAAGGTGGTGCCTAGTAGGCTTTCTCAGTAAACAAAAGCGTTTCTAAGAATATTAAAGATGTTGTTTTATAGCTGAAGTAGAGTCTTCTTGAAATGATGTATGTGGCTTTTGGAGCAAGAAGTGAACCCAATAATACGTGTAGAAAAACCATAAAGTTTCAAAGAGTATTGTTTTGGAAAAGACGCTATTAGTTCGGGCTGAAAAGAACTGAAATAGTTAAAAAGTAAAAAGAGGCCTCTGGGCCCCAACTTTCTGTGGGCAGGAAGCTGGCCAGTATTCACAAGGGCCTTATCTTATGGAAAAGAAAATCTTCTCAGGCAAGCAGAACCAGGAGCCCAGCGGGTGTAACTAGAAGCCAAGAAGAACTGGGCTCTATTCAGGTAACATCCCTGCCTCCAAAGGAGGGGTCCTGATAACAGAACCTGGCTGGATTTCAGAATTGCTTTGAATCAGTGATCTCTATGTGCCTCCTATTTCTCTCCCTTTTAATGGCTGTCCTGTGGCTGCTTCACAGCTGTATCGTGGGCACATGGAGGGCAGACATCTTGTCTCATTAGTTCACAGGTCTTTGGATCAAAAGGAGCCCCACTTGAGGAGTTGTACCCCAGGAGGCTCAGCCACATCCAGGCTTGCTGCGCATTGTGAGATCATGGACTTTGAGCCTGGTGTATGATTGGATACTATTTTGGGTGTCTTGGGAAGGATGAATATACTTCACATGTGGAAGGCCATGCCTTGGTAGGGGTAGAGGGCAGACTGGTAGACTGCTACGTTAATGGCCCCCTGGTGAGTCACACCTCTTCCACATTGATTCTGGGCTCAGCTCTATGACATGCTTTCGTCCTCAGCAAATGTGACACAGGCAGAGACTTCATAAGTGCTTGCCCATTAGGGCTTGCTTCTTGGAACCCAGTTGCCATGTGAGGAGGCCAGGCTAGGTGTGGGGAGAGACCTGAACTGAGATGCACCAGCTGGCGGCCTCACCCAATGGCTAGACACTGTGTGAGCCCCTCTCGGAGCATCCAGCCCCGGTGCACCTGTCAGCCCAGCCAGCTCAGTGTGGAGTACTCCATGTCTGCACCGTTCCAGCTGATCTCTAACCAGACTGCTGATTCACAAAACTGTTGTTGCCTTTAGTGCCTTTAGTTACTAGTCTGAGTGGTTTGATACACAGCAAGGGATAACAAATAAAGCAGGAAAGGCATTAAGACAGGAGATGGTAGGAACAAAGACATAGAGACAAAGCAAAGTGTGTGTGGGAAAATGCAGGCAGTTTGGGGTTGTCTGAGGCAGTGAATATTGAGAGCAGACCCTGGAAAAATGGGGAAGAGCCTTCTGAGAAAGTCCTTGTCTGTTCGGGTGTGGGTGATGCGGAGTCATAGGTGGTCTACGGGATGGGTGTGAAATGGCCAGAGAGATGCATTCTTTAGAAAGATTACTCTAGAGTCAGAATAGGGGATGAACAGAGACCCTCTCCTGCCCAGGTGGGTTTTTACTCTTGTACTGTGTTCAGAGTGGGGCTAGGGAGGAGGCGCCCTCTAGGGCAGCTTCTGGGGAAACAAGGTGGTATGATAGACACTGCCTTGAGGTCAGGGTCCGTGTCTGTCTTGTTTACTGTTGTAGCTCTCTGGGGTCCCAGCACAAAGTTACTTCTCAATTTTATGTGTGTGTGTATGTATGTATGTATTTGTGTATTTGTGTATTTATGTATTTATTTATTTGGCATATAGTTGACATATTTTTTAAAGGTTTTATTTAAATTCCAGTTAGCATACAGTGTAATATTAGTTTCAGGTGTACAGCATAGTGATCTGACAATTACATACATTATGAAACACTCACCGTGGTAAGTGTAGTTACCCTCTGTCATCATGCAAAGGCATTACAATATTGTTGACTTTATTCCCTATGCTATATTTTTCATCCCTGTGACTTATTTATTTTATAATTGGAAGTTTGTACTTCCTAATCCCCTTCAACTATTTTGCCCATTCCCTCATCCCCCTCTCCTCTGACAACTACTAGTTTGTTCTCCATCTTTAGGTCTGTTTCTGGTTTTTTGTTTGTTTTGTTTTTTAGATTACACATATAAATGAAATTCTATGGTATTTTTCTTTCTCTGGCTGACTTATTTCACTTAGCATAATACCATCCATGTTTCATTCTTTTTTGTGGCTGAGTAATATTCCATTGTGTACATATACCCCATCTTTATCCAGTCATCTATCAATGAACACATAGGTTGCTTCCATATCCTAGCTGTTGTAAAGCTGCAATAAACATAGGAGTGCATATATTTTTTCAAGTTAGTGTTTCATTTTCTTTGGGTAAATACCCAGAAGTGGAGTTGCTGGATCATATGGTAGTTCTGTTTTTAATTTATTGAGGAACCTCCATACTGTTTCCATAGTGGCTGCCCCAATTTACATTCCTACCCACGGTGCACCATGGTTCCCTTTCCTCCACATGCTTGCCAACGCTTGTTATTTCTTGTCTTTTTGATACTAGCTATTCTGACTGGTGTGGGGTAATCTGATAGTGGTTATGATTTGCATTTCCCTGATGATTAGTGATGCTGAAAATCTTTTTCATGAGTCTGTTGGGTGTGCTATGTCTTTTTTGGAAAAATGTCATTTCAGGGGGCGCCTGGGTAGCTCAGTTGGTTGGGTGTCTGCCTTCAGCTCAGGTCATGATCCTGGGGTCCTGGGATCGAGCCCTGCATTGGGCTCCCTGCTCAGCGGAGGCCGGCTTCTCCCTCTCCCTCAGCCTTCCACTCCACCTGCTGTGCTCTCTCTCTCTCTCAAGTGAATAAATAAAATCTTTGAAAAAATGTCTATTCAGGTTCTCTGGCCATTTTAAAATAATGTTGATTGTTTTTGTTTGTTTTTGGAGGTGAGTTGTATGAATTCTTTATATATTTTGGATATTAACTCCTTATCGGATATATCATTTGCAAATATCCTCCCCCATTTAGTAGGTTGCCTTTTCATTTTGTTGATGGTTTTCTTCCCTGTGCAAAAGCTTTTAGGTTTCTTGTAGTCGCAATTGTTTATTTTTGCTTTTATTGCCAATGCCTGAGGAGACAGATTAAAAAAAAATTGCTAAGACTGATGTATAAGAGGTTACTGCCTATGTTTTCTTTTAGGATTTTTATGGCTTCAGGTCTTACATTTGGGTCTGTAATCCATTTTGAGTTTATTTTTGTATATGGTTTGAGAAAATGGTCCAAATTTGGTCGTTTGCATGTAGCTGCCTAGTTTTCCCAACACCACTTACAGAAGATTGTCTTTTGTCCATTGTTTGTTCTTGCCTCCTTTGTCAAAGATTAATTGACAATATAATTGTGGCATTATTTCTGGACTCTCTATTCTGTTCCATTGATTTGTGTATCTATTTTTGTGCCAGTACTGCACTGTTTTGTTTTCTATAGCTTTGTAGTTAAGTTTGAAATCTGAGATTGTAGTATGTCCCACTTTGTTCTTTTTTCTCAATATTATTTTGGCTATTGGGGTCTTTTGTAGTTCCATATAAATTTTTGGATTTTTCTAGTTCTGTGAGAAATACTGCTGGTATTTTAATAGGGATTGCATTGCATGTCGTCCTTCTCTGTATTGTTTCCGTTTTAGTATACGTGCTGCTGAAGTGAGCACCGATAGGGATTGCATTGAATCTGTAGATTGCTTTCGGTAGTATGAACATTTTAACAATATTCTTTCAGTTCATGAACATGGTATATCTTTCCATTTATTTGAATCATCTTCAGTTTCTTTCATCAGTATCTTACAGTTTACAGAGTATAGCTCTTTTACCTCCTTGGTTAAATTTATTCCTAGGCATGTTATTCTTTGTGATGCAATTGTAAATAGGATTGTTTTCTTAGTTTCTCTTTCTGCTAGCTCATTATTGGTGTGTAGAAACACAGCAGATTTTTGTATGTTAGTTTTATATACAGAAACTTCGCTGAATTTGTTTATTCTAACAGATTTTGTGTGTGTGTGTGTGTAGTCTTCAGGGTTTTCTATATATAGTATCATGTCATTTGCAAATAGTGACAGTTTTACTTCTTTCTTGTCGATTTGGATGTGTTTTATTTTCTTGTCTGATTGCTTTGGGTAGGACTTCCAGTACTGTGTCGAATACAAGTGGTGAAAGTGGACATCCTTGTTTTGTTTTTGACCTTAGAGAAAAAGCTTTCAGCTTTTCACCATTGAGCTGTGAGTTTGTCATATTGCCTTTATTATGTTGAGGCGTGTTCCCTCTATACCCATTTTGTTGAGAGTTTTTATCATGAATGGATGTTGAATTTTTTTCAAATGCTTTTTCTGTATCTAGTGAGATGATCATATGATTTTTACCCTTCATTTTGGTTAATATGGAGTATCATGTTAATTGATTTGTGGTTATTGAACCTTTCTTTCCTTTCTTTCTTTCTTTCTTTCTTTCTTTCTTTCTTTCTTTCTTTCTTTTTCTTTCTCTCTCTTTCTTTCTTTCTTTCTTTCTTTCTTTCTTTCTTTCTTTCTTTCTTTCTTTCCTTCCTTCCTTCCTTCCTTCCTTCCTTCCTTCCTTCCTTCCTTCATAGTGTCTTTGTCTGGTTTTGGTATTAAGGTAATGCTGGGCTCATAGAATGAATTTGGAATTTCCTACTTCCTGATTTAGTCTTGGAAGATTGTATGGTTCCAGGAATTTATCTGTTTCTAGTTAAGTTTCCAATTTGTTGGTGTATAACTCTTCATAGTAGCTTCTTCTTCTTCTTCTTCTTCTTCTTCTTCTTCTTCTTCTTCTTCTTCTTCTTTAAAGATTTTATTTATTTATTTGAGAGAGAGAGAGAGAGGGAGCATGAGCTGCACGGAGTGCAGAGCCTGACACGGGGCTGGATCTCATGACCATGAGATCACGATCTGAGCTGAAACTAAGAGTCGGCCGCTTAACCTATTGAGCCACCCAGGTGCCCCTCATGGTAGTTTCTTGTAATCCTTTGTATTTCTGCGTGTCAATTGTAATTTATCTTTCATTTCTGATTTTATTTATTTGAGTTCTCTCTTTTTTGATGGTTTGGGTTCAAGGTTAATCAGTGTTGTTTACCTTTTCAAAAAACCAGCTCTTAGGTTCACTGATTTTTTGGGTCTGTATTTCATTTATTTACACTCTGATCTTTATTATTTCCTTCCTTCTACTATCCTTGAACTTTATTTGTTGTTCCTTTTCTAGTTCTTTTTGGTATAAGTTTAGATTATTTATTTGAGGTTTTTCTTATTTCTTGAGGTAGGCTTGTATCACTGTATACTTCCCTCTTAGAACTGCTTTTGGTCTGTCCCAAAGATTTTGAACTATTGTGTTTCCGTTTTCATTTGTCTCCAGGTATTTTTTGACTTCCTTTTTGATTTCTTCATTGACTCATTTGTTGTTTAGTAGCATGGTGTTTAGCCTCCACATGTTTGTGTTTTTAGCATTTTTTTTTCTTCTAACTGACTTCTACGTTCATACTATTGTGGTTGCAAAAGATGCTTGATATGATTTTATTCTTAAATTTACTGATGCTTGTTTTGTGGCCTACCATGTAGTCTATCCTGGAAGATGTCCCCTGTGCTCTTGAATGGAATGTGTATTCTGCTCTTTTTAGTTGGAATGTTCTGTATATATTTCTGTATTTATCTTGTGAAGTCCATCTGGTTTAACGTGTCATTCAAAGTCACTGTTTCCTTATTGATTTCTGTCTGGATGATCTATCCAGTGATATAAGTGGGGTGTTAAAGTCTCCTACTATTAATGTATTATTGTCAACTTCTCCTTTTATGTCTGTTAATATTTGCTTTTGTATATTCGGTTGCTCCCCTGTTGGGTGCATAAATATTTACAATTGTTATATCTTCTTGTTGGATTGGCCTGCTTATCAAATGTCATGCCTTTCTTTGTCTTTTGTTACAGTTTTCGTTTTAAGGTCTATTTTGTCTAATACAAGTATTGTCACCCCAGCTTTTTTTTTTTTTTTTCATTTTCATTTGCATGGAATGTCTTTTTCTCATCCCTTCACTTTCAATCTGCATGTGTCTTTAGGTCTGAAGTGAGTCTCTCGTAGGCAGCATATAGATTAGTCTTGTTTTTTTTATCCATTCAATTACCCTAGGTCTTTTGATGGGAACATCTAGCCCATTTATATTTAAAGTAATTACTGATAGGTATATACTGATTGCCATTTTGTTAATTGTTTTCTGGTTGTTTTTGTAGTTCTCTGTATGTCTTCCCTCTCTTGCTCTCTTCCCTTCTGATTTGATGAATTTCTTCAGTGTTATGCTTGGATTTCTTTCTCTTTATTTTTTGTGTATCTATTATAGGTTTTTGGTTTGTGATTACCATGAACTTCATATGTAATATGCTATGTGTATAGCAGTCTATTTTAAGTTGATAGTCACTTAAGTTCAGACACTTTCACTACATTTTTTACTGTGTATCAATGTCTATGACATCATATTTTACATCTTTTTATTTTGTGTATCCTTTAACTAATTATTTTTTTAAAAAAGATTTTTATTTATTTATTTAACACAGATAGAGACAGCCAGCGAGAGAGGGAACACAAGCAGGGGGAGTGGGAGAGGAAGAAGCAGGCTCATAGCGGAGGAGCCTGATGTGGGGCTCGATCCCAGAATGCTGGGATCACGCCCTGAGCCGAAGGCAGACGCTTAACCGCTGTGCCACCCAGGCGCCCCTCCTTTAACTAATTATTGTAGATATAATTGGTTTTACTACTTTTGTCTTTTAATCTCTGTACTAGCTTTATAGGTGATTGATCTACTTACCTTTTCTATATGCTTGCTTTTGTCAGTGAATTTTTTTCTTTTCATAATTTTTTTTTCTTTTAGTTATGACTTTCATTTTCTCCTTAAGGAAGTCCATTTAACATTTCTTTAAGGGTGGCTTAGTGGAATGAACTTTTTAAGTTTTTTTTGTTTTTTTTTTTTTTAATCTGGGAAACTCTGTCTCTTTCAATTCTGAATGATAACCTTGCCAGGTAGAATATTGGTTGTAGGTTTTTCTCCTTCCATCATTTTGAATATATCTTGCCGCTCTCTTCTGGCCTGCAAAGTTTCTGCTGAAAAGCCAGCCAAAAACTTTATGGGGTTTCTTTTGTAGAAACTAGTTGCTTTTCTCTTGCCGCTTTTAAGATTCTTTATCTTTGGGGCTCCTGGGTGGCTCGGTCATTAAGCATCTGCCTTTGGCTCAGGTCATGATCCCAGGGTCCTGGGATTGAGCCCCGCATCGGGCCTGCTGCTCCCCTTGCTTGTGTTCCCTCTCTTGCTGTGTCTCTCTCTGTCAAATTAAATACAATCTTAAAAAAAAGATTCTTTATCTTTAATTTTTGACATTTTAATTATTCAGTAAATATTTTTGAATGAACATAAAAATAAATTAGAGCGATCAAATATTGTAGATGCTGCCTATGAGGCAAAAAAAGAGGGAATCCCAAGGAGAGTTTGGGAGAAAGCAGTGGTTGTTTTTCTGGAAAGAAGAAGAAAGGCACTCTCAGTAGAGGGAGTCTCAGAAGCAAAGGCATGAAGGAGGGAAGTGTTTCTGGGGAATTGCATATTTTGAAGTTCTATGTGGCTCAAGCTTGGAGTGGGAGGAGGGGTAGTATCTACGATATGGTTGGGGAGGGAGAAGGAGCCAGATCACAAGAGATTGGATTTATAAGGCCAAAGATTTTATCCAGTAAGCAGTGGGGAACCATGGAAGGCTGTAAAGCAGAGGAGAAGTGTGATGAGACTTGTATTTTGGAGAGATGAGTGGAGACCACGGCAACAGTGTGGGATTGCAAGGGTGCACAGGAATGGGTGTAGAGCAGCTGGGAGCATAGAAGGTCGGTTGCTCGCTCTCCATGTTGGAGAATTCATAATACATAGGCACTTCCTGGATGTGTTTGGTGAGGATTGCAGGAACTCCCAGGTTTCTGGTGTAGCTTCTCTGAAGGATGAGAAGAGACAAGGCAGCTTTGGGGCAAAGGATCATGAATTTAGTGCTGGCCATGTTGAGCTTGAGGTACCTGTGGGACATACTTGTAGAGAGGTCCAGGTTGGGGGCTGAGGAGCGAGGTCTGAGTGGTGGGTAGATATCTGGCAGGTGTTGGCAAATAGTCGATAATGACCGCCCAGGGAGCATTGTAGGCCTAAAAGAAAACAGAACCTAAGACAGGATCTGAAGGGACACTGATATTTAAGGAATAGAAAGTGGCAAAGGAGTGTGAGAAGGAGTACCAAAAAGCTAGGAGAGCCAGGAGAGGGGTATACCATGGAAATGGGTACGTTTCAGTGAGGGAGGGCTCAGGATGTCAAGTAAAAGACTAAATTGTATCCATTAGAATTATCAACAAGGAGGTCACCCAGTGAGGATAATTCCAGAAGCAGGTTAGAGCTGAAGTCTGAGGTCATTGTTTAAAAATATAGGTTTTATTCTTATTTAGGTATGGCAAGGCCAACAGATCAGGAGATGACTGCCATTAAAAACGTAGTTTGTTATATTCACAGATCCTAAGAAGAGGGACACACGGTCCATAGGGGGCTTCACTGGAAGCACTGGACTTGGTCAGGAGGCAGGGGAGGGAGAGGGAATTTCTGTGGGAAAGACTGGGTGAGACAAGATAAGCACGTTTAGGATTGGCTACTTTGAATAATTTCAGTGGGTTCTGGGGGCACAGGGGTGACTCTAACTGGCTGGTACCTGGCCTTGCGATGATTAGGGCGGGTGGAGAGTGGCCCAGAGTGTGAGAGCCTGACACAAGAGATGGTTGAGGATATGGGCACCGTCAAATCAGATTGGTTAGCTGAATTGGATTGATAAATTAGATGGATTAAATTAGATTGGTTGGTTTGCAGTTGAAAGCTGTACTTGTAGGTGAATGGTGTATTAATCTCTAGGAATCAGTTAACGGTGGGGTAGGGAGTCACCCCAGATGTGGAAGCATCAGAATACAGAATATAAAAGGCCTGATTAATACAGTTATGGGCTGGGAGTAAGTGGGAAGAGATTGAAGATGTAAAGCAGAGGAACCTTGTAAGTGAGAGCTGTGTAACTGCTGGTGGCTCCCTCTTCTCTCAAGGCTGGCTGGAGGTGGAGAGGTGGATTGCTAGTTTCTAAAGAAGAGGGCTAGAGTCTCCCCTGGAGGCCAGGACCTGCCTGCTGGTAAGACCTTGCTCACGCCTGCCTCCTGTGCAGCGGCCGCTGGCGGAGACACTTGAGAGCATGGGCTGTGGGGCTGCTCGGGCTTTTGGGCTCAAGTTTTGTCTTGGCTAAGTTCAGTTCTTCTCAGTCTGCATGAAGTCAAGGGAGGGCCAGAAAGGGCTGCCTGAGAGAATAGCCCCCCTGAGTCCTGACTCAGTCTCTCCACAAGAGGGAAAACGAATTAGCAGTTTTTTGGCAGGTACATCTGTGCCTAGGGATAAACAAGACTCATCCTTGTGGAATGTGAGCAGAGTTAGCAGTTTTTTTTTTTTTTAATATTTATTGGCTTTTGGAAAAAGAAAGGGGGAGGCAGAGATCCCACAGCTGTCTGAGGCCACCTCTATCTCAACTTTCCAAAGTCAGGCCCCATCTTCTTGGGCAAAGCTGCTTTGTAAGCAAGCTGCTGTCTCCTGATTTACAGGCTCCTAATATCCCGAACTCCATCTGAAGAGGCTGACAATTACCCAACACTCCTTGCCAGCTGGCTTCAGCCAGTAGAGCTGCGTGTAAATGCTGCATCCTGTAGCTACTCTGGGTCAGGCTACTCCGAAATGAAGAGAAATTCAACACTTAGACGGGGAAAAGGAAAAAAAAATCTGAAACATTTTCTTTATGTTGGAGGCATTTCTGCTGCTCACTGGCGGGAAGGAAAGGAAGAGAATGTCGATGGTATTTTTTTTTTTTTTTCAAAGTGCAGTATGTAGGAAAGCACGTATTTCAGCTTCTCTGGGTGGGAATCAGGCAGACCTCATCCATTCAGCCTTCCAGGAGCTATTGGAGGAATGGGTGGACCTGGGAGTGGGGGTGACTCCAAGCACGAAATCTTTCTCAGCCCAGACCCTGGGCATCATCCTTTTCTGCTTTCACCCCCACATCCGGTCACTCATCCAAACTTGAGTTCTACCTGCAAAGTGCTCCTGGAAGCCAGCTCTTCCTCTACATCCTGACCAACACAGCATTAGCCCTAATACTCATCTTCTCTTGCTTGGACTATTGCAGTAGCCTGCTAGCTGGTCCCCTGCCTCCAGTCTCTTACTCCCCATTGCTACCAGAGCAATTAAAAAAAAAAGATTTTATTTATTCACATGATAGAGCGAGCACAAGCAGGGGGAGCTGCAGGCAGAGGTAGAGGGAGAAGTAGGCTTCCTGCTGAGCAAGGAACCCAAAGCGGGGCTTGATCTCAGGACCCCGAGATTATGACCCGAGCCGAAGGCAGACACTTATTTTTTTTTTAAGTTTTATTTATTTATTTATTTGACAGAGAGAAAGACAGCCAGCGAGAGAGGGAACACAAGCAGGGGGAGTGCGAGAAGAAGAAGCAGGCTCCCAGTAGAGGAGCCTGATGTGGGGCTCGATCCCAGGACCCTGGGATCAGGCCCTGAGCCGAAGGCAGACACTTAAAACCAACTGAGCCACCCAGGCACCCCTGCTACCAGAACAATTTTTTCCCCAAACTGTGTTTTTTTCTTTTTAATGTGTAGACTTTAAACATTTTGTAACACATGCATGTGTTTTTGAATACAATGATACTAAACAACATGGAGTAAAAACTAAATCTTCACTAACTTGTGTCCTCTAGCCTCAGCTACAGTTGTTAGCAATTGTGTATCCTTCTAGAAATACCCAGGAATATAATGATATTAGCACATCTGTTATTGGTGGGGAGGTATGGAAGGCACACAGATACGTTTTGTTGTGTGCCTTACATTTTAAAAAAAGATTTTATTTATAAATTTTATTTATTAAATTTATTAAAAATAAATATTATTTATTTATTTCAATAAATTATGGGGGGGGAGAGAGAAAGAGGGAGAGCATGAGCTGGGGGAAAAAGCAGAGGCAGAACCAGACTCCTTGCTGAGCAGGGAGCCTGGTGTGGGGCTCCATCCCAAGACCCTGGGATCATGACCTGAGCTAAATAAAGGCAGACACTTAGCCGACTGAGTCACCCAGGTGCCTGCCTTACATTTTTTTTCTACTGAACAATGTCTCTTGTGGATCATTCTGTATCGGGATATATAAAGTTGACTTATTTTTTTTATGAGTCCTATGATATTCCATTTATGATCATATTACAGTATATTTAACTGGGCCCCTATTGGTGGCTGTTTAGGTGATTTACATACTGTACTATTATAAGTAATAGTCTAAATATTATTATTAAATGTTTAATTCAAATTAAATTATTCAGTGTTTTCTCTCTTTGCAAATGATGTACAGGCTTATATCATCAGTTCAGACTCTTCTCTGAGCTCTGATCCATTGATCAACTATTATTTTTTTAAAGATTTATTTATTTTAGAGAGGGGGAGGGGGAAGGGGCAGAGGGAGAGGGAGAGAGAAGCCCAAGCAGAGTCTGTGCTGAGCATGGAGCCTGACACGGGGCTCCATCTCATGACCCTAAGATCATGACTTGAGCTGAAACCAAGAGTCAGATGCTTAACTGACCGTGCCACCCAGGCGCCCCTTGATTAACTATTAATATGTCCATCTGACTGTCTCAAATGCATTTGTCTTGTTTTGTCCATTGCATAAAGGGGATCCCCATCTACACAATTGCCTAAGCCTGAAACCTTGAAGTCATCCACGATTACTTCATTTCCCTCCCTGCGCACTCACCTGGCCCATCTACCTCCCATAGCACTCTTCTTTGCCCACGTCTCTCCAAGCTTTTGCATCTTCAGTAAGCCTTTTAACTCCACAGCACTCTTTAGCTGCAGTCCTTCCACAGAAATAATATTCACTGCCATCACTCAAAGCTTACATCACCTTTCATCCAGATAAATGCAGTCATAATAAGAGTAAATGGCTTATAAAGCACTTGCTATGTGCCAGGCACCATTCTAAGTGTGTAATAAACCCTGGTTCCTTTTAATACTCAAAATCACCCTCAGGGTGTGTATACTACTACTGGCGGGATCACATCCTGCTACTGCTACTACTACTACTGCTGCTGCTACTACTACTACTGCTACTGCTACTACTGCTACTACTACTACTACTGCTGCTACTACTGCTACTGCTACTGCTACTACTACTACTACTGCTGCTACTACTGCTACTGCTACTACTACTGCTACTACTACTGCTACTACTACTACTACTGCTACTACTACTGCTACTACTACTTTACTTGCTTTCAAAAAAAGTATTTATTTACTTACTTATTTCATTCCAATATAATTAACTTTTAGTGTTAAATTAATTTTAGGTGTACAATGGAATGATTCAACAATTCTGTATGTTTCTTAGTGCTCATCAAGAGAAGTGTGCTCTTAATCCCCTTTATCTGTTTCACCCATCCCCCACCCACCTCCCCTCTGGCGACCACCAGTTTGTTCTCTGTATATAAGAGTCTTTCAGTTGTGGGGCGCCTGGGTGGCGCAGTCATTATGCGTCTGCCTTCGGCTCAGGGCGTGATCCCGGCGTTCTGGGATAGAGCCCCGCATCAGGCTTCTCCGCTGGGAGCCTGCTTCCTCCTCTCCCACTCCCCCTGCTTGTGTTCCCTCTCTCACTGGCTGTCTCTCTCTGTTAAATAAATAAAATCTTAAAAAAAAAAAAAAGAGTCTTTCAGTTGTGTCTCTTTTCCTTTGTTTGTTTGCTTGTTTTGTTTCTTAAATTTCACATTTGGAAATCATATGGTATCGGCCTTTCTCTAACTTGTATTGTTCAACATTATACCCTCTAGCTCCATCCATGTTGTTGCAAATGGCAAGATTTCATTCTTTCTTATGGCTCAGTAATATTCTATTCTGTATATATACCACCTCTTCTTTATCCATTTATCTATGGACGGATACTTGGGCTGCTTCCATATCTTGAGTATTGTAAATAATGCTGCAGTAAACACAGGAATGCAGATATCTTTTTGAATCAGTGTTTTCCTTTTCTTTGGGTAAATATCCAGTAGTGGAATTAGTGGGTAATAGGGTAGTTCTATTTTTAATTTTTTAAAAAAGATTTTATTTAGTTAGAGAGAGTGAGAGCAAGAGAGAAAGACAGAGCAAGGTGAAGGGGAGAGGGAGAAGCAGACTGCCCGCTGAGCAAGGAGCCTGATGTGGGGCTTGATCCTGGGATTCCGGGATCATGACCTGAGCCGAAGGCTGATGCATAACTGTCTGAGCCACCAGGTGCCCCTCTATTTTTAATTTTTAAAAAATATTTTATTTATTTATTTGACAGAGAGAGAGATAGCCAGCAAGAGAGGGAACACAAGCAGGGGGGAACCTGATGCGGGGCTCGATCCCAGAATGGCGGGATCACATCCTGGGCCGAAGGCAGATGCTTAATGACTGAGCCACCCAGGCGCCCCTATTTTTAATTTTTTGAGGACCCTCCATACTCTTTCCATAGTGGCTGTACCAATTTGCATTCGCACCAACAGTGCACAAGGTTTCCTTTTTCTTCACATCCTCACCAACTCTTGTTATTTCTTGTGTTTCTGACAGGGTATGTACTGTTCTCTCCATTTTATACATGAGGAAACAGAGGCACAGAGAAGCTCATCAACTGGTAAGAGGTTGAACTTGTTGTTCAATACTGCTTTCTTTGAAATGATCCCCCTTGTGTCCCTTGCAGAACATTCTCCATATCCATGCTCTTTTTAAACATGGAGCAAGTCATGTCCTGCACCTCTTTAAAACCCGTCAACGGCTCCATGTTTTCTCCTTTCTCTTAGAATAAAACCCAGATTCCTTTAAGGGATTGCGTGGAGGCCCTACATGTCTCTGCCTTACCTAGTGTCCTCTTTCTCACCAGCATCATACTCAACAGTCTTTCTTTTGGTTCTGGGATATTTCTGCCTTGTCCCACCTCAGGGCCCTTGAATTTACTTTGTCCAGACAAGTGGTTCTCTCCTGGGTTATTCTCTCTCCTTCCTCTCACCATCTCTCTTCCCAGGGACATTTGGCCACATCTGGAGATGCTTTTGGTTGTCGCAGTTGGGACAGGGGGAGGGGCTGCTGGCATCCAGTGGGAAAGAGGCTGGGACGCTGCTAAACGTCCTACAATGTACCGGAGCCTCCCCCAGCAAAGAATTCTTTGGCCTCAAATGTCAGCAACTGATGAACCCTATCTTCACATGCTTCATTCACTTTCAGTTGTAGATAGTGGTGGGAAATGTCTCCCTGACTCTTCTCTTTTTTTTTTTTTTTTTTAAGATTTTATTTTTATTTATCCGACAGAGATAGAGACACCCAGCAAGAGAGGGAACATAAGCAGGGGGAGTGGGAGAGGAAGAAGCAGGCTCATAGCGGAGGAGCCTGATGTGGGGCTCGATCCCATAATGCCGGGATCACGCCCTGAGCCGAAGGCAGACGCTTAACCGCTGTGCCACCCCGGCGCCCCAGCCTGACTCTTCTCTTTAAAGGAGAGCTAGCCTCATGCTCCACCCAAATGATCTCTGGTCAGTTTCCGAATTATTAGTCCTTTTTCTTTAATTTTCTTCTTCTGGCTTCCTGGGTTTCAATGCTTTAGGCCACTGTTTCTAATCTTCTTCTTTTTGGAAAATACCTTAGTGAGATATTCTCGTTTTTTTTTTTTTTTAAAGATTTTATTTATTTATTCGACAGAGATAGAGACAGCCAGCGAGAGAGGGAACACAAGCAGGGGGAGTGGGAGAGGAAGAAGCAGGCTCACAGTGGAGGAGCCTGATGTGGGGCTCGATCCCATAACGCTGGGATCACGCCCTGAGCCGAAGGCAGCCGCCTAACCGCTGTGCCACCCAGGCGCCCCGATATTCTCGGTTTTTTAATTTGGGTCATATATGGTCTTTAAAATTTATTCTGTATTTTTGGTGCTACTGTTATTGGAGTCTAGTTTTACGTTATGCTTTGTGAACTCTTTGTGTTATCACGCACATAGGTACTAGTGTTTGAGAAGCGCATTTATTGGGTTGGAAAGACCTTGCCAATCAATGTCGAGTGAATCCAATGTTTTCAAAATGCTATATAGTTTTGTGCTGTTTAATACAGTACAATAGCAGGTGGTTATTTAAATACATTTAAATTTAAACTAATTAAAATTAAATAGAATTAGAAATTCAGTTCCTCACTCAAGCTAGCTGTATTTCAAGTTCTCGATAGCCAGTTGTGGCTCATGGCTACCATGTTGGATGGTGATAATATAAAACATTTCCATCATTGCAGAAATTTCTGTTGGACTGTGTTGTTCCAGAATTTGGTCCTATTTTAAGATACAGTATATGTGCCACACATATGTTCATATAGATGTAGATACCAAATTTATAGGTTTTCTGTTATAATATGGTTTTTAAAACTTCGTTTTCTTTTTGTACAGTGTACCTTTACTAACTATAGGATACACTAAGTTATTAAATGTTAAAAACTACCACATTCTTTGGCGAAATCTCTACTTGGCTGCATTTGAAAAAATATACTGCTTCATAAATATCTATTTATTTAAAAAGCTCCTTCCACATCCAAGGGAAAGTGACGTAGTCTTAACATTTTTCTTCATGATGGGAGGAGGGTCTAATTTCATAAGTGAAACCCTGGGAGTACAAGAGAAAGAAAGAGTACTGGAAAAGTAATGCCAGGTCCTCTGTCTTATCTCCCGAAATGCGCGTTCAAGACACCTGCGCTTACCTTTGCCCACTCAGAAAGCAAAGGACAAAGCAACGCTTCCAGAAGCGGAAGTGGCTAAGGATTATGGGGATGAGGCACGCTCAGTTACTAGGGTGCTCCTGAGATTTCCCCATGATGGACTCTGGCTGCCACCTAGTATCCACCTTCTTAGCAGACACTGTGGGGCCATGGGTCTCCGCCTGCTAAGTAATGCACCCTCTCAGGGTCCCCGAAGCCCAGGGGTCGGGAGGCTGCTGGAGTGTCAGGGAGAAGGGCGGGGGTCTTGTCTGTGCCACCTGAGGCTGAGACAGGCGCCTCAGGAAGCCCCTTACTCTCAAAGGGAGCGCCCCGCGTATTTGTGTGTCTGAGCGTTCTGGGTTGGAGCCAGTGAGAGGCCGAGGATGGCAGGTCGCCCTTGTGATTCAGTCTGCGGTCCCTTGCTTCACCGATGATGGATGGTGCGGGGCTGAAATGCAGGGCTGGGCTTAGGGCTGGGTGGACCAAGGTGAGGTGAGTGAGGCACTTATGAGGAGTGCGGTATTTAAGAGGATGGCAAAAAACT
Organism: Ursus arctos; assembly: GCF_023065955.2. NCBI lineage: Eukaryota > Metazoa > Chordata > Mammalia > Carnivora > Ursidae > Ursus > Ursus arctos. The sequence goes on from NW_026622897.1 coordinate 14,826,766, forward strand.
CAGTAGCCAAGATAAATATCATTTTAATGGCAGTATTTAAAAAAACAAAACAATGGGGCGCCTGGGTGGCACAGCGGTTAAGCGTCTGCCTTCGGCTCAGGGCGTGATCCCGGTGTTCTGGGATCGAGCCCCACATCAGGCTCCTCTGCTATGAGCCTGCTTCTTCCTCTCCCACTCCCCCTGCTTGTGTTCCCTCTCTCGCTGGCTGTCTCTGTCTCTGTTGAATAAATAAATAAAATATTTAAAAAAAAAAAAAACAAATGCAAAAAATGCCACGATGAACAAAATATCAGTCTTTGAAACAAAGGCAGGATCTGACCCTGCATTTGCACGATTCACCTTACTTGCCTCAACCTCACCTTGGCCCTGTCACCAAACAGAAGTTGCTGTCACCATCTTAAATGTGGCAAGAATTTCCCTTTTTGAGGAGTACAAAACAAAGCTTCCTGTTACTTTTATAAAATGCATGGAGGTCACAGCACACGTCATCAGGATATAGGTGGCTGGATTTTCACAAGTTCACACACAAGCGCAACCAGAACCCAGCCCCCCGCAACCCCCCAAAGCTGCCCTTGTGCTCCTTCCAGGCACCACCCCCACCTCAAGGTGAGGCTAACCCCTAGCCTGACACCTTCTTCTTCATTTTCTTTCTTTTTTTAAAATTGAGTTGAAATTCACACAACATTAAATCAACCATTTTCAAGTGTTCAATTCAGTGGCATTTTATACGCTTACAGTGCTGTGTGAATGACCACCTCTCTTAAGTTCTAGAACATTTTCATCTCCCCAAAGGGGAAGTGTACCCATTAAACAGTCATTTCCTGTTCTCCCTACCCACAGCCTGTGGCTAACACCAATTTACTCTGTCTCGGGATTTACCTATTCAGGACACTGGAAAGAAATGGAATCATATGGCCGCATGTGACCTTCGGTGTCTGGCTTCTTTCAGTTAAGTGCAATGTGGTCAGGGCTTACCCATGTGGTAGCAGGTGCTGGTCCTTTAGTCCTTGTTATAGGTGAAGAACGCTCCGTTGTAGGGATACACATTTTGCTTGTCCAGTCATCTGTTGATAGGCATCTGAGTTGTTTCTACCTTTCGATTTTTGTGACTCGCGCTGCTCTGAGCATTCCTGTAGAAGTATTTGCCTGAATACCTGTTCTCAGCTCTTTTGGGTTTATTCCTAGGGGTAGAATTGCTGGATCATATGATAGCTTTGTGTTTAACTTTTTGGAGAACTGCAAACTGTTTTCCACAGAGGCTGCACCACTTTCCATTCCCACCTGGAACGTACAAAGTTTCCAGTTTCTCCATGTCCTAGCTAACACTTACTTTCTGTTTTTTTTTTTTTTTTTTTTTAATTATGGCCGTCCTAAGGGTGTGAAGTGGTATCTCATTGTGCTTTTTTTTTTTTTTTAAAGATTTTATTTATTTATGTGACAGAGACAGCCAGCGAGAGAGGGAACACAAGCAGGGGGAGTGGGAGAGGAAGAAGCAGGCTCCCAGAGGAGGAGCCCGATGTGGGGCTCATTGTGCTTTTGATTTGCATTTCCCTAAGGACTAGTTAGGTTGAGCATCTTTTTATATGCTTATTGGCCATTTGTAGATCTTCTTTGAAGAAATGTCTATTCAAGTCCATTGCTTAGGGTTGTTTGTCTTGTTGTCTATTGAGTTCTTTATTTGTTCTGGGTGTTAGACCTTTTAAAGATGTATGGTTTGCAAGTACTTTCTACCATTCTATAGGTTACCTTTTCACTTTTTGGAAGATATCATTTAATGCATGAAGGTTTTTAATTTTGATGAATTCCAATTTACCTAACTTTTCTTTGGTTATGTATACTTTTGGTATTGTATCTAAGAATCCATTGCCAAATCCAGGGTTCATGAAGATTTAACCGTATGGTATCTTGTAAAAGTTTTATAGTTAGGTTATATTTAGGTTGATCCATTTTGAATTAATTTTTGTGTATGGTATGGTGTAGGGATCAAACCTTGTTCTTTTGCATGTGGTTATCTAGTTGCCCCAGACCATATGTTGAAGAGAATATTTTCCCCCATTGACTAGTCTTGGCACCCCTGTTGAAAATTAATTGGCCACAGATGTATGGGTTTATTTCTGGACTCTCAGTTCTATTCCATAGGCCAGTATGTCTGTCTTTATGCCAGCACCCCACTGTATTTTTACTGTTGCTTTGTTTAAGTGTTGAAATCAGGAAATGTGAGTCTCTTAGCCCTCCTTTTATTCATTTTGACTAGTTTTACAATTTATGTAAATGGAATCATATAACATGTACTCATAATATGTTTGTTTTTTTCTACTTAATATGATGTTTGAAAGCTACCTTTTTAGGTTGAGTTAAAAACACTTTGGGGGTACTGGCTGGCTCAGGGTGCTTGGTTAAGGGTCTTCTTTGGCTCAGGTCATGATCTCGGGGTCCTGGGATGGAGACCCACATGGGGCTCCCTGCTCAGTGGGGAGTCTGCCTCTCCCTCTGCCTCTCCCCACTCTGCTTGTGCTCTCTCTCAAATAAATAAATGAAATCTTAAAAAAAAAACCCTTTGAATAAATAACACATTGAAATGACTTAAAGCATTCAAATAGGATGACAAGATTAAAGTGAAAAGCCTGGCTGTCTCCCAGTCCAGTTCTCTGCCTCCCTTCCCCAGAGACAGACGCCCAGCGTTACCAGTCTACTGAGCACTTATTTTAGGCATAAAGAGGTCTCGGGTTATATACCTTACCCCACCCCTCCACAGAGAAGATAGCACACACTACGTACAGAAGATAACACTTTGTTAGACTGAACTTTCTAGTTCTTTCCTTGGCTTATCTTCTCTCCACCCGCATTATCATTTTTTTTAAAAGATTTTATTTATTTATTTGATAGAGAGAGAGAGACAGCCAGCGAGAGAGGGAACACAAGCAGGGGGAGTGGGAGAGGAAGAAGCAGGCTCCCAGAGGAGGAGCCTGATGTGGGGCTTGATCCCATAACACCGGGATCATGCCCTGAGCCGAAGGCAGACGCTTAACGACTGAGCCACCCAGGTGCCCCTCCACCCGCATTATCATTATTCAATTTATTTTTGAAAGAGTCCAGGGCTGTTACTTTATAGACTCTTAACTCCATTTTTCTGGTGCTTCCTCATAATTAGAGCAGCGAATGCACTTTGGGCAGTAATACCAAAGAAGTGATGCGGTGCCAAGCTCAGCCTATCACATCAGGAAGCAGATCATGTCAGTTTGCACTATTGCTGGTGAAATAATTTTTGATCACTTGGTTAAGGTGGAGCCTGCCAGGTTTCTCTATTGCAGAATTATAAGGATGTTTTTGCAGTTAATACGTCATCTTTGGGGAGATTCTTTGGGGCAATGTATATCTTTTTACTCATCAAACATGTTAAAGGATGTTAAAGGTTTTAACATTCACCTATGATTTTTGCCTGATCAGTGATTACCATGATGATCGGAAAATGGTGTGTATGAATTTTGTTTGCATTGCCCTTGAACTATGCCCAGCTCAAGAGTCAGGCTAGGTCGATAGTGCCGTGAGGTGCCTCGTGCGGTGGTTCTACATGTCTGTGGCCCCCAGAGTCCTGCCTACAGTCTCCAGAAGGTTCAGCTTGTAGTCTAGGGGAAGGGTGAAGACCCAAGAAGAGAGAGAGAGTGGGGCCCAGAGTGACAATATCAGATACACTGAACTTGCCTTCTACTTCTGGCTCCAGAGAAATCCAATGGCCATTGGTAAGGTTGTATAGCCTCTGTGCCTTGAACCCTCTCATCTCAGAGATCATGTTCCTGGTCTTATCTTTGTTCTAAGGCCTCATCAGGTTTTTTGTTTTTGTTTTTTTAATCTGGACAGGGTAAGTAAATCTTCAGTTTTGAAACCAAATTTGGACTCTCTGTTCTGGAACCCCAATTTCTTAAGCAAGTCATCCTCTGAAATGAATCCTAGAGTTAAGGGTTGTTCTTAAATGACTGGATGAGGGTATGTCATTGGGAGTTGAGAGAAGGTGTAGCTGGTATGACACCAGCTTGCTCCTCTACCTTGAATCTTCTCCTCAGGATGATCTTGTCATGGCCTCGGCTTGTTTCTGATTCCTCTGCAGAATCTGGTCTTCTCTGAAGTAGGTGTCTAGCTCTTTGATCCTGAAATCAAATTTGGATATTAGACTTTTCGGTGTTGCTTTCTAAAGCAAGTTTTTGTTTGGAAGCATAACCGAAGTAACATTTTTGGTTGAATGCATGGGTGAGAATTTTTAATGGATTCTCTGTGAACTTGGTGCAACTGTGCCTGCCATATGTAGCCACAGTCTTGTTTGGAGACTTGTCTCAGGAGGAGAGTCCTGGAGTCCATCCTACAAGGCAACTAGATAGAATGATCTTGTGAAAATGCAAATCTCACTAGTCCTGTGCCCTACCAAAGATCCTTAGATAGCTACCCAATGCCTACAGCATCCCCAACTTTATGCCACCACCCCCTGGGATCTGTGCGTCCATGCAACACTCCCTAAATATTGTCATTTTGATCTTTATTTAGCATGAAAAATATGAGATGTGAATAATTTATTTGAGGCCAATGTAGCTAATGTTGCAAACAAAGCCTTGTTGGATTCATCATAGTTTTTGTACCTGTGGATTCTAAAGATGTAATTTCTATGTCAGTGGGATCTTCAGAATATTTTGACATTAAAAGAGGACAGTGGAGGGGCGCCTGGGTGGCTCAGTCGTTAAGCGTCTGCCTTCGGCTCAGGGCGTGGTCCCGGAGTCCTGGGATCGAGCCCCACATCAGGCTCCCCCGCTGGGAGCCCGCTTCTTCCTCTCCCACTCCCCCTGCTTGTGTTCCCTCTCTCGCTGTGTCTCTCTCTGTCAAATAAATAAATAAAATCTTAAAAAAAAAAAAAAGAGGACAATGGAATATTACTCAGTGATTAAAAGAATTGATAATCAAGCCAAGAAAAGACATGGAGGAACCTTATATGAATATTACTAAGTGAAAGAAGCCAATCTAAAAAGGCAACGTAGTGTATAATCCCAACTCTATGACATTCCTGAAAAGGCAAAACTATGGAGACAGTAAAAAGATTGGCCGTTTCCATGGGCTGATGAATAGGATTTTAGGGCAGTGAAACTATTATTTGATACTATAGTGGTGGGTACGTGTCATTGTACATCCGTCAAAACCCATAGAGTGTACACAGGAGTAAAACCTAACGTAAGCTATAGACTTTAGGTGCTTATGATGTGCCAACGTGGGTTTATCCATTGTAACGAATGTGCTACTCTGGTGAGAGATGTTGATAATGAGGGAGGCCGTGAGTGTGTAGATGTGGGCAGGGGGTATATGGAAATCTCTGTCTTCTCAACTTTGCTCCAACCCAAAACTGCTCTAAAGAATGAAGTCTATTAAAAAAAAAAAAAGGATTCTTACGTTAAAAAAATATTGGGAATCCCCTAGACTTCTGCGTAAAAATCCAAATTCCTTCACCTGCTGGGCCCTCCACAGTTAGGCTTATGCACCTTTCTGGCCTCCTCTCCCAGCCCACTCCCTGCTTTCAGCAGGGTAGGCTGTGTTCCCGCCACATGGCTTCTCTTGCTGGCCGCCCTCTTCCTTGCTTGGTGCCTTCATCACTCCCTCTCGTACAGGGCTTGTCCTTCTCCTCCGTCTCTGCCTACAAGTCCTTGGGCTCAGCTCAAATGTCTTACCCACGGTGAGCCTTCCTCTGTGCATTCAGTTCCAGGCAGAACTGTCACCCCCAGCACTTCACCACTGCACTTCTAGAACAATGTGTGTGGCAGATGCAATGCCATTAGAAGTCTAGTGTAGTCACTGATCTATGATTTATGCTTCTTTTTTTCTAACCAGACTGTTCTTTTATTTAAAGGATCAACATGGCAGGGAGTATGTGATGGTTAATTTCATGTGGCAATTTCACTGGGCCCCGGGATGCTCCAGTAGCTGGTTAAACAAGATTTCTAGGTGCGTCTGTGCTGTTGTTTCTGGAAGAGATTAGCTTTTGTTGGTGAGCTCAGGAAAGCAGATGGCCCTCCCACAAGTGGGTGCCATTATAACAGATCTGAAAATGTGCAAGTGGCTTTGCAGCTGGAAGGGTTTTGAAGTGCATATGCTCGAAGAGGCCCGTATTGTTGCCACAGGGCTCTAAGGAGAGGTTCTGGAGAGAGCTCTGGAAGAAAAGAGGAGAGCGCCAAGAGAAAATATCCGTCTTTTTTTTTTTTTTTTTTTAAGATTTATGTATTTATTTGAGGGGTGCCTGGGTGGCTCAGTCGGTTTAAGCATGTATGTGCCCTTGGCTCAGGTCACGGTCTGGGGGTCCTGAGATCGAGCCCCGTATCAGGTTTCCTGCTCAGTAGGGAATTGCTTCTCCCTCTCCCTCTGCTCCTCCCCCCTGCTTGTGCTCGCTCTCTCTCTCTCTCTCAAATAAATAAATAAAATCTTAAAAAAAAGATTTATTTGAGAGAGGGAGAGAGAGAGTGAGTGAGTGGGGGGAGGGGAAGAGGGAGAGGGTGGGGAGGAGGGAGAGGCTCTTAAGCAGACTCTGCACTGAGTGAGGAGCCTGACACGGGGCTCGATCCCAGGATCCTAAGGTCATGACCTGAGCCAAAATCAAGAGTCAGACAGTTACCTGACTGAGCCACCCGGTACCCGGAAAATGTCCATCTTTTTAGAGAATACACAAACGATCAAGCACAGATTGTTGGTAGAAATATGAATGGTAAAGGCCATTCTGATGAGGCCTCAGTTGGGAATGAGGGACGTGTTATGTGACAATGGGGAAAAGGCCATTCTCGTTATAAACTGGCAGAGAACTTAGCTGACTTGTATTTGTGTTCTAGTGTTTTCTAGAATGTAGGACTTGGGTGCAATGAAATTGCAATGAAATTGGATGTTTGAGGAGATTTCTTAACAAAGGAGTTGCTTGGTTCCTCCCGACTGCTTCTAGTAAAGTGCAAGAAGAGAGACATGAATTGAAGATGAGTCTGAAATTGCTAAGCAAAAAGGAACCAAAGCAAGGATTTGAAAGATTCTGTCTGTACTGTGAAAAAAGAAAAAGTGTGTTTGGAAGAGAGCACTAAGGCTGTGGCAGACTGACCCGTTGATAAGGAGAGTAGTGTGATTGTGAAGCAGGCATTTAATGAGCCACCTCAACAGCAAACAGGAACGGAGATGAGATTATACCAGCAGAAACACTGTCAGCCGGGAAGAAGAATCCTGAAGGCGACTTCAGAGTCGTCAGGGCCACTGCCTAGCTTTCTACAGGGCTGAGAGCCCTCTGGCAGAGCTCTGGGGGTGTGATCCCCAGTTGGCAGGGGGCCTCGGGATAGGTGGCACCTCACCAAACTGTGGGGGTGACACCCTCTCCCTCCCCTGCCGTGGCCCTGGAAGGCAGAGCATCTAGCCAAAGAGGATTGCTTTCCAGCCTTAAGATCTCATGGAGTTTGTCCTGTGGGTTTTGGACTTGCTTGAGACCTGCCACCCTTTCCTTCTTGCCTGCTCCTCCCTTTTGGAAAGGGAGTGTCTGTCCCGTGCCGCCCCACCACTGTCTTTGGGAAGCTCATCGCTTGCCTGGGTTCACAGGATCACCGCTGGAGAGCGGTCCGCCTCGGGAGGGAGCTTACCGCCAGTCTCACCCACATCTGACCGAGGTGACAGATGAGACAGTGGACTCCTCCAAAGAGCTGACGCTGGAATGAATGAGTTTGGGGGTTGCTGGGAGGAAATGAATGCATTTTGTTTGTGAAAAGGACATGCATTTGTGGGGTCAGGGGTAGAGGGCTACACGCTGAATATTTGTGTCCTCAGAAACTTAATCTCCAGTTGTGACCGTGTTAGGAGGTGGTTACGTCATAAGGGGGGAGCCCTCTCTTTTCAGTGCCCTTCTGTGAAGAGATAGGAGAACTTGCTTCCTCTCTGCCCTTCTGCCATGTGACTTTGCAGTGAGAAGCAGACACACAGCTGAGTTGTGGCCCTGATTTAAGAGATGGAGACCTGGAGGCCCAGCTGGTCTAGGTTTGCTTCCTGGCTCAGGACCATGCCAGAGGCGATGAGGGAACAGAGGTTTGGTTCCTGCATGACTTTCTTCTGTTCCATCCAGCTGCTTCCTTCCAGCTGGGCCGGACCTCTTTTCCCAGCACTTGGCATGCCCTCGGGAAGCCAGGTCAAGGGGTGGTGGTGGTGGGGAGCTTAGGCCACTGCAGCTCATATGTCCCTCTCAGACCCAAAGACAAATGCTTTCTTTCCTCTAGGGAAGCCCCTTTTCCCCTGTCTCCTCCAGCAACTCTTGGTCCTGTGTAACTCTGGGCAAGGTCTGTCATCCCTCTGGCCTCATATCATCCTCTGTGAAATGGGCTAAGGTCTCATCTGCCCACCTGAGTGAAAGCATCCAGGGGAGCCTGGGTTAATATGTTGAGGCTACACTCCAGGGCCGCCCACACGCTGTGTCCTCTGAGAATAAGCCACCTGCCTAAGCTATTTTCAGCCACAGCTGTAGTTGAATAAATCATGATCAGGAAGAGGATGGCACTGTGAGCTGGGAGCCTGCTCTCGGGAGGGCTGGGGGCGAGGCCAGCCCTCCTGCCTGCACTGCTCCCAGCCACACGTTCCTCCTCCCCCTGGAGCCAGCCCAGCTTCTCTTCTGCAGGAGACTTTCCCCAAGTGACTCCACCTGCCTCCACTCTGAGCGACTTGACCAAATCCCCATTCCACTCACTTAAAAATCCCCACCGGTTGAGTCCCTGCCTGGGGTGTGGTGGGGTGCAGGATGGGGGTGTGTGTGAAAAGAAGTGTTTCTTCACCTCCAGCTGGTCATCCTCTGTGGGTATTTGAAGGCCAGAGCACAGCCACACAAAGGAAAGCAGAGGATGTGTGATAAGATGAATGCCAGATGGAGCGCAGAAGAGGGAAGCAGCACATGACGTTGGGAAGATGGAGAAGCTAGCGATGGGAGGAGGTGCTGGTCCGGGCTTTTCCCTGTGTATCTTCTTTCCTTCCCATTTTCCTTTCCTCCTCTGATCTTTCAAGCATGCTCTTCTGTGTCAGATACTCTGCTAGGAGCCAGGGGATGCAGATGTGCTGATTTTTTTTTTTTAAGATTTTATTTATTTATTCATTTGACAGAGAGAGAGACAGCCAGCGAGAGAGGGAATACAAGCAGGGGGAGTGGGAGAGGAAGAAGCAGGCCCATAGCAGAAGAGCCTGATGTGGGGCTCGATCCCATAACGTCGGGATCACGCCCTGAGCCGAAGGCAGACGCTTAACCGCTGTGCCACCCAGGCATCCCTGATTTTTTCTTTTTAAAGATTTTATTTATTTATGAGAGAGAGAGAGAGAGAGAGAGGAGGGGCAGAGGCAGAGGGAGAAGCAGACTCCCCGATGAGCAGGGAGCCTGATGCGGGGCTTGATCCCAGGACCCTGAGGTCATGGCAGATGCTTAAATGACTGAGCCACTCAGGCACCCAGATGCACTGATTTTAGTTAATTAGCTCAGATATGCAAGAAATGATGTATTTATTTTTTCTAAGACAACTTAGACTCCTGGCCCCTATTCTGCTGGGTTGGTGGGAAGTGTACCTTTGTCTCTTGGAGCCTCCCGAGCCAAGGTAATGCCAAGGCCCAGGTCACATGTGGAGCCATGGCTGTGCCTGTTGGCAGCTGTCAGTCTGCTCTCCGTGCCGCTGAGGCTCTCTCAGGCCTGCTCTGCTGGGTCCCTGGGACTCAGGCCCAGTGTCCAGGAATCCCATGCCTGGTCATCTGCTGGGAGCTACTGGGGAGCAGCAGGATGCGGCTCTTCCCCTTCCTCCTCTCCTCCCCTCTCTAGCTCAGGGGAACCTCTTTTTAGTTCAGAAGACTCTCTCTCTGTGCTTCCAAGCATTTCTCCTCTCCCTCATGGACACCTAGCGTATTCACTCAGGGGGAAGAGAAGGCAGGAAGAAAAATGTATTAGTATGATGGGCTGGATTGTGTCCCCTCAAAATTCGTCTGTGGGAGTCTGAACCTTTAGTATATCAGAATGGCTTTAAAGAGGTAATTAAGTTAAAATGAAGTCTTCAGGGTGGGTCCGAATCCAGTATGACTGGTGTGCTCACAAGAAGAGACTTGGACCTACACGTGCACAAACAGAAGACCATGTGGAAACACCAAAAGAATATCACTGTCTCCAAGGCAAGGAGAGCGCCCTTTGAAGAAACCAGGCTTGCTGATGTTTGATCTTGGACTTCCAGCCGGCAGAACTGTGAGAAAATAGGGGCGCCTGGCGGCTCAGTCAGTTAAGCCTCCGTCTCTTGATCTTAGCTCAGGTGTTGATCTCAAGGTCAGGAGTTCAGGCCCTGCGTTGGGCTCCACCCTGGGCATGGAGCCTACTTTAAAAAAAACAAAACAAAACTGTGAGAAAGTAAGTTTTTGTTCTTTAAGCCACTCGGTAACATTTTGTAATGGCAGCCCCTAGCGAACTAACACAGTTAGGATATGTGTTTGGTCGCTTTAACAAAGGAACCCAAAATACAATGGTTTAAACAAGTTGGAAGTTAATTTTTATGTCCTGCAGCAGTTTGAACATGGGCTTCGTAGCTGACATGGGGCTGGGGATTCGCACTTCTGACTTTCTGCTCTCTCACCCCTTGGGATGTTGTTCTTATCTTCATGATCCCAGAGAGCTCCCCATTATGTCCCTAGGTCCACATCTGGCCAGCAGGAAGGGAAAAAGGGGAGGGGAGAGGAGTGTCCCCTTCCTTTTAAGGTCAAGAACCGGAAGGTGGAGACATCACTTTTTTTTTTAAAGTACACCTGATTTTTTTTTTTTTTAAGATTTTATTTATTTGAGAGAGAGAGCACGTGCGCACATGAGTGGAGGGGAGAGGGAGAAGCAGGCTCCCTGCTGAGCTGGGAGCCAGATGTGGGGCTCGATCCCAGGACCCTGGGATCATGACCTGAGCCAAAGACAGACACTTAACTGGATGAGCCACCCACGTGCCCGGAGACATCACTTCTGCTCACACGTTCATGCACTGAATTTGGTCCCGTGGCCACATGTAATCACAAGGGAGGTTGGCAAATGTCTTTGCTCTGGATGTCTGTGTGCACAGCTAAACCTTGAAGGTTCAGATACTACAGGAATAAGAGGATACTGACTACTGGGGGACGGCCAGCAGTCTCCGCCCTCCCAGAAGCAAGGAAGAACAGGAATTGTCAATCTACTAGAATAGAGGAAAGGGAAAGGGAAAATGGCAAGGATGATCTAAAAAATTAATGTCAAAAATTACCCACCACATGAAGAATAGTAAGACATGTGCAGAGCCCACCCTCAAGTTGCTCCCAAATGCTCACCATCTCTAGAGAACAGTCTTTAAAAATAAGCAATTATGACACAGCATGACAATATACAATGGCAATGAGGTGGATATTATTAGAGTTACAACCTGCACTGGGCATCACGGAGGACAAAAGAGAGAGCCAAGTAATAGGTGGGAAGGTGGAAAGTGAATTGATAGAATTCTTAGAACAGGATGTCCAATATTTAATTTTAAATCTATCTTACGTTCTATAACGTAATTCCTACATACCTTTAGTCAAATCTACTAACTGTATAAGGGCCTGTGTGTGGGAATGAGAGAATCACATCTGGGTCATTTTTGTGCAGGGCGGGAAGGACAGTTGCCCCTATTTGTTGAACACATCAGGTGAAGCGGGACTGAAGTGAAGGTGGCCAGAGAAACCACGACTGCGCATCCCCTGTAGAATTCCAGAGAGCCTGGGGTGGAGGTGGGAATGGGATGTCAGCCAATTTTGTTGAATTTCAAAGATCAAAGCCATGACTCGATTACAACCATCATGAGGGGAAACAATTTAAATATGCTTCTAGAGCATATTTCCCTCTGCCCAGGGGAGTCAAAGACAGTATGACAGAGAGGGGACACTTAGGATTGCCTTGGAGGAGGAGAAGAGAGGACTAACTATCTTAGTCGAGGGAAGAGGTTTGGTTAGGAGGCACCGGGAAGGCTCTAAGCAGAGGTCCCATGATTGCATCTGGCATTTCAGAATGTGATGGGGACTGGAATTTGCTCTCTGGATGTGAGCATCAATGCCTCTCCTCCTCTGCTCACTACAGATACTTGTGTCTTTTTTGGAGGAGCCCCTCCCCGGTCTGCCGTCCATTGGTGATGGCTGCCTCTGCCACCTTGGCTCCTGTGGTTGGGCTTGTGAAGCAAAACACTGCTGAGAGGGGGAGAGAGGAGGAAGAAAGAGACAGAGAAGACAGGATGGCGATGTGCGTTGGAAAGGGCTGGGATTCACTCCTGGAGGATGTTGGGGTGTGCAAGGAGGCCTTCTGAATAGTACCCCTCTCCCTTGCCTAAATCCTGGAACAGCAAAAGTGAAGACAGGGTGTCAGGCAGATGGAGATGAACTTTCACAGTATGAAGGGGCTGTTGTTGGAGATTGTGACTTTTTTTTTTAAGATTTATTTATTTATTTTAGAGAGAGAACATGTGCATGCACCCAAGTGGGGGAGGGGCAGAGCGGGAGAATCTTCAAGCAGACTCCCCGCTGAGTGCAGAGCCCAAGGTGGGGCTCGTTCTCACAACCCATGAGATCATGACCCATGAGATCATGACCTGAGCCAAAACCAAGAGTCGGACGCTTAACTGACTGAGCCACCCAGGCGTCCCAGAGATTGTGACTTCCTGTGTGGGCTTCATAATACTGAACTACAGCGGAAGACCTGTCCATTTCTGCACCCAGTCCCAGGCAGTGCTGGGCAGGTTCTTTGTAAAACTTCCAGCACAGAGGATGGAGTGAGAAATGCCCCTGTGAAGGCAGTTTGATTTGAGGAGAAAGGGAAGAGGAAACGTCAGGGTCACACATGCCAGGTTTGCCTTCTGAAATCACCAGTCAGACACGTTCGTCCATCTCTCTTGGGGTCGAGGGTGTGAGAGGGAGGAAGGGGGCCCGGAGGGTGGTGGTGTGGGACCCCTTTCACAAGGAAGGAGCATCGGGATGGGGAAGAGGCCTCACATTCCTTGGGTTTCTTTTATTGACACTTTGGGCTTAACCGTTAAGCCTTTGATAAGCCAAGAGGGGGTGTGTTTGTCCCCTCTGGAGAGTTGTTTCACAGTCTCACTCAGCTTTGTATTCCCAGCACTTAGCACCATGCCTGGAAAATGGTAGGCACTCAATACATATTTTTTGAAGGATAGAAGAGAGGAAGAAAGGCAGGCATTGCCTCAGACAAGGAGTGGAATCAGCACACCTCACCCTTGCCTCTTGGTTAACCTGCACCATATCTAATCCATGTAGTGATGTCTGGGAGAAGCTCATGTCTTTCTTCGGGATCGTGAGGGAGATGGAACACACCCTTTTCCTTTGTTACTTCCCCATGTCTTCCAAGGTGCAAACCAATTTAATAGATTGTGAGCATAATTTAAAAAATAAAATAGACTATAACAGTACAGGATAGAATGGCATTGAAAATATGAAAGCACGTTATAGGTAATAAGGTAGGGGTTGCGTTATGAAAATTGGTGTGTGTGTGTGTGTGTGGGTATTTGTACTGGTTTGTTAGGTAAATAGTATATTTTACTATGAATTACAGTAAAAAAATTTCAAAAAAAGTTGACTTCCTCCATTTAGCAAAACTGAATTGCAACTTCCCCCTCTTTTCCCGCAAGGAAGTAAATTCAAATATTGGGGTATATTTAATCGAGGGATGAGGAAAGAGGAGGGCAGTTTGGGCTCAAAATGAATAGCTTGTTTGTCAGCTCCTTGGGGCTTATGGCTCAAGAGCCTTAACTGAGTGGCATTGTTTTGCGGTAGTGAATGTCCAATGGGGGTGAAGTAAAACAGAGTACTTGGACTTGACCAACTGACCATCATTGTGTCTCCGCACGCCTGCGAAAGCAGGAAACCCGAGAGCACTGTGGAGGGCTTGATTTTCCATCTTCCCTGCGTATGGAACTGGTGCACGAAATCTTGCTGCTGGTTATCACGGCGAACTTTACAGTAATAATGGTATCAGCAGTACTAACAAGCCGTAAATGCGTTGAGTTCATTTCAGCTTTGAAAGCTTTTCCCACCTGTCTGTTCGTTTAATTCTACAACAACCCTGGGAGCAGTCAGTCAGGTAAGGTTATACCCACTTTATTTTAGAGGAAACAGGCACGGACCAGGCTCCCACAGTTCAGGAAGAATTGCTAACAGGGACTCAGATACTTGTACACCAGTGCTCATTGCAGCACTGCCAGTAACCAAAGGTACACACAGCTCAAGGGTCCAACAACAGATGAATGAATAAATGAAATGTAGTATATACATGCAATGGGATATTATTCCGCTACGAAAGGAGCTTTGATACATGTCGCAGTATGGATAAATCTTGAAAACATTATGCTAAGTGAAGGAAACAAGACACAAAAGGAAAAATATTGTATGATTCCATTTAGTATGAAATATCTAGGGATGACTGGGTGGCTCAGTAGGTTAAGTGTCCGACTCTTGGTTTTGGCTCAGGTCATGGTCTCAGGGTCAGGAGATCTAGCCCCGCGTTGGGCTCCGTGCTGAGTGTGGAGCCTGCTTGAGATTCTCTTTCCCTCTCCCTCTGCCCCCCTCAACCCCCCACTTATGCACGCTCTCTTTCTGCATACTCTCTCTCTCTAAAAAAAATGTATATTATATATATTATAAATATATTTATAATATACATTTATATATCCAAATAATATATATAATATATATCTAATTATATATATATTATTTAAATATATCTAAAAATATACATACATTATATATATTATATATTTGATACTTCTATCATAAATATATTTATATTATATAATATATAAGTATACAATATATAACATATAATATATAAATATATTATATGAAAAATATATAAAATATATAATATCTATCTATCAAGAAGAGGCAAATTCTTAGAGAAAGAAATTAGATTACCAGAGCCCAGAGGAGGGGGAAATGAGGAGTTATTACTTAATGGGTTCAGAGCTTCTGTTTGGGGTCATGAAAAAGTTTTGGAAATAGTGGTGATGGATGTATAACTTTGGGACTGTAATTAATGCCCCTGAATTATACACTTAAAATGGTTAAAATGGCAAATTTTATGTTATATGTATTTTTACCACAATAAAAATATATTTAAAAAATTTATCAGAGGCATAAATGTAAAGCCTCAATCTGTAAAACTTGAAGAAGAAAACTAAGAACATTTTTTTTGTCCTTGTGGTTATGCAAATATTTCTTAGATACGACACCAAAAGTGTGATCCATCAAAGAAAAAAAAATGGACTTCATCAAAATTAAAAACTTCTGCTCTTCAAAGGAAAATGCTAATAATGTCCATCCACTGATGACACAGTGATAGACGCATACAATTAAATATTCTTTGGTAATAAGAAGGAACGACATACTGGTGCATGTCCCAACACGGAAAACCCTTGAAAGCATTATGCACCATGAAAGAAGCCAGTCACAAACGGCACGTATTGACTAATTCCCTTTCTGCTAAATACAAATAGGCCAATTTATTTGGATTAGTGGTTGCTTAGGGTTTGGGGGAAGAAAGGGGAAATGGGATTTACCACTAATGACTATGGGTTTTCTCGTACAAGGGGCAAAAATGCTCTGAGATTGTGGTTATGGCTTCAGTACATACTGAAACATACTGAATTGTATACTGTAAATGAGTGAATTGGATATGTGAATTATACCTCAATAAAGTTGTTTAAAATAAGAATGCTTAGGAGATGAGAAGTTAAGCCACAGACCGGGAGACAATATCTGCAAATCACTTATCTGATAAAGAACTTGTATCTAGAATCTAAAACTCTCAAACACAGTAACAAGAAAAGAAATAGCCCAATTAAAAAAATGGGCAAAAGATTTGAACAGTTGCTTCCCCGAAGAAGATATATAGATAACAAACATAAGATGCTTGATATAATGAATCATTGGGTAGGTGCAAGCTAAAACCGCAGTGGGATACCATGCAAACCTATTAGAGTAGCAAGAAAACTGAACAAAGCCCCAAGCGCTGGTAAGGATGGAGAGCAATGGAAACTTATGTATTGGTGATGAGAGTGCAAAATGGCAGAGCTGCTTTGGAAAACAATTCGGCAGTTTTACAAAGTTCAGTGTACACTCACCATATAATGTAAGTGGAGGCAGGTTCCCTCTCGGCTGCCTCTGCACTGGTAGTGGTACCTGTGTGCCCCAGAGCTCAGAGAGCTCCCTCTTCCTGCTGGTACCACACTCTAAACCAAGCTTACCAGAAATCTCTCCACATCACCCTAGAGGTTTCCTTTTCTTTTACCAATAGACAATTCTTTAGAGCAGTTTTAGGTTCATAGCAAAATTGAGCAGGAGGAGGAGAGATTTCCCATACACCTCCTGCTTCCCACTCCCACACGCACAGCCTCTCCCATTATCAACATCCCCCACCAGAGTGGTACGTGTGTTATAATCGGTGAACTACATTGACACGTCATTGTCACCCAGAGCCTGTAGTTCGCATTAAGGTTCACTTTCGGTGGTGCATATCCAATGGTTTTTGGCAAGTGCAATGACATGTATCCACCATTATAGTCTTGTGCATAATAGTTCCACTGCCCTAACAGTGGTCTGTGCTGTCTATTCACCCCCTATCCTTGCCCACACAACCACTAATATTTTTACTGTCTTTTCGTAGTTTTGCTTTTGACCTTAGATGGGCATATAGTTGGGATTATTCTGCTTGTAGCCTTTTTAGACTGGCCTCTTTCACTTAGCGGTGTGCATCTATGTGTCCTCCGTGTCCTTTCATGGCTTGATAGCTTATTTCTTTTTAGTGTTGAATAATATTCCATTGCCTGAATGTACCAAAACTTATTCATTCGTGTACTGGTGGACATCTTGGATGCTTCCAAATTTTGGCAATTATGAATAAAGCTTCTGTAAACATCCATGTGCTCGTTTTGGTGTGAACACAAGTTTTCAACTCCTTTGGGTAAATACCAAGGAGCGTGATTGCTGGATCTTACGGTAAGAATATGTTTTGTTTCTTAAGAAACTGCCGAACTGTCTTACATAGTGGCTGCACCATTTTGCATTCCCACTAGAGTGTCTGAGAGTTCCTGTTGCTCCACGTCCTTCCCAGAATTTGGCATTGTCAGCATTCCGGACTTTGGCCATTCTAGTAGGAGTGTAGTGGTATCTCGTTGTTTTAATGTGCATTTCCCTGATGACATAGATGTGGAGCATCTTCTCCTATGTTTATTTGCTGTCTGCACATCTTAGGTGAGATGTCTGTTAAGGCCATTATCTAATTGGGTTATTTGTTTTTGTATTGTTGCATTTTAGGAGTTCTTTACATATTTTGGATAATGGCCCTTTATCAGATGTGTTTTTGGCAAATATTTTCCCCCCATCTATGGCTTGTCTCTCATTCTCTTGAAATCGTCTTTTGCGGAGCGGATGCTTTTTAATTTTAATGAAGTCCAGCTTTCAGTTATTTCTTTCATGGATCATGCCTTTGGTGTTGTGTCTAAAAAGTCATTGCCATACCCAACACCCACTGGTTTCTTCAGATGACCTTCCATTATTTCCTACCTTGTGGGAATAACTTGTGATTGTCTAGGCAGCATTGGATTCTTGGTTTCTCTTCCTTCTTGAGCTTACCCTGGTTGGTTCTGAAGTCAACAGAAAGGGTGTGAATCTCATTAAAGTCATGATAGAACCACAACATACCACCTGTGTAAATAGTCCAACGGAGCTGGTTTCCCCAGCGTGGAGCAGATCACTTATTCTTCAGCTGAGCACCAGACAAGGTAATTGGCCTATATCTGAAAGACGTTTACTTTTAAGCATCACAGTCATGCTTAGCTCAGCAGGATACCCAGACTATGAGAGGCACACAAAGGGAGCAGATTCAGGTCTCTGGTCTCACAGACTCCCTGTGGGGCAAACACTCACTGGGTGGGACGGAGAACATAATTGCCCGTACTACTTAATTTGGCACTTTGCCCTCTGGTGGAGCTCAGAGATTTGAATTTATGTAAGTTAAGTGCTTACATGATGGACTCTCTTGTATTTACCTTTGGAGTTTCTGGCTATGACAATACACCAGTTTCTTCTCTGACTTGTATAAAGCTCTCCAAAGGAACATGGCAAGAATGTCTCTGAGGAGCTTTGTACACAGATCACTAGGTACAGGTACCTGGTGAGGGTCCAGGTCGGAAGCTGGACCAGGATGTGAATGCAATACCAGGGACTATGTCAGCATACTCTCAAGACACGTGAGAGACCCTGGGTGGGTGGAAATGGGATGCATGGAGAAGTCAGAGAGGAAAGGAAAGAGCCAGGGAGAGGCTGTGTCCAGATCACCAAGAGAGGAAAATGGGAGGGACAGTTCCTGGGTTTGGCGACCAGGAGGTCACTGGTGAACACAGCGGGGGCAGTTTTAGGATATTGGTGTGGGCCAAAGACTGCAGAGTGGGAGCAAGTCAGTGGGAGCTGTGAACAGGTCATTTCCTGGAGAGGTTAGGTTAAGAAGGAGAGCAGAGTGGTAAGGGACAGCAGTGACAAGCAAAGGAGAGGGAAGACCCGTGTCCTCCTCTGCTTGGGACCCTGACAGGACCCTACTTAACACTGAAGGAATGAATGAATAAAACATCCAAAGGTCTGATAGTGAAGGGAAAGAGCCAGTGGAAAATATTAAAGATGGGACAAGAGGGTAAAGCAGGCAAGGGGCGGCGTTTCAGAAGACAAACTGTGGGAGTTACAGTCTTGTCCAGTGTCTGGGTCTCTAGAGCTGGGAGGTCCCAGGTGGGGCTGGACAGGAAAGTGGGAGACTGAGCTGCAATCAAGGAAGACTGCCTGTGAGCTGGAGCTGAGGAGGTATCAGGGGTTCAGTGTGGCTGATCAGGGGCTGAAGAGGGGTTGGGGTACCCGGGGAGCCCATCTGGAGGTACAGGTTGGGGCGAGAGTTCAGGACCTGGGGGATGAAGACTGAGGGGGTATTGGAAGTGTGAGGTGAGCAGGTGCCTGCCAGGAGCGGTGGGGTGGCTTCATGGAGCAGCGTCTTCCCTGAGATACTCCCTACAGAACTATCCTCCTGCTTCCTTGCCTGGCACCTCCTGTGGTGATTTTGCTAAAACCAGGGATTGATGAGCCCTAGCACCTGTGCCATCTGGGGGTTTGGGGCCCAATAGCTTAGCTCTCGCCCTTCCCCTCCACCGTCGGAGATTATACCAGCCACTGAGAAGGTAAGTGCAGATTTTCTTAATCTGCACAAGGACCTTGTAATTTATAGTCCACATTGGGACACTTTTGAGTGAAAGGAGATGTTACTAATAATTATGCCAGGAGAGCAGGTATAAACTGGAACTGCCCCAGGAAAACTGGAACGTGTATGGTAATGCCCTGCCTCTAACCCCCTATATCAGATTCTCTGATAAAAGTTAGCCTTGAAGCTCAAGAAGGGAATGAGGACATGGATAATGGGAAAGTGGGGTTGCCACACCTGACTCAGTGGCGCGCTTGCCAATGAGACATGGCCTATGGGGTCAAACTCCAATGCATCATGTTTGCGACAGAGGAACAGGGTGGGAGAGGGGTTTTTGCTGCATTTGTCCGCTTAGGGAACGAAAGCAGGAGGCGGAGGAAGCCTGTGGAATAGTCCTTTCTCCACCACCACCCAGCGTGGGGCCCGTTTCCCTCCACCTTGTGGTGTGTGAACTACTGTTTACTCTTCTCCCACCACCTTGCAAAAGTTGGCCTCGGAAAATAGACTTCCACCTTCGGCATCATAGGTTGAGAGGAAGGAGTTAGGATCACAATGTTTAAACAGTCCAAAAAATAAAAATCATGCAAGGATGTGGGGAAATTGGAACCCCTGTGATGGGAATGCAAACTGGTACCACCACTATGGAAAACAATATGGGGGTTCCTCAAAACATTAAAAATAGGTCTGTTGTATGAGCCAACAATCCCACTCCTGGGTATATGTCCAGAGGAAATGAAAACAGGATCTCAAACAGATCTCGTGCTCCCCTGTTTGTTTCAGCATTATTGACAGTAGCCAAGGTGTGGGGACAACCTAAGGGCCATTAGCAGATGAGTGGATAATGAAAATGTGTTATATGCATACAATGGAATATTACACAGCCCTTAGAAGGAAGGAAATTCTGCTCTAGGCTACAACATGGATGAACCTGGAGGATGTTGGGCTAAGTGAAATAAGCCAGTCACAGAGAGACAAATACCGCATGATTCCACCTAATATGAGGTATCGGAAGTAGTCAGACTCATAGACAAAGGGTAGAATGGTGGTAGCCTGGGATTGAGGGGAGAGGGAAATGGGGAGTTACTAATCAAGGGGCATAAAATTTCAGTAACGTGGGGTGAATAAGCTCTAGAGAGCTGCTGTACGAAATTGACGACGGTATAGTCAATGGCATTGTACACTCAGAATTTTGCTAAGAGGTAGATCTGTGTGAAGTGTTCTTAAACAACAAAATAAAATTAAAAAAAAATTATGCAAAGAAAAAAAAAGACTGGAAAGAGACACAGAAATGCTAACAGTGATTCCTCTGATTTGTAGGCCTTTAGGTGATTTAAAACGAATGAGTATTATTATTTTTTTAAAGATTTATTTATTTATTTGAAAGAGAGAGAGAAAATGTGAGTGATGGGGGAGGGGCAGAGGGAGTGGGAGAAGGAGAGACTCTGGAGCAGACTCCCCACTGAGCACGGAGCCCGTCACGGGGCTTGATCCCACCACCCGGAGATCATGACCTGAGCAGAGGTCCAGAGTCAGACACTGAACCGACTGAGCCACCCAGGTGCCTAAAGTGACGATGATTTTTATGTTGGGAAAAAAATTTTTTTCATTTCCTGCATTTGTTACCTTTGACTAGTCTAAGCTCCTTTAAGTGGCTTACAGAAGCACCCTCTCCTGCTGAATTGTGCCCACTTTTCCAGGAGGATATTGGCCCGTGTTACTCACTGGGCTGTGACTGCTGTATGTCTTCTCATCTTTGTCTCCTCAGCACCTGGCACAGAGCGGGAGGTCCGGGCTTGTTTGCCGAGAGAAAGCTCAGAGCACGGCACTTTGCATACATCGTGTGCAACCCAGAGAGCCCAGACGCGTATACCCTTGATTCCTTAGAGGAGAGTATTGGGGAAAGTCCCCAGGCGCTCTCTTTATGTTGCAAATGACAGAAAACCTGTCCCAGCTTGGCTTAGGCAAGAAAGAGAATTTGTTGGCTCACGATCCAGGGATTGTGTTAGTTCCAGGTGAGGCCATACCCAGGGCTCTGAATACCTAACAGGGACCCAGTTTCTCTTTCCCCTAGTGGGGGAGGAGAACATTGAGAGACCATTACCAGCAGAAAAAGATGCTGGGCAACCAAAAATGAGGACAATTCCTCCACTTGGACGTGACTGTAGATAATAGGGATGTTGGGATCGCAAGCCAGCCAGCATGTCTCAGCAAGGCTGGGGCACAGAGATTAGCAGGAGAGCTCTGGTCCCAGGAAAGCAAGCCCGGAGTTAGCTCCTGGGGTGGTTGCTTTGAGCGGGCATGGATGGCAGAGCTGGAATAGCACAGATGGGGCAAGCCTGAAGGTTAGTTGGGAAAAAAAAAAAGGACATTTAATTAATTCACACATTCATTTATTCAGTAGTATTGAAAAAACCCACCCTGTGCCGCATGCTGACGAACCTGTTGTTACTAGGGTTCCCATTCCTGCCTCTGCCAACAGCTTGTCATGTGACCTTAGGTCTTGTCTCCCCTGGGCCTTAGTTTCCTCATCTGTAAGAGCGAGGGTGTTGGATTTGTGCGTAGGGCCCTTGCACCGTGGGACCAGACAGGCAGAAACTGTTACGTGATGAAGCAGGCTGAGCGGTCAGTAGGGCAGGGTGGGGACTTGTGTCAGACTGTAGGGCGTACCCCTGACATGGGAGCCTCTTCCCGGTGCCCGTCCAGCATCACTAGGAGAAGTGTGGCCAGATCTTTTGGGGTTTTTCCCAAGAAAAACAGAATCTATTTTTATATAAAGTCTGATTTGTGCATGTTAATAAAATGTTAAGTGGCCGTAGAGGCCAAACACAACATGTGTGGGCGCCACTTTGCTTCCTCCGACTAGATGGTCTGTAGGCCCTTCTGGCTCAGTTGTTCTGTGGTGGCCCCTAGCAGAGGGAGGCAGGCCGGGGGCGGGGGTGGGAGGGAAGGTGCAGCACTTCTTGCTGAGGCTGAAAAAGAAAACAACAAAACAAAATGCTAGATTAATAAATACACATAGACCTGGGATCCCCTGGCAACAGGGTGTCCTCCTTTCCATACCCTCTGGAGGCTGTCTTTCTATTCCTCCTTCCTTCCACGGCCCCCTGTGTGCTGCCCAGGGTCCAGCCAGCTGAACCAGTCTCTGCCCATGCGGAATGGCGGGGAGGGTATCTAAAAGGTGTCCATAGTGATGTCACCCTTTTAGGAATAGTGCTGAAGGGAGGAACTCCCAAAAAGGGGAAGCTACTTCACCTTCATCTGTCTGTCCCTCCACCCATGTATCCATTCATCACCCACCTACCCACGCAACCAATAGTTTACAAATCGTTGAATGTACATTCATGCTTCACGCTGTGCTAAGCACCATGGGCCCTTTCCTCAGTTGGTGGCTCTTCTACTCAGAGGTCCCCAGCTGCTGCTTAGAATGCACATTCTCCTGTTGACTAGTTAAAGCCGAGGGAGAAAGATGATTTTTTTCTATAGTACATCCTGAGAGCTCTTTTCTTTTTTTTTTTTTTTTTAAGATTTTATTTGTTTATTTGACAGAGATAGAGACAGCCAGCGAGAGAGGGAACACAAGCAGGGGGAGTGGGAGAGGAAGAAGCAGGCTCATAGTGGAGGAGCCTGATGTGGGGCTCGATCCCATAATGCCGGGATCACGCCCTGAGCCAAAGGCAGACTCTTAACCACTGTGCCACCCAGGCGCCCTGAGAGCTCTTTTCTTAACACCCCAGATGCATCTTTTGATCAGGAGCTCAGCACTTAGTAGATTTCGGGGCATCAGCTCCTTATCTAAAGACTCAATAATTTAAGGAGTCTTCCAGCTTGCAGTTCCTCCTTAATATATTATAAAGAAAAATTTTCCACACTTCTCAGGCCCTCCGGAAATGTCAGCCTGTGGGCGTGGGGCCCATAGAGAATATGCCCTACCTGGCACGGAAGAGCTTTGAAGGATGATTTCAGAGCTCGCAGTAGCCTCAAGTACCTAGTCGACTTGCCAAACCCTCCCTCCATTTATTTCATTAAGCCATGTCCCTGAATATGAAAGTTCTGGAAGTAGATCAAGTTCCTGTAGCAGCCTTCCTCTGGCAGGGGAAAGCTCAGCATCCCTGCTCACAGATCACTTCTGGCTACCCCAGCCGGGGGGAGGGCAGGAGTGAGGCTGGAGGGATGGACCCCAGGGCAAGTCTTGAGCCCAGCAGAGGATACTCAGAGCTCTCACTTTTCTTTCTCCTGTGGGTGGTGCCTAGGGCCAGGAGACCCTGAGTTAGTTTCCTGCAGTGGGAATGGTCCCGAGCTATGGAGGCCCATGCTGCTGTGTGAGCTGTGGCTGACCGTGAGGCCGTCACTCCCCAGGGGCTTCATGGGAGCTCGTCAGCGCCAGCATCCACGTGAGTGCCGGCCAGCTGGGCCTGGCTGCCTGTGCCTGCGGGTAGCTCTTAGTAAGCAGAGCTTCCTGAGCAGGTGTCAGGAGCGAGTTCCAGGTGTGCCGAGGTGTTGACCTCCTCAGCTGGGTGGAACCCAGGGTTGCTCAGCTCCCGGGCCTTTTATCTTCAGCTCTGAGCAGCTTTGTTTACTCCAGAGTGCCCTAAAATGTTATTTCCTCTGTCTGTCCTGACATGAAACAGTTTGGGAAATAATTGTCCTGGTTGTGTATAAGCAGATAGTGGCCGAGTATCTGACCGCATGAGGCTGGCCCGGTAAAGATCAGGGCCAAGCTCTGGTTTCATTGGGTGTGAGAATCTTTTGGGGAGCTTCTTGAAGGTGCAGGGTGCCTGCCGCAGTGTCTGTCTCCAGAGGGTCTGGTTCTCAGAGTCTCAGGTGGGATGGAGCTGTCTTCTACCACTGAGGGTTTGGGGCCCCACTTTGAGCAGGTCTGGCTTGGATGCTCATTTGACTGTTCTCCTTTTCCTGAGGCCTGGCCCCTGGGGCTACAAAGTAAAAATGACACTTGCAAGATTAAACAAGTGATTACAAGGCAGGGTGGAGAGTGCCAGCACCCGGCAAGCACAGAGTGTCCCGGGAGGTCCAGAGAGACAGCTGCTTCACCTGGGGAGATGGGCGGGGGGGGGGTTTCCCAGGGAGGGCGATACTCTGCTGGCTTCTTTCTTTCTTTCTTTCTTTCTTTCTTTCTTTCTTTCTTTCTTTCTTTCTTTCTTTCTTTCAGATTTTATTTATTTATTTGAGAGAGATGGGGGAAGGGACAGAGGGAGAAGCAGGCTCCCCGCAGAGTAGGGAGCCCGATGCGGGGCTCGATCCCAGGATCCCGGGATCATGACTTGAGCTGAAGTAGACGTGCTTCATGACTGAGCCACCTAGGCGCCCCTCTCTGCTGGTCTTAAGGAATGAGGAGTTTTCTGGATAGAGAGGAGAGGAAGCTGAATGTGCCGAAGCTACGGGGCAGGAACATCTCAGATTCTGGAGGCAAGCTGGGCCATGCCATCTGGCTAGCGTAGCAGGCAGGCTGGGATGGCTTGAGGATGGTCTTGGACACCATCCTGTGGAGTTCGGATTTTGTCTGGAGTGCACTGAGGAGGTATGGACTGGTGAGATGAGATTTGCATTTGTGGGAGCAGGTCGGAAATGCATGGGGCCCAGGCACTGAGGGCAGGCCGACCCACGTTCCAAATGCAACTCTGTCTGTAGTGGTGTTAAGACTTGGGCAGGTTAAGGGGCGCCTGGGTGGCTCAGTTGGTTAAGCGTCCAACTCTTGGTTTCAGCTCAGGTTGTGATCTCAGGTTTGTGAGGTAGAGCCCCGCTTTGGGCTCTGTGCTCAGTATAGAGTCTGCTTAAGAGTCTCTCCCTCTGCCCCTGTCCCCCTCCCCCATCTCTCTCTCAAATAAATAAATAAATCTTTAAAAAATTCTTAAAAAACGAGAGACTCGGGCAGCTTGCTTATGTTTTCTGAGCCTCAGTTTCCCTCATAAATAAAAATGGTTGTAATAATATCTAATGTACAGGGTCATCAGAGATTAAGTGGACTGGCATCTGAGAAAGCTCTTGGCATAGTGCCTGTCACCTAAGCTCCCAATAAAATAGTGTCCCCTCATTTCCCAGCTATATGGCTCTGGCAGCAGGGGAAGGGTGGATGGGGGGGGGGGAAATCCCTGGGCATGAGCTGGGGGGAGGCTGTTTTACCAGGTCTGAATAAAGTTATTGGGTGTGGATGGAGGACTGGGGGCCATTGTGGGGGGAACTGGAACATCAGGCCATACTGTGTGGAGCGGAGGTCAGGCACCTCCTTAGCATGGGGGGATGGAGGGGACGGGGGGCTCCGTTCAAGGGGACCTGGGAGGGGGTGGCGTGAGAAGAGGGTCTAGGACAAAACTCCGGAGAAAAGCATATTGGAGGGGCTGGCTGAGGAGAAGAGC
This sequence comes from Ursus arctos, assembly GCF_023065955.2. Lineage (NCBI taxonomy): Eukaryota > Metazoa > Chordata > Mammalia > Carnivora > Ursidae > Ursus > Ursus arctos. Next base: position 14,852,419 of record NW_026622897.1, read on the forward strand.
CTGAAAAGGAGTTAGAAAAGCAATGTGCAGAGAAGCAGGAAGAAAAGCTGAAGAGGTCGTCATGAAGGTCAAGGAGGGGGTGGCAGTTACTGGCACAGCCCACTTCAGAGAGGGCAGAGAGACGGGGATGGCGTGGGCATTGGATTGGGCACCAGAAGGCCACGGCCCTCTTCCTGAGAGCAGGTAGAATGACAGGGACTGGAGTAAACTGAGGAGCTCCCACAAAGTGACCATCCCTTGAAGAAATGCCCCTGGGCCAGTCCTTGAGGAGATCCAGGGTCCTGGGAGGAGCCCAGAAGGAGCCTTTGTGCTGAGAGGGGCTTGGGTGTGGGGAGGGAGAAGGGGAGAAGGGAAGACACAGAAGACTGCGTGGGTGGGGTCAGCAGGGGGCTCCTGCGGGTCGCTGAGGGCCTCTGAGGGAGGGGTGACTAGAGCTGAGCCTTGGAGGAAGGGAAAGAATCCAGCAGGTGGGGCAAAGGGTGGGCAGGGTTGGGGTGAGGAGGGGGGAGCAGGAACAAAGGTGTGGAGGAGCTCACTGGTGTGGGAGTCAGGAGGAAAACCTGCCGATAGCATTGTAGGGAGCCAGACTGGCAGCCAGGGAGTGTTTGCATTGGAGTGATGGAGGCGAGATCCATCCCGCCCGCCCGCCAGAGGGGCCTGGGCCCTGGAGGGCCCAAGGCATGTCCATGGGGTCAGGGAGCCCTCCCTGAGTGCTCACCGGGGTGGCTGCCTGGGGATCCTGTCCAGAGCTGGCCCAGGCCCTGCCCTGCAGCCTGGAGGTAGGCTCTGCGTTGTTCAAATGGGCACTGACAATTCGTGGTTCCTCTCCTCAGTTTGTGCTTGTCCCCTGCCTCTCCCCACTGTCTGCACAATCTCTAGAAACTGAGCCAGGGTCTCCATGTTGCAATGACATCCCATATATTTAGTTTGGAGCCTTTCATAAATTGGGACGTAGGGTAAAGCCTGCAAGGGAAGGGTAGAATTAAAACCACATCCTGGGGTAATGAGATCCCCATGTAGCCTGGCTTACTTCTTTTTCCCACTCCCAGACCCTGCTCGTCTGCCCTCCTTTCTTGCAGGGAAACACATCTCTGCTTGCCTAGTGGAAGCCAGTGGAAAATCCAGTTCACATTCCATATGTAACTTTGTTGGCATGCACCCGCCCCGCAGTGGGAGAGCTGCCAGGAGGGGAACATACTCCCTCAGGATCCTGTTTGCGACTGCAGACTCGCCCTTCAGGCAGAGTGGAGTTGGCCAGGAAGGAAAGATGGGAGGATTTCCCATCTGTGGAGACCCCGGCTGGGACCGGCGTCCACCTCCGCCTTTGGGAGTACAGCATGGGAGAAGGCTCTGTGTGATGTGACCCTGGGGAGGACTTCTGGGTGGGGGAAGCCAGGGAACAGATCTGGACGCTGGGAAGCTGTGGCTAGAGAAACTGGCTGACTCAGTACAGTCAAATCCCAGCTCCCCGGGGCTGGTGGGCTAGAGGGACACTCCCACGTACTGATCAGGTTTGGATTCTGAAGTCGCAGTTGCTCTCTGGGATGCTGCTTCCCTTGGCTCAGCCCCTAAAGAGCTCTGTGGCCACACCCTGCTGGCTTGAGGCGGCTGGCCGAGCCTAAGCTGCAACTGGGATCACTGCCTCGATATCCCTAAACACAGCTGGGTCAAGATGGAACAAAGACTGCTCCAATTTCAGGGACGACATAGGGGAAATAAGCAGAGGCAGTAACATGAACCCAGCCCACTAGCCAGGTACAAGGACTGTGGCTTCTTCAGCTGGAGGACCCTCCCCCATCCCCCAACCCTCAGGCTCTATCCTGACCCTCCCTATGTGACAGAGGTCACCTTTCTCGGTCTCTCGGTCTCTCGTGTCCTGGGAAAGGTCCTGAAAGGACAGCTTCCTCAGACAACATCAAATACGCTCCTACAAGAGGTAAACACATCCAGTAGCAGGAAGCTTGATTCATGACCATTCTTCTGCTGTTTTCCTGGACTTTGGGGTGTTCTCTCTGGCAGCAACATAAGGTCACGAGGTCGTCCATAAGGACAATGTCCCCATTGTTGCATCCTGGTGGGTTCTTTTTCTTTCCTTTTCTTTTTAATTTTTCAACTCCCCTCCCCCAGTTGTTCAGAAACCAGACAATGTGTTTACTGGGGGCTCCACCAGAGACACACCTCTGGAATCAAGATACAGTTGTGGCAGAGGGGGAAAAAAAAAAACCCAGACCATCCAAATGGAGCTTAATTCATTAAGTTATTGTGTTTCTTGGCAGGTCCTTGATTGAGGCTTCCTTCCTGGGGGGCCACTCTCCATAAATCATGGTGAGGAGTTGGGGCCGAGGAAGCCTGGCCCTTCCCAGCCTTCCTAGGTGAGGGGAGAGCAGAGCTCTCTCTCTGCAGCTGAACTGTGGAGCCAACTCCCCCAGGGGCTGAGAGATACGTGGGTGGGGGCTGCTGAGGGTCTCCTGGGTGGTTATCTTCTGGCCTCTGGGTGTTCCTTTATGGTGAGGGTAGGTGATGTGGCCGTGGTGGTGGCTGGCTATCTGGTTAGGCTTGCTGATTCATGGCTTGGTCCCTGTTTCTGTGAGGGTCTTACTGATTTCCTCAAGCGCAGCTCCCACTCTTGGGAAGCATTGTGTAGGCTCTCCGGGATGCAGCACCGAGCAGCCCACACTGGGCTCCTCCCTTGTGAACACACATCACCCTGCGGGAGGCAGACAGTCCAAGTATTAACTAAGCGCATTAAGATTCAGTCCCCATAGTTTTGTGCTAAGTGGGTTCCAAATAATCCAGTTATGAAGTGAGAGATCACGTTCCTGTGAGGTTAATGAAAAGTGAATTATCTGGTGGGGCATGTTGATAATGGGGCAGGCTGTGCATTTGTGGGGGCAGGGGGATTAAGTCTATTAAAAAAGGAGTTCTGGCTTGGAAACATGGTTTCTTAGCATCAGCAAGAAAAGGAGGGGTTAGGTAACCATGTTCTCGTTCCTAAAAGAAGTCCTGTGTAAAGTAATTTTTTCAATGTCTTAGGCACCTTTGTTCTGCTTATAAAGGTTCAGAGCTGCGGCACTGCTCTCAGCAAGGCAGCCTGATCCAGACCTTTGACAGTAGTCATGTGTGAAGTCATTTTAAAAGTCATATTAAATGATTTTAAAAGTAAGAGGTCATACACCTGCAGAGTATAAGAATATTGGGAAATTAATACATTTTTAGTTTGGAGACTTGACTCGTATTTTGTGAGCTGAAATAAAGAAAACCTTGAATTTAAAAAGTAAATTCTGGGGCACCTGGCTGGCTCATTCGGAAGAACACAAGGCTCTTGATCTCCAGGTCGTGAGTTTGAGCCCCATGTTGGGTGTAGAGAGTATCTAAATAAGTAAAACTTAAAAAAAAAAGAATTCTTTTTCTGTCACAAAGAGTGGAGAGAGTGTGACTTACACTGTCCCCAAACTTGCACTGAAATGACAAGGTCCTAGATGGGTACGAGATTGTTACTTCCTGGACATGCTGTCCCTGTCCCCAAAGATAGGAGCTTGAGCTTTCCCTCATTCCGGGACAGTGGCGGCGGGTGGCTGGAGGACAGAAGGAAAACCCACCAGTGCTGTGTTCTCAGGGTTTTCCTGCAAATCTGACTTCACGATGAAAGCTGTTAGAGTGCGGGAAGAGGGGTGTGGCTGACGAGGACAGCTTGGGGGAGCCCCTTGGAGGAGTAAGAGCCTGAATGTGGATGGGAAGGAATGAAGTGCAGGTGCCAGGCTGTGCATTGAGGAGGGAAGATGGTGCTGGCGGAATCCCGAGACAGCGGCCGGAGGGAGCCCAGCCCCGGCACCAGGCCTGCCTCAGTGTGCCCTGTAGTGAAGCCCGGCCTTTCCATCTGGCTGCTTCTCTTCCAGGGACCAGTTGCATTGTTGGTAGTCTTTCTACTCCATGGTTTCCGTGTTCTCAGACTTTGCCCCTTGGTGACCTCTCTGGTCTCTTTCTACCTCTCCCTCAGTCTGGGAAGTAGGTTCTACTGTCACCCTTGTTTTACTGCCAGGAGACAGATCAAGTTAGGTGACTTGCCCAAGGTCATACAGAAGGTCAAAGCCAGGTGCCAGAGGTGTTTTCTTCCCTGAGACGACCCTAAGCTGCACCGCCCAGGTGTGCCGCCAAAGTGGCTCCTGCCCCCACCCGCAGCCCTGACTGTGCAGTCTTGCAGATGTATCTCCATCCACCTGACCTTGATCGGCCACTGCTGGGGCATCTGCAAGTGCCCAGGACCGGCTGGGGTGTGCTGTGAGGAGTGGTGGGGAGGGCCCAGTGAGTGCAGCTGCTCAGCCCCATGAGCCCGGAACCATGTGGGCTCCCTGGGCTCATCACAGCCTCCTATGCCATGGGGAAGAATGGAGGGGCTTCCTGAGATTTCTTAAACCTGTGCTGGGTTCTGGACACCATCGTCATCATCAGTAGCGAGCACCCTCTGGGCTAATGCTTTCATTTCAAGACCAGCTTTGAGCAGAATATAGGTTCCAGTTACGACTTTTCTGACCTCAGGGTGACAGAGGTGTTTATTGCTTGGATACCTAGTGATTGGGGTGTTGGGGTTCTCACAGGCATCAGGGTGGCTCGAGCAATGGCCTTTCTGCCACCTCTGCTTCTCTCTGCCACCCACTCCCCTTTGCACCAGCCAGACCTCTCAGTGTACTGGGATTTCCACGTCCGAGTCCTACTGGAACAAAGCCTGTGGTGGCAGCCTCAACCAACATCATGGCCTTTCACTCTTAGCACCCCCACCATGTCCTGCTGTATCTGTTAGTTCAAAGTTCCAAGGAGGAGGGAGACCCCACCCAGCGTGTGCACGGGGGCGGGGGGTCTTCCCTTTCACTTGGCAGGGGCTGGTAAGCAAGACAGGCAATGATAGTTGTCTCTAGTTTCATATCACTCTCTCCACTTTATAGACGGGGAAGCTAGGATTGAGAGAGGCTAAATAACCTGCCTAAGGTCACACAGCAAGCTGGGGACAGAGCTGCAATTAGAATTCAGGGCCACCAGGCCCCATAGCCTATTTCATGGGATGTTGGGAGTCCCAGGCCTAAATTCTAACTTGGGATGCCTCCTCTCCTTTCCTCTTTCTGTCTGTTCCGTTCCCCCAGGCCTCTCTGTGCCCGGTTCCTTCTCTTGTTCCTGGAAGGGCAATTCCTCAGCTTCCTGCCTTCCCACCAGCCAGGCAGAGAAGCAAGACAGAAAAACTACCCAAGTGTGTATTTGTATTTGGCCTATTTGCCAGGCACAGCGCTGAGCTGCTTTATGTGGAATTTCTTATTTGAGTTTCAAAATAACCTTATGAAATAAATACTAGCAAAACGTTCATTTTGGGGCACCTGGGAGGCTCAGTCTATTAAGCGTCTGACACTTGATTTCGGCTCAGGTCATGATCTTGGGGTCGAGAGATGGAGTCCCACATTGGGCTCTGTGCTGAGCATGGAGCCTGCTTAGGATTCTCTCTCCTCCTCTGCCCCTTCCCCCCACCCCCCAAGAAACCCTCCATTTTTTTCCTGGGAGTGTAAAGTACAACACAGTGACTGTAGTTGAGAATACTGTATTGTATATTTGAAAGTTGCTGAGAGAGTAGATCTTAAAAGTTCTCATCATAAGATTTTTTTTGTTGACTCTGTGTGATGACGGATGTTAATGAGACTTATTGTGGTGGTCATTTTGCAATATATAAATGTATCAAATCAATACTTTATACACCTTAAAACCACACAGTGTTTTATGTTAGATATATCTCCGTAAAGCTGGAAAAAAAATAAACACAAAACCAACGCCCCTCCATTTTACAGATGGGAAAGCAGAGACTTAAAAAAAAAATCAAGTAGGTTATTCAGGGTCTCTTAGCTAGTCAGTGAAAGGGCCAGGAGTTGACGGTCATCCGGAGGGAGTGACCTCTAAGCTGCTGTTGCCCCAGGAGCGGGGGAGTTAAGCAGGTGATATGTGTTGGCAGGATTGTATGGGGGACACGTCCGGAGGGGAACGGTGTCCCAGTTGAGGGAAAGCACAAGCAAAGGCCCGCACCATCTACTCCGTGCCTCACCTGGGTGCTGCCAGGTGAGAAGATGGAAACTCTTACCCTCTAGGATCACGAGCATCTCGAAGATGAGGGCTGTTCTTTCACACCTGCGTGTGCCCAGCATCCAGCTCATTGTGTGGTGATATGGCTCACAAATATTTTGGGCTGGGAAACCTTAAGAGGAGGTGCTCAGTGACAAGGAAGAGGGACTGAGCTGGGAAACTTTGCTGCACTCCTTCCTGCCAGCTCCTTCCGTTGTGCCTGGCAGATGTTCCAGGAAAATGGCCCTATACCCTTCCCACAAGCCCTGGAATGCTTCCCTTGGCCTGAGTTCGGACATGGTGTCCAAAGATCACTCAGCCATTGTCTCCTTGCCTTTCTGGGGCCACGCATGTCTTTGAATTGCTTAGGAGAGCTATTCCTGCAGGAAATGCACATACTGCACCCACATGATTCAACACGGAGTGTCCTGAACACCGTCTCCCCTGAGGCCCACCTGGGAGGTTGCCTCATGTGGCACCCCGGAATCCTCTCCCACCCCTGGCTGGACCCTCTCCCTCCTGATTTCTCTGATATGGGCTGGGCCAGATGTCCATTTGGGAAAACTGGCACCCAGACTCTGCTTGTCTCTTGTGCCCACAGCTGGTCCCTGAACAGTCCTTCCTACTTCCCAGGGGTTGTCGCCAAACCGGAGGCCCGGAGTCGCCAGGGCCTCTCCCTTCAGTTAGCTTTGCTCCATCCCTGCCCCTCCCTTTCTCTTTCCCTTCTTCCAGCTGCCTGCGAAAATCCAGAGCATCCAGGATTTCCAATGGGAATGGCTCACATTCCTGCCCGGGGCTCAGGAGCCCCACCCTCTTTCCCTTCCCCCTCCCTTTCCATACTATGATGTGCGTGCTCTTCCTTCCAGTCTTCCCATCCAGTCAACTACTTCAGGACAAGGGTTTTTAAAAATGTCATTAGGACTTCTGTTTTCTTTTCAATCCTCTCCTGTGTTCATTTTCCTTTCTAGTCTGCTTCGATGACATCATTTCTACCATTCTTGTGGTAAGCTCTAAACTGCCTTACCACTTTGCCCTTTTGCTGCTCTTACTGAGCCAAACCCCAGTCCTCCATCGCCTTGGGGCAGCAATCCTTCCCAACTAGCTCACTGTTCTTCAGGCACGGGTTTCTCTCCCCACCTCATGCTTGTGCTCCAAAACCCCCTTCCCTCCTTCCCTCTCTGGGCTGTTTCTCCTTCCCAGGGACAATGGCACTCTGAAGGAGGACCACAGTCCTCAGGGGGGAGTGGGAGGAGGGAAGAGACTGAAGTGAGTGGCCCTCAGCAGAACTCAGCGGTATGCAGTGCGGACCCTCCCCCAAGGCCTTGAATCCCCCTGTGGGTGCCCTTCTTTTGGCCCTCTGAGGTCATAACCTTGGATACCCCGTGTGGGGTCTTGGAACTGGGGGGTCTGGAGGAGGAGAGGTGGCATCCGGCAGCCTGCTGAGAGGTGCCTGGAAAGTCTCCTGACCTGGGAGGGGCAGGTGAGGGCA